>NC_088416.1:12558279-13173321 GCF_034236695.1 Oncorhynchus nerka
ATCCATGAGTGCTGTAGCTATGCAAAGGTATTCCTGTGATAAACATTACAGCAGCAATTTGATATAGACTTAATTTAATCTGATTTCAAGGGCAGAAGCAAACCAAAAAAGCAAGGGTAAATGGGAATGTGTGAAAACAGGGTGAGAGTTGTCCTACTTTCAAAAACACAAATGCTGTTTATTATGTGCCACATCAGGCTTGTTGTTTGGGGGCTTACATTAATTCTGTAAAATTACCTATGAGACATTGTCTTTAAAAAAAAAAATGCCTGCCATGTAGTCTGCCAGTAATTGCATTGAATCGAATTAATCAGATGCATGATTAGTTGAGTCCAGGGTTCAAAATAATAAAAAATAATGACTCGATGTACCTAATGTTGAAGTCGGAAGTTTAGTCATTAAAACTCATTATTCAACCACTCCACAACCAAACTATAGTTTTGGCAAGTCGGTTAGGACATCTACTTTTTACAACAATTGTTTACAGACAGATTATTTCACTTCTAATTCACTGTATCACAATTCCACTGGGTCAGAAGTTTACATATACTAAGTTGACTGTACATTTAAACAGCTTGGAAAATTCCATAAAATGATGTCATGGCTTTAGAAGCTTCTGATAGGCTAATTGACATCATTTGAGTCAATTGGAGGTGTACCTGTGGAAGTATTTCAAGGCCTAGCTTCAAACTCAGTGCTTCTTTGCTTGACCTCGTGGGAAAATCAAAAGAAATCAGCCAAGAGTTCAGAATTTTTTTTGTAGTCTGGTTCATCCTTGGGAGCAATTTCCAAATGCTTGAAGGTACCATGTTCATCTGTACAAACAATAGTACGCAAGTATAAACACCATGGGACCACGCAGCCGTCATACTGCTCAGGAAGGAGATGCGTTCTGTCTCCAAGAGATGAATGCACTTTGGTGCGAAAAATGCAAATCAATCCCAGAACAACAGCAAAGGACCTTGTGAAGATGCTGGAGGAAATAGGTACAAAAGTATCTATATCCACAGTGAAACTAATCCTATATCGACATAACCTGAAAGGCCGCTCAGCAAGGAAGAAGCCACTGCTCCAAAACCGCCATAAAAAAGACTATGGTTTGCAACTGCACGGGGGGACAATCTTTACTTTTTGGAGAAATGTCTTCTGGTCTGATGAAACAAAAATACAACTGTTTGGCAATAATGATCATTGTTCTGTTAGGAGGAAAAAGGGAGAGGCTTGCAAGCCGAAGAACGCCATCCCAACCGTGAAGCACGGGGGTGGGGGTGCTTTGCTGCAGGAGGGACTGGTGCACTTCACAAAATACATGGCATCATGAGGAAAGAAAATTGTGGATATATTGAAGCAACATCTCAAGACATCAGTCAGAAAGTTAAAACTTGGTCGCAAATGGGTCTTCCAAATGAACAATGACCCCAAGCATACTTCCAAAGTTGTGGCAAAATGGCTTAAGGACAACAAGTCAAGGTATTGGATTGGCCATCACAAAGCCCTGACCTCAATTCTATAGAAAATTTGTGCGCAGGACTGAAAAAGTGAGTGCGAGCAAGGAGGCCTACAAACCTGACTCAGTTACACCAGTTCTGTCAGGAGGAACATTCACCCAACTTATTGTTGGAAGCTTGTGGAACGTTTGACCGAAGTTAAACAATTTAAAGGCAATGCTACCGAATACTAATTGAGTGCAAATAAACTTCCGACCCACTGGGAATGTGATGAAATAAGTAAAAGCTTAAGTAAATCATTCTCTACTATTATTCTGACATTTCACATTCTTAAAATAAAGTGGTGATCCTAACTGACCTAAGACAGGGAATTTTTGCTAGGATTAAATGTCTTTAATTGTGAAAAACTGAGTTTAAATGTATTTGGCTACGGTGTATGTAAACTTCAACTGTGTGTATATATATATATATATATATATATATATATATATATATGAATAGTGTCAATAATATTTTGTTTTATCTTGGTGTCTTTCTTTAATACAACTCTTATTTTAGTTTTGTATTTTGAATTTAATGTAATATCTTATGTTATTGTCTTTCAAATAGATGACCAAGCACAGAACAGTATGTTTTATGTGGACCCCAGGAAGAGTGCTGCATGTACAGTAGTTAATGATAATCCTAATAAACTAAACCTCTGCTTGTGTGTGAATGTGCAGTAAAATGGTTTGTCCATTGTCATGACGATGGTACTATGACGCCTCAGAGTACTAAACGGCAAGGCATCATAATTCAGAAAATGTTGTTATCCTGTCAAGACATCATACCAACTCTCATTGTTGCAGTTACGGAAATGAATTGTCTGTTAGGTGATCCTAACTGACCTAAGACAGGGAATTTTTACTACGATTAAATGTCTTTAATTGTGAAAAACTGAGTTTAAATGTATTTGGCTATGGTGTATGTAAACTTCTGACTTCAACTGTAACTGCAGAGATGGAGGACAAGCATGTGAAGACTCAAGAGAGCTGTGGCAAAGGGAATTGTGTATGTCAACGGAAAGAGAGAGGTTGTATTTTCTTTCTCTGTACTTAATTTTTCTACAGTAATTGTAATTATTTATCACATTTTCTGAGGGTGTTATGATTGGTCTGTGGTTGACTAACTACGGGGTTCTCAAACCTATCGTCAGGGACCCCCGGCTGTTCCATGTATTTGATCTATTCTAGAGCTAGCACATCTGATACAACTTGTCAACTAATTATCAAGCCCTTGATTAGGTGAATCAGGTGAGCTAGTTCAGGGCTACAAAAAAATGGTGAAACGTCTGGGGGGTACCCGAGGAGGGGTTTGAGCATCACTGATCTGGAGCAAACGCCTATCATCATTCCTGGTACTGGTATCTTGATATAGTATGGGACTTTTGAGCAAAGTGATAGCAAGTAAGAACGTGAACCTTCCAGTGGGCCTTTTCTGAAGAGAGAGCGAGAAAGAGGGTGTTTGTGTATGTGTGGCGTATGTGCATGTCCATTTGTAACTCTGTGTCCACAGGATGATGTGATTAGTGGAGTCTAAGCTGAGCATGGAGCTGGCAGCTGTTCCACACGCAGCTCACACCACCCAACAACCGAAGATGAGCAGAATGGTCAGGGTCATGGACAGAGTTCAAAGAGAAAGGAAGGCAGAAAGACAGGAGTGGAAAAGAGAGTTGGAGAGACAGACAGTCAGGGAAAGTAGGTGCAGAAGTGAAGAATGAGATCTGTAAGACCTGCAAGAGAGAGAAAGATGAGTTTGAAGATAAAGAATTTGTAAAAGAAAGAAAATAATTGAAGGGAAGAGAAATAGTAGATGAAGATGGCGAACAAGGAATTGGATAAGGAGGAGGTGGTGAGGGAGAGAGAGAAGTTGTTGAACAAGAAGATAGACAGTGGAGAAGAAAAAAAAACGCATTGAGAAGAGAATGGGATGCTGGAGAAGAAGAGGGATAGTTTGGAAACAAGAGAGAAAGATGTGGAAAAGATGGAGAGGAAGAAGGATGTCTCGCTCCTTAAAATATTCCAACATCAGAACAAATTCAGGGTGTATACCTATGTGTTTTCCTCTGCAATGCTTTTTGTACATTTCTATGTAAAATGTGTATAGTCTTCTCATTCTATAGTTAAGGTTTTGTTGGGGGCTAAAATGTAGACTTTATTGCTGAATACGTAAATAACAATGAGTATAATATTCTAGGGATTACCAAACGATGTCCCAAATCTCCACAAAGAGGCATCACTAAAGCCAGCTGGAGCCCAAGGTTTTCTGATTATTATCATGACTAGGGTTGCAAGATTCTGGTAGCTTTCCCAAATTTTCTAAAAACCCTGGTTGGAGGATTTCCTGCTTATTCCCTCCTGATTCCTCTGGGAATCTTCCACATTTTGGGAAAGTCACTGTAATTTTACGACTTTAGTCATGACAAATGACTCTGATGACGAAGTACTGGATGTAAGGCTAAAAGCACCATATTGTCACTTTCAATGTCACTTAGAGTAGATATTTGTGCTGACAATTTTGACTTATGTAAACATGGTAATTGCTTAATAATTTTTATTCTGAAAATATGATTATGTACTGGTAGAAAAAATGTATACACTCCAATCCAACTCATGAAATTATACTTTTCTGACATGTAGTAATAACATTTGTAAAAAGTTGTCTTTTTTGTCTAAGTTATCTCCGATATTGTCAGCACAACTTAAAAAATACAAATTGCAGACACTTCCGCTTGGAACACAACGATTCGATACCATTAGATCGATACCAAAGATTATCTAAACTCAGCAAAAAAATAAACGTCCCTTTTTCAGGACCCTGTCTTTCAAAGATAATTCGTAAAAATCCAAATAACTTAACGGATCTTCATTGTAAAGTGTTTAAACACTGTTTCCCATGATGAACCATAAACAATTAATGAACATGCACCTGTGGAATGGTCGTTAAGACACAAACAGCTTAAAGAGGCCTTTGTACGGACACCAAAAGAAAGATGCCGAGGGTCCCCGCTCATCTGCGTGAACATGCCTTAGACATGCTGCAAGGAGACATGAGGACTGTGCACGAGAGAAAAGCATACTTAGGGCTAAACTAAGCATAGTTTACAAATGATTCTAACACCTTGCCCCGAACTGCCGCTCTTATGGGTCAGAATATAATGATGTAATTACTTGTCAAAGGTCTCCGTTGGGGTATCTCTTCATGGACCGAGTTCCGCCTCCTCCTCTGATGGCTGCACCTCTTTCGTCTCACCGGGTGTAAGTCTGATTTTTCCACACAATGTCAGTCCTTTCTCTTAGTGGTCTGTTTCCTCACCCTCATTCTGTAAGAGGGGTCTTCTGAGGACGGCTAATCAGCCATGTACAGTGCCTTGCGAAAGTATTCGGCCCCCTTGAACTTTGCGACCTTTTGCCACATTTCAGGCTTCAAACATAAAGATATAAAACTGTATTTTTTTGTGAAGAATCAACAACAAGTGGGACACAATCATGAAGTGGAACGACATTTATTGGATATTTCAAACTTTTTTAACAAATCAAAAACTGAAAAATTGGGCGTGCAAAATTATTCAGCCCCTTTACTTTCAGTGCAGCAAACTCTCTCCAGAAGTTCAGTGAGGATCTCTGAATGATCCAATGTTGACCTAAATGACTAATGATGATAAATACAATCCACCTGTGTGTAATCAAGTCTCCGTATAAATGCACCTGCACTGTGATAGTCTCAGAGGTCCGTTAAAAGCGCAGAGAGCATCATGAAGAACAAGGAACACACCAGGCAGGTCCGAGATACGGTTGTGAAGAAGTTTATAGCTGGATTTGGATACAAAAAGATTTCCCAAGCTTTAAACATCCCAAGGAGCACTGTGCAAGCGATAATATTGAAATGGAAGGAGTATCAGACCACTGCAAATCTACCAAGACCTGGCCGTCCCTCTAAACTTTCAGCTCATACAAGGAGAAGACTGATCAGAGATGCAGCCAAGAGGCCCATGATCACTCTGGATGAACTGCAGAGATCTACAGCTGAGGTGGGAGACTCTGTCCATAGGACAACAATCAGTCGTATATTGAACAGGGCTCCGGGCAGCCGAGCGGAAATGGAGGAAAACTCGCCTCCCTGCGGACCTGGCATCCTTTCACTCCCTCCTCTCTACATTTTCCTCCTCTGTCTCTGCTGCTAAAGCCACTTTCTACCACTCTAAATTCCAAGCATCTGCCTCTAACCCTAGGAAGCTCTTTGCCACCTTCTCCTCCCTCCTGAATCCTCCTCCCCCTCCCCCCCCTCCTCCCTCTCTGCAGATGACTTCGTCAACCATTTTGAAAAGAAGGTCGACGACATCCGATCCTCGTTTGCTAAGTCAAACGACACCGCTGGTTCTGCTCACACTGCCCTACCCTGTGCTCTGACCTCTTTCTCCCCTCTCTCTCCAGATGACATCTCGCGTCTTGTGACGGCCGGCCGCCCAACAACCTGCCCGCTTGACCCTATCCCCTCCTCTCTTCTCCAGACCATTTCCGGTGACCTTCTCCCTTACCTCACCTCGCTCATCAACTCATCCCTGACCGCTGGCTACGTCCCTCCCGTCTTCAAGAGAGCGAGAGTTACACCCCTTCTGAAAAAACCTACACTCGATCCCTCCGATGTCAACAACTACAGACCAGTATCCCTTCTTTCTTTTCTCTCCAAAACTCTTGAACGTGTGCCGTCCTTGGCCAGCTCTCCCGCTATCTCTCTCAGAATGACCTTCTTGATCCAAATCAGTCAGGTTTCAAGACTAGTCATTCAACTGAGACTGCTCTTCTCTGTATCACGGAGGCACTCCGCACTGCTAAAGCTAACTCTCTCTCCTCTGCTCTCATCCTTCTAGACCTATCGGCTGCCTTCGATACTGTGAACCATCAGATCCTCCTCTCCACCCTCTCCGAGTTGGGCATCTCCGGCGCGGCCCACGCTTGGATTGCGTCCTACCTGACAGGTCGCTCCTACCAGGTGGCGTGGCGAGAATCTGTCTCCTCACCACGCGCTCTCACCACTGGTGTCCCCCAGGGCTCTGTTCTAGGCCCTCTCCTATTCTCGCTATACACCAAGTCACTTGGCTCTGTCATAACCTCACATGGTCTCTCCTATCATTGCTATGCAGACGACACACAATTAATCTTCTCCTTTCCCCCCTCTGATGACCAGGTGGCGAATCGCATCTCTGCATGTCTGGCAGACATATCAGTGTGGATGACGGATCACCACCTCAAGCTGAACCTCGGCAAGACGGAGCTGCTCTTCCTCCCGGGGAAGGACTGCCCGTTCCATGATCTGGCCATCACGGTTGACAACTCCATCGTGTCCTCCTCCCAGAGCGCTAAGAACCTTGGCGTGATCCTGGACAACACCCTGTCGTTCTCAACTAACATCAAGGCGGTAGCCCGTTCCTGTAGGTTCATGCTCTACAACATCCGCAGAGTACGACCCTGCCTCACACAGGAAGCGGCGCAGGTCCTAATCCAGGCACTTGTCATCTCCCGTCTGGATTACTGCAACTCGCTGTTGGCTGGGCTCCCTGCCTGTGCCATTAAATCCCTACAACTCATCCAGAACGCCGCAGCCCGTCTGGTGTTCAACCTTCCCAAGTTCTCTCACGTCACCCCGCTCCTCCGCTCCCTCCACTGGCTTCCAGTTGAAGCTCGCATCCGCTACAAGACCATGGTGCTTGCCTACGGAGCTGTGAGGGGAACGGCACCTCAGTACCTCCAGGCTCTGATCAGGCCCTACACCCAAACAAGGGCACTGCGTTCATCCACCTCTGGCCTGCTCGCCTCCCTACCACTGAGGAAGTCCAGTTCCCGCTCAGCCCAGTCAAAACTGTTCGCTGCTCTGGCCCCCCAATGGTGGAACAAACTCCCTCACGACGCCAGGACAGCGGAGTCAATCACCACCTTCCGGAGACACCTGAAACCCCACCTCTTTAAGGAATACCTAGGATAGGATAAAGTAATCCTTCTCACCCCCCCTTAAAAGACTTAGATGCACTATTGTAAAGTGGCTGTTCCACTGGATGTCATAAGGTGAAAGCACCAATTTGTAAGTCGCTCTGGATAAGAGCGTCTGCTAAATGACTTAAATGTAAATGTAAATATTGCACAAATCTGGCCTTTATGGAAGAGTGGCAAGAAGAAAGCCATTTCTTAAAGATATCCATAAAAAGTGTTGTTTAAAGTTTGCCACAGGCCACCTGGGAGACACACCAAACATGTGGAAGAAGGTGCTCTGGTCAGATGAAACCAAAATTGAACTTTTTGGCAACAATGCAAAACGTTATGTTTGGCGTAAAAGCAACACAGCTCATCACCCTGAACACACCATACCCACTGTCAAACATGGTGGTGGCAGCATCATGGTTTGGGCCTGCTTTTCTTCAGCAGGGACAGGGAAGATGGTTAAAATTGATGGGAAGATGGATGGAGCCAAATACAGGACCATTCTGGAAGAAAACCTGATGGAGTCTGCAAAAGACCTGAGACTGGGACAGAGATTTGTCTTCCAACAAGACAATGATCCAAAACATAAAGCAAAATCTACAATGGAATGGTTCAAAAATAAACATATCCAGGTGTTAGAATGGCCAAGTAAAAGTCCAGACCTGAATCCAATCGAGAATCTGTGGAAAGAACTGAAAACTGCTGTTCACAAATGCTCTCCATCCAACCTCACTGAGCTTGAGCTGTTTTGCAAGGAGGAATGGGAAAACATTTCAGTCTCTCGATGTGCAAAACTGATAGAGACATACCCCAAGCGACTTACAGCTGTAATCGCAGCAAAAGGTGGCACTACAAAGTATTAACTTAAGGGGGCTGAATAATTTTGCACGCCCAATTTTTCAGTTTTTGATTTGTTAAAAAAGTTTGAAATATCCAATAAATGTCGTTCCACTTCATGATTGTGTCCCACTTGTTGTTGATTCTTCACAAAAAATACAGTTTTATATCTTTATGTTTGAAGCCTGAAATGTGGCAAAAGGTCGCAAAGTTCAAGGGGGCCGAATACTTTCTCAAGGCACTGTAGATGTTCCAGCATGGGAATGAAAGCAGTGTTTTCACACGATTCCTTGGAGAAAATAACCAGGTGGTCCTGGTAGAATTCTCCTTAGATACAGATACAGCTACTCAACCGTAGCATTGATTGTTAACCTCTCTTGGGTAGGGGGCAGTATTTTGACATCCGGATGAAAAGCGTGCTCAAAGTAAACTGCCTGTTACTCAGGCCCAGAAGCTAGGATATGCATATAATTGGTAGATTTAGATAGAAAACACTCTAAAGTTTCTAAAACTGTTACAAATAATGTCCGTGAGTGTAACAGACCTGATTTGGCAGGCTAAACCCCGAGGACAATCCATCCAGGGGAGAAGAAAAATTGAGGTCATAGGATTTTCCAATGTTTTTCTATGGGATACCCTTATTATTAGGAACCTGGTTGCAGTTCCTATGGCTTCCACTGGATGTCAACAGTATTTAGAAATTGTTCAATGTTTTTCTTTTGAGAAATTAAGTAGTCCTATTCATTGTAAGTGTCACTCCAGGTGGACTCTACTGTTTTGGTGCGTGTGAACAGGAGCGCGCTCCACGTTGTTCTTATCCGGTATTAGAAACAGTTTATTCCGTCTTAAATTTTATCGATTATTTATGTTTTAGGGTACCTGAAGTTGGATTAGAAACGTTTGAAATTTTTGAACCAAGTTTACAGGTAACTTATTAGATACTTTGTAGGCATGTTGGGCGAGTTGAAACCGGTGTATTTCTGAATCAAACGCGCCAAATAAATTGACATTTTTGGGACATAAAGGACATTATTGAACAAAAGGACCATTTGTGATGTTTCTGGGACATTTTGGAGTGCCAACAGAAGAAGATCTTCAAAGGTAAGGCATTAATTATATCGCTATTTCTGACTTTTGTGTCGCAACTGCCTGGTTGAAAAATTATTTTCATGTGTTTGTATGTGGGGCGCTGTCTTCAGATAATTGCATGGTGTGCTTTCGCCGTAAAGCCTTTTTGAAATCTGACACAGCGGCTGGATTAACAAGAAGTGAAGCTTTATTTTGATATTTTCGTTGGCTGATTTTGTCTGATTACATATATTGTCCCAAAGTACATTTATATATAACCTGACCCGAACAGGCCAGTCATAAGAATGCACTCTACCTTGGAAAATAAAGGTGCAGTTCAGGTATGAATGTATTTGATATTATTTTTCAGTCATATCCAATACCAGGTGTATCAAATTCCAGTTTTTGAATTATGCTGTGTCTGCATGTATGTGTTAGAATTATAAACTTCAACAGTGTTAACCAATCTTGGTCCTGGGACATCAATGGTTACACATTGTATCTATGCAATAGATTAGAAACATGATTTAACTAGTTAAAGGCTGATTTGTAATTCATATATACAGGAATATAATTTAAGACACAGTACACTACACTTCCTATCCATCATGTAAATACTCTAAAACCGGATTCATCTCAATATCTAATATTCCTTCATCTGCATTGATCTGATAAACACAACACTTAAGTTCAACTAGTAGAGAATGTGAAAGAAGTTGAAGTTCATTATCCAAGTGCTATAAATACATAATACATGCATTATACATATTATAACTGTAATATAAATACAAGTTCAATCTGTACTTCAATGCACATCTAGTGTGCATTATAAAAACAGAGGAAGAAAGAGGTGGAGAGAGAGGTGTAAAAGACAAAGGGAAAGAGGTAAGAACAGAGGAGCAGGAAGACGGCATTTGATTAATGAATCACAGTGCTTCCCTAATATTCTCTCAGTTCATCACAATTATATGATAGTGTCTAGTAGTGTCTCAGTCGGAAAGGTTATCTTAAGAGCAGGTGAGGTGGCGATGATGGGACTGGGGGTTGGCATCCTCTCACATCAAAACATACCTGCAGACAAAAGACAGATGGAGAGAAAGAGAGAGAATTTGATTAAAAACACAAGGCTTAAACATACTAACACTGTCAGTCATCATAATCATCAGGAGGTGAAATGCAAGACTGACAATTGAATCATTAACTCTGGGACAACTACATCTATCTGGATTTCAATGTAAAGCATATCTTGAATAATATTTCCTGTTGACCTGACCAAGTGTCCTCTCACTTCTGATCATGCTGTGCTCTCTATGTATCCAGTTCAGATGCGGTAGGGGTTCACCGACACAGCTGATATAACCTATAGGACAGGGAGAAGGGGAGAGAGGGATGAAGTGAAGGAGAGAGACTTATTGAGAAAATAAGGTCGTTAAAGAGACAGTGTTCAACAGGAATCTGTGTGTGTGTGGCCTCACCTAGTGTCCACACTAAGTGGGTGGAGAGTGCTTTATGCTGGTAAACAATGCACAGACACACGAGGACAAAAAAAAATACAGCACAGTTATAGAAATAATGAAGTGTTTTACTATTGTCCATGGTTGGCCCTCTTGCCTATTCTTTGAAGGTGGAAGGAGGCGCAGTTAGACACACGAGCTTGCTTACTGCACAACACAATCCATCAATCAGATTGATACATGAGTGTGTATGTGTGGGTTATAGGGATTATTTATTTATTTTAATTTAACTAGGCAAGTCAGTTAAGAACAAATTCTTATTTACAATGACAGCCTACCAAAAGGCCTCCTGCGGGGACGGGGGCTGGGATTAAAAATATAAATATAGGACAAAACACACATCATGGCGAGACAACACAACACTACATAAAGAGAGTCCTAAGACAACAACATAGCAAGGCAGCAACACATGACAACACAGCATGTTAGCAACACAACATGACAACATGGTAATGATAGCAGCACAAAACATGGTACAAACATTATTGGGCACAGACAACAGCACAAAAGCAAGAAGGTAGAGACAACAATACATCACACAAAGCAGCCACAACTGTGAGTAGGAGTGTCTTTGAATTAAGAAATTGAGATAAAACTGTACAGTTTGAGTGTTTGCTGCAGCTCGTTCCAGTCACTAGCTGCAGCAAACTGAAAAGAGGAGCATCCCAGGGATGTGTGTGCCTTGGGGACCTTTAATTAAAACTTATTCGGGATAGGGGGCAGCATTTTCACTTTTGGATAAATAGCGTGCCCAAATTCAACTGCCTGCTAAGATGTGCATATTATTAGTAGATTTGGATAGAAAACACTAACGTTTCTAAAACTTTTTGAATCATGTCTGTGAGTATAACAGAACTTATGTAGCAGGCAAAACCCAGAGGACAAACCATTCAGATAGTTTTTTGGGGGGTCACCGTCTATTCAATGGGAAAACAGATTTCTAAGGGACTTGTTTGCAGTTCTACTGCTTCCACTGGATGTCACCAGTCTTTAGAAATTGGTTGAGGTTATTCCTTTGTGTGATGAAGTACGGCCATCTTGAACAAGTGTCACATCATGTGTACTGTCTGATAGAGGCTGGATCAAACACGTCAAATAAATGGACATTTTGGATATATATGGACGGAATTAATCGAACAAAAGGACCATTTGTGATGTTTATGTTGTAGTGCCAACAAAAGATGCTCGTCAAAGGTAAGGCATGATGTTTTGTGTCGCGCCTGCAGGGTTGAAATATGCTACTCTCTCATTGTTTACAGTTGTTCTATCATCAGATAATAGCATCTTATGCTTTCGCCGAAAAGCCTTTTTGAATTTTGACATGTTGGCTGAATTCACAACGAGTGTAGCTTTAATTTGGTATCTTACATGTGTGATTTAATGAAAGTTTGATTTTTATAATATTTTATTTTAATTTGGCGCTCTGCATTTTCCCTGGCTATTGGCCAGGTTGGACGATTGCGTCTCACCTATCCCAGAGAGGTTTTAACAGAATGTGACTGGCAGAACGGGTGTTGTATGTGGAGGATGAGGGCTGCAGTAGATATCTCAGATAGGGGGGAGTGAGGCCTAAGAGGGTTTTATAAATAAGCATCAACCAGTGGGTCTTGCGATGGGTATACAGAGATGACCAGTTTACAGAGGTGATAGAGTGCAGTGATGTGTCCTATAAGGAGCATCGATGGCAAATCTGATGGCAGAATGCTGAAGAACCTCTAGCCGCTCGAGAGCACCCTTATCTGCCGATCTATAAATTATGTCTCTGTAATCTAGCATGGGTAGGATGGTCATCTTAATCAGGGTTAGTTTGGCAGCTGGGGTGATAGGAGTGATTACGATAGACGAAACCAAGTCTAGGTTTAACTTTAGCCTGCAGTTTTGATATGTGCTGAGAGAAGGACAGTGTACCATCCAGCCATACTCCCAAGTAGTTAGTATGAGGTGACTACCTTAAGCTCTAAACCCTCAGAGGTAGTAATCACACGTGTGGAGAGAGGGGCTTTGTTTTGGAGGTGTTCAGAACAAGGTTAAGGGTTGAGAAAGCTTGTTGGACACTAGAAAGCTTTGTTTTAGAGAATTTAACATAAAATCTGTGAAGGGGCCCAACTGAGTATAAGACTATCATCTGCATATAAATGGATGAGAGAGCTTCCTATTGCCTGAGCTATGTTGTTGATGTAAATTGAGATGAGCTTGGGGCCTAGGATCGAGCCTTGGGGTACTCCCTTGGTGACAGGCAGTGGCTGAGACTGCAGTGTATAAAGTCAGAAAATCTGCTATCTTTGAGAGAGGTAGTTAGCAAACCAGTCCAAAGACCCAGGCCCACTAGAATGGAATGGCCTACCGTATATTAAAAGCTTTGGCCAAGTCAATAAAAATAGCAGCACAACATCGCTTAGAATCAAGGGCAATGGTGACATCATTGAGATCCTTTAACTTCTTTGGGACAGGGGGCAGTATTGAGTAGCTTGGATAACAAGGTGTCCAGAGTAAACTGCCTGCTACTCAGTCCTACAAGCTAGAATATGCATATAATTAGTAGATTTGGATAGAAAAGACAGAAGTTTCTAAAACTGTTTGAATGATGTCTGTGAGTATAACAGAACTCATATGGCAGGCAAAAACCTGAGAAAAAAATCCAACCAGGAAGTGGGAAATCTGAGGTTTGTAGTTTTTCAACTCATTACTTATTGAATATACAGTGTCTATGGGGTCAAATTGCACTTCCTAAGGCTTCCACTAGATGTCAACAGTCTTTAGAACCTTGTTTTATGCTTCTACTGTGACGAATGGGGGATGGGAGCTGAATGAGTCAGAGGTCTGCCAGAGTGCCATGAGCTGACAACGAGCGTTCACGTGAGAGTTAGCTTGCGTTCCATTGCATTTCTTGAAACAAAGGAATTCTCCGGTTGGAACATTATTGAAGATTTATGATAAAAGCACCCTAAAGATTGATTCTATACACAGTTTGACATGTTTCTATGGACTGTAACAGAACATTTCGACTTTGTCTGCTCGCGTCTCGAATTTAGATTACTGGGCTAAACGCGCTAACAAAAGGAGGTATTTGGACATAAATGATGGACTTTATCGAACAAATCAAACATTTATTGTCGAACTGGGATTCCTGGGAGTGCATCCTGATGAAGATCAAAAGGTAAGTTAATATTTATAATGCTATTTCTGACTTTGTTGACTCCACAACATGGCGGATATCTGTATGGCTTGATTTGTTGTCTTAGCGTTGTACTCAGATTATTGCATGGTGTGCTTCTTCGGTAAAGCTTTTTTGATCTGACACAGTGGTTGCATTAAGGAGAAGTGGATCTAAAATATATATAAATATGAACTTTATCGAACAAAACATACATGTATTGTGTAACATGAAGTCCTATGAGTGTCATCTGCTGAAGATCAAAGGTTAGTGATTAATTTCTCTCTATTTCTGCTTTTTGTGACTGGCTGTGTTTTTCTCTGACTAGGTACTGACCTAACATAATCGTTTGGTGTGCTTTCGTCGTAAAGCCTTTTTGAAATTGGACACTGGCTGGATTTACAACAAGTTTATCTTTAAAATGGTGTGAAATACTTGTACGTTTGCTGAATTTTAATTATGGGATTTCTGTTGTTTTGAATTTGGCACCCTGCACTTTCACTGGCTGTTGTTGAGGTGGGACGTTACCGTCCCGAATATCCCAGAGAGGTTAAGGTTGCAGTGACACATCCATAACCTGAGCGGAAACTAGATTGCATACCAGAGAGAATACTATAGACATCAAGAAAGTCAGTCAGTTGATTATTGACAAGTTTTTCCAACACTTTTGATAAACAGGGAAAAATAGAAATAGGCATATAACAGTTAGGATCAACTTGATCTCCCCTTTAAATAAAGGACGGACCATGGCTGCCTTCCAAGCAATGGGAACCTACCCAGAAAGGAGAGAGGTTAAAAAGGTCGGAGATAGGCTTGGCGATGATAGGGGCAGCAACCTTAAACTTTTCACAGGTACCAACACACGGGTGTGATTATTCTACAGTGGTCCCTGTAGCGTATGATCAAACCGGTGTGATTAGAATGGTTATTTAGAACGGACAATTTCGAATGACGCAACAATCAGCATTTGAGCTGGCCACACTTTTTTCAGAAACATTTTGAACAAACACAGTCCTTACAAAGTTATGTCCAGAATGTGAGCAGTTTATTTTTGTATGCAATATTCAGACATTCACAGAAGTATCTACAGCATAACACAATCATCCAAACCAAAAAAAATGTAGGCTACATTTGTCCTAGAGCTAACTGAGGAAAGATTGAAGTAACACAAGCGGTCAGATTTTTATAACTCTCAGCTGACATGAACTACAATATGAATTAGCTGATAGCAATTACCATTATAATTAATCACATCATGGGTGAGCTCACCATTGATTTAAATAATTGATTAAAACCCTGTCTAGAAAGTAATCCGACGATGGGTAGTGTCTGTGCGCCGACATTTTCTCTCTCACAAACAGACCAAACTCATCTTGGTTTCTAAAGTATGCTTATGTTGAAGGGGGTGTGTCGTCTACCATCGTTCACATCCGGAAGTTCTCAAAAAATGAGTGAACCCTTACTCACCTCATTTTGTCATTACATCCTTGGTTCAATGGACGATTACGTGACACCCAGAACGCATTGTGTGTCAACGAACATGGCTCCACACATAGCTGGAATTAGCTTAGCTCATCATAATCAGTACAACCTTTTACACACATTTGTGCCCATTACAATCTATGCAAGAATCGAAATGCATGATTTGTCAATAGTACTTGAAAACGTGAATAAAACAGTACATATATAATTAACTACCACACAAAACACAAAACACTTTCAATCGCGTAACCTCACTCCAACTCAGCCATTTTGTATGTTCAAATATGTAACTAGTGAGATAAGCTGTAGCATTAGCAATGTCCTTCAAAAGGAGACATCTCACAAATGTGGAAATGTTGGACAGGCAAGGAGGCATGGCTGAGGCAAATAGGAATCCTGACTTAATGAAGTGGTGATTAAAGAGCTCAGCCATGTGCTTCTTGTCAGTAACAACCACATCATCAACATGAAGGGACATGGGCAGCTGTGAGGAAGAGGGTTTATTCTCCAGGCCTTTAACCGTTTTCCAGAACTTCTTGGGGTTAGACCCAGAGAGAGAGAACTGCTCCTTAAAGTAATTAACTTTGGCCTTCCGGATAGCCTGAGTGCACTTATTTCTCATTTGCCTGAACGAGAGCCAGTCAGCATGAGTAATGTGTGTGCCGAGCCTTTGGCCAAATGCAATTCGAGGTGGAGCAACTCTGCAAGATCACGGTTGAACCAGGGGCTGAACCTGTTTTAATTCTCATTTTCTTTATGGGGGCGTGTTTGTAACAATCCCACTGAAAATATAAAAAAAGAAGGTCCAAACGTCTTTGACAGAGGGGATCAAGCTGATTCTATACCATTTTACAGGGGCCAGTTCTGTAGTAAAGTTTTGTAGCAAGTATCTATGACAAATCAGGACAGGTTGTTTCACTGAGCAACCATTACGAACACAGGCTGTAAAACAGTGGCCACTAAGGTCCTAACACCAGACTGATACCTATCAGGATTATTTGTGAGGATAACATCGAGGAGAATAGCCTTTTCTGGGTGTTTGGAGTCATACCTTGTCATAATGGTCATAATTTGAGAAAGCTTTAGGGTGTCCCATTGCTTTAGGACTTGGTCAGATGGTTAAAACATGTCCCAGTTTAGGTCACCTAGCAGGACAAATTGAGACTAAGGGGCCAGGAGAGAGTTTAGGGCAGGTAGGGTACAGGCCGGTGCTGATGGAGAACGACAGCACCCAGCAAGTCAGCAAAGAGCTATTTGAAAGTTTAATACTTAATACTTATCTCTATGGTCAATACACTGTTGAAATGCTTGCTGGGATAAGAGATGACGCAACCCCAACATTCTGCAAAGCCAGATCTGTTCCATACTCCCTGAGACCAAAGGTGGAAGCGGAAATCGATCGCTTGCAAGATACAGGGATCCTGACGAAAGTGGACAGAAGCGAATGGGCCACACCCATAGTTCCTATTGTGAAGAAAGACGGGTCTGTTAGAATGTATGGGGACTTCAAGGTAACTGTGAATTCAATGTTGCATGTGGACCAATACCCCCTACCACGTCTGGATGACATCTTTGCTGCACTAGCTGGTGGGAAACACTTCAGTAAAATCGATCTGAAACAGTCTTACATGCAGCTACCGGTTGAAGAGAGTTCCAAACAGTACCTGACAATAAACACACACAAAGGTCTATACAGGTATAACCGCCTGGTTTTTGGCATTGCATCAGCCATTTGGCAACAAACTATTGACCAGATTTTGCAAGGATTCCAGGAACCCAGTGTATCCTGGATGACATGATCATAACAGGACGCACCGACAAAGAGCACCTGGCTAACCTGGAAGAGGTCCTGAAAAGACTGAAAGAGTATGGTCTACAGGCAAACTTAAAGAAGTGTGAGTTCTTCAAAGACAAGATTGTCTTCTGTGGACATGAGATTGACTGCAATGGATTGCACAAAACACAGGACAAAATCGAGGCAGTGGTACAGGTACCACGACCACAAAATATCACAGAAGTGAGATCTTTCATGGGACTGATCAATTACTACAGAAGATTCCTCCCAAACCTTTCAGCAGTACTCCAGCCTCTAAATCAGCTCCTGGAAAAGAATAGGACATGGCGGTGGACAGAGAAGTGTGAAAATGCATTTCTGGAGGCAAAACGGCTCATAACATCTGAACAGGTCCTGATGCATTACGACCCTGAAATGCCAGTGAAGTTGTCTTGTGATGCGTCCCCTTATGGATTAGGGGCCGTCCTTTCACACACACTGAAAGATGGGTCAGAGAGGCCAGTTGCATTTGCGTCACGAACATTGAATGATGCAGAGACAAACTACTCACAAATCGTCAAAGAAGCACTGGCACTAGTGTGGGGCGTCAAGAAATTCCACACATACCTATATGGCAAGCGTTTCACACTGGTTACAGATCACCAGCCGTTGCTTTCCATTTTCAGTTCAAAGAAAGGCATTCCGACAATGACAGCAGCCAGGTTACAGCGATATGCCCTGTTCCTTGCCAGTCATATGTATGACATTGAGTTTAAGCCGTCATCCCGCCATACAAATGCAGATGGATTATCCAGACTGCCGTGTACAAGAGAAAGACAAAGGAGGGTGGATGCAGTGGACATGTTCCATACCGCTCAGCTCGAGGCACTACCAGTCACAAGCACAGTTATCAAACAGGAGACAAGGAAAGATGTGACCTTGTCAAAAGTGTACACCTACACCATGTCAGGATGGCCAGCTACTGGCAGAAAGGAGCTGACTCCGTATTTCCAGCGGAGAAACGAAATTACAACGTGCCAAGGATGTTTGATGTGGGGAATGAGAGTCATGATACCCCAGAAATGCCAACATCTAGTCTTGCAGCAACTACATGAAGGTCATGTTGGAATTGTCAAAATGAAGCTGCTCGCAAAGAGCCACTTCTGGTGGCCAGGTCTGGACCAACATATAGAAAATATGGCAAAGAACTGTAGCGGATGTTTGGAAACCCTTCACATGCCTGCTCCTGTCCCAGTCCACCCATGAGAATGGCCCGCAGAGCCATGGCAGAGAATTCATGTGGACTACGCTGGTCCCTTTGAAAAGCACATGTTTCTGGTTATAGTTGATGCCCATTCCAAATGGCCAGAGGTGTTTTGCACCGACTCCTCCACCTCAGCTCAGACGATAGAGTGTCTCAGAACAACGTTTGCACACTTCGGTTTGCCGCTGCAGCTGGCAAGTGACAACGCACAAGCTTTTGTAAGTGACGAGTTTACAAGATTCATGTCAGTAAATGGAATCAAACACTCAACCTCAGCTCCGTACCACCCTGCCACCAATGGGTTGGCAGAACGCTTTGTGCAAACCCTAAAGCAAGGACTCCGTGCAGCAAAACGAGACGAAGGGACTTTGCAAACAAAACTGGCCAAGTTCCTGGCCTCCTACCGAAACACCCCACATGCCACCACAAACGAAAGCCCAGCCGCACTGATGTTCGGGAGGCCTCTCCGCACACAGCTGGACATCATGAAGCCAAACAGGCGTAATGAAGTGCTGAACAAACAAGCCAAGATGCTCTCCAGTGGCCGAGAGCGCCATCTCCAAACAGGACAGGAAGTGATGGTGCGAGACTACAGAAGAGGAGTGTTCTTGGAGTGATGAGAGGTGTTGGATTTGTGCCAGACATAGCGTTTTCCTTGATGGCCAAAAAGCTCAATTTTAGTCTCATCTGACCAGAGTACCTTCTTCCATATGTTTGGGAGTCTCCCACATGCCTTTTGGCAAACACTGAACATGTTTTCTTCGTTTTTTCTTTAATCAATGGCTTTTTTTCTGGCCACTCTTCCGTAAAGCCCAGCTCTGTGGAGTGTACGGCTTAAAGTGGTCCAATGGACAGATACTCCAATCTCCGCTGTGGAACTTTGCAGCTCCTTCAGGGCTATCTTTGGTCTCTTTGTTGCCTCTCTGATTAATGCCCTCCTTGCCTGGTCCATGAGTTTTGGTGGGCAGCCCTCTCTTGGCAGGTTTGTTGCGGTGCTATATTCTTGACATTTTTTGCTCCGTCAGATTTTCAAAGTTTCTGATATTATTTATAACCCAACCCTGATCCCTGACCTGTTTGCTTGGTGGTGCCCCTTGCTTAGTGGTGTTGCAGACTCTGGGGCCTTTCAGAACAGGTGTATATATACTGAGAACATGTGACAGATCATGTGACACTTAGATTGCACACAGGTGGACTTTATTTAACAAATGATGTTACTTCTGAAGGTAATTAGTTGCCCCAGATCTTATTTAGGGGCTTCATAGCAAAGGGTGTGAATACATATGTACACACCTCTTTTCCATTTTTAATTTTAACATTTATTTTTTAACTAAGTAATTTTTTCATTTCACTTCACCAATTTGGACTATTTTGTTTATGTCCATTACATGAAATCCAAATAAAAATCCATTTAAATTACAGGTTGTCATGCAACAAAATAAGAAAAGGAGTTTAATACTTTTGCATGCACTGTACATTTTCAATCAGCAAAGATACAAACGGAGCAGATTACCTTCCAGTGATTAAACCACTGCAATTTATACCTGATTGAATATTCATGGTAAAGAAGAAAAGGCAATGATTGACTTTGACCCTGACACCCCCATTGTCAAAACTCCCCAGTCATCGGGTGACCTCATTGATGGTGGCCTTTGTCAGGTGTGTTTTTGCACATGTCACAGTTTAAGATCAAATCAAATCAAATGTTTATTTGTCACATGCGCCGAATACAACAGGTGTAGACGTTACAGTGAAATGCTTATCTACGAGCCCCTAACCGACAGTGCAGTTTTAAAAAATACAGACATGTACATGTAGGTAGAGTTAATTAAAGTGACTATGTATAGATGATAACAGAGAGTGGCAGTGGTGTGGAGAGGGGTGGGGCAATGTGAACAGTCGGGTCTAGCCATTTGACTAGATGTTCAGGAGTCTTATGGCTTGGGGGTAGAAGCTGTTTAGAAGCCTCTTGGACCTGGACTTGGCGCTCCAATACCGTTGCCATGTTGTAGCAGCGAAAACAGTCTATGACAAGGGTGGCTGGAGTCTTTGACAAATTTTTAGGGCCTTCCTCTGACACCGCCTGGTATAGAGGTCCTGGATGGCAGGAAGCTTGGCCCCAGTGATATACTGGGCCATTTGCACTACCCTCTGTAGTGCCTTGCGGTCGGAGGCTGAGCAGTTGCCATACCAGGCAGTGATGCAACCAGGATGCTCTTGATGGTGCAGCTGTAGAACCTTTTGAGGATCTGAGGACCCATGCCAAATCTTTTCAGTCTCCTGAGGGGAAATAGGGTATTGCTGTGCCCGCTTCATGACTGTCATGGTGTGCTTGGACCATGTTAGTTTGTTGGTGATGTGGACACCAAGGATCTTGAAGCTCTCAACCTGCTCCACTGCAGCCCCATCGATGAGAATTGGGGCATGCTCGGTCCTCTTTTTCCTGTAGTACACAATCATCTCCTTTGTCCTGATCACGTTGAGGGAGAGGTTGTTATCCTGGCACCACATGGCCAGATCTCTGACCTCCTCCCGATAGGCTATCTCGTTGTTGTCGGTGATCAGACCTACCACTGTTGTGTCATCGGCAAATGTAATGATGATGTTGGAGTCATGCCTGGCCATGCAGTCATGGGTGAACAGCGAGTACAGGAGGGACTGACCACGCACCCCTGGCGAGTTCCAGTGTTGAGGATTAGTGTGGCAGATGTGTTGCTACCTACGCTCACCACCTGGGGGCGGCCCGTCAGGAAGACCAGTTGCAGAGGGAGATGTTTAGTCCCAGGATCCTTAGCTTAGCGATGAGCTTTGAGGGCACTATGGCGTTGAACGCTGAGCTGTAGTCAATTAATAGCATTCTGACATAGGTGTTCCATTTGTCCAGGTGGGAAAGGGAAGTGGAGTGCAATAGAGACTGCATCATCTGTGGATCGGTTGGGGCGGTATGCAAATTGGAGTGGGTCTAGGGTTTCTGGGATGATGGTGTTGATGTGAGCCATGACCAGCCTTTCAAAGAACTTCATGGCTACAGACGTGAGTGCTACGGGTCGGTAGTCATTTAGGCAGGTTACCTTAGTGCCTGTGCCCAAGAACACTATGGTGGTCTGCTTAAAACATGTTGGTATTACAAACTCGGACAGGGAGAGGTTGAAAATATCAGCGAAGACACTTGCTAGTTGGTCAGTGCATGCTCGCAGTACACGTCCTGGTAATCGAACTGGCCCTGCGGCCTTGTGAATGTTGACCTGTCTAAAGGTCTTACTCACATCAGCTGCGGAGAGCGTGGTCACACAGTCTTCTGGTACAGCTGGTGCTCTCATGCATGTTAGCGGGATTTCTTATAAGCTTCCGGGTCAGAGTCCCGCTCTTTGAAAGCGGCAGCTCTAGCCTTTAGCTCAGTGCGGATGCTCCCTGTAATCCATGGCTTCTGGTTGGGGTATGTACGTACGGTCACTGAGGGGACGATGTCATCGATGATGTGCTTATTGATGAAGCCAATGACAGATGTGGTGTACTCCTCAATGCCATTGCAAGAAACCCGGAACATATTAGAGTCTGTGCTAGCAAAACAGTCCTGTAGCTTAGCATCTGCTTCATCTGACCACTTTTTTATTGATCTAGTCACCGGTGCTTCCTGCTTTAGTTTTTGCTTGTAAGCAGGAATCAGGAGGATGGAATTATAGTCAGATTTGCCAAATGGAGGGCGAGGGAGAGCTTTGTTTGCATCTAATTTAGCCACTTATATTTTAGACTTTAAACACGTTTTGTATGTTTTACTTCGTGTTTTATGTCCAGAATATTTGCAAATTATTATTACTACTATGAATTGCATAATTGTTTACATCGATTAGTTCTACTGTCTCCAGAGTCGGTACCCTGCTCGGTACTCTACTCCACAGCCTAGACTCATCGACACATTTTTGAGATGTCCTGTGCTGTGCTAACGTTATCCAACTCCTAGTTTAGCAATTTTCTGTGTGTCCAAACTACATGCAATACTAGATAGCTAGCTATGTATACAACCACTAAAGTTGTACTAGGCGTTTCTGAGATACTTACGGTGAGTACCGTTGCAGGAGTGCATCTCAAGCAAAACTGGGACCAAGAGGTAAACAAATAGCTCGCCTGCGGACCAGCTCAATGACTGTATGCTTCAATTCCCAGATAGCTAACGTTATCTAGCCATGTGTCTTAGTAGAGTACAGTGTTTCCCATGCAAAAGTCCGTTGCAACTTAGCTAACTATATTGAGAAAGTTGCTTTACTGCTAGCAGACAGCTAACGGTAGCTAGCTAGCCACAGCACATCTAGCCATAATTTTAGACAGAGTAGAGAGAGAATCTTCGAGTGCTCGAGAAACGAATTCTGACCAAGGAGCTCAAGGCAGAGCACGACAGGAGAGAAGCAGGGCAGTAAGGGCTCCGACCAACCACAGGCATAACAACAACCACTTTGACAACAGCCTTCACAATTGTTATGTAGCGTCATGTAGTGTAGCTATGGCTAATGTTCGTGTTAGAATATTGATAAAGCGATGTAGTACACCATAGTTTTCTTTCAAACTGGGCTGGGCTGTCTTTGTGCAAATGAACACCCATGCCTTTTACAATAGACATATTTGTAGATTCTTTGCCCAATGATTTATCAATTACAGGTTTGGAGGAAAAGTAAACTAGCTGACACTGCAGAAGTCATTGCCACCCTTCTGGATAGCTATTGATTGTCACTGGTTTTGAAATACATGTAGGTCTATGCGTAGCATGCAGTTAGTTCCCTAAAGGTAGGCTATACATAGTGTTTAGTTAGGTAGTAGGTAATGTTATGTCCTTACACAATTATGACTCTTGACTCTCTGCACAGGATTAGAGTGTCTGACTCCACCTGGTGATGATGGAAAGCGGTGGTGAGCAGAGGGGCCAAGTGGAAGATGAGGCCATGTGCACCTCTGCCTCGGAGGGGCTGGAGGAGGGTGAGGTGGAGGGTGAGACGCTGCTCATCGTGGAGTCGGAAGACCAAGCCTCGGTGGATCTCTCGCACGACCAGAGTGGTGACTCGCTCAACAGCGATCTGGGGGAGGACGCCGAGGGTGGCTGGAACGAGGACATGGCCTTCTACTGCGACAAGTGCCACAAGTGGATCCCCATCGGTGAGAGGAAGGCCAGGCAGCCCCTTGGGGTGCACCGAAAGCAGGGAGGGAGAGCGACCTCTCCCTGGGACGGGGCGTCGTTCTTTCTCAATATCACATAACAATAGCAAAACAGAGTATATTTTGCGCAGTTATTTCCTCAGTAATTTCAGTGGGGTTGGCCTTATCTGTCCATCCATAGATTTTAAAATGGGCAGCTGCTTTTCTCTATAAATTCGCACAAGTCAATATTTGGATGTCGTGTCCTGTTGCACCGTACATGCTTTTAAAATAAAGAATGAGAATGAAATGAACAGAATGCCTTGTCTCTTAGCGGTCTTTTTATTCTCATCCCCACCATTCAGCTCTGCTGCACGGAGAGCAACCCAGCTACCTGAAAGGAGACAACTTCTTTAAGTTCACCTGCTATGACTGTACAGAAGATGTCAAGGAGACCTTTGAGAGGATGAGACTCACCTGGCAACAGGTATATGTGCCACAATGTTTACAATAAAGAACTGATTTGTAGTGCAGCTTACATAAGATAATAAGAACATGAACAGGGTCAAAAGAGGAACGCCTTAATAAAAACATATGGGGCAAGATCCTTATCAACAGTATGAACAAGTATAAAATTGCAAAGTATGGTATATTGCTGTAGACTTTATTTCAGTGATTACATTTGTTCTGGGCAACAGCACTCTGAAATGAGTACTGAATGAATGTCATTTTTAATTTTCCTGGTTTCATTGCAGTTCGGTGTGTTTTCTGTTTTATTTCAGGTGGTTATGTTGGCCATGTACAACCTTTCTTTGGAGGGCACGGGGCGTCAAGGCTACTTTAGATGGAAAGAGGACATCTGTGCCTTTATTGGGAGACACTGGACCTTCCTACTGGGCACCAGGTTAGAAAGAGAACAACATTAATTTGGTTGTCAGTTGGTAAGGTTTTGATAAGTTTGCATACAACCCTAAAAATGTAAACAGAAAACCTGATAATCGTTCAGTCAATTATCAGAATATCAAGAGCGGACAGATTTGGAACTTGACCCAACCGTTGTGTAAAGAAGAGCTGTGTTTTAATTATTATTTTTAAGTCTAGTATTTTGTAAACGGTTAGTGTTTTTGACTTCTCACCTTCACCTGCAGAAAGAAGACTTCCACATGGTGGAGCACGGTGGCGGGCTGTTTGTCGGTGGGGAGCCCCACGTTCTTCCGCTCAGGGGCCCAGGAGTTTGGCGAGCCGGGCTGGTGGAAGCTGGTGCAGAACCGTCCACCCACCCTGCGCCCAGATGGAGACAAGTCCTCGGTGGCCTCCCTAAAATCTAAAGGTGAACTGCAGAACACTCATAAATAACCTTAGGTTTTCACATTTTCAGACACAACCAAAGAATATTTTGTGATAAAGAAATTATTATAACATCAGTGTGTTAAATAGACTTATTTAGGAAAAGTCAAGGGAGGAAATGACTTTAAAAATGACAGGGATAAATTCACACTTCTATTGTTAGAGGTAGTTAACCCTAAACAGTTTGCAGAATTGTGCAAAGTCTGTTGTGTGAATCAATTATATGTTTTTGAGGGATAACCAGCTACTGTTGTATAAAATTAATTCACCCCTCCAGGCGACTGTACATGCATGTGTTTTTGATTGAGCATTTAGAGCCCTTTTTGTTTAACAATTTGCTTAGCTGGCGTTTGTTACTTTCTCAGCTGCCTCCAAGCCAACCCTGGACCCCATCATCACGGTGGAAGGCTTACGGAAGCGCGTGGGCCGGAATCCGGTGGAAAGCGCCATGCAGCTGAAAGAAAAGCGCTCACGCACCCACGAGGCTAAGGACATCCGGCGGGCGCAGAAGGAGGCGGCGGGGTACATGGATCACAGCGCCTCCTCCACAGCTGTCAAGTTCAGCGGCCGTGGTGGCGGGCGGAGACCTGACTTGGTCCTGGAGAAAGGCGAGGTGGTGGACTTCTCCTCAATGAGCTCATCGGACCGAACGCCACTCACCAGCCCCTCGCCGTCGCCCTCTCCGGACTTCTCTGCACCCGGCACTCCCGCCTCCCACTCAGCCACGCCCAGTCTGCTGTCGGAGGCTGACCTCATCCCTGACGTCATGCCACCGATGGCGCTCTTTCACGGTAAGAAGTCGGGGTCCCCTTGATCTTGGAGTTTTTAGTCCCGATAGAAAAGGCAAGATGAGAAATGGTGTCCGATAGCATTTAATGCCACAATGAACGTCAACAAAAAACGTCAACAATGAAGCAATAGTCCAAGATGCATTCCATGCCACTATCAATTGATTTCTATGATATACAGTATCTGTCTGTAGTGCTATAGGAATGAATGACTCAAGTGGTATTTAATTAGTTGAAATTATCAGTGAATGGCTGGAAATCTCACAGAATGTGTCGTTAATATTTCCCCTTTATGATTTGAAACCAAAGATGACGAGGAGCTGGACGGCGAAGGCGTCATCGATCCCGGCATCGAGTACATCCCCTCACCCAGTATGTCCCTGGGCACTGGCGCCCTTGTCGTTCGCAAGAAGCTGCGGCCTGGGGTGGCAGGGGCGCACATCAAGCAGGAAGCAGAGAGTGACGACGAGGAGGGCCGCGGCCGGGATGATGAAGACGACGAGAGGCGGGGGCGCGGCGAAGGCCAATCCAATGTGGTCAGGGGGGCACGGGGTGGCGGGGAGAGGAGGAGGGGGGCCTTAACAGAGAAGGGGAAGGGTTCCCCCCCTTCAGAGCCCCAGTTTGCCCCCCTCAGCCTGTATGAGGAGCGTGTGCTGCTGCGGCGCCTGGAGGCTTGTCCGCAAGCGCTGGCGGTGACTGCGCAGGCCAAGCGGCTGCACAGGAAGCTACTGGTGAGGAAGGCCAAGCGCCAGAGAGGGCTCCCCCTGCTGGACATCGACCAGGTTGTCAGCGCCACCCTCAGTCTGGTGGGAGGGTTGTACGGGTCCCAGGAGGGGGACAGGGCCGCTACGAGGGCTCCGGCGCGGGGAAGTACCGCACCACCAGCCAGGACCTCCGAATCCTCGACCGCTTCCAGGTACACCTTCACTACCACAAGCACAGATGTCAAATTTTTGCACAGATCACATACACAAATGTATGCACTCTGTACTGTTGGTCGCTTTGGATAAAAACTCTGCTATGTGACATTTATGATTAAATTCCGATTTGTTATGAGTCACGAACGAGAGGAATGGTTTGAATATTTCCAAACACATTACATCACATGCGTGATACGTCTTTTGCTTAAATCACACGTCTATGGAATGCATTTGATCCCTTTAGACAACGGTGTCCAGCAGAAGAGGGTACCACCAGCCCACAGTGTCCTTCTGGCACCGCCTCATGGGCTCCGACGCCAGTGTAGATCAAGGCATCAAGAGCCCGTACACCTCCCGCACCCTTAAACCCTTCATAAGGTATGCCACACGCCCTTACCTACTTCATGAGGCACACCACATGCAGCCTTTATACCCCTAATATGGTAAGAGACATTTGTGACCTATGACATTAACCTGTAATTAAACTCTGATACTCAAGGTGAGGTATAACAATCACAGCATGGAAGGAATCAATATTATTGTGGCTCAATTCATGCCATTTTTATCTGTTACGTGCAGTATGTAGCCCTGCTGAACGTGGCCAATATCTTTGTTACATTCAGATTGAAATAAATTGTGAAGAATAGTCATTCCTCTCTGACACATAAATTAAGAAATCATGTTGGCTCTTTTCATGGCATTTATTTTCTCTCCCATCTCCTTGGTTATATTCACTAGACACCAAATCGAAAAAAATGGACTGAGACAGAGAGTGACTATTTGAACTTCTCCAATAAGAAACTCTCGTTTTGGTTGCGAAATGTTTTCCATTGCAAAACGTTTTGCTATGGTGTGCACTAATGAATCCATCACCAGGAGGGACTATGAGAACAAGCCTATGAAGCTGAAGCTGTTGGCGGAGATCCGTGCCTACCCCCACAGGAAGGACCCCTGCTGGGTCACCAAGCCAGAGGCCCCCATCGACTACTGTTACGTCAGGCCCAACCACATCCCCTCTGTTAACTCCATGTGCCACGACATCTTCTGGCCAGGTCAAATCAAATCAAATTTATTTGTCACATACACATGGTTAGCAGATGTTAATGCGAGTGTAGTGAAATGCGTGTGCTTCTAGTTCTGACAATGCAGTAATAACCAACGAGTAATCTAACCTAACAATTCCAAAACTACTACCTTATACACACAAGTGTAAAGGGATAAAGAATATGTACATAAAGATATATGAATGAGTGATGGTACAGAACGGCATAGGCATGATGCAGTAGATGGTATCGAGTACAGTATATACATATGAGATGAGTAATGTAGGGTATGTAAACAAAGTTGCATAGTGGCTAGTGATACATGTATTACATAAAGATGCAGTAGATGATATAGAGTACAGTATATACATATACATATGAGATGAGTAATGTAGGGTATGTAAACATTATATTAAGTAGCATTGTTTAAAGTGGCTAGTGATATATTTTACATCAATTCCCATTATTAAAGTGGCTGGAGTTGAGTCAGTGTGTTGGCAGAAGCCACTCAATGTTAGTGGTGGCTGTTTAACAGTCTGATGGCCTTGAAATAGAAGCTGTTTTTCAGTCTCTCGGTCCCTGCATTGATGCACCTGTACTGACCTTGCCTTCTGGATGATAGGAGACTGAACAGGGCCACACTATCACATTTGTATTTTTCTTGATAATTTTTACATGTAAGACTGGGAACGTAAAAGGGACATTTAAGATGTTCCAGACCTCAAAAGTGTGCTAGTGTCGAGTTATATTCCAGGCCATCCGTTGTGTAGATCCAGCTATATGCCTCAATTCCAAATGAATGGAAAAGATGAGCACCATCTAATTTCCTGATTTTAGTCAGTGCTTATCTTTTCCATTCATTTGGGGTTGAGGCATATTTCCCTCAGTTTTAGATTGATGTCTGATTTTCTCTCTGGCTCTCCTATCAGGTGTGGATCTCTCTGAGTGTCTCCAGTACCCAGACTTCAGCGTAGTGGTCCTTTATAAGAAGGTGGTGATCGGCTTTGGGTTCATGGTGCCGGATGTGAAGTACAACGAGGCCTACATCTCCTTCCTGCTGGTGCATCCCGAGTGGAGGAGGGCTGGGATCGCTACATTCATGATCTACCATCTCATTCAGGTATGGTAACAAAATCATAATAATGATTATAAAAACAACAATACTACAGTTTCAAGGAGCACTATACTAGCGTCTGCATAAAGTGGTTAAGTGCAGCTTTAATAGTCTCTAAGCCACATTGTATAGAGCCATATTGCCATCATATACACGTCATTGTAAGACACTGAGTGTACAAAACATTAGGAACACCTGCACTTTCTATGACAGACTGACCAGTTGAAAGCTAAGATCCCTTAAGGATGTCACCTGTTAAATCTACTTCAATCAATGTAGATGAAGAGGAGGAGACAGGTTAAGGAATCATTTTTAAGCCTTGAGACAATTACGACATTGATTGTGTATGTGTGCCATTCAGAGGGTGAATGGGCAAGACAAAAAATGTAAGTGCCTTTGAACGGTGTATGGTAGTAGGTGCCAGGCGCACCGATTTGAGTCTGTCAAGAACTGCAATGCTGCTGGGTTTTTCACACTCAACAGTTTCCCATGTGTGTGTCAAGGATGGTCCACCACCCGAAGGACATACAGGCAACTTGACACAACATTGAACCATTGAAGTCGACATGGGCCAGCATCCCTGTGGAACACTTTCAACACCTCGAAGAGTCCATGCCCTGACAAATTGAGGTTGTTCTGAGGGCAAAAGGGGGTGAAACTCAATATTAGGAAGGTGTTTTGTACACTGTGTAAAGTCATGGTACTGGTGGTTAGTGCTTTTTAGACCAGGGACTAACTTGACCCTACGGCTACATTAGAATTAGTCGAGTCAGCTAGAAATAACTATAAATAAATAACCATGAAAGTCACTTAAATTGTTTGGATCGATCTACAACAGCACATGTTAAGTGGTTGAAAGCAAGGTTCTCTTTCCCCCACAGACCTGCATGGGAAAAGACGTCACTCTACACGTCTCGGCCAGTAACCCCGCCATGCTCCTATACCAGAAGTTTGGCTTCAAGACTGAGGAGTACATATTGGACTTTTACGACAAATACTACCCGCTGGACAGCAAGGAGTGCCGACACGCCTTCTTCCTGCGGCTACGGCGGTGAGACAGGAAACGGGACAGGCCAGTATTCAGGCCATAGAAATATAATTACTAGAATGGACATTCCCATGTAAGTTAACGTTCCATTGGTGAACTGGTATCCATATTGAGTGTACTAGTCAAATTGTCGTTGTCTGTGGAGCTTTGTCTGTTGTAGTGTTTATATTTCTATACAGGCAACCAGTCAGAAGGAGGAACAAATACATCTGGAAATGCCTGTGCTATTCAGTGTATCCATTTTCTGTTACACCGTTTCTTTGTGGTCATTATATTTGTGAGAACCTATGGTGAGGTAGGTGTATTTTTGTTGATCCACAAAAGAGACTGAAGGACGGTAATTTTGTAATTTTGTACACTTGCATTTCTGAATAATTCTGCAGTCCAAATGGCAATTATATAAATAAAAAAATCACTCACATTGCAAATTCTGTCTTCATTTGCTTGCTGGAATATAATGTACAGTGAGATCCAAAAGTATTTGGACAGTGACAAATTCTTTGTTGTTTTGGTTCTGTACTCCAGCACTTTGGATTTGAAATGATACAATGACTGAGGTTAAAGTGTAGACTGTCAGCTTTAATTTGAGGGTATTGTCATCCACATTGGGTGAACCGTGTAGAAATTACAGTACAAATTTGACTCCATAATACTAACGCAATTGACAGTGAAAAGGATGCCTGTACAGAATAAAAAAGTATACTGCAAGAAATGTGGCAAAGCAATACATTTTTTGTCCTGAATACAAAGTATTATGATTGGGGCAAATCCAATACAAAACATGACTGAGTAGCACTCTCCATATTTTTAAGCATAATGGTGGCTGCAACATGTTATGGGTATGCTTGTTATCATTACAGACTGGGGAGTTTCAAGGAAGAAAAAAAAATGGACTGAAGCTAAAGGTAAAATCCTAGAGGAAAAACTTGGTTCAGTCTGCTTTCCACCAGACACTGGGAGATGAATTTACCTTTCAGGACAATAAGCTAAAACACAAGACCAAATCTACACTGAAGTTGCTTACCAAGAAGAGAGTGACTGTTCCTGAATGACAAGAGTTACAGTTTTGACTTACATATGCTTGAAAATCTATGGAAAGCCTTGAAAATGGTTGTCTTGCAATGACCAACAACCAATTTAACAGAACTTGAAGACTTCTATAAAGAATAATGGGAAAATATTGTACAATGCAGGAGTGCAAAGTTCTTAGAGACTTACCCAGAAAGATTCCAAGCAGTAATTGCTGCCAAATGTGATTCTAACATGTATTGACTCAGGGGTGTGAATACTTATGTAAATGAGATACTTCTGATTCTAAAAACATGTTTTCACTTTGTCATTGAGGTATTGTTTTTAGGTAGGTAAGAGAGAACAATTATGTAAATTCAGGGTGTAAGACAACAAAATTAGGAATAAGTGCTGTAATTTCTATGGATGAGAATACCCTAAAATTAAAGCTGACCATCTGTACTTTAACCTCATAGTTATTGTTTAATTTCAAAGTTCTGGAGTACAGAGCCAAAACTATGGATGTACATTTGTGTCTTTTTGTCTAGAGCAAAACTTTTTTAGATTTTCAATCAGAAATAATTATTCTGAAAGCAAAAACGAGGCTTCAAAAGTAAAAAATAAAAATACAATTTGCAATAGAGCGCAAAACATTATGCGTTTTATTCCCCAAAAAAGATTGAGAACAAAAAATGTATTTGAAAACAAAACTCCAATTTCATTTCGCTATCAACCACCTTCCATTTTCCTAGCAGTGCATCTTTCTTTGTTGTTGATTTTTAAAAACTTTTTGTTGATTGAAACACTAGATCTTCGTTTGCACTTTTGACCCCAAAGCTGTGGGTGGGCTTTAGTGGAGGATTAATATTAATATTAATATTCTGCTCTTTTGCACACCAATATCTCTACCTGTACATGACCATCTGATCATTTATCACTCCAGTGTTAATCTGCAAAATTGTATTATTCGCCTACCTCCTCATGCCTTTTGCACACATTGTATATAGACTGCCCATTTTTTTCTACTGTGTTATTGACTTGTTAATTGTTTACTCCATGTGTAACTCTGTGTTGTCTGTTCACACTGCTATGCTTTATCTTGGCCAGGTCGCAGTTGCAAATGAGAACTTGTTCTCAACTAGCCTACCTGGTTAAATAAAGGTGAAATAAAAAATAAATAAAAAAGTGGGAGGGGTGGATGATGGTTCTCCATTGGTCAGCCATTTTTTTGAGTGTCAGTTTGGCTACAACCAATACTGCACTTAGAACATCTTGCCTTCTCCAGATGGAATTGGCATGGCACTCTGACCACCCAAAACAGCCTAGAGAGAAAAAAAACCTATGGTAGCACCTTGACTTCTCAAAAGATGAAATCTTATACGGAATCCAAACCGGGTGCGCCATCGTGCATACATTTATTTTGTCCCCCCACACCAAACGCGATCACTACACACAGGTTAAAATATCAAAACAAACTCTGAACCAATTACATTAATTTGGGGACAGGTTGAAAAGCATTAAACCTTTATGGCAATTTAGCTAGCTAGCTAATTTGTCCTATTTTGCTAGCTTGCTGTTGCTAGCTAATTTGTCCTGGGATATAAATATTGAGTTGTTATTTTACCTGAAATGCACAAGGTTCTCTACTCTGACAATTAATCCACACATAAAAACGGTCATCCGAATCATTTCTAGTAATCTCTTTTTCTAGGCTTTTTCTTCTCTTGACTTTATATTGCGATTGGCAACTTTCATAAATTAGGTGCATTAACCGCCACCGACCTTGTTCGTCTTTCAGTCACCCACGTGAGTATAACCAATGAGGAGATGGCACGTGGGTACCTGCTTCTATAAAACAATGAGGAGATGGGAGAGGCAGGACTTGCAGCGCGCTCTGCATCAGAAATAGAACTGACTTCTATTTTAGCCCATGGCAAAGCAGACACTCGTTTGCGAGCAGTGTGGGTGCAATAATTGAATCATATAGATTTCTAAATTGATTTTGCAACGCGAGCTGTGTAGTCAGCCTGTAATGTGTACAATCACAACATGTAGGCCTACATCTGATCATGCACAAGACTCACTATGTCTATCACAGGGTGGGTGCTGGAGAGCTACTGGATGTGCAGGCTTTCGTTCTGAGCCCCGCACTAACACCACTGATTCAAGTAGGCCAAACTGAAACCATGACTAGATAATTATTTGAAACAGGTGTGTTAGTGATGGGATGGAAGAAAAGCCTGCAGACCCAGTGGCTATGTACTAGTAATAGTAAGAGCGGAATGGGAGAAACCTGGTTGTATAAACTCCGCATGGTAGTTCACGCTCTATGCTGAGAGAGATACAGTGCCTTGCGAAAGTATTCGGCCCCCTTGAACTTTGCGACCTTTTGCCACATTTCAGGCTTCAAACATAAAGATATAAAACTGTATTTTTTTTGTGAAGAATCAACAACAAGTGGGACACAATCATGAAGTGGAATGACATTTATTGGATATTTCAAACTTTTTTAACAAATCAAAAACTGAAAAATTGGGCGTGCAAAATTATTCAGCCCCCTTAAGTTAATATTTTGTAGCGCCACCTTTTGCTGCGATTACAGCTGTAAGTCGCTTGGGGTATGTTCTATCAGTTTTGCACATCGAGAGACTGAAATTTTTTCCCATTCCTCCTTGCAAAACAGCTCGAGCTCAGTGAGGTTGGATGGAGAGCATTTGTGAACAGCAGTTTTCAGTTCTTTCCACAGATTCTCGATTGGATTCAGGTCTGGACTTTGACTTGGCCATTCTAACACCTGGATATGTTTATTTTTGAACCATTCCATTGTAGATTTTGCTTTATGTTTTGGACCATTGTCTTGTTGGAAGACAAATCTCCGTCCCAGTCTCAGGTCTTTTGCAGACTCCATCAGGTTTTCTTCCGGAATGGTCCTGTATTTGGCTCCATCCATCTTCCCATCCATTTTAACCATCTTCCCTGTCCCTGCTGAAGAAAAGCAGGCCCAAACCATGATGCTGCCACCACCATGTTTGACAGTGGGGATGGTGTGTTCAGGGTGATGAGCTGTGTTGCTTTTACGCCAAACATAACGTTTTGCATTGTTGCCAAAACGTTCAATTTTGGTTTCATCTGACCAGAGCACCTTCTTCCACATGTTTGGTGTGTCTCCCAGGTGGCTTGTGGCAAACTTTAAACAACACTTTTTATGGATATCTTTAAGAAATGGATTTCTTCCATAAAGGCCAGATTTGTGCAATATACGACTGATTGTTGTCCTATGGACAGAGTCTCCTACCTCAGCTGTAGATCTCTGCAGTTCATCCAGAGTGATCATGGGCCTCTTGGCTGCATCTCTGATCAGTATTCTCCTTATATGAGCTGAAAGTTTAGAGGGACGGCCAGGTCTTGGTAGATTTGCAGTGGTCTGATACTCCTTCCATTTCAATATTATCGCTTGCACAGTGCTCGTTGGGATGTTTAAAGCTTGGGAATTTTTTTTGTATCCAAATCCAGCTTTAAACTTCTTCACAACAGTATCTCGGACCTGCCTGGTGTGTTCCTTGTTCTTCATGATGCTCTCTTCGCTTTTAACGGACCTCTGAGACTATCACAGTGCAGGTGCATTTATACGGAGACTTGATTACACACAGGTGGATTGTATTTATCATTATTAGTCATTTAGGTCAACATTGGATCATTCAGAGATCCTCACTGAACTTCTGGAGAGAGTTTGCTGCACTGAAAGTAAAGGGGCTGAATAATTTTGCACGCCCAATTTTTCAGTTTTTGATTTGTTAAAAAAGTTTGAAATATCCAATAAATGTCGTTCCACTTCATGATTGTGTCCCACTTGTTGTTGATTCTTCACAAAAAAATACAGTTTTATATCTGTATGTTTGAAGCCTGAAATGTGGCAAAAGGTCGCAAAGTTCAAGGGGGCCGAATACTTTCGCAAGGCACTGTACTTCTCAGAATGTAAGTGTGATATTCAACTATAAAATATTTGGAGTGTAGTTACATTAAGCTGGCTGTCTGTATTATATTATACAATAACTAAAGTATATAGTATATATGTTTTATTGTTTCATAAACCGGATAGGTGCAGTGAAATATGTTGTTTTATAGGGTCAGCCATAGTACTACGGCGCCCCTGGAGTAAATTAGGATTAAGTACCTTGCTCAAGGGCACATCGGCAGATTTTTCATCTTGTCGGCTCGGATATTCAAACCAGGCAGCAACCTTTTGGTTACTGGCCCAATGCTCTAACCGCTAGGCTATCATAAATATCTTATCTTTCACAAACTAATGTGACTGAATTGAGAAGTGCGTTTACCCAATTGAACTTGGTTAAATATAAACTCAGCAAAAAAATAAACGTCCTCTCACTGTCAACTGCGTTTATTTTCAGCAAACTTAATGTGTAAATATTTGTATGAACATAAGATTCAACAACTGAGACATAAACTGAACAAGTTCCACAGACGTGACTAACAGAAATGGAATAATGTGTCCCTGAACAAAGGGGGGGTCAAAATCAAAAGTAACAGTCAGTATCGAATGTGGCCACCAGCTGCATTAAGTACTGCAGTGCATCTCCTCCTCATGGACTACACCAGATTTGCCAGTTCTTGCTGTGAGATGTTACCCCACTCTTCCACCAAGGCACCTGCAAGTTCCCCACCCTCCGATCCAACAGGCCCCAGACGTGCTCAATGGGGTTGAGATCCAGGCTCTTCGCTGTGTTTAAGACGGATAAATTGTTTTTTAAAAACCCTGATATAACTGCTTTGAACAGTTTCCGCTGATGTTACAAAACAGATGCGATGCAGCAACGGAGAAACATAACGTTACTCCTTAGCAACCACCACAGCCAATGGCAGGATTTACGACTTTTTCATTGTTTATTCTCAACTTTTATTATATTAGCTATCATCTTGCTATTCCTGAAATACCTGGAAAACGTTGAATGTCCGCGCCATAGAAATGTAATCCACTGCGTTCTATGCATGTTTTTCCTTATAATAAACCATTATCAAAGAATATGTGTTATTGTTACAAAATGAACCAAATCCCTCACTAAATACTAAGATACTGATGACAATAAGCTTTAGAAAGAAATCAAATTATAAATTAATTGAACTACTACAGTGAAAGGTATTTTCTACGTTTTTAAAAGGCAATTTCAGGGCTTCTATATAGCCACCCAAATGCGATTTGGACTCAGAGTCACATGTTCAATTGTTGATGAATTGCATTGCTAGCTAGCTAACGTTACCTATATAATATTGTACAACTGTAAAGAAATGCTATTTCTTATGCAGGTGACCAGCATACTGCTATTACATTTCTATAACTCACAGTAAAGCCTGTGGGGTCCCCTACAGGATAGCTCCCACATTACACACTAACTGCCAAACCAGCGCACACACATAATCTCCTTTCTAGCCGAACATTGTGTGCCCGAAGAGGATTCTACGATGACGGACAGGCAACTGAGCCAATGGCGGAAGACTACAGACTACACCCCAGCCTGAACCAATCCAAAGATCCGATCTTCTAGAATCAACCTACTTTCTGTTCCACATATAAGGATTGTGTAGATTGTTAACGGTCTCTTTTCCTGCTGTTCTGTGCGAGCTAACGGAAGAGCCGTAATTACGCTGTACCAGATATCTTCACTCTGAATAAACTGTCGCTTGTCATACAATTTACCACTTTGTCTGAATCGATCCTTGACCGGCTCACCCTTCTACATATTTAATTACTAACAGAACTTGGTAAGCAGAGGATAGTTAACTAACGGTCCAGTCGAAGTGAGCTGATTGGGTGTGAGAGAGGGGGTGAGTTGGTGGAAGGACGATTCAAGAAGGACGGGTGAAGACTTTTCGGGGGGGGGCAAACAATTCTGCTCAACTCGGGAAACTGATCTAAAGGTGCACCATAAATAAGGTAAGCAAAACCTGTTAAATCAAACTTTGCATATTGTCGTATAGTCTGTCTAAATTTTGATCAGTATTTCCGAGTAAGTATGAATTCTTGTGTAAATTTATAATAATAATTTATAATTTGCTGACGAGTCAAAGACAGTGAAGTGAACATATGTGGTAACAATCCGGCGACGGCCGGAGTGATATAAATCATTGATGAGATATCAGTAAGGGGATAGTTAATTACTATTCATTAAATCTGGCGCCGAGGGGATAAATTGTAATTTTGTCCCGCGACCCGGTCAGCACAGTCTGATAGCTTTCAATTGATGAGAGATCACTTTAAGGCCTGGATAGTTCCGATAGGGGTCAGGAATAGAGATCAGTAAGGGGATAGTTAACTACTATTCATTAACCTCATAGTCCGCCCAAACCCGTATGCGGTAGCGTAACTACAGCCTCAAGCTCATTACCATAACGCAACGTTAGCGATTTCTAAAAATCGCAAATGAAATGAAATAAATATGCCTGTTCTCAAGCTTATCCTTTTCTTAACAATCCTGTCGTCTCAGATTTTCAAAATATGCTTTAGAACCAGAGAAAATCACTAATTTGTGTAAGAGTGGTGATAGCTAGCTTAGCATTAGCGTTAGCATTTAGCACGCAACATATTCACAAAAACCAGCCAAGGAATCAAATAAAATAATTTACCTTTGAAGAACTTCAGATGTTTCAATGAGGAGACTCTCAGTTACATAGCAGATGTCCAGTTTTTCCTGAAAGATTCTTGTGTAGGACACATCGTTCCCTTTTGTTACTATGCATTTGGCTACCGAAACTAACCGAAAATTCAGTCACCTACATGTCGAACTTTTTCCGAATTAACTCCATAATATCGACTGAAACATGGAAAACGTTGTTTGAATCAATCCTGAAGGTGGTTTGTCATATTTCTCTCCATTGAAAGCACCGTCCTTGTAGCCTGGTTTGTTCTGAGATTTGAATGGAAAAATACCGGGACCTGACTTTTGCGCACCAATTGCCACACAGACACCAAGGGGGACACTTGGCAATTGTAGTCTCTTATGGTCAATCTTCCAATGATATGCCTACAAATACGTCACAATGCTGCAAAGACCTTGGGGAAACAAGAGAAAGAGTCCGTTCATTCCTGTCGCATTCACAGCCATATAAGGCGATCATGGAAAACGTAGCCTCAGAAATCCTGTGCATTTCCTGGTCGGTCATACATCTTGGTTTTGCCCGAAGCATTTGTTCTAAGGGACTCACAGTGAAAATCTTTGCATTTCTGGAAACGTAAGACTGTCTTCTTTCCAAAACTATCAATTCCAAGCATATTCGAGCATCTTTTCGTGACAAAATATTGCGCTTAAAACGGGCACGTCTTTTTATCCAAAAATGAAATACTGCCGCTAGAGTCTTAACAGGTTAAACCTGGCGCCGAGGGGAGAAATTGTAATTTTGTCCCGTGACCCGGTCGAGGCTAGTCTGATAGAGGTTCACTGATAGGGGTCGGACATGTGTAATAATTCTGATAGGGGTCAGCTCGATAGGGGTCAGGAATAGAGATCAGTAAGGGGATAGTTAACTACTATTCATTAAACCTGGCGCCGAGGGGAGAAATTGTAATTTTGTCCCGTGACCCGGTCGAGGCTAGTCTGATAGAGATTCACTGATAGGGGTCGGCTTTCAGGGGTCAGAGATATAACGTGTTGTTTTGTCTTGTTTTGTCTATTTGTAACTGTTTATATTAAAATGCAATGTGGTTGTAATTGTTTCCATTAAGATTGTTGGTGGTTAGATAGAGAGAGAGAGAGATAGAATTATAATAAGGGTTATTGGATAAATCCGAAACTTCTATGTTGTATGTACCTATGACTTCTGTGTTAAATGTATAATCAGGAACAAAATGACTGATGTATAATTGAAATAATATCTGAATATAATATTTAAATATTGAGACTAAATAGTCGAATAGATCCCTTGGTTGTGCGCTCCACAAATGCTATACCAACCCATTCGTTTTTTCTCGAACTAAAACATACTAAGGAGAAGCTCAGAGATAAGACAGAGCACGAGCAGCAGTGTCTCTTCGAATACATCGTGGGTATTAATCAACGTCGGGCGAAGTATATGCTAACTATATTCAGATAGCCGGAGAGAATTCCCATTAAAACTACGATTAAATTCCGATTGAATTAAATTAAATTACGATTAAAGCAAATTCACAATGGCGACCCCCAATACTCCAAAGCTGAGGTTTAATGAGTTCCTAGAACAAAAAATAGAATATAGATCAGGGGGAAAGGAACAATGGAAGCACATGAAGAAAGTTTGGGAGGGATTAAAGCTAAAATGGACACAAGAAGGTTATTTAGGAGGGGGACCGCCAACCGGGGTCCAGCTGAAAACAATGGAATGTGGGTTAAGAGAGACGCTGCAGGAAGCTAGAGATAAAGAGGCAGAAAAGAACAAAAATCACGTATTTAAGAAAGAAGAGGTAAGAGGTGACAATTGGGTAAAGAAAAAGAAGGGTCAGATACGAAGGGAGCGAGATTAATGAGAATCCTAATTGAGGGAAAACTTTGGGCGTTTAAATTAGTGCTATTTTCTGTTGTTCAGATGCCGGAGTAACAAATACAGATAACTGTAAATTGGGTCTATTTGCGGAGAATCTCAGTTCCATAGCATTGGTGGTATAGTGGTGAGTGTAACAGTCTCACAACCTGCAGTCCAGGGTTCGGTTCCCAGCTGAGGTGTAAAAAATAGTTATATATGTCTGAGTTTTTGGTTGTAATTAAACTAATTGTTTTGCAGAGAAAGTTATAGTCACTAGTATTGGTATAAGATATAAACTGAACGTTTTAAATAGTTTGTTTGGTTCAAATTGAAAGACTAATTCATTCAACTTAATATAAGAACGGAGATTTTGATGCAAGACGATGTCTGTTCACTAAATGATTTGTTGGGAATAATACATTGGGAATAGAGTCGTAATTAAAATGCTAAATTAAAGACGAGACAGTAACTTAAATCAAATTAATTCTGAATAATAACGGGGAACAATTACGATAGATTTGTGTCCATCGAAATGTTTTTGTAAGATTAGCCAAATTAAGAGATGTTGATTGATGTTGTAAACTCTAATTCAGGATTCAACAGATGTGATAAATTAGGTTTGGTTTATCGAACCCGAAATACTGTTGTTGCAGACAGCCAACCATTATTTACAATGAGTTGAAAATCGTTGCGATATGAGTCAAGATTGAGCGCTTGTTGATGACATCACTCGCGAGGTTTCCGTCGCCACGGAAATGATGTCTTGACTGGGGGTAACGGAGAAAATGGTTAGTGTCTTTTAGAAGGAAATGCGTGCATTATTGTTGAGTCACTTTTCAGAAGTTGATAAACATTTCGAAATACATTTTTAAAAGGAGTATGTAAATCGTCAGGAAAGATGCTAAAAACTAGCAGCTGATTCGCTAGGTGGGTATCATTGATTTGTGGCGTTTATTTGGACTGTAATTAGGCCATGAGAAAGATAGATTGAATGTCTGAATCATAAAACATCGTGATAATGGATTCTGATGGTTATTGATTCTTGGTTTGATCGTTTAAATAACACCAGTGAATTTGAGCACTGTTTCCATTATGTGGAACAGTGTCAGGGTATTAACCTCTTGCTTCTACTTGGGACGCTTGCGTCCCAACTAGAGCTCTGGAAATGCAAATGCGCTACGCTAAATGCTAATAGTATTAGTTAAAACTCAAAAGTTCATTAAAATACACATGCAGGGTATCAAATTAAAGCTACACTCGTTGTGAATCCAGGCAACAAGTCAGATTTTTAAAATGCTTTTCGGCGACAGCATGAGAAGCTATTATCTGATAGCATGCACCAATACACTACAACACAAAAGCACAGCAGGGGACGTAAACAAAATAATTAGCATTTCGGCGTTACACAAACCGCACAATAAAATAGAAAACAGTCATTACCTTTCACCATCTTCTTTGTTGGCACTCCTAGATGTCCCATAAACACTATTGGGTCTTTATTTCGATTAAATCGGGCCATATAAAGCCAAGATATCGTTATATGTAGACTGTGTGATAAACGAAAAAAACAGCGATTTCACAACGTAACGTCATTTTTTTAAATTCAAAAAGTAGACGATAAACTTTCACAAAACACTTCGAAATACGTTTGTAATACTACTTTAGGTATTAGTAAACGTTAATAAGCGATAAAAATCATCCGTAGGCGATGTAAAAATCATTAGCTGTCGTCTTGGAAAAAATTTCACGAGAGAGCTCTTCCGGAATGATCTGGGCGGAGACTGGAGGTAAGTGGTGCCCCTGTTTCGGTTCAACTAAGAATCAAAGATGATTCAATTCACAAGACTTTAGACAACATGGGGATGCTGTGGGAGTTGAATGCTCGGTCTTATCTAATTCGGCTCACTTGTTAACAATTGCTGGAAGTGGCGCAAGGATATTTATTTCCATTTTCTGTGATCAGGTTTTCCTGCGCTTTCCGATGTAACGCACGTTATGTTATAGCCACAGTCGTGATTTAACCAGTTTTAAAAACGTCCGAGGGTTTCCTATCCACACATTCTAACCATATGAACGTACTATATTCCTGGCATGAGTAGCAGGGCGCTGAAATGTTGCGCGATTTTTAACAAAATGTTCAAAAAAGTAGAGGGTAGGAGCAACTAGTTAATGGTGAAAAGCAACCTCTATAGTAAAACATAATTGTATATGTTTTGGTAAACTAGCTAGGTTGAATTTGGTTATTTGAGCATTTCCCTTGATACGTAGACATACGTAACAGGGGCAAGTTGTTTTTCCTTGAGGAACACGCAGATGGTGTTTTGTTTTATTGAGATGTAAATGTGAGTTGAAGGAGCCAAGGGAAATACGTTATTTTTATTAAATATCAGGGATTATAATCTTGGGGAGAATGAGGCCATAAACGACCAAATTGGAAAGGCCTGGAAGTTTTGATTAATCATTAAGGTTTGCAAATATATACACATAAAACATTTGTTAGGACTATTTGTTTTGGTGCAAAGGTATTTTAAAGAGGCACGCTCAAATATGGAACTTTATGAGTTTTTGTTTTATGAGTTTTAAATTACACAAGTGAATTTAGATTTTAAGGATAAAGGGTTCTTTAATATGTCTAGTGTAGTATAGAACTTGACTATAAATGGGTGGGTTGACTTATTGACCCTATCATGACTGTCTTCTAAGGTCTGATCAGCCTTAGGGGAGAGTCATTGGTATAATGAATGTGGTCATATTGAGTTACTAGTTTTAAGGTAAATTCATTATAAAGGAGTTTAGGTTAGGAGGTTAGAATTATTGTTTGAACTGCAAATGAGAAAGTGGTTCAGGATTCTGTTTTACAACATTAGCTGTGAAGTTTTTGAATGGGCTATTAACAGAGAAAAAAGAATCCTATTTATCATTGAGAATAAATAGGGGAAGATAAGATACATTGAGGTTGGGATAGGAGATATATTAAGCCAATAGGGCAGGGAATTACATAGAAAAATAAGTTTCAGTTCTTAGGGGTGATAAATTACTGTAGATAAGGAATTCTGCACTTTGCAACATATATTAAATTCATGTTATTGTCAGATAGAATACTGAGGGTCCCTGAAGGAAGGATTTTGATATGATAAGCATTTGTTTTGAATTTTTTTGACTATTAGGAGTTTTTTTTAAATAGTATTAAATTTAACAGGTATATAGGACATCTGTGATGATTTAGGATTATTGTTAGGTTGATTAAGGAAATGTAAGGACTTTAGAGATTGACACTCATAGACATGTTTTTTCTAAAATCAATGATTTTAGATAAAGTCAAACAGTTAGAAGCTTAGTGGTATTTGAGAGATATGAGAGAAAAGGTTTAAATTGGTAAATATATATTTAAGAAAATATATAAGTAGCGCAGATAATTCTTAAGTAGATAAGAAACTTGACAGGGAATTGGTACTGGATTGACGCCCAAGGGAGAATTGGACATGTGGAAAACTAAAAGGGGCTCCTTCATGATGATGTCAGACATAAGGATAATATACTAATCTTACCTAAGTCATTATTTAGAGTAGGTAAGGTTGACACCTGGGCAGAGTCAGGTATCAAAAGGGGGATGGGTAAATTGTGGTCTAGGATAGGATGGGGCCTATTGGATAAGAAACTAATAATTTAAAAAATGTAGCTAACAAATGGGCATAGAAGTTAAAGATATAATCAGATAAAACATATGAGAAATTGTTTGTTAACCAAGCCTATGTCCAGGATGTTATGCATTACAGGTGAACTACAGGTGAAGTCACTCAATCCAGTCCCAGAGGCTTGGGGACCATAGAAGACCCCTGGTGAAAGCTAGCTGAAAGAGCTACCCAGATTCATATCGCACGGCGGGAGGGTAAGACACTTTTTCACTGTCAGACAATAAACAGAGTTCGGGAGAAGAACTGGAATTAACAGAATTCCGGGGGCCATCTCTCGAATGAAGTAACCCTCCCTGTCCTATCACCCCTGTTTTTGTTCATAGAAGTGAGGATGTGTCTGGCTCTGGCTAAGTGATGTGTATTTTGTTCCAAAATAAGCATAAGAGATCCCTAGATCTGGGTAGACAGGAAGTTAGAGTAGAGATTAAATGATAACCGACTTCGGACAGTTCTAGGATTGGAGAAGAGGGTATCCTTATAGCATGGGGGATCCCACAAAGGTGGATAGGTTTTCCATGATATGGGGAAACCTGGGAGCACTGTTGAACTTTGTAAAGGTGATGAAATCCTACTAACCATCAAAACTATTAAGCTCTCTGATGCAGGCACTCACACCCTCGGACTACAAAGGACGAGGACAGACATGATGGGTGTGTTTTCTATTAAGGTACTGCCAAGACCAGAGGTAACCGGACACACTCCTCTACCACCACTGTGTTAAAAATACCATTCAGGTAATTAATGTTAGAGACTATTCGGCTATTGATCAATTAGGAACTGAGACTGGATTTGATGGTAGGGACAATTTGTGGCTGTCTTATATGAGGTACACAGCTAAAACCCTGAGAAGAAAGGACTGCATTATTTGTAGTCATGCTAGACCTGTTCTGGCTACACACCCATTTGCTGTAGGAGAAGGAGAGGGGTGGTTGTGTATTCTGAGAAGTTTTTACCAGGTTAAGCCCAATTCAACCCTCTGTTCCTCTTTGAGCCTTGTGTTTCCTGCAGTACCTCCTCATCGGGCCTCTTGGGGTGTTGAGGCATATGGGGGCAATTACGAGTGCATCACGGGTACAGGTAATGGCATTGATTATGGGAGATTGCCTGAAGCTGATTGCAGTAGTAACATAACCATTAATTCCACTTGGCCAGTTACAGGCCTAAACCAAACTAGTGGTCTGGCTGATGTGTGGTGAATGTGTGGAGCCAAAAGAGTGCTGAGACCCATTCTTAGAGGAGAATGGCAAGGTACGTGTGGTCTGACCAGTTTGATAATTCCCCTGACCATTGTTTATGTTGCTGCTGAACAGCTGTTGGATTCTGTATCCAGGGGACCTGAAAACATTCCATCCCATGGGAGACATAGATGTAGTGCTCCATGGACAGAGGATGTAGTCGACATACACACTAACCTGTTGGGTGTGCCAGTGGGGATTCCTCATGAGTTTCAGGCCTTGGGTAGGAATGATGGACTCTGGCACTTACTACCTACTATGGGTCTAGCCATAGTGGATGCTAGACAGACTGCATGGATTCATTATATCTACTATAATCAACAGCGTTTTGTGAATTACTCCCGTGATGCACTCACTGGTATGTCTGAACAGCTTGAGGCCACATTTGGGGTTTCCAGACAGAATAGACTTGCCTTGGATATGCTTCTTGCCAGTCAGGGGGACGTCTGCAAGATGTTCGGTAAACAATGTTGCACGTATATTCCTAATAATACCAGTCCAGATGGTAGTATATCTAAGGCGGGCTTGATGCACTATCTGCTAAGATGAGGTCCACGGGGGGGGGGTGGAGGAGTCTGTTCTCTTGGCCTGGCTTGGTAAGTACACTGGTATGATGGTTACTGGATTTCTGACCCTAATTCTTGTATTATTTGTTACTGATGTGATGTGCTGCTTGCATCATACCGTGTTTTAAGAAGTCTGTTACAGATGTGGTGAAGGCTTCAGGCATGATGCCTTTGCTTGATGCTCCAGTTGGAGATGCCGATACTGAAGCATGCTTTCAGGGGAGGATGGGACTGACTGAGGATGACACATGGTATGCTGTGGGTGAGGTAGTAGAATAATTTTACACCACCACAGTTCCTTGTCATAAATTTTTATGATAGGTTTTCTTTCCAGTATGTTTGTTCTCCCTGTTGTGAAGGTTTAGAGTCCCTGGGTGGCAAGGAGCCCACCTGGTACAGGATAGGAGTAGCTGAGAGGACCAGATGGTTTCTAATAATTCTTTACTCTGTTTTCCATGACCAAAGTTTTATCCTACATCTTACATGTCAATAACAATAAAGTTTTATCCTGTTTTTGATAAGTGACACCCTTGTGGGTGACAAAAGGGGGAAACAAAAGCATACAACAAAAGCATATATCACTTGTTATTAATAATAAACTTTTTATTATTTTCATGAAATGCTATGACTGCTGAAATAAAGGATAATGATTGACACCCTAGCGGGTGAGCTGTTGTTCTCTTTTGACATGAAGGTAGTTTAAACTTTGTAACTGTTATATGATTCATTGCTGAATTTTTGTTCACACCCTTGGGGTTATTTTACATTATAGCCATTACCATATATATGATTGAATATTATCTGCTGTTGCCTTGTGTGGATGTATGTATGTGTTATGCTACCTAGCTGATTTGAAACATTGTTAAAAGTATCAGGGCCATGGAACTTTCTCATGCTGGAAAAATACAGAAGGGAGGGCACATTCAGAGCGTGGGGTTGCGAGAACAAACGGTCTTTTGTTAGATAACAGGAGCCAGGTGCGAGATAACGGTATGGAGCATGAGACCCATCTTCAGTTTTTGCAGCCATTTTAGTGTTGTGCGGCTGCTGCTGCATTCCATGTATTTCGCTCACTCACTACTAGAGTTATATCTAAGGCCCGAGTAGGAAGAGGGGGATCCAGTTGCTTTTATTGATTAAGCTTCTCCATTTTATGTCATGCCTCTTCTGAATTGGGAAGAGGGGGCATGTGGGCCATTCTGCCTGACTTGCCTAGTTTAAGTCACATCTCTTTTGAGATGTGAAGACAGGGAATCACAACTTTTTCCTGCTGGAAAAAGTTGGCTTATGTGGACAATCATTTTACTTTTATTTTGAGCTGTTGTTCTCCGCTCTGTTAAATGAGGGTTGTAAGTTCCTAGGTGGCTGGTAGCCAACTTAGTACATAGTGGGATTGAATGGAGAACATGATGGTAATACATATATATCTATTTCTGTTTAATACCGTGCCTTATTTCATAGTCCCTTTGGGAGAAGTTTCTCTTTGTGTCTGGATCTAGTTAGGTTGTGTCACGTCTCTGGTGAGACGTGAAGAGAGGGTTTTGTAAAGAAATGCTATTTCTTATGCAGGTGACCAGCATACTGCTATTACATTTCTATAACTCACAGTAAAGCCTGTGGGGTCCCCTACAGGATAGCTCCCACATTACACACTAACTGCCAAACCAGCACACACACATAATCTCCTTTCTAGCCGAACATTGTGTGCCCGAAGAGGATTCTACGATGACGGACAGGCAACTGAGCCAATGGCGGAAGACTACAGACTACACCCCAGCCTGAACCAATCCAAAGATCCGATCTTCTAGAATCAACCTACTTTCTGTTCCACATATCCGAGCTTACGGAAGAGCCGTAATTACGCTGTACCAGATATCTTCACTCTGAATAAACTGTCGCTTGTCATACAATTTACCACTTTGTCTGAATCGATCCTTGACCGGCTCACCCTTCTACATATTTAATTACTAACACAACTCTCCACGATGGCGGATGTAAAGAAAGTAAAGAAAGAATCCACAGATCCCGTAGACATTGAAAACAGGTTTGTCGCTGTCAAGAAGTCCCTAGCATAGGCTAGCTCGCAGTCTAGTTAGGTAGCTAACTAGCTGTCTATTTTCACTTGCTCAAATGGGATACATCTGGCCAACTAACGCTAGCTAGCAAGACATAGACCAAGGGACATAGATACATTTAAATCTGCCTTATAAAACTAAACAAATCTGCTAAAGAAGGCCTTTCAATTCATTCAGACAATGTTTTCAACCCTTGAGTCCCACAAGTTTGACAATGACAGTTTGATGTATAGTGAGCTAACTAACGTAACTGTACAGTCGTAGCCAAAAGTTTTGAGAATGACACAAATATTAATTTTCACAAAGTCTGCTGCCTCAGTGTCTTAAGATATTTTAGTCAGATGTTACTATGGAATACTGGAGTATAATTACAAGCATTTCATAAGTGTTAAAGGCTTTTATTGACAATTACATGAAGTTGATGCAAAGAGTCAATATTTGCAGTGTTGACCCTTCTTTTTCAAGACCTCTGCAATCCACCCTGGTATGCTGTCAATTCACTTCTGGGCCACATCCTGACTGATGGCAGCCCATTCTTGCATAATCAATGTTTGGAGTTTGTCCACCCACCTCTTGAGGATTGACCACAAGTTCTCAATGGGCCTGGGGAGTTTCCTGGCCATGGACCCAAAATATCGATGTTTTGTTCCCTGAGCCACTTAGTTCGCAATAAAATGCAAATTAATTACTTAGAAATCATAAAATGTTATTTTCTGGATTTTTGTTTTAGATTCCGTCTCTCACAGTTGAAGTGTACCTATGATAAAAATTACAAACCTCTACATGCTTTGTAAGTAGGAAAACCTGCAAAATCAGCAGTGTCTCAAATACTTGTTCTCCCCACTGTATATGTTGGAATACTTTCCTTACGGCAAGGTGCTCCATCATACTGGAGAAGGCATTGTTCATCACCAAACTGTTCCTAGATGGTTGGGAGAAGTTACTCTTGGAGGTTGTGTTGGTGCCATTCTTTATTCATGGCTGTGTTCTTAGGCAAAATTGTGAGTGAGCCCACTCCCTTGGCCGAGAAGCAACCTCACACATGAATGGTCTCAGGATGCTTTACTGTTGGTATGACACAGGACTGATGGTAGCGTTCAGCTTGTCTTCTCCGGACAAGCTTTTTTACGGATGCCCCAAACAATCGGAAAGGGCATCAGAGAAAATGACTTTACCCCAGTCCTCAGCAGTCCAATCCCTGTAACTTTTGCAGAATATCAGTTTGTCCCTGTTGTTTTTCCTGGAGAGAAGTGGCTTCTTTGCTGCCCTTCTTGACACCAGGCCATCCTTCAAAAGTCTTCGCCTCACTGTGCGTGCAGATGCACTCACACCTTCTGGTTGCCATTCCTGAGCAAGCTCGGTACTGGTGGTGCCCCGATCCCGCAGCTGAATCAACTTTAGGAGACGGTTCTGGCGTTTGGACTTTCTTGGGCGCCCTGAAGCCTTCTTCACAACAATTGAACCACTCTCCTTGAAGTTCTTGATGATCCGATAAATAGTTGATTTAGGTGCAATCTTACTGGCAGCAATATCCTTGCCTGTGAAACCCTTTTTGTGCAAAGCAATGATGACGGCACGTGTTTCCTTGAAGGTAAACATGGTTGACAGAGGAAGAACAATGATTCCAAGCACCACCCTCCTTTTGAAGCTTCCAGTCTGTTATTTGAACTCAATCAGCATGACAGAGTGATCCCCAGCCTTGTCCTCGTCAACACTCACACCTGTGTTATCGAGAGAATCACTGACATGATGTCAGCTGGTCCTTTTGTGGCAGGGCTGAAATGCAGTGGAAATGTTTTTTGGGGGATTCAGTTCATTTGCATGGCAAAGAGAGACTTTGCAATTAATTGCAATTCATCTGATCACTCTTCATAACATTCTGGAGTATATGCAAATTGCCATCATACAAACTGAGGCAGCAGACTTTGAAAATGTATATTTGTGTCATTTTCAAAACTTTTGGCCACGACTGTGTAATATATGAACTAGCTACTGTAATGAGCTTCATCTACTTAGTTAGACAAGCTACCTAGCTACATCAATCATAATTTGAGTAAGCAGTAAGACATTTATAGATTAATTTATCGTAAATCTGATGTCCTGACTAGCTAGGTTGCTAACTAACGTTAATGTAATGTTATATTATACTCTGATATTTTAAAGGATAAAGGCGCTCTGTCAACAGTTCCCTCATGGAATAACAGACCAGGTGATCCAGAATGACATGCCTAATTTGGAGGCTCAACAGAGAGCTATGGCCATCAACAGACTACTGTCATTGGTAAGTGGCACAGGTGTAGCCTGGGTGCCAGTCCGTTTCTGCTCTCTTAACGACTCCTTATGTAATTGTCATGCCAAACATGTTTGGCTTGACAATGAGAAAGGCGTTGACAAGGTCACAAACAGAGGAGTTGGTGATCTCACTGTCATGGGTACGTTGAGTAGATTTGTACATTAGGGTTGGGCAATATCAGTCTTTGTTCCATTGTGATTATGCACTTAGAACATGCCTACAACTTAAATGAGTGTATTTTTGAAAGTGGCAACTTTTTAGGACAATTTCTTAGGCTATACACCGTTTAAAACTAACTTGTCTTAAAGCTTTTGTGATCGGCCTGGTAGGAGGATATACTGTTGGGCCAATTCGCATGGAGCGATTAAGCTAGCCTGGCATGGTTAACTTATTTCTTCGTAAGCGTTGCTCAACTGTAGGCACAAACAACAGTGGTCTATAGAAAACCTGTCTTTAAAAATCCCTATGGATTTTTAAAGACAGTTTTTCTATAGACCACTGTTGTTTGTCTTTCAAATTATGAATCCCCTACATTATGTTTTGAAGCAATTCAAACAACTTTCTGAAAGGGAACTCCGTTAGATTAATTCACTGTTCCATTGCATGAAAGCCAGAATGCATAAAACTGAAAGTGTATGTACGCCTATAGCCTAAAGTTGTATTCCTATTGATGGGAAAAATATATATATTTTTTTAAATGGGTAGACACGGGTTAGTTAAGGAGTGTGCATTAGCAAATAGGAATATAGGCAGTTTACTCAGAATGTCCACCAATGTGCTTTCCTGCTGAGGGCTGCCTGACTGCACTTTACGGCCAGTCAAGTTGAAATAGATTAGGCTATCGTCTGTCACATCACAATGTCAATGACGATAACTGTCAATTATCCTCAATAAATGATACTGTCATAATATGCATTGAATGATAATGTGGTCATGACCTCATGTTCATGTTGGTCAGTAACAAAAACATAAGGGTAAAGAACATGATGCATGATAGATCCATGTGTTCATTAATGATCAAATTTTCCAAACATTGGCTCAATAGTTCTGGTTGACAGCGCAATGCTGAGGATGGGAATGTTGTAACCAAGTTGAATTTTGTGCACACAGGGTCAGTTGGACCTTCTACGAAACAGCTCAGGACTTCTATACCGCATGAAGGATGCTCAGACAGCAAGGTAAATGTCAGCATGGTCGTTAAACATTTAACAATGTTTTTTTTATGGAAGCCTTTAGGAAGGACTTTTATTTCTGGATGCTTGGGAACTTTAACTGTGTTTTATTATGTCCCAAAGCAAAATGAAAGGCTCCGACAATCAAGAGAAGCTGGTCTATCAGGTCATTGAGGATGCAGGAAACAAAGGTAGGAATTTCAGAGGCGTCCTGTCCAGACAACCCCTAGCCCCTACACCCTTAGGTAGCCTACTTGGGTAGAGCAGACGGAATTGGATAGGTATAAGCAAATGCTTCACCTTTCCCTCTGATAGGCTAGGTGACATTTTCCGCATATTGTTTACATCTATCCAATCCTCTCAGATCTACTCAAGTGATAGGGGGTAAGAGATGGGTGTTGTCTTTGGATGGGGCCATCAAGTCCATTCAAACCTGGCCAGCTCACCCAGTTCACACTTGACACTTCACAGTATCCACCACCACAACATTATTTTCCTTTATTGTATTTCTTTGTGAAATGTTCTTTCCATTTGTATATTCATGAACTGTCCTCTTGCTTTCACACAGGGATCTGGAGTAGGGACAATAGATATAAGAGCAACCTTCCTCTGACAGAGATCAACAAGATCCTCAAGAACCTAGAGAGCAAGAAGCTGATCAAGGCTGTGAAATCAGTGGCTGTGAGTCAAGCTCCAAACACTAAAATATTCTAAAATACATGTTTTAAAAACCACAGATATGGTTGAATCAAGAAAAGTACCACTTAATAATATGAATGCATCAGCAGTCATGCTATACAAACTCTTAAGTGTTTGGTCTCACCTATAATGAGTTATTGTTGTTTGTCCAGGCGTCAAAGAAGAAGGTTTACATGCTATACAACCTGCAGCCAGACCGCTCGGTGACTGGGGGAGCCTGGTACAGTGACCAGGACTTTGAGTCTGAGTTTGTGGAGGTTCTCAATCAGCAGTGTTTCAAATTCCTTCAGAGTAAGGTGAAGGGTCCACTGAATGGGAGTGGGACAAATGTCTTACAATGGACAAGTCACAGAAATTAAAAGGGTGTGTTCTGTAGTGTAACTGTTTGGAAATAAGTTACTAATTAACTGATATGAGCACATCAATGTTGGGAACAGTGTGAAGCATGCTTCAATCTAATAGATTATGCCATAAAGAAAATCTACACGGCTTCTGGGGCACTAGCATTTGTTTTGGAATGCACCCTAAAATTATTCCAATTCTAAATGCAGGGCTGGTTGACATAGCCTATAACTAGGAGCCAGAGTTGTTTCTGGCTATCTGGTAACCAAGAGTTTATTAGGACATAATTTATATGGTCATGTTGGTTTGTTTGTCACCCTCTAGGCCGAGGTGGCGAGGGACAGCAAGCAGAACCCCATGGTGCAAAGAAACAGCTCCTTCGCCACCTCTCACGAAGTGTGGAAGTATATTTGTGAACTCGGCATCAGCAAGGTGAGATAGCTGCTGGCAACATTTTGTTCGGTTTTGACCGCAATTTTTTCACCGTTTTTGCCGATAACGGCCAAAGTTGTCAAGACCAGGGTGGAATCCTCCACTGGTTGGTGAGGACTGGGGCATAATTGTCCACATTACTATTTTCACACTATTGACCAAACATAGCTGTACTGTCTGCACTGGTCTGGTTATGAATCTGCCATAGTTGCAGGTAATGGGCTGGAAAGGTCCATGCGAAAAGAAAATATCAGAGCAAACAAAGTATTGTAACGACCCTGGATATCGATTCTGCCGCTCAAGCATGCTTTTGCGGCGCTGGACTTTGGACTAGAAGGTTGAGGGTTCGAGACCTGCTCCCTGCTGTTTCATTACAGTATGGTTGGTACTCTGTACAAATAAGGTGAAAAGGGTACAATGTGAGGGGTCAAATGTAACAACTGTCAGCATACAGTTGCTATGTACAGTTGAAGTCGGAGGTTTACATACACCTTAGCCAAATACATTTAAACTCAGTTTTTCACAATTCCTGATATTTAATTCTAGTAAAAATTCCTTGTCTTGGGTCAGTTAGGATCACCATTTAATTTTAAGAATGTGAAATGTCAGAATAATAGTAGAGTGATTTATTTCAGCTTTTATTTCTTTCATCACATTCCCAGTGGGTCAGAAGTTTACATACACTCAATTAGTATTTGGTAGCATTGCCTTTCAATTGTTTAACTTGGGTCAAACATTTTGGGTAGCCTTCCACAAGCTTCCCACAACAAGTTGGGTGAATTTTGGCCCATTCCTCCTGACAGAGCTGGTGTAACTGAGTCAGGTTTGTAGGCCTCATTGCTCGCACACGCTTTTTCAGTTCTGTCCACAACTTTTCTGTAGGATTGAGGTCAGGGCTTTGTGATGGTCACTCCAATACCTTGACCTTGTTGTCCTTAAGCCATTTTGCCACAACTTTTGATGTATGCTTGGGGTCATTGTCCATTTGGAAGACCCATTTGCGACCACATAATTTTCCTGACTCATGATGCCATCTATTTTGTGAAGTGCACCAGTCCCTCCTGCAGTAAAGCACCCCCACAACATGATGCTGCCACCCCCGTGCTTCACGGTTGGGTTGGTGTTCTCCGGCTTGCAAGCCTCCCCCTTTTTCCTCCAAACATAAGGGTGGTCATTATGGCCAAACAGTTCCATTTTTGTTTCATCAGACCAGAGGACATTTCTCCAAAAAGTACAATCTTTGTCCCTATGTGCAGTTGCAAACTGTAGTCTGGCTTTTTTATGGCGGTTTTGGAGCAGTGGCTTCTTTCTTGCTGAGCGGCCTTTCAGGTTATGCCGATATAGCTCTTGTTTTACTGTGGATATAGATACTTTTGTACCTGTTTCCTCCAGCATCTTCACAAGGTCCTTTGCTGTTGTTCTGGGAATGATTTGCACGTTTCGCACCAAAGTACGTTCATCTCTAGGAGACAGAACGCGTCTCCTTCCTGAGCGGTATGACGTCTGCGTGGTCCCATGGTGTTTATACTTGCGTACTATTGTTGTACAGAAGAACGTGGTACCTTCAGGCATTTGTAAATTGCTCCCAAGGATGAACCAGACTTGTGGAGGTCTACAATTTCTTTTCTAAGGTCTTGGCTGATTTTTATTTTATTTTCCCATGATGTCAATCAAAGAGGCACTGAGTTTGAAGGTAGACTTTGAAATACATCCACAGGTACACCTCCAATTGACTCAAATTATGTCAATTAGCCTATCAGAAGCTTCTAAAGCCATGACATCATTTTCTGGAATTTTCCAAACTGTTTAAAGGCACAGTCAACTTAGTGTATGTAATCTTCTGACCCACTGGAATTGTGATACAGTGAATTATAAGTTAAATAATCTGTCTGTAAACAATTGTTGGAAAAATTACTTGTCATGCACAAAGTAGATGTTCTAACCGACTTGCCAAAACTATCGTTTGTTAACAAGAAATTTGTGGTGGTTGAAAAATGAGTTTTAATGACTCCAACCTAAGTGTATGTAAACTTCCGAGTTCAACTGTATTTCCTATGGAGGTTGTAAGTCTGAATATTGCACTTTGTGCAGGTGGACCTGTCTATGGAGGACATTGAGACTATTCTGAACACGCTCATCTACGACGGCAAGGTGGAGATGACCATCATCGCGGCCAAGGAGGGCACTGTGGGCAGTGTGGACGGACAGATGAAGCTGTACAGAGGGGTCAACCCTATCATCCAGCCCACAGGCCTGGTCAAGACGCCCTGTGGCCTCTGTCCGGTGAGCCCCCCTTCACAGGCAATAGCAGCCAGGTGGCTCCGTTTCAATATCCATACCAGCGTATCACTTGGTATTAAACATTGCAATCGGGATATATACACAGAGGGTACAAAACATTAGGAACACCGTTTTCCATGACCGACTGACCAGGTAAAAGCTATGATCCCTTATTGATGTGACTTGTTAAATTCACTTCAATCAGTGTCAATGAAAGGGAGGAGACGGGTAAAATAAGGATTTCCAAGCCTTGAGACAATTGAGACATGGATTGTGTATGTGTGCCATTCAGAGGGTAAATGGGCAAGACAAAATATTAAGAGCCTTTGAACGGGTTATGGTAGTAGGTGCCAGGCGCACTGGTTTGTGTCAAGAACTGCAACACTGCTAGGTTTTTCATGCTCAACAGTTTCCTGTGTGTATCAAGAATGGTCCACCACCCAAAGGACATCTTGACAACTGGGAAAGCATTGGAATCAACATGGCTCTCTGTGGAATGCTTTTGACACCTTGTAGAGTCAATGACCAGATTGAGGCTGTTCTGAGGGCAAAAGGGGGGTGCAACAATATTAGGAAGGTATTCCTAATATTTTGTACACTGTGTATAACACCCAAACTACATCACTAGTGTTGCGGTTTCCTTCATTAGCGTTGTTTATAGTTTGCAGCAAACGGAGGCACGAATTAAAAGCACCAGCCACTTTATCAGTTGAGAAAGCTTCAGAGACACGTGTAGAAAACACATATGCCCTGTATAGTTTGGCCGTAAGTGGTATGCTAGTGTGGACATTGGAGAGCCCAGTCACTCGTCAAATACTAGAAAGGCATGTTTTTGACCTAGGGCTGGGCAGAGTGAAAGAAAGAAAGGCGACCTGCAGATTTCTGATCCTAAGTGTTTTACCAATTCTATTCAAAGTACTTCACCTGTAGCCAGATAGCCAGCAGGAAGTGCTAGAAAAAGGGAAAGTAAGTATTATGTAGGTTTGATAGTGCAGGATTCTTCCAGGAGTGTACATTTATTTATGTCTCTTCTCTTAGGTGTTTGATGACTGTCACGAAGGAGGTGAGATATCCCCCTCTAACTGTGTGTATATGGCAGAGTGGCTGAACTTTTGACCAGTAACTTGGCTTGTATAGTTTCTATGTGGAGAAAATTTCATGTATAGTTTTTTTTCTAGCAACCTTTGATGCATCTGAATATATTTTTTATTTATACAGGGCTTAATAAATATTTTAAGACCGATTGAGAATGTCTACTCTCAATTGTATCCTGCCGCTACATTTTCATCTAGCACGTATGAAAGTGTTGAAGATGGACAAGTTTTGCAAACGCATTCCTTTTGTGCTGGAAATAAACAGATTGTTTTACTTCTTCAGCACACATGATATGTCACAGCATTGCAATAGCCTAAATCTTTGTGTCAGACATCGTTTCAAAATGAACCTTCTTAGCTTCAAAGGTCAAGTCAGTCATTTAGTAGACACCATAATCTATAGCAACTATAGGGCATTTAAGTAAAACTAAATCACAAATTCAAGGTTTTACCTGCAAAATCTAGCCCAGAACTAAAATCGTGCATAATTTTGTCAGATGCTCAATTAGGTTCTGGGGAGTGATGTAAGAGAAAAGACACTAGCAAAGTCTCACCAATAACACTGAAGAAGGTAACATATCTCAAACTAAAGCTGTTAGTGTAACGTGTTTGCAATCAAAATGTGTGTCTGCAAGAACAGATCACTCGAGGCAACTCTTATAGACTGAGTGTTATGACGATGCTACAAAACCCTTGTTTACAGATTGAAGGGTAGTGCTTCAGACAATCCCATGCTTGTAATCTTGGAAGATTGTTGGGAATATGAAGTATCTCAGAGGGCTTTTTGCTCAGATCCACAGGGATCTGGTAAGGCTGGCTGTGGTATGTTCCTTCATGACTCTGAAGGCCTTATGTGGATCTCAATCTGATTGAAGAAAAGGAGTTTTGATTTGATTTGATTTGAGTGGTATGAAGTAGATCATTTGGGTACACTAGATCACTGTAATCAGTTTTATTCCTGTTTGGCAGTGTTGGATTGAAGGGTCCCAATAGCATGTGTTTTTATACATGAGTTTGATGTTAGCATGTGCAAGTGATTACCCTAATGATTTGTCTGTATATTCTGTTAGAGCGCAAGCGCCAAGGCCAACGTGGGCACACATGCTGTTTGTCGCAGACTTTTTGTGCTAAAACCATCAACATAGTTAAGGGATGGAAATACATATAACTTCTGTTTTATTAGTTCTAAAAACATCATTATACAGCATTTTATTCGCAAGAAGCCAGTTTGATGGAAACTCACGGCTGTCCGTAAAATGTGCATATGGGTGAATCTTAAAATATTTGCTTGAAACTCTTTCAAACGGATGGAAACACAGGTGAATCAAAACTGGCGAGTCTTCCATAGAGCCCTCAAAGTAATGGAGCAAAAGATAAGCACTTTGATGACATTTGAACTCCACTTGATGAATTGGAATATCCATATCGTAATCATAAGGGTCCACGTGAGGATTCCCCAGAGGGACACATAGTGAAGGGAGCAACTGAACAGAGAATCGTAATTGGGCTATCGTCCTCATTGTGTGTCATATTCAAATGGCGGCCAACTCTGCTGCTTTTTAAGCAGCTGCCCTCAGCTTTCTCACTGTGTCAATGAGCTCAGGGAATTGTGTTCTGGAAGTGTCCTTGTTCTATGTACTTGTGCAGCTCCGCACCCAAGCTCTCAGCCACAACTTTATGCTCCTCCCAAGGCAGGAAGGGGTCATCCTTGGAGCCAAACTGAACAATGTGCCCAACGTTTCTTCTCATTTGCTCCCACTCCCCAATGGCCGGCTAAAATATCCCGAGTGAAGAGATATACAGGGAGACCTAACGGATGTGTTCCAAACTGCTTACATTGCAGTCGCAGATCATGAGATCATTCAATTCTACTTCCACATTTGCAGTGATCGGATACAGATCTGATTGGTCTCAGATCTCTACTAATGAGGAAATGGAGTTGTACATTAAAGCAATTACTTCAATATGATTTACGATATGATAATCTGCACAACCTGACTGCAATATAGGCAACCTGGGATGCGTCCACCGTTTCAGTGACTCGAGGTGGGGGATGGATAAACGACTGGTGAGTGGTGATTTACATTAAACTGGATTTAGGAACACTATTGACTGTAGCTTTTCTGTGGCGCTCTTGTATCCCAATTCAGAAATGAACACTAGGCTAGTCTAACCACCTGGGTCCAGTTTTTCATAATGATCTGGATTCTTTAACCCCCTATTTTGAAATCCAGGATCAGATCAACCTGGGTAATTTTGAGCAAGAAAATGGTTGGATAAGGGTCATTCGGATCCAGATATTAAAATCTCAACATCACAAAATCTGTATTTTCAGTGCTTTGAAAAGGCCATGTACCGGACGGGTAATGTTACTACAGATTACTAAACTATATGTATAAAGATATTAATATAAATGGAGCTTGCTTCTCTCATCACTTGTAAGTACATGCTTTTATTTGACACTTCTCAATACAACAACTGACCACATACCTGCACTGCAGTTAATTTAACATAATGGAAATTATCTTTTTTTTAATTTCTCTGAAATGTCTCTATTATAATACCTTTATAAATCCACCCTTCCAGTGGGATCAAGATTATCCAGATTTTCCATCACTACACACCAAATGATCAGAATCACATTTTTCAGTTTTGAAATATCCAATTCTAAGGTTTAATCCAATCTGAATGCCAGAATCAAATTAGAAAAGTGGCTGTTGCAGTTAATTGGAAGTGACACTGGTAAGAAATCTGTAAACTCACCACTCTCTCTCTCATCTCCCAGGTCGGAAGTATAGGCACCCACCAGAATGAGGCCAAACACTTTGTGCGTCTCTGCATACCTGCATGGTACCTCAAAGTTAGGTATAGTCACTTCAAACAAAAAGGAAGAGTATTTTGCATGAGCAATATTACTCAGTCTTTAATGTCTATCCTACCTCATTGCTGCAGCTGCCCCAGAGCTGTGGCCAATGATGACATTCTCCTCGTCACATTCGAGCTCCTCCTGCATGAATGGCAGCCATATGCTCTCTCTGGCTGTCACTAGAAAAATAGAAAATACAGTACTAGCACCTGACAGTAATGAAATTGGAGGCCCAAAATGAATGGATTTAAATCCTGAACTTCATTCTACAAACCTGGGTCAGGCATGTTTCTCAACATTTGTATCACAAACCATTTCTGAGAAAAGCATGATGAAAGTGGCATTTTTAGGCCCTTTTTTAGACCTATACCTCTTGTAAGACCCTATGATCTGTGATCCGCACATGATACAGCCATTATACTCCTCAGTGTGCTCTGAAACATGGAGTATGTCAACATTTTGAAATGACATTTTTCACATACATTTATTCAACATTGAAAATATTAATATGAATATCTCAAAAGTACCCTTTTTGATATAGCTTATTGTTAGACATTGTTTGGAACAATATATTCTTCAAACCAGTCACATTTCCAGAGTGGTTGCTTTGCTACTTTTGAAGATATGACCCATAGAAATTGACATATGTCATATTTCAGCAAATCACCAGCAGAGGAATTTCCCTTTGAATCCATTTCCCCCATTCAATGTGCCATAACTTCAAAAGTAGCAGAGCACCCACTGAAAATGTGATGTACTTGTAGAGTATATTGTTTAAAAAATTGTCTAAAAATGTACAAAATCAAAAAAGGGTACTTTTGAGATATTCACATTTAATATTTTGAATGTTTAATAAATTAATGTGAAATGTTTTATTTCCAAATCTAGACATAGTCCATCATACTCTTCCATCATATGTCATACAAATGTAAAAAGCATATCAAACATTCTTCCTCCGAATGAAGTTTCTATGGGATAATTGCCAGAACAATCAGAGACCCGTATCTCTTCCATGCATTGCACTTGTCAATTAGAACCCTGTATGGAGGATATCCACTCATCCAAAATGCAGGGCTCTGTATAGAGCTAGCTAACAATGTGATATCTGAGGAATCTAGGCTAGTTTATAATGTGATATGTGAGGAATATAGGCATTTGTGGTAAGCTGTCACCTGAATATAATAATAAATTATTTGGTGTGTATTTTATACATGTGTGAATTTGATGATTATTTTTTAAATCCCAACTCCACGAGACACCTGTTACGGAGTCTAGTTGATAGGTAATCGACTAGCCGGACTGTTCCCCGGGACTCCAGTTGTAGCCATTCGTACAATGCACAAACAAGGCTATTGAACCTAACATTGGTATCTGTCGTTATTCCTTTATCTAACATATCATACTGAAACATGGTGTCCGAAGTGGCTCGGATAACACACGTTTGTTATTTTTGTAGCTAAGTACAGTATAGGCGCAGTTACGTTCCATATGCGAACACACGCCGTTTCCTACTCACAACACTGATGCACTCGTTGTTAGCTGCCTAGCTAGCATCACTACCTACGTCGATGACTGAAGGCAAAGAAATCTCATATTCCATTGCTATGGCAGCGAACATTCCGCCACCAAATCCCATGGTTCTCACAGGGGACTGGAATACTAATTGGGACAACTTCAGGGATGAATTCGAGGACTATGCGCTGGCGACCGGTCTACATGAGAAACCCAACGAGGTACAAGCGGCAACTCTGAGGAGTTTAATGGGCAGCGAATGCAGGCATATCTACCGGCACAATCTCACCCTCACAGCACGTCAACAGTGTGATGCAAAGGCTATATTGGATGCATTGGAGAATTACTTCAAACCCGCCAGAAACGTAATTTATGAGCGGTTCGTTTTCGGAAGCTGTAAACAGGAAGAGGGTGAGTCAGTACACAACTTTGTAACCCGTTTGAGAGAGAAATCCGCCACTTGTGAATACGGGGGATTGAAAGATGAATTGATTCGTGACAAAATAGTGCTGGGAATTGCAAATGAGGATACACGCCGGCGTCTACTGAGAGAGAGAGACTTAACATTAGTAACTGCCATTGAAATGTGCCGCACTGCTGAAGTCACTGACATGAGAATGAGAGCAATGGAAATCGAAACCCCACACTCCGACGTTGATACCGTTCACGCTGTTGCTAGGCAGACATTCAGACTAAATCAATCGAGGCAGAGCAATTCACCACGAACGGTGAACACAGAGAGCCCCGTAGCATGTAAATACTGTGGGAATACACACACACGTGGCAAAGAGCACTGCCCTGCCTACGGAAAACCATGCAGAGCTTGTGGAACTAATAATCATTTTGCAAAAGTGTGTCTCAAAAGCAAAAGAAGGGTGAGTGAGGGCAAGATTCACTGTGTTGATGATGTCATTCAATGTTCAGAGCTGAAAAGTGAAAGTGACATTTACATGCATGAATCCATTGGGGCTGTACACTCAAGAGGGAAGAAATGGTTTGTGACACTACGATTACACAACAAGCAACAACAATGTCAACTGGATTCTGGTGCTACATGCAACGTAATGAGCTACAAAGACAAAATCAATCTGACACCTGACACACATCTATTGCCCAGCGATACTAGACTAAAGCTCTACTCAGGAGAGCTAATGAGCTCTATGGGCACCTTTGAGACCGAATGTGTTATTCGGGGACGCAAACACAAGCTGGAGTTTGAGATTGTAAAAACCAGTCAACATCCTCTCCTCTCAGGCTCTACATGCGAACGCCTGGGACTGATGCAGTTCACTGTACCAAATGACCTGCACATTGTGGATCATGTCCAGCATGGACCCCTGTCCAAAGAACAACTACTTAGCAGATATGACGATGTATTCAACATGCCCGTTGAATCAGTGCCTGGGGAGGTACACTTTGAAGTGGATGAGAGCATCACTCCAGTCCAGTGTGCTCCTCGCAATGTGCCCATTGCAATGAAAGTGGCTGTGAAGGCCCAGCTGGACAAGTATGAGGCCGATGGCCACATGACATCTGTGACTGAACCAACTGACTGGATCAGCAATATGGTCATAGTGAAAAAACCAGAGAAGCTGAGGGTCTGCATCGACCCAAAGCATCTGAACCAAGCACTGAAACGATCCCACTACATCATGCCGACACTAGAGGATGTCCTCTATAAGCTTCCCAAGGCCAGGATTTTCACCTTGGTGGATGCCCGAGATGCATTCCTTCAATGCAAGCTGGATGAAGAAAGCAGCCTCATGACTACCTTCTGGACCCCTGGGGTCGGAAACGCTGGCTCAAGCTCCCGTTTGGTGTCTCGGTGGCGCCTGAGATATACCAACGTAAGCAGCACGAGTTACTGGCTGGGCTCAAGGGCATTGAACCCATCGCAGATGATGTCCTGATCGTAGGCTGTGGTGACACAGACGAAGAAGCAGTACGCGACCACGATGTGAAGCTCCTGGCACTGATGGAGCGCTGCCGATCAGTTAAGCTTCGCCTTGGCCTGAAGAAGCTGCAGTTCAAGGTGAAAGACGTCCACTTCCATGGCCACATTCTCTCGGCAAAAGGCCTGAAGCCAGACCCAGACAAGATCAGAGCGATCCTCGACATGCCAAACCCGTCTGATGCAAAAGGAGTACAGCGTCTCATCGGCTTTGCAAACTATCTTGCAAAGTTCATGCCACACCTATCAGCAGTCTGTGAGCCTCTGCGCCGGTTGCTGGACAAAGATACACCATGGCACTGGCTACCCAAGCACGAGACCGCAGTGCAGAAGATGAAATCTCTGGCTTCATCCATGCCAGTGTTGCGCTACTACGACGTCATGAAGCCTGTCACAATCCAGAGCGACTCCAGCCAAAGGGGACTTGGATGCTGCCTTATGCAGGAAGGCCAGCCCGTTGCGTTTGCCTCGAGAGCGCTCACCCCCACCGAACAAAACTATGCACAAATTGAGAAAGAGTGCCTCAGCATCGTCTTCTCCTGCCAGCGATTCCATCACTACTTATATGGGCGAGACCTGGTCATCGCTGAAACTGACCACAAACCACTCATTGCCATATTCAGTAAACCTCTCCTCAACGCGCCCAAGAGGCTTCAAAGCATGCTCCTGACTCTGCAAAACTACAGCCTGAAGGTCATTTACAAGCCAGGACCAGAGATGTACATCAGCGACACACTGAGCAGGGCAACAACACAATGTACAGGCAGAGGCACTGTCTATCAGCGGCAGGCCATCTGTTCGCTACAGCAGGAACAACAAGATGTTCAACAGATCAATCAGGCAGACTACTTAAACGTCACAGATCACCGCCTAGCCCAGATAAGGCAACACACTGACAAGGACGAACGCCTACAGTCACTGAAGTCCATGGCTCTCGCAGGTTGGCCATACCTGAAAGAGGAGACACCTTTCACAGTGAGAGAATACTGGACCTTTCGAGATGAGATCAGCGTGCAAAATGGCATCTTGTTCAGAGGTCAGAAGGTCATTATTCCCAAATCACTACGTCCAGAGATGCTTACTCGCATACACTCCAGTCACGTTGGAGGTGATGCATGCTACCGCCAGGCTCGTGAAACATTATACTGGCCAAACATGCAAGCAGAAATTAAAGACTTTGTCAGCAACTGTACCACATGCAACGAGTACGCTCATGAACAGCAAAAGGAAACCATGATGTCACACGAACTGCCCACAAGGGCCCGGCAATTTGGGTTAAGGGCCTTGCTCACGGGCACAGACAGACCTTTTCGGCTCGGGATTCGAACCGAGTGAGCCCAGGCAATGATAATCTGTGCAGTATCCTGTCAATTTATACGCATATTAGGGGCCGTCTGCAGTTCAAACAAAGCAGACCCCGCCACTGTTTAAAACAAAAATCGGGAATTGGGCTGGCCATGAGAACAAAATGATCATTTTAACCATGTTTTTGAAGCTGTACAGTGTTTACATTACATTGCTTAGCCTACAAACATTGGAGTAAAACTTGCCAGAAGATACTGAGTCTACAGTTATTCTTGTTTACACTGAGCTGCACTGGGGTCGGGAACGCAATCATGGTTACATTAAGACACTATGGAGCTGGGGTGAGATATGGGTCGGAAAACGTACTTCAATGCAGAAATGGCATATACAGCTGTACTCCAAATTTGACCTTTATCCACACTGCTCCATCGAGAATATTGAAATAGTGCTAGTGTTCCTGGAAAACTGCCCTTTTTGTCATCATACTAGCTAGCAGTAGCCACTGCAGCCATTTTGGAATAGCAGTGTCAGCCAATCAGCTTCTTTGTTGTTCAAAGCCACCTTGCCATTCCATAATAGCTGCTGTGGCTTCTGCTGGCTAGCACGAGGGAAAAGAGGGCAGTTTTTCAGGAAAAATATAAGTAGTTAAATCTTCTTGATGTACCATCTCTCGCCCTGGCTCCGTGCTCTCTTAATGTAACCATGATAGCGTTCTGACCCCATTGCAGCTCAGCGTAAACAAGTGTAAAGGTAGGATCAGGTATCTTCTGGTTAAAGTAAAACAAGTGGTTCCTAGAGTTAAGTTCATGAGGCATTTATAAGTTTTATTCTTCTTGGTGTTTACATATCATTACTCTAAAAGTCCCAAAATGTATGTAACAAGCAGAGTAATCAATAACGTTACATTAAAACGTTTTCAAAATCATAAGAGCCACATTATGCACATATCGTGTGGGGAGCATGCAGGCGCAAGCTGTTAGACTTTCCTATACTTTACCAGTGCGCACCTTATTTATCTGTTTTTTTGGCACAGCAATACCAATTGCACCGCTCTACATCTCCAGCTCCATTTCCTGGGACAATTATCGCCTTAGACAATGGAATTTTCTCTTATCCACGTTGTCTTCTGTCGACCTTTGAATACAATTCCCCTACACAATGCTGCCTGTGAGTAGTCAAATGACTTTCATCAGTGCGTTAATGTTGCGCAGGGAATGGTTGTGTTCTAGATAGGCCATAGTGATATTAGAGGACTCAACACGTTTTAGAATGAACATGGCCATTGAAGGCTTCCACCATTGAGGGAGTTCGACTAAGTGCACCAGGCTATGGCACGTGAAGTGAATGGGGAAAAGCGGTGAGGGAGGAGAACCGATCTCAAATCGAACAGTAATCTGTTCCGGTCATGTTGTCAACAAGGCAGCATCGCTCAGAAACATACAAATAAATAAAAATAAAAAATGGTTTTCATTGGGAAGGCAGATAAAGAAATTACTTTTGCATGTGAAAACACAGAATCCTACTCATTACTCCACATGCTTAACCTATGTCACGTTTGTTTGAGCAGACTTCACCGTCGGCCAAAACGGGGAGCCTGGCTCACGCCTGGGAGGTTCCAAAACCAATACAATCAACGGTCTGGGGCATTAATCGAATCCCCTCATTTTGAAGTTGTCAACTGATCAGCCATTGCCTCGAGCATGGTCTACTTCTTCAAATAGGGTGCTATGGTTTGTAAATGGATTTAAGCTATATCAACGCCATCTTGTGGCCACAATAAATGAATGCCACACGATATTTGGTTCAGGACTCCTGCACAGCAGATTGCCTTAAATCACTTTTTTTTTCAAACACTAAAGAATAAGAAAATGTACTACTTTAAAAGGTCCAATGCAGCCGCTTTCATTTCAATATCCTCCTATTTCTAGGCAGCAATTTTTTAAATTTATTTATTTCACCTTTATTTAACCAGGTAGGCAAGCTGAGAACAAGTTCTCATTTACAATTGCGACCTGGCCAAGATAAAGCAAAGCAGTTCGACAGATACAACGACACAGAGTTACACATGGAGTAAATCAAACATACAGTCAATAATACAGTATAAACAAGTCTATATACAATGTGAGCAAATGAGGGTTGGAGTGAACCTACAGGAGGGTGAGTGGACTTCCGGGTTGGAGCGAGCGATCGCATCTGCACTCGGTCCGCAGGTAGTATTACATTTCATTACATTTCATTATAGTACAACGGTTTGATTTGTCTAATCTTAGCAATTTCTTCTTAGCTAGCTACATAGCCGTCTTTGTATCATAGATAATTGCGTAATTATCGTATTTCGTCGTCCTAACGCAGTCTACACTGCCCTGCAGCTAGCCAGCTAGCTAACGTCCACCGTTAGCTAGTCCACCGTCTACCGATTAGCAACGGTTTGATTTGTCTAATCTTAGCAATTTCTTCTTAGCTAGCTACATAGCCGTCTTTGTATCATAGATAATTGCGTAATTATCGTATTTCGTCGTCCTAACGCAGTCTACACTGCCCTGCAGCTAGCCAGCTAGCTAACGTCCACCGTTAGCTAGTCCACCGTCTACCGATTAGCAACGGTTTGATTTGTCTAATCTTAGCAATTTCTTCTTAGCTAGCTACATAGCCGTCTTTGTATCATAGATAATTGCGTAATTATCGTATTTCGTCGTCCTAACGCAGTCTACACTGCCCTGCAGCTAGCCAGCTACCTAACGTCCACCGTTAGCTAGTCCACCGTCTACCGATTAGCAGCACAACTATTACACTCAACTGAACGACTTGATTAGTGTAGTGTTAGCTAGCTACATAGTTGTCTTTGCTGTCTTCGTATCCAAGATAATTGTGTAGTTTAGAGTGTGTAGTTTTAGAGTGATTATCTTAATTTACCGAGGTTAGCTAGCCAGCTATTTGTCATCCTTAACGTAGGAGACACTGCTAGCTAGCCAACAGCTAGCCAACGTCTACCAAACAGAACTTCCACACTCAACAATCCGGTCGCATTTCGCTTCGCTCCACAGGTAGTATCACATTTTTCATTTCATTTCATTACAGTACAACGGCTTGATTTGTTTGATCGTAGCTAGCTACATAGCTAGCTACATAGCCGTCTTTGTATCAAAGATAATTGTGTAGTCTTGAGCGATTTCCTAGGTTAGCTAGCCAGCTATTGTCGTTCTTTTAACGCAACGTAACGTAATCAACACTGCTAGCTAGCCAGCTAGCCCCGAATAGCAGCACAGTAGCACAGTAGAAACTATTACACTCAACGGAACGACTTGATTAGTGTAGTGTCAACAACGCAGACACTGCCAGCTAGCCTACATAGTCAACAACGCAGCCTCTGCCAGCTAGCCTACTTCAGCAGTACTGTATCATTTTAATCATTTTAGTCAATAAGATTCTTGCTACGTAAGCTTAACTTTCTGAACACTCGAGACGTGTAGTCCACTTGTCATTCCAATCTCCTTTGCATTAGCGTAGCCTCTTGTGTAGCCTGTCAACTATGTGTCTGTCTATCCCTGTTCTCTCCTCTCTGCACAGACCATACAAACGCTCCACACACCGCGTGGCCGCGCCACCCTAATCTGGTGGTCCCAGCGCGCACGACCCACGTGGAGTTCCAGGTCTCCGGTAGCCTCTGGAACTGCCGATCTGCGGCCAACAAGGCAGAGTTCATCTCAGCCTATGCCACCCTCCAGTCCCTCGACTTCTTAGCACTGACGGAAACATGGATCACCACAGACAACACTGCTACTCCTACTGCTCTCTCTCGTCTGCCCACGTGTTCTCGCACACCCCGAGAGCTTCTGGTCAGCGGGGTGGTGGCACCGGGATCCTCATCTCTCCCAAGTGGTCATTCTCTCTTTCTCCCCTTACCCATCTGTCTATCGCCTCCTTTGAATTCCATGCTGTCACAGTTACCAGCCCTTTCAAGCTTAACATCCTTATCATTTATCGCCCTCCAGGTTCCCTCGGAGAGTTCATCAATGAGCTTGATGCCTTGATAAGCTCCTTTCCTGAGGACGGCTCACCTCTCACAGTTCTGGGCGACTTTAACCTCCCCACGTCTACCTTTGACTCATTCCTCTCTGCCTCCTTCTTTCCACTCCTCTCCTCTTTTGACCTCACCCTCCCACCTTCCCCCCCTACTCACAAGGCAGGAAATACGCTTGACCTCATCTTTACTAGATGCTGTTCTTCCACTAACCTCATTGCAACTCCCCTCCAAGTCTCCGACCACTACCTTGTATCCTTTTCCCTCTCGCTCTCATCCAACACTTCCCACACTGCCCCTACTCGGATGGTATCGCGCCGTCCCAACCTTCGCTCTCTCTCCCCCGCTACTCTCTCCTCTTCCATCCTATCATCTCTTCCCTCTGCTCAAACCTTCTCCATCCTATCTCCTGATTCTGCCTCCTCAACCCTCCTCTCCTCCCTTTCTGCATCCTTTGACTCTCTATGTCCCCTATCCTCCAGGCCGGCTCGGTCCTCCCCTCCCGCTCCGTGGCTCGACGACTCATTGCGAGCTCACAGAACAGGGCTCCGGGCAGCCGAGCGGAAATGGAGGAAAACTCGCCTCCCTGCGGACCTGACATCCTTTCACTCCCTCCTCTCTACATTTTCCTCTTCTCTCTCTGCTGCTAAAGCCACTTTCTACCACTCTAAATTCCAAGCATCTGCCTCTAACCCTAGGAAGCTCTTTGCAACCTTCTCCTCCCTCCTGAATCCTCCACCCCCCTCCTCCCTCTCTGCAGATGACTTCGTCAACCATTTTGAAAAGAAGGTCGACGACATCCGATCCTCGTTTGCTAAGTCTAACAACACCACTGGTTCTGCTCACACTGCCCTACCCTGCGCTCTGACCTCTTTCTCCCCTCTCTCTCCAGATGAAATCTCGCGTCTTGTGACGGCCGGCCGCCCAACAACCTGCCCGCTTGACCCTATCCCCTCCTCTCTTCTCCAGACCATTTCCGGAGACCTTCTCCCTTACCTCACCTCGCTCATCAACTCATCCCTGACCGCTGGCTACGTCCCTTCCATCTTCAAGAGAGCGAGAGTTGCACCCCTTCTGAAAAAACCTACACTCGATCCCTCCGATGTCAACAACTACAGACCAGTATCCCTTCTTTCTTTTCTCTCCAAAACTCTTGAACGTGCCGTCCTTGGCCAGCTCTCCCGCTATCTCTCTCAGAATGACCTTCTTGATCCAAATCAGTCAGGTTTCAAGACTAGTCATTCAACTGAGACTGCTCTTCTCTGTATCACGGAGGCGCTCCGCACTGCTAAAGCTAACTCTCTCTCCTCTGCTCTCATCCTTCTAGACCTATCGGCTGCCTTCGATACTGTGAACCATCAGATCCTCCTCTCCACCCTCTCCGAGTTGGGCATCTCCGGCGCGGCCCACGCTTGGATTGCGTCCTACCTGACAGGTCGCTCCTACCAGGTGGCGCGGCGAGAATCCGTCTCCACACCACGTGCTCTCACCACTGGTGTCCCCCAGGGCTCTGTTCTAGGCCCTCTCCTATTCTCGCTATACACCAAGTCACTTGGCTCTGTCATAACCTCACATGGTCTCTCCTATCATTGCTATGCAGACGACACACAATTAATCTTCTCCTTTCCCCCTTCTGATGACCAGGTGGCGAATCGCATCTCTGTATGTCTGGCAGACATATCAGTGTGGATGACGGATCACCACCTCAAGCTGAACCTCGGCAAGACAGAGAAGGTATGGTGAGATTCGAAATGGTCGGTAATCTGTTTGTTGACTTGGCTTTCGAAGACCTTAAAAAGGCATGGTAGGATAGATATAGGTCTGTAGCAGTTTGGGTCAAGAGTGTCCCCCCCCTTTGAAGAGGGGGATGACCGCAGCTGCTTTCCAATCTTTGGGAATCTCAGACGACACGAAAGAGAGGTTGAACAGGCTAGTAATAGGGGTGGCAACAATTTCGGCAGATAATTTTAGAAAGAAAGGGTCCAGATTGTCTAGCCCGGCTGATTTGTAGGGGTCCAGATTTTGCAGCTCTTTCAGAACATCGGCTGAATGGATTTGGGAGAAGGAGAAATGGGGAAGGCTTGGGCGAGTTGCTGTTGGGGGTGCAGTGCTGACGTGTTTCAGGGAGCGTTTTACAGTGATGAGTGGAGGTCGTTTGACCGCTGACCCATTACGGATGCAGGCAATGAGGCAGTGATCGCTGAGGTCTTGGTTGAAGACAGCAGAGGTGTATTTAGAGGGGAAGTTGGTTAGGATGATATCTATGAGGGTGCCCGTGTTTAAGGCTTTGGGGAGGTACCTGGTAGGTTCATTGATAATTTGTGTGAGATTGAGGGCATCAAGTTTAGATTGTAGGATGGCTGGGGTGTTAAGCATGTTCCAGTTTAGGTCGCCTAGCAGCACGAGCCCTGAAGATAGATGGGGGGCAATCAGTTCACATATGGTGTCCAGAGCACAGCTGGGGGCAGAGGGTGGTCTATAGCAGGCGGCAACGGTGAGAGACTTGTTTTTAGAGAGGTGGATTTTTAAAAGTAGAAGTTCAAATTGTTTAGGTACAGACCTGGATAGTAGGACAGAACTCTGCAGGCTATCTTTGCAGTAGATTGCAACACCGCCCCCTTTGGCAGTTCTATCTTGTCTGAAAATATTGTAGTTTGGAATTAAAAATGTTGAATTTTGGGTGGTCTTCCTAAGCCAGGATTCAGACACAGCTAGAACATCCGGGTTGGCAGAGTGTGCTAAAGCAGTGAATAGAACAAATTTAGGGAGGAGGCTTCTAATGTTAACATGCATGAAACCAAGGCTATTACGGTTACAGAAGTCGTCAAAAGAGAGCGCCTGTGGAATAGGAGTGGATCTAGGCACTGCAGGGCCTGGATTCACCTCTACATCGCCAGAGGAACATTGGAGGTGTAGAATAAGGGTGCGGCTAAAAGCAATAAGAATTGGTCGTCTAGAACGTCTGGAACAGAGAGTAAAAGGAGGTTTCTGGGGGCGATAAAATAGCATCAAGGTATAATGTACAGATAAAGGTATGGTAGGATGTGAATACAGTGGAGGTAAACCTAGGTATTGAGTGATGAAGAGAGAGATATTGTCTCTAGAAACATCATTGAAACCAGGAGATGTCATTGCATGTGTGGGTGGTGGAACTAATAGGTTGGATAAGGTATAGTGAGCAGGACTAGAGGCTCTACAGTGAAATAAGCCAATAAACACTAACCAGAACAGCAATGGACAAGACATATTGACATTAAGGAGAGGCATGCTTAGTCGAGTGATCAAAAGGGTCCAGTAAGTGGAGAGGTTGGTTGGGGGTCACGGCGATTTAGACAACTAGCCAGGCCATCGGTAGCATAGGATGGAGGTCTGTTGTTAGCCACCCCTCTTGTTCAGGTAACGTCGCGACGGAGGAGCCAGCCGGATCTCCTTCGGGTAGATATTGTCGGCAGTCCAGTTGTGAAGGCCCGGTGGGGCTCCGCATAGGCAGTAAAACGGGTCCGGATAGGTGACTGCAGCCCAGGAGTGATTGATGGAACTCAGGAGTGATTGACGGAGCTGGCTAGCTCCGGAATAATTGATGTTCGCTCCGGAATCGACGAAAGCCGATAGTCACACGGATAGCAGCTAGCTAGCTGTGAGATCCGGGTATGAATGTCCAGAGGGCAGTTGAAATCCAGGGACATGGAGAGAAAAATTGGTCCGGTATGTTCCGTTCCGAGCCGCGCTGCGCCGTACAAAACTGGCGATAGATTTTCGAGCTAAAGGGTGACCACAAACCGTGGTTAGCTGAATACTAACGATTTGCCAGTAAAGAAGCTAACTAGCTTCTGAACTAGCTTCTGATTAGCTTCTGGATTAGCTTCTGGCTAGCTCCTGGCTAGCTTCTGGCTAGTTTCTGGCTAGCTTCTTGGAGTTTCTGGCTAGCTTCTTGGAGGATTACAGATTTGAGGTAAATAATACTTTTTTATAAATATAAATTGGTGAGGCGGGTTGCAGGAGAGTGTTTTGAAGATGAGTTGATGGAAAATAAAAATAAAATGTATGTGAAAAAAGTTGTAAATATATATATATACAGGACACGACAAGACGAGGACAAAAGACGTCTGAACTGCTATGCCATCTTGGTTACAATGAGTAGTTGGCAATTTTCTGGCAATTAAGTAACATACTGTGAGTGTTTTCATTTACATTTACATTTACATTTAAGTCATTTAGCAGACGCTCTTATCCAGAGCGACTTACAAATTGGTGCGTTCACCTTAAGACATCCAGTGGAACAGCCACTTTACAATAGTGCATCTAAATCTTTTAAATCATTCAAATAAAATGGTTCAGCTTCTTAGCAAAGAGCAATGTCTCAAGTAAATATTTTGCTAGGACTGTCTGGTAGTGGTCTGAGGGGGAGGGGAAAACTGAAAAACAGCTGTTATTGGCAGAGAGGTTTGGAACTCTCTCATTGGTCTATTAACTAATTTACCGCCTGGTGACGTCATCCCACCAAAACAAGCAGACATTTCAGGTTGTCTTTTAAAACAGCTCTTACACTAAAAGGGCATCATCGTACTTTTGACAATTTCACAGTATTATTCCAACCTCATATTGTGGAAATGTATACAAAACACAGAAGAATCACATTGTTGACTGCACTGGGCCTTTAAAATGGAGATAGACTCAATGGCGCTGCCCATGCTGTCACAGACACCATAATGGCACAGATACAAAGATGAGACCTCTTTCCATCTCTATGAGATAGGCCTACACAAATTACAAAATAACTATATAATTCCATCACAAATTACAAAATATTTCAACTACACATTATGGTAGTCATACACTAGATCCAGAATAGATTGGTATAGGTTAAAATCAAAAACCAATTGCTGGAAGTAGGCTATTCATATTGAAGTTTAGTTGCTATTTGTTTCTGTCAAATTTGGACTTGATTGTTGGGCTGTACAGCATTAGAGGTGTGCCCTTTCTATCCAGAGGTAATTTCTGGACAATATTTGTACAAGTAAAAATATGGTCACATTTTGTATAGGGAACACATTTTAAGGTACTATGCCCTTATTAATCCAACATTGAGACAACATACTAAGAATCTGTTTTTTTTTGTGTAACTTGCCCTTTATTAACTATTATTAACTATACGCCTTTATTATGGCTATGAGTATATTACGGATTGACCCGTAAATGCATGACTTACAATGTTTGAATAAGAAACACAATTTAGGTCTACTAATAATACATAATAAAAGCCTTATTAGCTATGTACACACTTGCAAATGAGAAAATAGAGGCTAATATGTGTACCTTTTTTTAATCTTAATGTACCATCATCTTATATTAATGTCATATGTTTTAACAATGTAATGTGTGTTTAAATGTTTCAATCGAATTTGCATTAATCAACACATGCATCTTTGCCTATATGTACGCAGTATGCTTCATAATGTCAACTGAATCTAAGTGTTTGAAAGCAATGCACTTTTCTGTCTGAAAATAAAACAAATATTTTCCGTTATGCACTCAAGTCAACAGATGACGATGTGTGTCTAGTAGTGGACGGCACCGTTCTTTTGGCTGTTTCAAATACAACAGATCCCACCTCTTGTAGCTTGCTGTTATCCGGCATTTCCGGAACATTTAAGCTTTTTAGACCTTTTCGGTATACTAGTCACTGTGTTTTAAATACACTTTTATCATATCTAGTAGTTACCTCGTGAATTTCATATTAAATCAGCAAGCTGGCTGACACCTATATGTTATCTTCAATCTAGATTAGCACTAGCCTAGTCGCTAATGATAGCTAGCTAACATCCCCGACCATGAGCTCACTGAGCTACTCCCCCCTTCCTAAAGAAAAGGACAGAGACAGACGCTCTCGTGAAAAAGGAGAAGGAAGAGGAGGCTGTCCCAGTAAAAACCTTTTTTGAGGAAGTAACAATGAAAGAAGAGGAAGCTTTCAGAGTGAAAGAGGAGGAAGAGAATGAGGAGGATTGCAGTGGTTGGCGTGAAAGAGGAGGAGGGTGAGATGACTTTCTCATTGAAAGAAGAGCGGACTGGAGATCTTAACACCAGTGAGTACAGTATTAAAATGGGCAGAGACTTAAACTGATGTGTGATTTTACAGTGGCATCCCACTGAAGTTCTACACTTTAATATGTTGTTCTGTACTGTAGGAATAGTTAAATCTACACTCTTTAAGATGTTTAGACTATACCATCAAAGAGCGCTACCAACAAAATATTAACAATGGATCAAATGCATTCTATGCCTTTGATGTAAATATTGTAGTTAGTGATGCAATATTGTATTTAGATATGACATTTTTGGACGATACCTAGTTGCCTAGTTAAATAACGGTTACATACACAGGCCACATTGACCAAAAAGTTCTTTTGTTGGCATTTACGTATGTCCCCATTACCAGTAAAACATCATCAAAACCTATTTCTTTCATTTACTTGCTGTGCTGTTTCGTTGTTCATTCATTCAGTCGTTTCATTCTCAACCAGGATTTCATCATACATGTCAAGCGGTTAAGTTTCAGCTCTGTCTGTCCCTGGACTCTCTTCCTCGCTGCGCACTGTCACTGTGTACGTTTCCATCTTATCCAGCTGTGTATGTAACATTTCACGTAAACCCTGTTTCTTGTCTGCATCGATGTAGCGGTGGTAGTACATAGCTTCGGGCATGGTGGCGACATAGTAAAGAGAGAATGCCACCAAATCACTTGTTCACAGCCTGTGTCGGCAGTTTTGTTGAGCAGGCGCTTCAATGCAATGACAGAGGGTATCACGCGTGCTGCAGGCGCAATGGAGCTTATTTCTCGAGTCAGTTGTTCGAATGGAGCTAGCTAGTGTGTTCATGTTTCCAAGTTTCAAACCTGTTCTCAAATGCCATTGAAATGGCAGCAGCGATATGACAACCAGCACATTAATGATCATGCAATACGACTTTCCTCAGTATGAAATCCTCGACGACCCACTGTGCTGTCAGACTCAGCATGCTCATGGGGCTGATATCGCTGTTCCAAATGTCAGCCGTGAAGCTAATAGCAGTGACGCGATGACTGTAACTCCGGAAGGGCAAAATCTGAAAAATAGCACACTTGGTAGTGTGCTTGACCAGTTGGCGAAAGCCAACAATTACCCACAACAGAGAACAGTTGATTGTCAAGGGCAATTAATTCAATTATGTTTCAATAACACGTTACCTCATTTTGTTTAACTGTTGGCCCCAGCCTCGAACTCAGGTCCTGTATGTATCTAACTGACCCGCCCTGCCCATTCATCGCATTTACCCGTTGTTGTCTTAGCTCTCCTGATCAACACCTGTGATTGCTTTATGCCTCTCTCTAATGTCAATATGCCTTGTTTACTGCTGTCTTGGCTAGTCTTTACTGTTTTATTTCACTGTAGTCCCGCTCAAAATGCCTTAGATAGCTCTTTCGTCCCACCCCACACACATGAGGAGACATCACCTTGCTTAACTTGTCCCTCCAGAGACGAAACCTCTCATCATCTAGGTTCTCTCCACTGTACTCACATCCTACCATACCCTTGTCTGTACATTATGCCTAGAATCTATTCTACCACACCCAGAAATCTGCTCCTTTTATTCTCTGTCCCCAACGCACTAGACGGCCAGTTCTTATAGCTGTTAGCCATACCCTTATCCCACTCCTCCTCTGTTCCCCTGGTGATGTAGAGGTTAACCCAGGCCCTGTAGCCCCCAGTTCCACTACTATTCCCCAGGTGCTATCTTTTTTTGACTTCTGTAACCATAAAAGCCTTGGTTTCATGCATGTTAACATCAGAAGCCTCCTCCCTAAGTTTGCTTTATTCACTACTTTAGCACACTCCCCCAACCCTAATGTTTGAGCCGTGTCTGAATCCTGGCTTAGGAAGGCCACCAAAAAAAAATCTGAAATTTCTCCTTCACCCAAATCCAGATAGCTGATGTTCTGAAAGAGCTGCAAAATCTGGACTCCTACAAATCAGCTGGGCTAGACAATCTCTTTCTAAAATTATCCGCCGCAATGTTGCAACCCCTATTACTAGCCTATTCAACCTCTCTTTCGTATCGTCTGAGATCCGTAAAGATTGGAAAGACGCGGTCATCGCCCTCTTCAAAGGAGGTGACACTCTAGACCCAAACTCTTACAGACCTACATTTATCCTACACTGCCTTTCTAAAGACTTCGAAAGCCAAGTTAACAAACAGACCATTTCGAATCCCACCGTACCTTCTCCGCTATGCAATCTGGTTTCAGAGCTGGTCATGGGTGCACCTCAGCCACGCTCAAGGTCCTAAATGATATCATAACCGCCATCAATAAAATACAATACTGTGTAGCCGTATTCATCGACCTGGCCAAGGCCTTCGACTCTGTCAAAATCACGGCATTCTTATCGGCAGACTCAAAAGCCTTGGTTTCACAAATGACTGCCTCGCCTGGTTCACCAACTACTTCTCAGATAGAGTTCAGTGTGTCAAATCGGAGGGCCTGTTGTCCGGACCTCTGGCAGTCTCTATGGGGGTGCCATAGGGTTCAATTCTCGGGCCGACTCTCTTCTCTGTATACATCAATGATGTCGCTCTTGCTGATGATGATTCTTTGATCCACCTCTACGCAGACAACACCATTCTGTATACTTCTGCCCCTTCTTTGGACACTGTGTTAAAACCTCCAGATGAGCTTCAACACCATACAACACTCCTTCCGTGGCCTCCAACTGCTCTTAAATGCAAGTAAAACTAAATGTATGCTCTTCAACCGATCGCTGCCCACACCCGCCCGCCCGTCTAGCATCACTACTCTAGATGGTTCTGACTTAGAATATGTGAACTACAAATACCTAGGTGTCTGGTTAGACTGTAAACTCTCCTTCCAGACTCACATTAAGCATCTCCAATCCAAAATTAAATCTAGAATTGGCTTCCTATTTTGCAACAAAGCATCCTTCACTCATGCTGCCAAACATACCCTCGTAAAACGGACTATCCTACCGATCCTTGACTTTGGTGATGTCATTTACAAAATAGCCTCCAACACTCTACTCAACAAATTGGGTGCACTCTATCACAGTGCCATCCGTTTTGTCACCAAAGCCCCATATACTACCCATCACTGCGACCTGTACGCTCTCGTTGGCTGGCCCTCGCTTCATATTCGTCGCCAAACCCACTGGCTCCAGGTCATCTATAATCTTTGCTACGCAAAGCCCCACCTTATCTCAGCTCACTGGTCACCATAGCTGCACCCACCCGTAGCACGCGATCCAGAAGGTATCTTTCACTGGTCACCCCCAAAGCCAACTCCTCCTTTGGCCGCCTTTCCTTCTGCCAATGACTGGAACAAATTGCGAAAGTCATTGAAGCTGGAGGCTTATATCATCCTCACTAACGTTAAGCATCAGCTGTCAGAGCAGCTTACCGATCATTGCACCTGTACATAGCCCATCTGTTAATAGCCCACCCAACTACCTCATCCCCATATTATTATTATTTTTTCTCCTTTGCACCCCAGTATCTCTACTTGCACATTCATTTTCTGCACATCTATCACTCCAGTGTTTAATTGTTAAATTGTAATTATTTTGCCACTATGGCATATTTATTGCCTTACTTCCCTAATCTTACTACATTTGCAGACACTGTATATAGACTTTTCTATTGAGTTATTGACTGTACATTTGTTTATCCCATGTGTAACTCTGTGTTGTTTGTGTCGCACTGCTTTGCTCTATCTTGGCCAAGTCGCAGTTGTAAATGAGAACTTGTTCTCAACTGGCCTACCTGGTTAAATAAAGGTAAAATACAAAATTGTCATTAATGGATTTCACCTTTGAGTTGTCTCGCGGAAATGTTCTTACTCTTTTAAGTGACTGCTCGACATGTTGACTGCTCGATCCACACAGCAGACATAGGGGGCTAGGTTAGGAATGCTGTGTTGCACGTGTAGCGCACATTTTTATGTGGTGTCATTACGTCATGTACCTAGGTTATATAGGTATGCACATCAGATTTGACATCGGTTTTGCACATCGGTGTTAAACTAGACATCGGGCCGATGTTGGCATTTTTAGCTAATATCTTCCGATTCCGATATGTTCACCGATATATCGTGCATCCCTAATTGTAGTTCTCAATATCCATTTCTGCTCAGCCTAAATACATGACATTTCATGAGAGAACAATTAGATTTGAAGCTCTACATCATTTGTTTTTTCATTCTGAATTGTGTTGATGGCCACCAAGTAAAAAAAAAAAAGAAGATGAGACTAAATGTTCTGAAAAGACAGGTTATTAAGGGATCTGATTTGGATTGAACCTAATAGGATGTTGGATTTATCATGTGGAGGTTTCATTTAGGTCTCTCTGTTTAACTGAATACTCTGTTTTTGGCAGGAGAGAGACCAGACTCTCGCTCTGAGAGTGGGAAGAGTCCTTCAGAGGAACCAGACCTAGAGAAGCCCAAACCAGCCAGACCACATCAATGCTCCCACTGTGGAAATAGTTTTACTTGGTTAGTGGATCTGAAAAGGCATAAGCGTATACACACAGGAGAAAACCTTTACCACTGCTCTCAGTGTGAAAAGAGATTTTCAACATCAGTCATTACAATTGTACCAGAGAGTATACACAGGTGCAAAACCTTACCACTGCTCTGAGTGTGGGATGAAGTTTGTGCTGCCAGGTAATTTGAAATGACACCAATTGGCACACACGGGAAAGAAGTATTACAGCTGTGATCAATGTGGGAAGAGTTTTACTACCTTCAACTCCCTGATAAACCATCAGCAAATACACACTGGAGAGAAGCCTTACCACTGCTCTGTCTGTTGGAAGAGTTTTAATCAACAATGCAACCTGAAATCACACCAGCGGAGAGACTCAGGACAGAAGCTTCATCACTGCTCAAATTGTGGAATGAGTTTTACTACTTCTAGGGAATAAAAACAATGCACCAGCGAACACACACACAGGAGAGAAACCTTACAGCTGCTCTGACTGGGAAGAGTTTTGCTAAATTAGATGGACTGATGGTACACCAGGGAATAACAGAGCAGAGAAACCTTTTAGCTGTGATCAATGTGGGAAGACATTCACTCAGTCAGCACATCAGGCTCTACACAAGAGAATACACACAGGGGAAAGCTTTATCGTTGCTCAGACTGTGGGATGAGCTTTACTAACTCAAGCCACCTGGCAGCACATCAGAGAATACATACAGGAGAGAAGCCTTATGGCTGTGATGAATGTGGGAAGAGTTTTGTTTTGTTAATTCAGGATCTCTGATTAAACACAAGCAAACCCACACTGGAGAGAGGCCTTTCCATTGCTTTGAATGTGGGAATTGTTTCGTTAGGTTGGAATATTTAAAATTGCACCAAAGAGTACACACATGAGAGAAGCCATACTACTGCTCTGACTGTGGGATGAGTTTTACTCTGGAAAGCAACTTAAACAGCCACCAGTAAACACACGGGAGAGAAGCCGTACCCTGCTCTGACTGTGGGGTGCGCTTTACTTTCTCAAAAACCCTGACCATACACCAGAGGACACACGAGGGAGAGAAGCCATATCACTGTTCTGACTGCGGGAAGCACTAGTATTGATTTAGAGCCCTAATAAAACAAGGTAGATTGGTCCTACTACTGCTCAAATGTCCCAAAAATTATCTGAAATGTGGCGGTACACAACATCTGTTGTTTTATATTTATTTAACCTTGATTTTTACAGGGAGTCAATGTCTATACCGAGGTCTCTTTTCCAGATGAGCCCTTTATAGCACGACAATACACATAGAAATACAAATAACTACACATTCATATACACAATAAAATACACGCCAAAATAAAAATAAAATACATTCTTCAGTAACAAGGCCCCCTAACAACCACATTCCACATTAAAAGGTGCAAGGAAATTAAAAGCTGATTTACCTAACTCTGGACACTAAAGGAGTCACCAGAGTTAACCAACCCTGTGAACGGGTTTGATAACTTGTCATTTTTATTCCTAACCTTTGATGTTTTTTAGTAGGACCAAGCTACCCTGTTTGGGGCGGCAGGGTAGCCTAGTGGTTAGAGCGTTGGACTAGTAACCGGAAGGTTGAGAGTTCAAATCCCCGAGCTGACAAGGTACAAATCTGTCATTCTGCCCCTGAACAGGCAGTTAACCCACTGTTTCTAGGCCGTCATTGAATATAAGAATTTGTTCTTAACTGACTTGCCTAGTTAAATAAAGGTAAAAGAGAACAGGGAGGAGGCTAAAAAGTTGTCTGTGTCGTTTTCATATCACTTTTACAGTAGCCTATCACACAATGTCTGTGTGGAATGCAAATGAATGATAGGCTACACTTGGTATTGGTCCTACAACATACAAAATGTAAACAAATGTAGGCCTATATGGTACACAATAACGTAACGTTATGACTATAACTACTGTTCCCTGAAGGAGGGAAACGAGGTACAACATACTATGGGGGAGTCACACTCTCGCAACTTCGGTTGAAAGATATACAATCATGCCTGACAAGGCCAATGAAATCTGGGATATGGGATATGCTTAACACCCCGGCAGAACCTACAATGTAAGCTAGATGCCCTCAATCTCACTCAAATCATCAAGGAACCCACCAGGTACAACCCTAACTCTGTAAACAAGGGCACCCTCATAGACGTCATCCTGACCAACTGGCCCTCCAAATACACCTCCGCTGTCTTCAACCAGGATCTCAGCGATCACTGCCTCATTGCCTGTATCCGCCACGGAGCCGCAGTCAAACGACCACCCCTCATCACTGTCAAACGCTCCCTAAAACACTTCTGTGAGCAGGCCTTTCTAATCGACCTGGCCCGGGTATCCTGGAATGACATTGACCTCATCCCGTCAGTTGAGGATGCCTGGTCATTCTTTAAAAGTAACTTCCTCACCATTTTAGATAAGCATGCTCCGTTCAAAAAATGCAGAACCAAGAACAGATACAGCCCTTGGTTCACTCCAGACCTGACTGCCCTCGACCAGCACAAAAACATCCTGTGGCGGACTGCAATAGCATCGAATAACCCCCGTGATATGCAACTGTTCAGGGAAGTCAGGAACCAATACACGCAGTCAGTCAGGAAAGCTAAGGCCAGCTTCTTCAGGCAGAAGTTTGCATCCTGTAGCTCCAACTCCAAAAGTTCTGGGACACTGTGAAGTCCATGGAGAACAAGAGCACCTCCTCCCAGCTGCCCACTGCACTGAGGCTAGGTAACACGGTCTCCACCGATAAATCCATGATTATCGAAAGCTTCAATAAGCACTTCTCAACGGCTGGCCATGCCTTCCGCCTGGCTACTCCAACCTCGGCCAACAGCTCTGCCCCCCCCAGCTCCTCGCCCAAGCCTCTCCAGGTTCTCCTTTACCCAAATCCAGATAGCAGATGTTCTGAAAGAGCTGCAAAACCTAGACCCGTACAAATCAGCTGGGCTTGACAATCTGGACCCTCTATTTCTGAAACTATCTGCCGCCATTGTCGCAACCCCTATTACCAGCCTGTTCAACCTCTCTTTCATATCGTCTGAGATCCCCAAGGATTGGAAAGCTGCCGCAGTCATCCCCCTCTTCAAAGGGGGAGACACCCTGGACCCAAACTGCTATAGACCTATATCCATCCTGCCCTGCCTATCTAAGGTCTTCGAAAGCTAAGTCAACAAACAGGTCACTGACCATCTCGAATCCCACCGTACCTTCTCCGCTGTGCAATCTGGTTTCCGAGCCGGTCACGGGTGCACCTCAGCCACGCTCAAGGTACTAAACGATATCATAACCGCCATCGATAAAAGACAGTACTGTGCAGCCGTCTTCATCGACCTCGCCAAGGCTTTCGACTCTGTCAATCACCATATTCTTATCGGCAGACTCAATAGCCTCGGTTTTTCGGATGACTGCCTTGCCTGGTTCACCAATTACTTTGCAGACAAAGTTCAGTGTGTCAAATCGGAGGGCATGCTGTCCGGTCCTCTGGCAGTCTCTATGGGGGTGCCACAGGGTTCAATTCTCGGGCCGACTCTTTTCTCTGTATATATCAATGATGTTGATCTTGCTGCGGGCGATTCCCTGATCCACCTCTACGCAGACGACACCATTATATATACTTTCGGCCCGTCATTGGACACTGTGCTATCTAACCTCCAAACGAGCTTCAATGCCATACAGCACTCCTTCCGTGGCCTCCAACTGCTCTTAAACGCGAGTAAAACCAAATGCATGCTTTTCAACCGATCGCTGCCTGCACCCGCATGCCCGACTAGCATCACCACCCTGGATGGTTCCGACCTTGAATATGTGGACATCTATAAGTACCTAGGTGTCTGGCTAGACTGCAAACTCTCCTTCCAGACTCACATCAAACATCTCCAATCGAAAATCAAATCAAGAGTCGGCTTTCTATTCCGCAACAAAGCCTCCTTCACTCACGCCGCCAAGCTCACCCTAGTAAAACTGACTATCCTACCGATCCTCGACTTCGGCGATGTCATCTACAAAATGGCTTCCAACACTCTACTCAGCAAACTGGATGCAGTCTATCACAGTGCCATCCGTTTTGTCACCAAAGCACCTTATACCACCCACCACTGCGACTTGTATGCTCTAGTCGGCTGGCCCTCGCTACATATTCGTCGCCAGACCCACTGGCTCCAGGTCATCTACAAGTCCATGCTAGGTATAGCTCCGCCTTATCTCAGTTCACTGGTCATGATGGCAACACCCATCCGTAGCACGCGCACCAGCAGGTGTATCTCACTGATCATCCCTAAAGCCAACACCTCATTTGGCCGCCTTTCGTTCCAGTACTCTGCTGCCTGTGACTGGAACGAACTGCAAAAATCGCTGAAGTTGGAGACTTTTATCTCCCTCACCAACTTCAAACATCAGCTATCCGAGCAGCTAACCGATCGCTGCAGCTGTACATAGTCTATTGGTAAATAGCCCACCCATTTTCACCTACCTCATTCCCATACTGTTTTTATACTGTTTTTTATTTATTTACTTTTCTGCTCTTTTGCACACCAATATCTCTACCTGTACATGACCATCTGATCATTTATCACTCCAGTGTTAATCCGCAAAATTGTATTATTCGCCTACCTCCTCATGCCTTTTGCACACATTGTATATAGACTGCCCATTTTTTTCTACTGTGTTATTGACTTGTTAATTGTTTACTCAATGTGTAACTCTGTGTTGTCTGTTCACACTGCTATGCTTTATCTTGGCCAGGTCGCAGTTGCAAATGAGAACTTGTTCTCAACTAGCCTACCTGGTTAAATAAAGGTGAAATAAAAAAATAAAATAAAAAATCTGCGCCTTGCTGGAAGTCCCACCTTCCACAGATAAGCGTGAGGCTCGGCATCATTAAAAATAGTCCCAGGGGAAAATGTTTTATCATGGTTACGCTACCAACCAGTCACAGGTACTGGCGAGAAAGCGCCTTGAATCCCAGGAATGAGCCATCTATGGGGGAGGGGCGCCACCTCAAGAACAGACACCCAATTTATTACTCTCACCCTGGGGAGATTGATATAACGTTACACCTTAAACGGTGAATACTGTGGAACACAGGGTAACAGAGGGAGCAGCATAGCCTGTACGAAGCCCGGCCCCTTTACAGGCACAGGGGGCAATTGCTGATGTAGTACCCATAATGTTTCACTTACTGAAAGTTAAGCATGCTAGCCTGGATATTTTTTAGTCTACACTAGGTTAGTTAGCCTTTTTGACCACAGCACGGTCCGTTTAGAATATACAAGCGACTTGACGCTACGTATACTAAGCAAGAGAGCTACCCCAGCAACTACACTGTGGGGAGAAATAGCTAGTAATAGCTAACTCGCCTCGTTGAGTAGCCAACATGGTTAGCACTCTACACGGAGCTTGTTTAGCTAGTCCGGTTTCAAACGTACACATAGGACTTGATCACCGAGGTCGGATTCTTCATCAACAAGTCTGGGAAGAGAGTCAAGTTGTGCTTGACCGAGGCAGGCACAGTTGGCGGGGGGTATCCACTGAACCTGGCCACCCTTACTCTTTCCTGTAGCCTACCATAATCGGTGACAAAGCTCATAAGAGCAGGGTTGGGCGCAGGCAGCCACCACATAGCCAGGCAGACAAGACATTTGCTCCCACCACCATATCCATCTCCGCTTCCTGCTCCGCCGAGGATCCGGGAAAGGAAAGTCGCCATCAGTAATTCCAAGCTTCCTTAAGAATGCTTACACGTCTTTCCAGGGAGTTTGTACGCAGTACGTGGCAATGCACACACAGACTGGTTCGAGCCGCCTGAGCGTGCTCCATGCCTAGACAAACTACACATAGCTAGTGAGTATCTTTCAGAGAAATGCTATAACTGCATGATCTCGACCCTGAACTCGGGTTAGCCATCGTCGTCTTGTTCGTTTTCTTAGCCATCCTACTCATTGCACCAGCAAATTGAAGAATAACTAGTTGTTCATGATTAGAAGGACTATGAGAAAAGTACAAACTTCAGCACACAACGTCCACTGGGTGAGCACACTCTACCACTAACTTACAGGACAGTTTAGGTTGGTGCAATGTAAAACAGTCTCGTTTTCCAATTATTTGTTTTATTAGCGTGTATTGTTCCTTTTCACACCTAGGTGAATAGCGGAATAATTGAAGGAATGTATCCGAGCCTCACACATCATCTGTGGAAGACGGGACTGCCAGCATGATTGTATATCCTTCAACTGAAGTCGCGAGAGTGCAACTCCCCCATAGTACACTACATGACCAAAAGTATGTGGACACCTGCTCTTCGAACATCTCATTCCAAAATCATGGGCATTGATTTGGAGTTGGTCCCCCATTTGCTGATATAGCCGCCTCCACTCTTCTGGGAAGGCTTTCCACTAAGTGTTGGAACATTGATGCGGGCAAAAAGGTGTTTGATGGGGTTGAGGCCAGGGCTCTGTGCAGGCCAGTCAAGTTCTTCCACACAAATCTCAACAAATCATTTCTGTATGGACCTGGCTTTGTGCATGGGGGCATTGTCATGCTGAAACAGGAAAGGGCTTTCCCCAAACTGTTGCCACAAAGTTGGAAGCACAGAATCGTCTAGAATGTCATTGTATGCTGTATTGTTAAGAATAGTATATCTATCAACAGCAATTAGAGCTGTAAAAACAATATATGTATAGAATATGTATAATATTCTATATGCCGGCTTGTTTGTAGGTTTTGACTGGGTTTATACACAACAAACGTACCTCCTGCAATCATGTGTTGGGGCGGAAGGTAGCCTAGTGGTTAGAGCGTTGGACTAGTAACCGGAAGGTTGCAAGATTGAATCCCCGAGCTGACAAGGTAAAAAAACTGTCATTCTGCCACTGAACAAGGCAGTTAACCCACTGTTCCTAGGCCGTCATTGAAAATAAGAATTTGTTCTTAACTGACTTGCCTAGTAAAATAAATTCAAAGCTGTCCCATAATTCAGGGATATCTGAGCTGGGTATTTTATAGATTATAGTGCTCAATGTACTGCACACATTTTTACAATGTCGTTTTATCATAAAATATGCTGAACTCAGACGCTATTCATATACTGAAGATAAACCTGTTCTAAACCTGCTCTATTATTTAATACGTGCTGTTTCAAAACCTGCAGGGTAGCTAGTCCTGACACCTCTAATACGCTTAGTTGGCTTTTATGGTATCTTAAAAAATGCCAAATGGAACATCTCTAATGGTAAAATATGTATAAATATGCTCTCTGGCTTCCACAGACTTGAATGGTACAGAGTTGACTGCTTTGCGCACAATTCTTGCAGCACTCACATGATCTGTTGTGTGTTAGAGGACAATTCCAGACAGTACTCCTATGGCTCTGATGTCACAGAGGCAGCCAACTTTTCCATTGACTTCCATAATTGCATGAGCAAATATGCCTTTCGTACAAGATCATCGACCTTCTATGTGCCACACCACAGGTCTGTAGACTGCACACTTGTACACTGTTCTGAAGAAAGTATTGGAAGAACCTTTTATAGTACCTGCAGGAGAATATCATTTATTTTATAATAGTTATAAATATTTCATAACTAACTGAACTGAAAAAAAAACTTCATAACTAATTTAACTGAAATTGTAATTGTGTCCTCGGATTTGGCACTAGACCTGAAGGAGAATATTAAAAGTATAAACGTAGATTCAAGTATTCACGTTGCGTAAATATTTCTGTTGACTTTTGGATTTGCCCTCCGGTTCAGGTGAAGCACACCGTGACTGTAAAAGTGGGACAGACTGTGTAAGAACGAAGCCAATGTAAACTTGGCTGATTGCAGCCTGCAGAATTCTCTGAATCTCAGGGTAATATATAAACAGGGGCACAACTTTCACTGAGGACGGGGGAACATGCGGACGCCTGGATAAAAATAACAGTAAATAGTTAGCCTACAGTAAACAGTACCAGTCAAAAGTTTGGACACACCTATTCATTCAAGCGTTTTTCTTTGTTTACTATTTTCTACACTGTAGAATAATAGTGAAGACATCAAAACTATGAAATAACACATATGAAATCACGTAGTAACCAAAAATGTGTTAATTAAGCAAATCAAAATATATTTTACATTTTAGATTCTTCCTTTGCCTTGATGACAGCTTTACACATTCTTCTCATTCTCTCAACCAGCTTCATGAGGAATGCTTTTCCAACAGTCTTGAAGGAGTTCCCACTTATGCTGAGCACTTGTTGGTTGCTTTTCCTTCACTCTGCGGTCCAACTCATCCCAAACTATCTCAATTGGGTTGAGGTCGGTTGATTGTGGAGGACAGGTCAATGTGATGCAGCACTCCATCACTCTCCTTGATCAAATAGCCCTTGCACAGCCCGGAAGTCTGTTTTGGGTCATAGTCCTGTTGAAAAACAAAGGATAGTCCTACTAAGCGCAAACCAGATGGGATGGTGTATTGCTGCAGAATGCTGTGGTAGCCATGCTGGTTAAGTGCCTTGAATTCTAAATAAATCACAGTGTCACCAGCAAAGCACCTCCACACCATCACACCTCCTCCATGCTTCACGGTGGGAACCACACATGCGTAGATCATTCATTCACCTACTCTGCTTCTCACAAAGACACTGTGGTTGGAACCAAAAGTCTCAAATTTGGACAAAGGACAGATTTCCACCAGTCTCATGTCCATTGCTTGTGTTTCTTGGACCAAGAGAGTCTCTTCTTCTTATTGGTGTCCTTTAGTAGTGGTTTCTTTGCAGCAATTTGACCATGAAGGCCTGATTCATGCAGTCTCCTCTGAACAATTGATGTTGAGATGTGTCTGTTACTTGAACTCTGTGAAGCATTTATTTGGGCTGCAATCTGAGGTGCAGTTAACGCTAATGAATGTATCCTCTGCAGCAGAGGTAACTCTGGGTCTTCATTTCCTGTGGCGATCCTCATGAGAGCTAGTTTCAGCATAGTGATTGATGGTTTTTGCGACTGTGCTTGAAGAAACTTTCAAAGCTCTTGAAATGTTCCGTATTGACTGACCTTCACGTCTTAAAGTAATGATGGGCTGTTTGCTTATTTGAGCTGTTCTTGCCATAATATGTACTTGGAATTTTACCAAATAGGGCTATCTTCTGTATACCACCCCTACCTTGACACAACTGATTGTCTCAAACGCATTAAGAAGGAAAGAAATTCCACAATGAACTTTTAACAAGGCACACCTGTTAATTGAAATGTATTCCAGGTTAAGATTACTACCTCATTAAGATTTGTTTAACATTTTTTGTTTACTACATGATTCCATGTGTTATTTCATAGTTTTGATCTCTTCACTATTACTCTACAATGTAGAAAATCGTAAAAATAAAGAAAAACATTTGAATGAGTAGGTGTGTCCAAACTTTTGACAGGTACGGTATATTAATAAGATTACTTGAGCTCTTGTTATATACACAGTATTGGCCAGTTTCCCAGACCCAGATTATGCCTAGTCCTGGACTAAAAAGCATTTTCAGGGAGATTCTACTTTGAGCATGCTTTTTGGTCCAGGAATAGGTTCATCCGGGCCAGGGAAACTGGCCCTTAAATATTGAAGTATCTGATTATGTCTGTCTCTCTCTTTTCAGACTATGACCTGCCATTTTGTCGTGCTTGAGGTCCCACATTCTGTCTTTCCAACTCCAAGCTACCTTCTGGTGGACCAGTGTAATTGACATGGACTTGGAATTTAAGTTTGTCAAAGCATTCTGGAATGAACTAACCCCGCTATTGCATCACCATACATCTACAACTCCTTAAAAGCATTTTGTCAACACAAACACAATATTTGGAGCTTGACATTTAAACTTTGATTTTACAGTCTTTGAAGTCCTTTAGTATGTTTTACCTGTTCTTTGGTCACCACGGTCAAGTTCTACTGATTAATTAAGAGCTTAATAAATTACTTTAAAAGGGGAGTTTTGGTGTTTAACTTGATTTAATACATTTTTAATTTGTCAAACTTAGTAGTAGGAACACATGGGTATTGTCACGAGTGGCGCTCGGCGGTCGTCATCACCGGCCTATTAGCTGCCACTGATTGTCTTTCCTCCCCCTCCTTGTATGTTTATTGGTAGCACCTGTTTAGGTATGATTAGTTTGTCTTTATTAGACAGCCGGCCCGCCTGGTTGTTGTGCGGGATTATTTCAGTGTAACATTCGGCTCTGTTGTAGAGGTACGTGTTAGTGCCTGGTCGTGACTTTTCCGTTGTACATTTTCGTTCCCTGTGTTTGGGGTCGTTACTATTGTGAGTACCCTGTGGTGCGTTGGTGCAATTAAAGACACAGCATTGCACTCTCTGTCTCCTGCGTCTGACTCCACACCCACGACACCCGCAGCATTACAGAATCCCGCACCTAAATCAAATTGAATGGAGTCAGCAGGAGCAGCAGCCAACCCTCTCCCATCGATGGAGGAACGGGTTCTCCACCACACCACCGTTCTCCATCGGATCGGATCCGCGATGGATCAAGTAATGGAGAGAATGGACCGATGGGAGAGGAGTGGTCTCCTCTCTCCACCTTCGGCACCCACGGCTCCGGACTCCCCATCACTCGACTCCAGCACCCTCCGTCTGACGCTACCGAGGGCTTATGATGGAGCGGCGTCGGGTTGCCAGGGGTTTCTGCTTCAGCTGGAGCTATACCTGGCCACCGTTAGACCCACTCCCTCAGGAGCGGAGAGGGTGAGTGTCCTCATCTCCTGCCTCACGGGTCGTGCTCTGGAGTGGGCGAACGCAGTCTGGAATGGCCCAGACTCAGCGGGGAGCACTACCCAGAGTTTTCCCTCCGCTTCCGTGCCGTGTTTGATCACCCTCTAGACGGCCGAGCGGTGGGAGAACGACTTTTTCATCTCAGGCAGGAGAGGAGGAGCGCCCAGGATTACGCGCTGGAGTTCCGGACCTTGGCAGCCGGATCTGGGTGGAACGACAGGGCCCTTATGGACCACTACAGGTGTAGTCTCCGAGAGGACGTCCGCCGGGAGTTAGCGTGTCGGGACACCACTCTGTCACTGGATCAGCTGATTGACATGTCCATTCGACTGGACAATCTGCTGGCTGCCCGCGGGCGTTCAGAGAGGGTCCTGTGCGTTCCACCACCCAGCCCCTCCGCTCCCATTCCGATGGAGTTGGGAGGGGCTGCGCCAGGGGTACCGGAGGAGGAGGCCTTCCCTGCACCAACTGTGGTCGGAGAGGACACACGTCTGATCGGTGCTGGGGGTCCGTCTGGGAGTAGAGATGGCAGGCGGAACGCTTCTCGATCATCCCAGGTGAGTCTGCATCAAACTCACCCAGAACCCCTGTTGGCCACATGTTTGTCTTAACCTTTTTCTTCACTTTTTTCCCTCTTCCCAGCATAGGGCGCTAGTCGATTCAGGCGCAGCTGGGAACTTTATGGATCGCGGACTCGCCCTTAAATTAGGGGTTCCGCTGGTGCCGATAGATTCTCCTTTCCCCGTGCACTCCCTAGATAGCCGGCCATTAGGGTCAGGGATGGTCAGGGAGACCACGGTCCCACTGGACATGGTGACGCAGGGGAATCATAGGGAGCGTATCAGTTTTTTATTATTGATTCGCCTGCATTTCCAGTGGTGCTGGGGACTCCTGGCTGGCCCGGCACAATCCTAAAATTTCGTGGAAACAGGGGTTCTCCAGGGGTGGTCAGAGGAGTGTTCTGGAAGGTGTTTGGGAGTTTCCATCGGTGCTACGTCGGTGGAGAGTCCAGACCAGGGTTCCACGGTGTGCATTCCCCGAGTATGCCGATGGCAATCGCTTTCAGTAAAGTGAAAGCGACTAAATTACCACCTTATCGACCAGGAAGGGATTGTACGATAGATCTCCAGGTAGACGCTGCGCTTCCCAAGAGTCACGTGTACCCGCTGTCCCAGGAGGAGACGTTGGCAATGGAGACATATGTCACGGAGTCGCTGGGACAGGGGTACATTCGGCCCTCCATTTCACCCGTCTCCTCGAGTTTCTTTTTTGTGAGGAAAAAGGAGGGAGGTTTGCGTCCGTGTATTGATTATAGAGGTCTAAACGCCATCACAGTGGGGTATAGTTACCCTCTACCTCTCATCGCTACGGCGGTGGAATCATTCCACGGAGCGCAGTTCTTCACAAAACTGGATCTCAGGAGCGCGTATAGTCTGGTGCGTATTCGGAAGGGAGACGAGTGGAAAACCGCATTTAGTACCACATCAGGCCACTATGAGTACCTCGTCATGCCGTATGGGTTAAAAAATGCTCCAGCCGTTTTTCAATCCTTTGTAGACGAGATTCTCAGGGACCTGTGCGGGCAGGGAGTGGTTGTTTATATCGATGACATTCTGATCTACTCGGCCACTTACACCGCGCATGTGTCATTGGTGCGCAAGGTGCTTGGTAGACTGCTGGAGCATGACCTATACGTCAAGGCTGAGAAATGCGTGTTCTCTAAACGAGCCGTCTCTTTTCTGGGATATCGCATTTCCACCTCGGGGGTAGTGATGGAGGGCGACCCCATTAGGGCCGTGCGTAATTGGCCGACTCCAACCACGGTAAAGGAGGTGCAGCGGTTTTTGGGTTTTGCCAACTACTACCGGAGGTTTATCCGGGGTTTTGGCCAGATAGCGGCTCCCATTACCTCACTGCTGAAGGGGGGCCCAGTGCGGTTGCAGTGGTCAGCAGAGGCGAACGGAGCGTTCAACAAGTTGAAGGCGCTGTTCACTGATGCGCCCGTGTTGGCGCATCCGGACCCCTCTCTAGCATTCATAGTGGAGGTGGACGCGTCCGAGGCTGGGGTGGGTGCCGTGCTATCGCAGCGCTCGGGTACGCCACCAAAACTCCGCCCCTGCGCTTTCTTCTCAAGGAAGCTCAGCCCAGCGGAGCGTAACTATGATGTGGGGGACCGGGAGTTGCTAGCGGTGGTTAGAGCTCTGAAGGTGTGGAGACACTGGCTTGAGGGGGCTAAGCACCCTTTTCTCATCTGGACCGACCACCAGAACCTGGAGTATATTCGGGCAGCTAGGAGACTTAACCCACGTCAGGCAAGGTGGGCCATATTCTTCACCCGGTTCCGGTTTACTTTGTCTTATAGACCGGGCTCCCAGAACGTAAAGGCTGACGCACTGTCCCGCCTTTTTACGACACGGAGGATGGGTCCACCAAACCTGCTCCCATCCTTCCCGCCTCAAAGCTGGTAGCACCAGTGGTATGGGAGGTGGACTCGGATATCGAGCGGGCGTTACGGGCTGAACCCGCTCCTCCTCAGTGTCCAGCGGGGCGAAGGTACGTGCCGCTTGGTGTTCGGGACAAGCTGATTCGGTGGGCTCATGTCCTACCCTCCTCGGGTCACCCTGGGGTGACGAGGACAGTGGGGAGCCTTCAGGGGAGGTATTGGTGGCCTACTTTGGCTAAGGACGTTAAGGGTTATGTCTCCTCCTGTTCAGTGTGCGCTCAGAGTAAGGCTCCTAGGCACCTTCCTAGAGGGAAGTTACAACCCCTCCCCGTTCCACAGCGGCCATGGTCACATCTGTCCATAGATTTCCTGACCGATCTTCCGCCGTCTCAGGGGAACACGGTTCTTGTGATTGTGGATCGGTTCTCTAAGTCCTGCCGTCTCCTCCCGTTGCCCGGTATCCCTACAGCCCTACAGACTGCGGAGGCGTTATTCACCCATGTCTTTCGGCACTACGGGGTGCCGGAGGACATCGTTTCTGATCGGGGCCCCCAATTCACGTCTCGGGTATGGAGAGCGTTCATGGAACGCTTGGGGGTCTCTGTCAGCCTTACCTCCGGTTATCACCCCGAGAGTAATGGGCAGGTGGAGAGAGTGAACCAGGAGGTGGGTAGGTTTCTGCGGTCGTATTGCCAGGATCGGCCAGGGGAGTGGGCACGCTACATTCCCTGGGCTGAAATGGCTCAGAACTCACTACGCCACTCCTCTACTAACGTGTCCCCTTTTCAGTGTGTGTTGGGGTACCAGCCGGTCCTGGCACCATGGCATCCGAGCCAGACCGAGGCTCCTGCGGTGGAGGAATGGGTACAGCGCTCCAAGGAGACCTGGAGGGCCGTCCAGGAATCTCTACAACAAGCGAGTGGACGGCAGAAGAGGAGTGCTGACCGCCACCGCAGTGAGGCCCCCGTGTTTGTACCGGGGGACAGGGTCTGGCTCTCGACCCGAAACCTACCTCTCCGCTTGCCCTGCCGGAAGCTGGGTCCGCAGTGTGTAGGGCCCTTTAAAGTCCTGAGGAGGATAAACGAGGTGTGTTATCGATTACAACTCCCTTCCTATTATCGTATTAACCCCTCGTTTCATGTGTCTCTCCTCAGGCCGGTGGTAGCTGGTCCCCTGCAGGACAGTGAGGTGCTGGAGGTCCCTCCCCCCCCCCTCTGGACATCGAGGGGTCCCCGGCGTACACGATCCGGGCCATTCTGGACTCAAGACGCCGGGTGAGGGGCCTGCAGTACCTCGTGGACTGGGAGGGGTACGGCCCGGAGGAGAGGTGCTGGGTACCGGTGGGGGACATCTTGGATCCATCCATGTTGAGGGATTTCCATCGCCTCCATCCGGATCGCCCTGCACCTCGTTCTCCGGGGCGACCTCGAGGCCGGTGTCGGCGCGCTGCGGGAGCCGCGCGTCAGGGGGGGGGTACTGTCACGAGTGGCGCTCGGCGGTCGTCATCACCGGCCTATTAGCTGCCACTGATTGTCTTTCCTCCCCCTCCTTGTATGTTTATTGGTAGCACCTGTTTAGGTATGATTAGTTTGTCTTTATTAGACAGCCGGCCCGCCTGGTTGTTGTGCGGGATTATTTCAGTGTAACCTTCGGCTCTGTTGTAGAGGTACGTGTTAGTGCCTGGTCGTGACTTTTCCGTTGTACATTTTCGTTCCCTGTGTTTGGGGTCGTTACTATTGTGAGTACCCTGTGGTGCGTTGGTGCAATTAAAGACGCACAGCATTGCACTCTCTGTCTCCTGCGTCTGACTCCACACCCACGACACCCGCAGCATTACAGGTATACTTTATTTCACTTCAGTTTTAAAAAAGTGCCTTTGATGGAGGCCTATAAATGTTTACATTTAGAATGGCAGAGAAACTATTAACTATCTTTGGTAATGTTCTCTCTGTGTTCTTTCTGTCACAGACGTGTTCAATTCTCATGCAGTCGTTCCCCAAGTTGTGTATGTATAAAAAAAAGGGCACTGAGCCCAAGTCTACATAATTTCAGTAGAGGTGTTTTAGAATGAGGGGTGCTGTAGCTCTGTTGGTGTTGCTGTTCTGTCTGTCTGGGGCATGGGCTCAAGGAGAGAGTGGATTTTTGCTCAGGCTTTTGGAAGTGAAAAGGGTATTGCAATAGTAAAGTTTGGAAAATGCTAATTTGATGTAGCCCTACTTCGCCCATTCATCTGGAGAGAAGGTAAAAAATAAAATATGTTTTATTGTCACACACCTGATAGGTGCAGTGTTGAAAAAAGTACCCAATTGTCATTCTTGAGTAAAAGTAAAGATACCTTAATAGAAAATGACTCAAGTAAAAGTGAAAGTCACCAAGTAAAATGCTACTTGAGTAAAAGTCTAAAAGTATTTGGTTTTAAATATACTTAAGTATCAAGAGTAAAAGTATAAATAATTTCAAATTGCTTATATTTAGCAAACCAGACTGCACAATCTTCATGTTTTTTTGTATTGCGGATAGCCAGGGGCACACTTCAACACTCAGACATAATTTACAAACGAAGCATTTGTGTTTAGTGAGTCCGCCAGAACAGAGGCAGTAGAGATGACCAGGAAGGTTCTCTTGATAAGTGGGTGAATTGGACCATTTTCCTGTCCTGCAAATCATTCATAATGTAACAAGTACTTTTGGGTGTCAGGGAAAATGTATGGGAGTAAAAAGTACAATATTTTCTTTAGGAATGTAGTGAAGTAAAATTAAAAGTTGTCAAAAATATAAATAGTAAAGTACAGATACCCCCAGAACTACTTAAGTAATACTTAATAACTACTTAAGTATTTTGACTTAAGTACTTTACACTACTGGATAGGTGCAGTGAAATGTGCTGTTTTAAAGTGTCAGCCATAGCTTTGAGGTTGCTGATTGATGACCTCTGTCAGGGACTCTCGCTCTTTCTTAGGAACGAATCTATCCCACATTTCAGCGAATGCGCTGTCCGTGGCCAGATTTTCCAATATATCATGGCCATGATGCCTGTGGAAAAATATTCTGTATTATAACTTGCACACAACCAACTATTTCTGTTTTGTGGTTAAAAATGTTACACAATTGATTTAACTGTAATATATAAATATATATATATTGTATTTTATTTACAATGACGGCTACACCGGCCAAATCCGGACGACGCTGGGCCAATTGTGCGCCACCCTATGGGACTCCCAATCACGGCTGGTTGTGATACAGCCTGGATTCAAACCTTGGTCGGTAGTGACGCCTCTAGCACTGAGATGCAGTGCCTTAGACTGCTGCGCCAATCTCAACTATTTAAGAGCTGGGTATTAACTCTTGCTTAATACCAAAAGGAATTAATGAATTTGTGCAGCGCCTGGCTCAGGCGACCATTGCTATCAAGGAGGGTTGTGTTCATTTGGCACCAAATGCAAGAAAAGGGACTGATCCCATAAGAAACACCAATTTTCGTTTTCCGTTGCAAAGTTCTATAAATGCTTTCCATTGTGTGCCATCATATGCGTGACCCAGGTCAATTTGCAGGAGGCTCTTCCCACCTGACTTCCTGTGCTGGGTCCACACACTGAGGTATAAATAACTGGAGACTGCATCCAAGACGACCGACTGTAGTTGGTGATCTACTCACGTTAGTATAAGCAGATTCATGGACTGTCTATATCCAAGTTACATCCGGTTTACACAGACAAACACCCAGGGCCGATCCTTGCCATTCTGCTACCATAGGCGAGACCCCCGGATGTTGAAATTAGGCAAATTGTTGGTTCTGAATGAAAGTTGAAAATAAGTCATTTATAGATGTATATTTTTTGAATGCCTATCTATGTTGTAAGCCTACCGTTTGTAAAACACACAAAAAAATACATCCAAAAGAAGTCGGCTCATGCTTACTGGAGTGTAGCCTCCATGGCCCACCCTTTATAAAACAGGCCATTGCATTGGCTTTATTAGTCCTGATTCCTGTGAATAATCAGTGTGGCTATTTAACCTCTGAATATCAGCTACCCAAATCCATCAGGAGTTATCATGAGCCTATTTACAATGTGTTTACACCACGGGAAATGCATAATATTTTTTTTTTCTTCGCTATGATTAGCTTTTACTTTGACCTGTCCTGTTTTTAGTTGTTTGTTAATATGACAGCTCCTTATTTATTGGATTGAGTGCCATTTAAGTTAGGCTATTTGATCGTAGAAACCCGCATGATGTAAAGGTGACCGTCTCATTACATTGTCATACATGTTACCTTCAGCCTATAGGCTACAAAAAAGGTCATATACTCTTTGTATGTGCTACATCCTATATCTGCTACATGTTTATGTTAGCAATATTTTTTTGCCGGACGTTGGTGGAGCGCTGCAGAAATGCGTCTCTCCAACAGCACCGGGAATGGACTAGCCTTTGACAAAGTGGACACTGCTTATCAAAGGGCGGCATTAACACTCACCTAAAAAGTCCATATGCCACTGGTTGAGAGAATTTGTCATTAAAGTGAGGTTTTGTGTGTTGTTGTTGGAGGAGCATCTTTGTCAGTTTAGCTCAGAAAATGGCGCCTTCGTCAATCTACCGCCATAGCTGGCTGCCTAATGAGCGGGCCGGCAGTGCCAACATCACCTGCACGCACTAGCACCCAGTGCGCATATGGAGCAACGCAACATGTCAGACATTGTGAAACGGCTAGCTAGTTAGCGGTGGTGCGCGCTAAATAGCGTTTCAATCGGTGACATCACTTGCTCTGAGACCTTGAAGTAGTGGTTCCCCTTGCTCTGCAAGGGCCGCGGCTTTTGTGGAGCGATGGGTAAACGATGCTTCGAGGGTGACTGTTGTTGATGTGTGCAGAGGGTCCCTGGTTCGCGCCCGGGTATGGGCGAGGGGACGGTCTAAAGTTATACTGTTACATTGGTGCCGTGACCCGGATCACTGGTTGCTGTGGAAAAGGAGGAGGTCAAAAGGGGGGTGAGTGTAACGGATGTGAAACGGCTAGCTAGTTAGCGGTGGTGCGCGCTATATAGCGTTTCAATCGGTGACGTCACTTGCCGCGGCTTTTGTGGAGCGATGGGTAACGATGCTTCGAAGGTGACTGTTGTTGATGTGTGCAGAGGGTCCCTGGTTCGCGTCCAGGTACGGGTTGGATGCACACTGTGTTAAGAAGCAGTGCGGCTTGGTTGGGTTGTGTATCGGAGGACACATGACTTTCAACCTTCGTCTCTCCCGAGCCCGTACGGGAGTTGTAGCGATGAGACAAGATAGTAGCTACTACAACAATTGGATACCATGAAAAGAAGGGGTAAAAAAAAAAATGTTATACTTTCAATATAATTTTTGTTGTTTTGTTACGAGCGTTAATTTATAAGCGTAATTTTTCTCCAAACAGATATTATATATGGAATAATCGGGATATAGTATATAAAAATACTTATTTGTTTATAGAATATTGGTTCCGAAATAATATCCTATTGGTGAGCCAACTAGTAAATGCAGAGGGTCTTTTACTTAGTTATAAGGAATTATTTTCACTTTACAAGGTCCCTGTGACACCTACAGATTTTGCAATTGTTTTAGATGCCATTCCCTCAGGTGTTGCTTTATTATTCAGGAACGTGTCAAGACCTGACCCTCAGAGTCTATCTTCCATTGACCCTGTTGACTCATCAGTAGGAACGATTTGTTTCTCTTTTGGGTCCATTTAACAACAGAGCGCTACGAGCCGTGTTTCAGCAGGATATTGAATCTATCTATAACTTATGTCATGCCTTATTGGAATGGATTTATTGATCATATCTGTTGGAAAAAAGTTGGGATGTTGCCACACACATACCTACTTGTTAACAAAATTATTCATAAATATTATCCTGCCAACCACTATATGAAGAAGTTTAAGGAAAACATCAACTCCAATTGTTCCTTTTGTAATGACCACCCAGAAACAGTGTTGCATCTTTTTTGCATTGTTTTCATGTAAGGAAACTGTGGCAAGACATCAGTAGATTTATAATTGAACACATTTATGAAGATTTTACACTATTGTGGACAGATGTACTGCTTGGAATCTTTACCTACGATAGAAATAAGCTGAAACATTTTTATGTAATTATTTTCATTATTCTTTTGGCCAAATTCCATATTCACAAATGTAAATTTACAAACAAAACACCACCTTTTCTTACCTTACAAAAAGTAATTGAAATGTATTTTAAGACAATTAAATACTCTACTAACAAAAAAGCTGTTAGATTAATAAGTGTATTTATGTCCCCTAAGGTCCATGTGTAATGTGATATTGTACCCCCTAGCAATACCCCCTAACCCAATTGTCCTTTGAATATTATGTGTATATATACTTGTGTTCCCACATGTACTTCATGTATTGATTTGTTGTTAATAAAAAAATGTAAAAGGTTAATTCGATTTCAATGGAGTTTCCTATCTCTTCAAAAGTATATCTGACCTGCCCCCATGGTCAGGAAGCGATTGGTGAGGTCCTTTCTCCCGGTATTCACTAGTTACCACAGCCACAAAGTCATAAACTCCGCCTATTTCTGCAATTTATCTTCTTAAAATTGTATTTTAAACCTAACCTTAACCACACTGCTAACCATATGCATAACCTTAAATTAATACCAAAAAACACTACAGCTAATTTCGACTTTGTGGCTCTGGTATCAACAAATATCAACAAACAAAAGAGGAATAGTCACATGCAAACAAGCATACATACAAAATATTTACATTGCCAGAAATCATAAACAAACAAATCATATTCATTAATAATACAACAAGTCGTAATTGCCTTTTTGTTTTTCATTTTAGTTAAAGTAGTGCCATATTGTTTAAATTCATTTATAAAGTGAAAAAAATTAGGTTTTGAAGTAGACCATTTACATTTGTGAATATGAAATTTACCTAATATTATTAGCAGTTGAATTGAAAATACTACATCTTTATCAATGTCAGAATTTCTGAAATAAATCCTTATTTTAAAACCATTAAATAGTACAACCGGTCCTATTTTTTTGTAACAAAATTCTGTTTGTCAATCCCAAAAAATTCCTATAAATACAGGCAAAAAACAAATGCAAAATGGTCTCCTCCATTCCACAGAAATCCCATTTATAGTCAATAAATTATATGTAACATTTTAAGTTAAACTTCCTTTACCTTGTTACTGATACAATATTTGTTAGCAATTTTCTGTGCTGTCCCCCATTGATATTTGACCAAAATAATCTTGCTAGAGGGAATTGCAGTGTCATAAACAATATTCTTAATCTATTTATTACTACATTTATCTTTGATGTTAATATTGCCAATGAATATATTTTCATGTAAATCTATGTTACTTACATCAACCACATCAACCACAGATGAATTTAAAAGAGATTATAACCCCCCTTGGAATCGCATCAAAGACAATTGCATATTCGTTCGGGGTTATTGGAATTTTAAACTTATCCAGAAATTCCCCATGTGAGAGTAGATATCCATCCTCATTCAGTAACTGACCCACCAAAATAATTTTATTCTCAAACCAGTTATAAAATCGTATATCTTTGTTATTCCATAGAAAGTATCTGTGAGGGGAAAAATTGTGTTTACAAAGCTAACATCCAAGCTAAAATTGCCTGCTTATGGAATTTGGACAATTTTACTGGGATTTTATCAACATCAAAAGTACATCGAATCAAAAAATTCTAAACCACCAACAGAGTCAAATAAATACTTAGGGAAGACATTCCAAATACTCTTCTGGTTCTACTTCAGAATCCAATTTATTTTACAATTATTATTTAGAGTATTGAAATCTAAAACCTCAAGACCTCCTTGTTCCTGGGTATTAGTGAAAATATCTTTCCATAGATAGTGAGGCTTGTTCCTACAAATAAAATTATGAAGAACCTTAATTATCTAAGTCCTTTACAATTTTAAGGGATAATTCAAGTGATAACGAGACATAAACCGATCTGGATAACCCTTCAGCTTTGGACAATAACACCCGACCGTATAACAAAATATCTCTCAGCAACCAGAGGTTCAATTTCTTCTTTGCTTTCTCAATAATGGGGTTAAAGTTTAATTCACTCCTTTGTTTTTCATCCTTGCATATAACAATTCCAAGATAAGTCATCTTATCTTTAATTGGGATACCCTAAACTTCCTGTAAAATACAATACTTGAGTGGAAATAAGACTGACTTATTGATATTAATTTTCAAACCCGAAACGAAGAAAAAGTCTTCAATACAGGAAACTGCTTTAGAAACCTCATTCCTGTGTCTCAAAAATATGGTGGTATCATCAGCCAGTTGACATAGTTTAAATTCATTGCCAAGTGCTGAAACACCTTGAAAATTCCCTTTCTTGATATGAAAAGCCATCATTTGAGTAACCAATAAAAATAAAAGTGGACTAATAGGGCAGCCCTGCCTAATGCCACAGCCAATATCAAATCTTTGGGAAGTTCCGTGAGCTAATTTTACAGCCACTATACAAAGTTTGGACTGCTTTCCAAAAGAAATTCACCAAACCCCAAAAAACGTATTGCTTTGAACATAAACTCATGTTCTACTGTGTCAAAAGCTTTATAAAAATCAACAAACATAAGAAAGCTATCATCAAGGATGAGGTCATTATAGTCAATCATATCTAAGATCAACCTGATGTTATTACTAATGTGTCGACCATGCATAAAACCAGATTGTTCTTCATCAATTATATGCTGCAAGCCTTGTTTCAATACAAGGGCAAATCATTTCACATCATTATTCAACAGGCTAATGGGTCTCCAGTTGTCTATATAAAGACTATCCTTATTAGGTTTGGGAATCAAAGTAATTGCACTTTGCTTTAAGGAAGCTGGTAACTCCCCCTTTTCTATTGATTCTTGGAACATAGCAAGAATGAAAGGAATCAATTTATCATTGAATGCTTTATAAAACATGCCTATTAAACCATAATTTCCAGTGGACCTATTGTCCTTAAGGCTTTTAATACAGTTTTTTAAATCTCAATTTCAGATAACTCATCATCACAAAAATCCTTGAAATCATTATCTATCTTCTTAGCAATGTTTGCTACATTTGTCTAAGAAAAGATCCATATTGGAAGTTGACTGGGCTGATGTATACAGATTCTGATGAAACTGGGCAACATGCTGAGATTTCTTTTGGATTTTCATTGGAAGTATTATTAATCATTAATTTACATATGGAAGTCTTTTCGTCTGCCCTTTTTTCTAAATACATTTTTTTTTGTGTGTATTTTTCTCTCCCTCTTCCATCCATTTTCATCTCGAGCTTACAAACGCTCCCCGGGCCTTTTCCTCGTAGATACAGTCTAACTGCATTTGCAATGATGATAGCTCCAGTAACTCCTGATTTGTTAGTTCAGTTTTTTTAGTATAATCCATTATTCCCTTTATGATGTCATATTCTTTCTCTCTCTTGGCATTAGCAATTTCTTTCCCCATTGAAATAGCCAAAAGCCTTATATCAAATTTCATTAGCTCCCAGTAACTTCCAAACGTATTCATAACACAGGCACAATTCCAGTATTTATCAATAATTCCTGCTACTTCCTTCTTAAATACTTTATTCTCTAGTAAAGTCTTATTCGTTTTTCAGTAACCTTTACTAACTTTTTTGTTGACAAACCAAGCATATTTATCTTTATTGAGATCCCTTTGTGGTCTGTTCAAATTGATGGTTCAATCGAGACTGTATCAACCTTGTCAGCCATATCTTCAGATATCAGCCAGAAATCAATACGGGATTGTATAGATAAATCTTTGGTACTCCCATGTAAACATAATCTTATCTGGGTTTTTATGTCTCCAAATATCTAGAAAACCTAACCGTAGACATATATTCCTTATCTCATAAACAGAATTTCTATCCTTAGGAGGCCATATGTCTAGATTATCTTGTAATACTGTATTAAAATCTCCACCCCATATTACTTTGGCCAATGGAAATTTAGACATAATTTTACTTATTTTCCTCTCAATGTATCTAAATAAAATCAGTTTACTTGACGTATTATTGGAAGCATACATATTTACAACAATGAATTGAATGTGGTTGAATTCTACCAATAGTACAATCCATCTCCCTGTATTACCTGCTTCATGACTCAATATATATATATATATATATATATATGACCCTCCAAGTAGCCTTTTAAAATAGCGACACCTGCTGACCGATTAGTACCAAACGAAAACCAAATATCATTCCCCCAAAAACGCAGTATCTGTGGAACAGGCATGAGTTTCTTGAATGAAATAAAAGTCGGCACTCTTACCCTTACAATACAAAAATAAATATTTCCTTTTCAAAATATTACGGATTCCCCTGGCATTAATAGAAAAAACAGAAATGGACATTTACTATCACAGTGACTATATGAAGAATATTAAACTTGTATACGTTCACATGAAGCCGGTTCTCACAAAAAGGAAAGTTATTACTAGTTGCAAATAAAAACAGTCCTTTGCAAGTAGTTGACCTAAATTATATATATAACATGCAAATAACATTGTGCCATAGATTGGTAAAACGAATAGCCATCAATCTAACATTGAGTGTCAGTGGGAATTTCCCTGCCATAAAATATATATATATATATAAAAAGCTTGGCTCACACAAACAATGCTCTTTCCTCAAGAAATATAAAGTTTTCTCAGATGCAAATATAACTCCTGCACAACTCACTTGATAAATCCAGCAGTCAACAAACTAGGCGTCAGCGTGAATTTCCCTTCCATTAACAAAAGCCTTGGCTCCCGCAAAGTATGCACTTTTCCCTTCCTTCCTTGCTCTCTCAATCATCGGCCACAGACAATTCCGAGCTTCTTTGTCAAATGCTGTCAGATCCTCCTTGAACCTCAGGTGGTTGTTTTTCTTTAAATAGTCATTTTTCTTTGCACTTGTAGAGGACTGCTAATTCCTATGTAGGTGACATTACATTACTGCTAATTCCTATGTAGGTGACATTACACTACTATAGCTGAGACACATAGTAAAACAGGTTGGGCCCCATACAGGATATCTCTCACACACACACACTCACTGTAATCATCCAGAACACTGTCACAACAGGATACTCCTAGCCACAGGTGCTAGCCGGCAGTTCGGCCACAACTCCCCTGAAGATAGGGACGCATACGCTCTTACACACTGACCCCAGAAGACAGGGACGACGCACATACAGTACACACATAGCTGCCGAGGACACCCAGATAAGACACCCACAGATTGGCAGAAAGCCTAGACTTAGAGACAAACTAACACACACACATAATCTCCCTCCCAGCCGAACATTGTGTGACTGAAGATAGCGCACACACCAGATCTCCTTTTCAGCTGAACGGGGTGTGACGACCAAGAACAGGCATGGCAGGATTCTACGATGACGGACAGACAACAGAGCCAATGCCGGATGACTACACCCCAGCCTGATCCAATCCGAAGATCCGATTTCCTAGATATCAACCTACTTTCTGTTCTGTATATGAAGCTTGTACCCATTGTTAGCTAGTGTCTTTTTTGCTAGTCTCTGATGAGCTAACAGAGGGGCCCGTATATACGCTGTACCAGATATCTCCACTTTGAAATAAACCTGTCGCTTGTCGTACAATCTACCACCTTGTCTGCATCGATCCTTGACCGACTCACCCTTTATCCTATCCCATTATCAACAGAAATGGTAGCAGGAGGATGGTTTAATAACGATCCATCAAAGTGAGTTGATTTGGGTGTGAGAGGGCGAGGGGGTGAAAGGACGATTCACAGAGGTGAAGGAATTCGGGGGAGGACAACAATTCTGCTCAACTCGGTAAACTGATCACAAGGCGCACCACAAACAAGGTAAGCAAAACCTGTTAAATCAAACTTTGCATATTTTCGTATAGTCTTGTCTAAATTTTGATCAGTATTACCGAGTGAGTATGAATTCTTGTGTAAATTTATAATTTGCTGACAAGTTGAAAGTACAGTAAAGTGAATATATGTGGTGACAAACCGGTGACGACCGGGTGATCTAAATCATTGATGAGATATCAGTAGGGGGTCAGCACAGTCTGATAGCTTTCAATGATGAGAGATCACTTTAAGGCCTAGGATAGTCTCGATAGGGATCAGGAATAGAGATCAGTAGGGGATAGTTAACTACTATTCATTAAACCTGGCGCCGAGGGGGACAAATTGTAATTTTGTCCTGTGGCCCGGTCTAGGCCAGTCTGATAAGAGATTCTCTGATAAGGATCGGACATGTGTAATAAACTCTGATAGGGGTCAGCTCGATATGGATCAGGAATAGAGATCAGTAGGGGATAGTTAACTACTATTCATTAAACCTGGCGCCGAGGGGGACAAATTGTAATTTTGTCCTGCGGCCCGGTCTAGGCCAGTCTGATAAGAGATTCGCTGATAAGGATCGGCTTTCAGGGGTCAGAGATATAACGTGTTGTTTTGTCTTGTTTTGTCTATTTGTAACTGTTTATATTAAAATGCAATGTGCTTGTAATTGTTTCCATTAAGATTGTTGGTGGTTAGATAGAGAGAGAGAGAGAATTCAATAAGGGTTATTTGATAAATCCGAAACTTCTATGTTGTATGTACCTATGACTTCTGTGTTAAATGTATAATCAGGAACAAAATGACTGATGTATAATTGAAATAAGATCTGAGCACAATATTCAATATCAAGACTAAATAGTCGAATTGAACTCTATACAAACCCATGCGTTTTTTCTCAAACTGAATATACGAGGGAGCAGCTCTGAGATAAGGCAGAGTACGTGGCTCCAGGAATTCATCACGGGTATTTACCAGTGACGGGCTAAGTATACTCAGAGAGTCTGAATATATATTTCAATTGGTCAAAATATACATATATATTTACTAAAATATACAATAAATGACAAATGGTGACCCCGACGTGGTCTGGTAAAAGGACATCGCTGGACATTGGTGTGCCAGCCGATTGGCCAGTACTGTCGTCGGACGGTGTGTCTCACAAATCTTGACCGGTCAAATAAAAAGGGTAAGCAGACACCTGTTGTGAAAAACTAAAGTTCTGCACATTGGAGTTATCCAAATTTAGTTTTGTGAGACACCTGTTTGATGTAAGTTACTAAATTTAAACTATTATGATGTGTGAGATTGGAAAATAGTTGAGAAAGTAATATCTCCATTGGCAACTGCAATTTTATTATTGATCAACCATACTTAATGGTGCATTGTGTATGGGATGTACTAGTATGCCTGGCTGGTAGGTGGTAACAGAGAACACTTACTACATGTATGAATGATGGGTAACGGGTGGTCACCAAAGCTTGAATGGATAGTCTGGGACTACATGTATGAGTGGTGGGTAACGAGTGATCACCAACATATTGGGGGCCGATTTAGCCGTAGGGAAAGGGTATCACTTGGGTTTCAGTAAAGGCATGGGTTGTTGGCAGTATTGTAGTGTACATGGAATGTCGTTGGAAATGGAAAAGGTGTTGAGAGCGCTGAAGTCCACTCTAGGATTAAATAAAGGCAGAGAGGGCAAGGAGTGGAGGAGACGGGGTGAGAAGCTGTACAGAGAATGGACAGAAGGTGGGGCTATTGCATCTCCTACTGGTCTGCTTGCTGGGGAGAATGAAGATTTGTATAAGTAAGATTTGTGGAGCTGGTACCGGTGAGAATGTTGAGAAAGTCGCAGGCTTGCTGATGAGAGTTATATCATAGAATATTGGGGGGTGTGCATGACTGTTGGAAAAGGTGTTCAACTCTATTAACGTAAAATTCTGTGTGTAGAGTTATATTATGAGGTTTGAACTATACTAATATTGTAGAATTACATAATCAACATCTGAACATACTTACGATAAACATTAATTGAGCCACTGAGTAATAGATAAGATATACACTAGGTAAGGGGCGACGGGCGTGGTCGATGTAAGACGGGAGTGGTGTTCTAACCAAGTGCTGAGAAATAAGGTAGATTTATTTTGTTCTTTTAATTAGTTTACACAAGTTCTTCCCGGTTATTGATTTTGGTTTGATTGTTCAGATAAAACCACTGAAATTAAACAGGAGGTTAAGGTAGACTAACATTAGAATCTGTTTTCATTATGGGGAACAATGAAAGGCCCGCAGAGGGGATTGCAGGCTGAGGTTTTTATGTTAAAGGGACAGTGCACGTTTATCACAGTTGTTTGTGTGTCTAATGGCTGGGTATCTAAGAAGTATTTTTGGGGAGACAATTTGGAGAAACACGAATAAAACATGAAACATCGAGACAAATTATTTGAGTTTGAGGGGATTATCATAATTATTAGGTTTTGTTTTTGTAGTAAACGTTTGGGTTAAGGGGATTTTCACGTTCCCAGAGACATGGTATTTTACAGATAGGGGAAAAGGCAGACGGAGGGGCCCTCCGCCCGCACTGCAGAGACCTTGAAAGTTGGAGAGAGCAGAGGAGAGGTTTTGGAAAGGGGGGCAGGACAGGCAAAGATAACAGTTGCTGAGTGGAGACAGGGGAGAGAGTTGGACATGTGGAAAATGATGGGGGCGCTCCTTCATGATGATGTCAGACATAAGGATAATATACTAATCTTACCTAAGTCATGATTTAGAGTAGGTAAGGTTGTTACCTGGGCAGAGCCAGGTATCAAAAGGGGGATGGGTAAATGTGGTCTAGGATAGGATGGGGCCGATTGGATAAGAAACTAATAATTTAAAAAAATATATATGTAAGCTAACAATTGGGCATAGAAGTTAAAGATATAATCAGATAAAACATATGAGAAATTGTTTGTTAACCAAGCCTGTATGTCCAGGATTTTATGCATTACAGGTGAACTACAGGTGAAGTCACTCAATCCAGTCCCAGAGGCTTGGGGACCATAGATGACCCCTGGTGACAGCTAGCTGAAAGAGCTACCCAGATTCATATCGCACGGCGGAAGGGTAAGACACATTTTTTCACTGTCGGACATTAAAACAGTGTTCGAGAGAAGAACTGGAATTAACAGAATTCCGGGGGCCAACTCTCGAATGAAGTAACCCTACCTGTCCTATCACCCCTGTTTTTGTTCATAGAAGTGAGGATGTGTCTGGCTCTGGCTAAGTGATGTGTATTTTGTTCCAAAATGAGCATAAGAGATCCCTAGATCGGGGTAGACAAGAAGTTAGAGTAGAGATTACATGATAACCGACTTCGGACAGTTCTAGGATTGGAGAAGAGGGTATCCTTATAGCAAGGGGGATCCCACAAGGGTGGATAGGTTTTCCATGATATGGGGAAACCTGGGAGCAATGTTGAACTTTGTAAAGGTGATGAAATCCTACTAACCATCAAAACTATTAAGCTCTCTGATGCAGGCACTCACACCCTCGGACTACAAAGGACGAGGACAGACATGATGGGTGTGTTTTCTATTAAGGTACTGCCAAGACCAGAGGTAACCGGACACACTCCTCTACCACCACTGTGTTAAAAATACCATTCAGGTAATTAATGTTAGAGACTATTCGGCTATTGATCAATTAGGAACTGAGACTGGTTTTGATAGTAGGGACAATTTGTGGCTGTCTTATATGAGGTACACAGCTAAAACCCTGAGAGGAAAGGACTGCATTATTTGTAGTCATGCTAGACCTGTTCTGGCTACACACCCATTTGCTGTAGGAGAAGGAGAGGGGTGGTTGTGTATTCTGAGAAGTTTTTACCAGGTTAAGCCCAATTCAACCCTCTGTTCCTCTTTGAGCCTTGTGTTTCCTGCAGTACCTCCTCATCGGGCCTCTTGGGGTGTTGAGGCATATGGGGCAATTAAGAGTGCATCACGGGTACAGGTAATGGCATTGATTATGGGGGATTGCCTGAAGCTGATTGCAGTAGTAACATAACCATTAATTCCACTTGGCCAGTTACAGGCTGATGTGAGGTGGATGAGTGGAGCCAAGAGTGCTGAGACCCATTCTTAGAGGAGAATGGCAAGGTACGTGTGCTCTGACCAGTTTGATAATTCCACTGACCATTGTTGATGTTACTGCTGAACAGCTGTTGGGTTCTGTATCCAAGGGACCTGAAAACATTCCATCCCATGGGAGACATAGACGTAGCGCTCAGAGAATGTAGTTGACATAAACACTAACCTGTTGGGTGTGCCAGTGGGGGTTCCTCATGAGTTTCAGGCCTTGGGTAGGAATGATGGACTCTGGCACTTACTACCTACTATGGGTCCAGCCATGGTGGATGCTAGACAGACTGCATGGATTAATTATATCTACTATAATCAACAGCGGTTTGTGAATTACTCCCGTGATGCACTCACTGGTATGTCTGAACAGCTTGAGGCCACATTTGGGGTTTCCAGACAGAATAGACTTGCCTTGGATATGCTTCTTGCCAGTCAGGGGGACGTTTGCAAGATGTTCGGTAAACAATGTTGCACGTATATTCCTAATAATACCAGTCCAGATGATATCTAGGGCGGGCTTGATGCACTATCTGATAAGATGAGGTCCACGGGGGTGGAGGAGTCTGTTCTCTTGGCCTGGTTTGGTAAGTACACTGATATGATGGTTACTGGATTTCTGACCCTAATTCTTGTATTATTTGTTATTGATGTGATGTGCTGCTTGCATCATACCGTGTTCTAAGAAATATGTTACAGATATGGTGAAGGCTTCAGGCATGTTGCCTTTGCTTGATGCTCCAGTTGGAGATGCCGATACGGAAGCATGCTTTCAGGAGAGGATGGGACTGACTGAGGATGACCCATGGTATGCTGTGGGTGAGGTAGTAGAATAATTTTACACCACCACAGTTCCTTGTTATAAATTTTTATGATAGGTTTTCTTTCCAGTATGTTTGTTCTCCCTGTTGTAAAGGTTTAGAGTCCCTGGGTGGCAAGGAGCCCACCTGATACAGGATAGAAGTAGCTGAGAGGACCAGATGGTTTCTAATAATTCTTTCCTCTGTTTTCCATGACCAAAGTTTTATCCTACATCTTACATGTCAATAACAATAAAGTTTTATCCTGTTTTTGATAAGTGACACCCTTGTGGGTGTCAAAAGGGGGAAACGCATATAACAATAGACATATATCACTTGTTATTAATAATAAACTTTTTATTATTTTCATGAAATGCTATGACTGCTGAAATAAAGGATAATGAGTGTCAAAAGGGGGACTTAAATTTCACACCCTTGGGGTTATTTTACATTATAGCCATTACCATATATATGATTGAATATTATCTGCTGTTGCCTTGGGTGGATGTGTGTATGTGTTATGTTCTCTAGCTGATTTGAAACATTGTTGAAAGTATCAGGGCCATGGAACTTTCTCATGCTGGGAAAATACAGAAGGGAGGGCACATTCAGAGCGTGGGGTTGCGAGAACAAGCAGTCTTTTGTTAGATAACAGGAGCCAGGTGCGAGATAACGGTATGGAGCATGAGACCCATCTTTTAGTTTTTGCAGCCATTTTAGTGTTGTGCGGCTGCGGTTGCATTCCATGTATCCGGTCCCTTACTGCTAGAGTTATCTCCAAAGCTATTGACCCTTCTTCCCCTTCCCAGATGTATCCTCTGCTTGCTAATGACCTGCCAGAGTTTGAGGATGAGGTGGAGAATACCCTTTAGAGAGTGTCACATCTCTTTGGAGATGTGAAGAGAGGGTATCACAACTTTTTCCTGCTGGAAAAGGTTGGCTTATGTGGACAAACATTTTACTTATAGCTTAGAGCTGTTGTTCTCCGCAATTGTTAAATGAGGGTTGTAAGTTCCTAGGTGGCTGGTAGCCAACTTAGTACATAGTGGGATTGAGTGGAGAACTTGGTGGTAATACATATACATCCATTTCTTTTTAATGTTGTGCCTTTTTATAGCCCCTTTGGGAAAAGTTTTCTTTTGTATCAGAATCTAGTTAGGTTGTGTCACGTCTCTGGGGAGACGTGAAGAGAGGGATTTGTAGAGGACTGCTAATTCCTATGTAGGTGACATTACTGCTAATTCCTATGTAGGTGACATTACACTACTATAGCTGAGACACATAGTAAAACAGGTTGGGCCCCATACAGGATATCTCTCACACACACACACTCACTGTAATCATCCAGAACACTGTCACAACAGGATACTCCTAGCCACAGGTGCTAGCCGGCAGTTCGGCCACAACTCCCCTGAAGATAGGGACGCATACGCTCTTACACACTGACCCCAGAAGACAGGGACGACGCACATACAGTACACACATAGCTGCCGAGGACACCCAGATAAGACACCCACAGATTGGCAGAAAGCCTAGACTTAGAGACAAACTAACACACACACATAATCTCCCTCCCAGCCGAACATTGTGTGACTGAAGATAGCGCACACACCAGATCTCCTTTTCAGCTGAACGGGGTGTGACGACCAAGAACAGGCATGGCAGGATTCTACGATGACGGACAGACAACAGAGCCAATGCCGGATGACTACACCCCAGCCTGATCCAATCCGAAGATCCGATTTCCTAGATATCAACCTACTTTCTGTTCTGTATATGAAGCTTGTACCCATTGTTAGCTAGTGTCTTTTTTGCTAATCTCTGATGAGCTAACAGAGGGGCCCGTATATACGCTGTACCAGATATCTCCACTTTGAAATAAACCTGTCGCTTGTCGTACAATCTACCACCTTGTCTGCATCGATCCTTGACCGACTCACCCTTTATCCTATCCCATTATCAACACACTTTTCCATGTTATATCCCTCGCTGTCCTGGAGATGAATCTCGTGATCACTGGTCGTGGTGTCTGGTTGTTTTCCCCATCTCTCAGCCTACCCAGACGGTGCACTACATCCAGAGAACCTGCAACAACATTTCGCTCCTCCTCCGGGACTATTGCCCTGCAAATGTCCTTCACTCTTGCTTTGATGTTCTCGTCAGACTTTTCTGCTATTCCATAAATTCGAAGATTCCATCTCCGACCATACCGGTCATTCTCGTTTACTTTTGGCTCCATTTCAGTGAGTTTCTTCTCCTGTTTTGCAACCTGAATGTTCAATGTTGCGTTCTGCTGCTTCAGAGTTTTTACTTCCTCGGCATTGAAATCAATCGATTTCTTCAGGTTAACGATGCTGGTAGTGTTCTTTTACATCATGATGTCATCTGCGCTCCCTTTGATGTTAGCCGTGAGGATGCGGACGATGCTGTCCTGTAGCTGGCTCAGTGATGGTTCACTTCTCAGCTTCTTTGAAAGTTGCTCCTTGGTTGGGGTATTCGTGTATGAATCACATTCACCCCCTTTTTTACAAGTTTCAACAATGCCTCTTTTCTCCTTGGAAGTTTCAACATCCATTATCTCAGCAACAGTTTGGTCATATCCTGATTACATGCTACTAGCTATGAAGACGTTAGCAGACTAACTTAACTAACCACGCTGAAACTTTTCGATAGCTCGCTTGTTCGTTGGAAATCGTCAAACATATATATTCAATGGTATGATTAATTACAACATTATTCAAAATAGCTACATTGTATGGTTAGATATAAAATATATTTTAAAAAACGAATTGCACCTGCAGCCTAAAACTATAAACTGTGAGAAAACCCTAAAATTGTTCCTCCGCTAGAAATTTCACCCCTTCTCATGCCGCCATCCTGAGCCCCCCTCACACGGATGGTGGTGGAGCCTCGCCCCAGAGAGGAGCGTCATCCTCTTTTTACAGATCCGCAGGGATCGTCAGCGAGATTCAGCCGCGGGACGTTTTTTTGTTGATGTTTAGTGGCCAAAACATAATTAAAAATAATTTGTAGACTGCAAATTGACCGCAAGAAGCCCCAACAGATATAATATTTGACAAAAAAAATATAATCATTTCAAACCTTGCTTGTGATCAAGGCTCTCTATCATGTGTGGTAATTTGGGAACAGAATTCCACTTCTTTCTTTTTTTTTACCAGGTGAATTGACTGAGAACACGTTCTCATTTACAACAACGACCTGGGGAATAGTTACAGGGGAGAGGAATGAGCCAATTGTAAACTGGGGATGATTAGGTGACCGTGATGGTATGAGGGACAGCTCGGGAATTTAGCCAGGAAACCGGGGTTATAACACCCCTACTCTTACGATAAGTGCCAATGCATCTTTAATGACCTCAGAGTCAGGACACCAGTTTAACGTTCCATCTGAAAGACGGCACCCTACACAGGGAAGTGTCCCCAATCACTGACCAGGACCAACCCTGCTTAGCTTCAGAAGCAAGCCAGCAGTGGGATGCAGGGTGGTATACTGCTGGCAAATTAAATCAACTGGAGCTGATTTACTGGTGTTTTTAGTAATTGTATGTCCAACAATGAAAAACATTTAAATTCGTTAATATTAAAAATGGTAATATAAATAATATAATATAAATCGGGACGCGGGCCGCCAGTTGGAGAGCCCTGAGTATGGGCTAGCTAGCAGAAGGCAAGTGATGGAGAGAAGGCCAGCCTCAGTTGGACCGATTGCGTTAGCTACCCATACTGAGCCCATATGTATGTGTATTTATTCATTTTCAGGCGTACAACTTTAAGTCCGTTATATTCTTACAGCGTGGGTTAGCGTTAGCTAGTTCATTCTCGTGATGGATGCGCAAATATCAGGCGGGACCGGTGTTGGTACAACCGCTAACGTTAAATCAAATTTGCCTAACGTTAGATCAAATTTGCAAGGACCCAGTTCAGGTAACGGGAGAAGGATGACGTCCAAAAAAACGCGTTCAAAAAAGGGGAAAAGAAGAAAGAGACGGAGGAGTAAAAAGACGAAGACCAACAAAACACCACCATATTTACCACCGGAGGTAACTTCACTAACGTTAGCTACTGTATGTAGCTAGCTGCAGCTTGCTATCAAGTTCATGTTAGTCGGCTAGCTAGCGATATTATCCAATGCTAGGCTAGCCAGAGCCTAGCTTTTTACAAATTCGGACATTATTTTAGCTAGCTACTGGCAGATGCTGTCGTCTGAGCTTTTTCCATGGTAAGAAAACTTTTTGGCCATACATGACGTTGTTATAAGCAGGGGATGGGCATTTGTTTGTTTGTTGACAACAACAACAGCTGGCGTTCTCACATTACAATCTTGTGTCGACTAGCTGCAAGAGAGCAGCTTGACAGCTCCATGTTGTTGTAGATGTAAAATACTCTAGTGATAGCTTGCTGTGGTGTGGGTAGTTTTTATTCAGAAGTACATTAGTCAACAGGGGTGTGTGCTTGTCTGTCAAAATACAAAATACAGTATAGACACACCTTTTCAAAACATGTCCTTCCCTCTGTTTCTCTCAGGCTGAAGAAGGAAACATTGAATATAAGGTACTAGTATACATTTCTTTATTTTTGCATGCCATCTTCCCTTTCACCTGTAGCTAGTAATCAACAGTCAAAACACATCCATGTATATGCATGCACTCTCTCAAACACGCGGTTCACTTGTTGGACACTTCTTGGTGGTGAAGTGCTGTCCCGTGCTCTAACTTCACTGCAGCTGAAGTTGGTGAACCCCACACAATACCGATTTGAACACCTGGCCACCCAGCTAAAATGGCGTCTTCAAGAGGGACGGGGCGAGGCAGTGTATCAGATTGGGGTGGAAGACAATGGTCTGCTTGTCGGACTGTCAGAGGGAGACATGAGAGCCTCACTGAAGACCCTACGGAGGATGGCAGAGAAGTATGTCACTACCTCATATGCAAATGTCACCAAAGGCACAATCTGGGGTATTTTCTTCTGCTTAATGGTCATTTCAATTATACCCATTGGTTCTTGAAGAAACTAGTTTATAAATGTCTAATTTGACAGTTTGCCATTGTTACTGTATTTAACAGGTGATAAATGTGATATCTCTGCCTCATCAGGGTTGGTGCTGACATCACACTTCTACGGGAAAGAGAGGTGGATTACGACTCAGACAGAAACTGCCGGAAAATCTCAGAGGTTCTTGTCCGAAAAGTTCCAGACGACCAACAGGTGGGATAAACAGCACCGTGTCTTATTTAAGGGACAGTTCTAACACTCCTGGCTCCTTGCACATATGCAACGCTCCCCAGAGTCTGTGGTTCAAATCACTTCTCACTGTCTCCTTCTCACCTATCTCCCATTCTTTATTTTCTGTCTATCAATTAAGCATTAAAATGCGAAAGAAGAGTGACTTGTTTTGCACTCAATTATATAAATGGTCAATGGTAAGCTGTACATACAATGAAGGATTTCTGCCACGCCGATCTGCTGTAATTTCACTGCTGTGTCTCTTGTGTGTGTATGAGAGCAGTTCTTGGACCTGCGTGTGGCGGTACTGGGAAACGTGGACTCAGGGAAGTCCACACTGTTGGGCGTGCTGACTCAAGGCGAGCTGGACAACGGGCGAGGCCGGGCACGCCTCAACCTCTTCAGACACCTTCATGAGATCCAAACGGGCAGGACATCAAGCATCAGCTTTGAGATTCTGGGCTTCAATAGCAAAGGGGAGGTGGGTAACTGCGTCTTATAGGTGACAAGATACAGAAGGAAGGATAAACATGCATGAGTTTCCCCTCCTTTGAGCAAGGACATAAAAAAATGTATTCCTCAAAAACTACAAAATGTATTCCTCAAAAACACAGACAAAAAAGTAATAACACAATAAACTGTGTAACAGCACACAAATGTTTTGAACATCTTCCATTTGTTACTAAGGCCAGACAAAATTGATTCACTGTTTAACGGATTTTCCCCCCAGAAAAGTGAGGTGAGCGAGATACATTTTTTAATTAAAAAAAAATATATATCATTAGGTGGATAAGGAATAACAGTACTTTACCACATTGTCCTAGGCTATACGGACATGGACAATAGGCAAATATTCAATTTCAGACTAATTGTCACGGCTGACTAGGTGTGTAGGTAGGAATCAGGTGCAGAGAGTTCCAGGGGAAAAATGCACTTTATTCCGGCACCGAAAATGGTAATGCCCAAAACACAGGGCGCAAACGCTGACCAACCCAAACACAGGGTAAACACGGTCCGGAGCACAACAACACTTATGACACAAACGTAAACACAAAAATAATCCCGCACAACAAAGGGCGGGTTTCACAATCTTAAAAAGGGAAACAAATCAAGAAACACAAATTGGAAACAAGTGCAACTCATAAGACAAAACTAACAGAAAAGGGAAAAGGGATCAGTGGCGGCTAGTAGGCCGGTGACGACGACCGCCGAGCGCCGCCCGAACAGGCGGGGGAGCCAATTTCAGCGGGAGTCGTGACACTGATTTTCAGATTATTATTATTAATACACATATTAACATTAATGAACATTATTCACATAGGATGTATAATGGAATGCAATATTCTATCATATTCAAAAATTATATTTAAAAAATTAAATAAGGTATGAATGTTTTTATCTACTTAATTGTATAGCCTAACAAATTCAAGAATGATTGACAATAAATCATTGTAATCAAATTAAAATGTTGATGCATAATAATGAGTTCATTACCTGAATGCATCTCTAGCCTTGACATTAACAGAATATTCATACAAATATGATTAGGCCTCTCATAGAGGAGGCCTTGTAGAAAGAGGGTCAATCAAGTTAGGTCTGCCAAATTAATGTAGCATTGGGAAAAAAATACATAAATCCAGCCATCCAGCTTTAGTCATCAAAAAATAAAAAATTGGTTTATATCATGCACAATTAGAAGCATCAATCTATATAGAGCAAGTGTGACTAAATTCGAGCCCAGTAACTTTTCTCACCGCATCCTCCTTCGATTGTCTCATCTGGCTGCCACAAAAAGCCCCCACCTGCTGATCTGCACGAAATGTGTGTGTGTTCAAATGCATTCCGTTGTGGTGTTATTGGTTGGCCTACTGCTACTGGTAATACCAGTAGTTATGAATTTCAAATCACCATACAGCTGACAAACTTTGATTTCATCAATCATTTTGACTTAAATTTGGTTGTCCAAAATACTCCAAAATACTATTGGCTTGCACTGCGTCTTTGCTGATGAATGCCCTGATCTCTGGCCAGAAATGAAACATCTGCACATCGCCTGCAGGTGCGAGCGTGTGTGTTTCACTGTCCAATCCGAGGCTCGAACATGACCCGAGCGCGTGATTTGAGGCTGTTTGGTGTGTTGGGCATCAACTTAGGAAAGCCTCAAGGGAGAGCGGACAGTGCATTATAAACAAATAGCCGCATATATTGGACAAAGAATAACACATCTGAATTTATTTATTTTTTTGGTGTGGAGAAAAGTGAGGCAGAGTAATTCAACTTTGCCTGGCCTAACCCATAAAAACAGTGTAACAACACACAAATTAATTGTGGCTTTTGAAGGTGGTGAACTACAGTGACTCCCGTACAGCCGAGGAGATTTGCGAGAGCTCTTCTAAGATGATCACCTTCATTGACCTGGCCGGCCACCACAAGTACCTGAAAACCACCATTTTTGGCCTCACCAGCTACTGCCCAGACTTCGCCATGCTGGTGGTCAGCGCCAACACAGGCATAGGTAAGCCCGATCATATAGCTATAATAACTGTGTAGTTTGTGCGGGCCTTGTTAACTTCTACAAGATTTGTTTGGTCCAGCAAGCTATGAAAAGTGATGTGCGTTTAACTACTTATGTGACCACTGACTAGGGTTACAAAGTGGCCGTTAATTGCAAATGAGGTCATTGTTGATTAGATGTTTTTCCATTAATCTCCTCCTGAACCACATGGTCTATTTACAATAAATTCATGGACACCATTTTTACTCAAGTATAAATTACCAAAGTTTCCTTACATTTTCCAAAATAATCAGTAAATTACCAACATTTCTGAAGTCTGGTTCCTTTGGTAAATTACTGGGAGTTTTATGACCCTACCACTGACCCAACCAGATAATATTTTCTCCCTCTTAGCTGGCACCACCCGCGAGCACCTGGGCCTGGCCATGGCACTAAAGGTGCCCATCTTTATCGTGGTCAGCAAGGTGGACCTGTGTGCCAAAGGAACAGTGGAGCGCACAGTACGCCAGCTGGAGCATGTCCTCAAGCTGCCCGGCTGTAACAAAGTGCCAATGGTGGTGGCCAGCCCAGACGACGCCGTCACAGCCGCCCAGCAGTTCGCTCAGTCCTCCAGGTATCTGCTGAAAAGGAGAAAAGACCTAGAAGGAAACTGGAATTGAGATTCACAACCCAATATACACCACATAGGCCTTTAGTCCAGGGTGACTAGAAAGGAATTGACTTAGCAAGCGGCAACGTTGTTTGTATTGGTGGGGGTAAAAATCAATACAGTTACATATTTTTGACGATATATTGTATCGTTTTGACAATATCGCAATATTATTTTTGCGATAGCTGCACCAAAACTCCAGTATGTTTCCTTCATAGCTTGTTCTCCATCTTTTTAAATAGGGAGCCAATTTGTTTTCTACACTTTTATTTCCATGACTGATCAAAACTTGTTTTCTCATGGCTCTCGCTTGTCCCTCTGCAGCAGATATATGGTGAGCAATATGTTTGGAACATCGAATCACAATAAAATTGCTGTATCGAATCGCAATACATATAGAATTGTGAGAATTGCAAAACATATCGTATCAGCGCCAAAGTATCATGATAGTATTGTATCGTGAGGTCCCTGTCAATTCCCAGCCCTAGTTATTTGACCTAAGTCTCATTTAAATATCAAGGGACAAACTAACTTAGTGGGCAGAATTTGGCATGGGACATCATAATAACGCAATTTCCCAGGTGTAACTCATTTTATGGAAGTCAGATAACCAGGTGAGAAGTTTTTTTAGACTTTTGAGCAACCATATAAAAATAGGTCTATCTGGTTGTTATTTGGTTATCTGACCAAATAACATCCAAAATATGACATCTTTATGATTTGATGTATCGGATGTCTCCTCAACCAGAAAACAGTTGACATCCAGAGAATGACGTTACGATCACCCAAGCCAATTTCTTTACACAAAATTACACAATTACGACAACTTTTTTGACGTTATGCATAGGTTATATTCTGGTCGTAAAAGTCACCTCATGCCCACTTTCGCTACGTGTATAGTCTGTGCTTGACTGTTCAACCCTGGTGTGTCCCTCACGTTGTCTCTTTGTGCCGTAGCATCACACCCATCTTCACCCTGTCCAGCGTGTCTGGAGAGAGTCTGGCCCTGCTTAAGGTCTTCTTCAACATCCTGCCTCCTCTCAGCAACAGCAAGGAGCAGGAGGAGCTCATGCAGCAACTCACTGAGTTCCAGGTACTACACCTGCGTATGCACACACACACACCCAGACACAATTATTGTGTGAATTATGTGTGTGCATGGACACTGTGTGTGTGTCCATCCACACTCACAACTAACACAATAATATACATACACACGTTTGTGCAGAAACAACAAATATATTACACACTTACACACACTCTTTACAAACACACCACACCCATCCAAACGCATAAATGCACACGCATAACAAAACATACACCCACACATGCATTGCACACATACAAGATGTGAACATGCACTTTCACACGTTCAGATTCATGCCCAATATTCTGTATCAATGCTAGCAAAATATACCTCCTCATTCCTCTGCTTGTGAATATAGGTAGATGAGATCTATACCGTGCCAGATGTGGGGACAGTGGTGGGAGGAACTCTCTACAGGTCAGTTGGCCATATGTCATGTTGATACTCATGAATGGAATGATAATGGTTTTATTTAGCACTGATTGTTCACCCAAATTACAAAATGACATATTGGTCTCCTTACCCTGTAAGCTGTCTATGGACAAGGTCTGACAGCAATCCTGCTTTAGTTTAGTTTCCCTGGCACTGTTTTCAAGTGCTAATGTTTTAGCATTTGTGGCACAAATCCCATTTAAGTCATGTTACCGATGTTATAATTTTTCGGGCATCATGTTCACATCTATAGGTGACTTTGTTGAGCTTTTTTTTAAGATCATACCAGAGGATTTGCTCAGTTAAGCTTTTAGCAAATCAAAAAACAATAGAAGTCAATGTACTGCAAACTGTGTAACCCTGAATTGCTGCTAAAAATAATTTGCCCTGGAGAGTTCCCACTTTGACATATCATAATGTTTTTCCTCCCGTTGACCCGCGGACAGTGGGGTGTGTCGCGAGGGGGAGAGGCTGGTGGTTGGCCCTACTGACGAGGGCCGTTTCCTGAGGCTGAAGGTGGGCAGCATCCATAGGAACCGCTCGACATGCAGGGTGCTGAGAGCCGGCCAAGCCGCCACACTGGCCCTCGGCAACTTTGACCGCTCGCTGCTCCGCAAGGTTAGAGGGTTCAGCCACAACACAACCGCACTGCATGTGAATTTTCATGATATTTATCTTTAAGATACTGTACTTTCCTCCCCATTTTCTATGTTCTGCCAATCACATCCCTTAATATGACTGAACATTGCAGGGTCACAATTGGAAACAGGATGACTGCACAAACTGCTCATGGTTATGATACTCTCATCTGTCTTATGTTTTGTGTGTTACATGTGAAACCTCAAGTATAGGTAGGAGGTCTGTGTAGCCAACTATGTTTTTGTTTGTTTCTTTTTGAAGCACTCCAGACAAGAAGTTCCCTCATGGGAAATATAAATCTCTTCTAGAAATAAAGTAATTCTAAAATTGATAGCTATCAGTGAAAAATCTATTTTTGTCCTTGAACAATCTGACACAATGTCCATGCACACTCATAACACAATATAAAACATTTATACTCCGTTTTTCACAATTTAATCCTAGTAAAAATTCCCTGTCTTAGGTCAGTTAGGATCACCACTTCATTTTAAGAATGTGAAATGTCAGAATTATAGTAGAGAGAATTATTTATTTCAGCTTTTGTTTCTTTCATCACATTCCCAGTGGGTCAGAAGTTTACATACACTCAATTAGTTTTTGGTAGCATTGCCTTTAAATGGTTTAACTTGGGTCAAACATTTCAGGTAGCCTTCCACAAGCTTCCCACAATAGGGTTGGGTGAATTTTGGCCCATTCCTCCTGACAGAGCTGGTGTAACTGAGTCAGGTTTGTAGGCCTCTTTGCTCGCACATGCTTTTTCAGTTCTGCCCACAAATTTTGTATGGTATTGAGGTCAGGGCTTTGTGATGGCCACTCTAATACCTTGATTTTGTTGTCCTTAAGCTATTTTGTCACAACTTTGGAAGTATGCTTGGGGTCATTGTCCATTTGGAAGACTCATTTGCGACCAAGCTTTAACTTCCTGACTGATGCCTTGAGATGTTGCTTCAATATATTCACATAATTTTCCTGACTCACGATGCAAGTGAACCAGTCCCTCCTGCGGCAAAGCACCCCCAAACATGATGCTGCCACCCCTGTGCTTCACTGTTGGGATGGTGTTCTCCGGCTTGCAAACCTCACCCATTTTCCTCCCAATATAACGATGGTAATTTTGCAAACCGTAGTGTGGCTTTTTTATGACGGTTTTGGAGCAGTAACTCATTCCTTGCTGAGCAGCCTTTCAGGTTATGTTGATATAGGACTCGTTTTACTGTGGATATTGATACTTTTGTATCTGTTTCCTCCATTATCTTCACAAGCTCCTTTGCTGTTGTTCTGGGATTGATTTGCACTTTTCGCACCAAAGTACGTTCATCTCTATGAGACAGAACGCATCTCCATCCTGAGCGGTATGACAGCTGCGTGGTCCCATGGTGTTTATACTTGCATACTGTTGTTTGTACAGATGAACGTGGTACCTTCGGGCATTTGGAAATTGCTCCCAAGGATGAACTAGACTTGTGGAGGTCTCCAATTTGAGGTTTTGGATGATTTCTTTAGATTTTCCCATGATGTCAAGCAAAGAGGCACTGAGTTTGTAGGTAGGCCTTGAAATACATCCACAGGTACACCTCCAATTGACTCAAATGATGTCAATTAGCCTATCAGAAGCTTCTAAAGCCATGACATCATTTTCTGGAATTTTCCAAACTGTTTTAAGGCACAGTCAATTTGTAAACTTGTATGTAAACTTCTGACCCACTGGAATTGTGATGCAGTGAATTAGAAGTGAAATAATCTGTCTGTAAACAATTGTTGAAAAAATTACTTGTGTCATGCACAAAGTAGATGTCCTAACCGACTTGCCAAAACTATAGTTTGTAAACAAGAAATTTGTGGAGTGGTTGAAAAACAAGTTTTAATGACTCCAAACTAAGTGTATGTAAACTTCAGACTTCAACTGTACATGCACAAACAACTCACAAATCATATGCAGTCAAAATGTATTCTACTGTTGTTATAAAACCAGTCCCACAATGGTTGTTCCTTTCCCATCTCCCAAAGTACTTATTGGTGCGTGTGTGTTGAATAGGGTATGGTGATGGTCAGCCCGAAGATGAACCCCACCATCTGCTGGCAGTTTGAGGCGGCCATCGTCCTTCTCTTCCACGCCAAAACATTCCGTCGGGGCTTCCAAGTGACTGTGCACGTGGGGAACGTAAGACAGACGGCTACCGTGGAGTGCCTGCATGGAAAAGTTAGTAATGATAATTATAAACTGGGTAGTTAGAGTCCTGAATGCTGATTGACTGAAAGCCCTGGTATATCAGACCAACTACTTGTTTACTGTTCTAATTACCTCGGTAACCTATTTATAATAACAGTAAGGCACCTCAGGGGTTTGCGGTATATGGCCAATATACCAAAGCTAAGGGCTGTATCAAATCAAATGTATTTATATAGCCATTCGTACATCAGCTGATACAGAAACACAGCCTAAAATAGCAAGCAATGCAGGTGTAGAAGCACAGTGGATAGGAAAAACTCCCTAGAAAGGCCAAAACCTAGAGAGGAACCAGGCTATGTGGGGTGGCCAGTCCTCTTCTGGGTGTGCCGGGTGGAGATTATAACAGAACATGGCCAAGATGTTCAAATGTTCATAAATGACCAGCATGGTCAAATAATAATAATCACAGGCAGAACAGTTGAAACTGGAGCAGCAGCACGGCCAGGTGGACTGGGGACAGCAAGGAGTCGTCATGGCAGGTAGTCCTGAGGCATGGTCCTAGGGCTCAGGTCCTCCTCCGAGAGAGAGAGAAAGAAAGAGAGAAATAGAGAATTAGAGAGAGCATACTTAAATTCACACAGGACACCGGATAGGACAGGGGAAGTACTCCAGATATAACAAACTGACCCCAGCCCCCCGACACAAACTACTGCAGCATAAATACTGGAGGCTGAGACAGGAGGGGTCAGGAGACACTGTGTTGCGTTGTGCCCAAGAACAGCCCTTAGCCATGATTTACTGGCCATATACCACACCCCCAAGGGCCTTATTGCTTAAGTATACACTGCCTCAATATGGGCCGCGTTCAGTAGGACACAACTTTGTGCAATGTTCAGATAGAAATGTTATTATATAGAACAAACATGCCTCTGTCATGTAGAGAAAGAGGAATCAGGTCAGCTCTATCCATGACATTGCTATCTGCAACGTTCCACAACATCTGCCTACTGATTGTGGCCCTGCTGATTTATGCGTCAACACGAACCGTTTTGTGTCCCCTTCCCTGTTTTCACCACCAGGAGGAGCTGCGCACAGGAGAGAGGGCTGTGGTCTGCTTTCGCTTCATTAAACACCCCGAGTACCTCCGCATGGGCGCCAAACTGCTCTTCAGGGAGGGCGTGACCAAGGGCATCGGCCATGTCACCAGCCTCCTGCCTGACTCACATGACCAGAACCAGATCCATGACCAGAACCAGAGGGAGATAGAGAAATAGAGAGGAGGAGAAAGGAGGGAAGGAGAAGAAATGATAAGCTCTCCTGAACATGTATCCCCCTCTCAGAGTAAGTTTGTGTGAACTGCCGGCGCCGGACGTCATCCCAGTAGATTGTTATTGAACCACACACTAGTATTTTAATCCCCATTTGTGTGTATCTAAGTGTGTCTGTACTGTACTTTCCACATCTGCCCTTCGTGCCATGTAGAGATGTGAAGCCCTATTGAAACACTTGATATTTCTCAGTGGTGGATTCTGGAACGAATGCTTTGATGAGTGTGGGTAGAGGCAAAGGTCGGTGTCTTAAATCAAAGTCTGGTGACCTCGTCGAAGGCAGGCTAAGCTTTCATCTAATCTGCTGTGGATTGCTTGAAGGAACCATTCCCGTCCCTCTTTGGTCATTTCATAACAGATACAATAGATCAAATGCCTGCTCTCCCTGTTTTACTATACTGGACAATGTGGAACGTACTCAGCATACCCATCCGTTGGAGGTTTAAAGGGATAGTTGGCTTTTTAAAAGTATTAGGTCATTGTCGACTTACCTAAGGCAGGATTTCCCAAACTCGGTCCTGGGCCCCACTCCCCTTGGTGCAAGTTTTGGTTTTTGCCCTAGCAATACAATTAACCAACTCACCTTCAAGCTTTGATCATTTGAATCAGCTGTGTAGTGTTAGGGCAAAAAACAAAGCGTGTACCCAGGGGTGGCCCCAGGACCGAGTTTGGGAAACCCTGACCTAAGGCGTTGTCGTTTTTAAGTTTGTTAGCTTGTTATTTACCAACATCCAGAATGGCTAGCATGTAGCAATGCTAGTGTAAACAGGTTGTATCAGTTAGCATTGCTTTCAAAAGCATGAGCAAAGCAGGGGAGTTGACCAGTGGTGGTCCTGTCTGCAAATGAAAGAGCTCTTTTACCATGCATTTGAATGAAAGTTTCCTTATTATGTGGTTAACTCTGCACTTCATTCGTCTTGGTTAGTATTAATGAAAAGTAGACTACGTGCCGCCCATTTTGGTGGCACAAGTGGCACTAGCACCAACCGTAAATGCTGCCATGCTAATTTTCCAAATGTCATATTCAACTAAGTCTGTAAGGCAGCAGTAATGTGTGAGGGTTGACAATGAGCAGAGTCAAGACTCTTGGCGTAGTCAAGAGACTGTTGGATTGCAAACCCGTTCTGAAAGAAATGCAGGGGCAAGTATTTTAAGTGATGTGATGTAGCGACACAGAATTTTTTTCATGGTAACGACACAGCTTTTTTTCTCATGGTAGCAACACGGCTTTTTTTTCTCATGGTAGCGACACGGCTTTTTTTTCATGGTAGCAACACAGCTTTTTTTCATGATAGCGACACGGCTTTTTTTTCTCATGGTAGCGACACTGCTTTTTTTTCTCATGGCAGCGACACTGCTTTTTTTTCTCATGGCAGCGACACTGCTTTTTTTTCTCATGGCAGCGACACTGCTTTTTTTTCACATGGTAGCGACACTGCTTTTTTTTCACATGGTAGCGACACGGCTTTTTTTTCACATGGTAGCGACACGGCTTTTTTTTCTCATGGTAGCGACACTGCTTTTTTTTCACATGGTAGCGACACGGCTTTTTTTTCTCATGGTAGCGACACGGCTTTTTTTTCACATGGTAGCGACACTGCTTTTTTTTCTCATGGTAGCGACACTGCTTTTTTTCTCATGGTAGCGACACGGCTTTTTTTCTCATGATAGCGACACGGCTTTTTTTCATGATAGCGACACGGCTTTTTTTTCATGATAGCGACACTGCTTTTTTTTCATGGTAGCGACACGGCTTTTTTTTCTCATGGTAGCGACACGGCTTTTTTTTCTCATGGTAGCGACACTGCTTTTTTTCTCATGGCAGCGACACTGCTTTTTTTTCTCATGGCAGCGACACTGCTTTTTTTCACATGGTAACGACACGGCTTTTTTTTCACATGGTAGCGACACGGCTTTTTTTTCTCATGGTAGCGACACTGCTTTTTTTTCACATGGTAGCGACACTGCTTTTTTTTCACATGGTAGCGACACAGCTTTTTTTTCTCATGGTAGCGACACTGCTTTTTTTTCACATGGTAGCGACACGGCTTTTTTTTTTCACATGGTAGCGACACGGCTTTTTTTTTCTCATGGTAGCGACACGGCTTTTTTTTCTCATGGTAGCGACACTGCTTTTTTTTCATGGTAGCGACACGGCTTTTTTAAACTATTTATACTGTGTCATAGCTTCAGGCTCATCTGTGTACAAGGGAACTTCGTGCAGCTAGATACCCATGTGGAGTCTGCATGCTTAATAGGGACTTGTGAAAATCTTGTCAGACAAAATGGACTCCTAAATTACAAATATTTATTGAACTCTTGACTTTATCCCTTATCCTTCACGGGGTTGTGTGCAATTATAACTAAAGCATTGAATGTACTGTACCTGAACTTCTAAATACCATATTGAAGCACTAAAATTGTAGTGGGAGTTGTCGATTTTGCACTTTGTATTTTTTTTAAATAGCTTCTGCATGTTTGTGTGTATGCAAGATGTTACCAAATCTAGTCCGGGAGAGCTTTAAGGTGTGCAGTAGTGAAACACGGGATTCAATTTATCATGGTGTTGATGCATATTGAGGTCTTGGTGACCACAGATGTATGCTGTTTATTCAAGTATCTGCTGATCTTTACAGTATCTTAAATGTTTACTGTCATAGGAAATATACAAATTTAGTACAGAAAGCATGCAGAGCACTTTTCTTTTAGATGATATATTACAAGTATTATTAGCTTCTATTCGGTTGAGACAAGTGGCAAGTTTGCAGTATGTGTATGTATTGCATCAAGGTTGTGTAAATATTAAACATGTTTTATCATGACATCCATAGAAACATCAAAAGACAATCTTTTTGCATATTTGTATTGACCTTTTTAAAAGCTGAACTTATTTGGCTTGATGGTCAACACCGATTGTTCACAGAACACATTTAATGTGAATTTTGCAGTTTAGCTGATAGCAACGTTTTTGAAATGTCACTGGTTTAAATGACTCAATGCCATTAATAAAATGTGTTTACACTTATAATGGCTTTCATGAATAGGCTAAACATGTATAAAAAGTTAAGGGTCTATATACTATTCATATGACTATTTCATCATTTACATTGAAATTAGGTATTTCAAATAATTTATAAAGGTTTAAAACGTATTTATAATGGCTTAATCATGAAAGTTATGTATAACCCCAAAAAATGCTGGTCAAATTCTGTCTGGTCCATGTGCAGGGCTGCCCAACCTTGTTCCTGGAGAGCTACCCTCTTGTAGGTTTTTCGCTCCAACCGCAGTTGTAAATCAAATCAAATCACATTTTGTTTGTCACATACACATGGTTAGCAGATGTTAAGCTGAATTGGGTCATCTTACACTCGCATTATCAACCACCTAATTGTTATAAATAGGATGGGCTAGATTATGGTTGGCGCAAAAACCTACAGGATGATACCTTTCCACGAACAACGTTGAGCATCTCTTTAAGATATGAAGGTTTGGAATGAGGAGGTGATGTTGAGCAATGCCGTTGAAGCTTGTGCATTCAACATTATTAGCACTTCATAGCACAGCATGCCAGGCTACATACAGTACTTAAACACACACACACAAAATGTTCTACAAAAGCATTGGAAAATAAAACATTGATAGGAAAACTGAAAGTAACAACATTACATAGCTTCAAATCTAGGTGGAACTAGTGTCTTTAGAAAGTGTTCACACCCCTCAACCTTTTTCCACATTGCTGTGTTACAGCTTGAATTTAAAATGGATTAAAGCAGATTTTGTGTCACGGGTCTACACACAAATGAATTAAAAATGAAAAGCTGAAATGTCTTGAGTCAGTAGGTATTCAACCCCTTTTTTTTAGATGCATGGACTCACTATGTGCAATAGTGTTTAACATGATTTTTGAATGACTCATCTCTGTACCCCAAAAATACAATAATCTGCAAAGTACCTCAGTCGAGCAGTGAATTTAAACACAGATTCAACCACAAAGACCAGGGAGTATTTCCAATGCCTCACAAAGAATGCCCATGATACTTGGTAACATACATTGAATGTCCCTTTGCGCATGGTTAAGTTATTGCACTTTGGATGGTGTATCAATACACCCAGTCACTACGAAAGGTTCAGGCGTCCTTCCTAACTCAGTTGACGGAGAGGAAGGAAACTGCTCAGGGACTTCACCATGAGGACAACGGTGACTTTAAAACAGAGTTTAATGGCTGTGATAGGAGAAACTGAGGATGGTTCAACAACATTAGTTACTTCACAATACTAACCTAAATGACAGAGTGAAAAAAAGAAAGCCTGTACAGAAAGAAATATTCCAAAACATGCATCCTGTTTGCAATAAGGCACTAAACTAAAACTGCAAAAAATTGTGGCAAACAAATGAACTTTATGTCCTGAATATTGTTAGGTTTGAGGGAAATCCAACACAACATATCACTGAGTACCACTCTTCATATTTTCAAGCATGGTGGTGGCTGCATCATGTTATGGGCATGCTTGTCACCGGCAAAGACTAGGGAGTTTTTTTGGGATAAAATAAAACAGAATAGAGGTAAGTACAGATAAAATCCTAGAGGAAACCCTGGTTGAGTCTACTTTCCAACAGATGCTGGGAGACAAATTAACCTTTCAACATGACAATAACCTAAAATACAAGGCCAAATATACACTGGAGTTGCTTACCAAGATGATATTGAATGTCCCCGAGTGGCCTAGTAACAGTTGACTTAAATCGGATTCAAAATCTATGGCAAGAATTGATAATGGCTGTCTAACAATGATTAACCAACTTGACAGTGCTTGAAGATTTTTTTTTAAATTATAATGTGCAAATATTGTACAACCCAGGTGTGTAAAGCTCTTAGAGAGAGATTAATCCAGAAAGACATGTAATGTAACATGTAATGACTCAGGGGTGTGAATATTTGTTAATTAGATATCTGTATTTCATTTTCAATCCATTTGCAAACATTTCTAAACCATGTTTTCAATTTGTCATTATGGGCTAGTGTGTGTAGATTGGTGAGAAAAGAAACAAATTTAATCAATTTTGAATTCAGGCTGTAACACAAAATGTGGAATAAGTCAAGTGGTATGAATACTTTCTGAAGGCACTGTATACCCACAGCAAGATTGTTTGTGATAACGGAAGATAAAGGAAAATAGTCAAATACACAACCAAAGTTTTCATATACTGTATCTTGTGTGGATATAAGCTTGCCATGACGTAGAAAAAGCTTTACATTGCCAACTGCCACAGTTACAAACCCTTACAAAATGGATTCTGCTCAGAAAATCACACGTCTACAAAACAAAAACACTGTTCAGAAGTCTCCATTACAAATGTTGCGCGGTGTATACATTCCTGCAGTGAAAAGGAAACAGCGTGACCATGTGAATATTATCCATACATAGGTTGAAAACCCTTTAGCATGATATGAGTCTTTCACAGACAGGTCCAAAAGCTTGAAGTGGAATGCTTGACTTTGACATCCAAAAGACCAGAAGTGTGAAATGTAAGCACTGGACTTTTAGGTTCTTAATTCGCCTTTCAAAAAGTAACTTCAAGTCAGAGTAGTTTTCAGCGAGTAGGGTGGAACGTGAGCCGATATAATTTAAGCCGAGCTCCTCTGCCGTGGCTTGATCCTCAGATACAGCTAAAAAATAAGAAAATACCATTTTAAAGATCATATAACTATGGTAAGCAGGGGGCTGAGATTCTCATTTAGATGTCTCAATTTAGATTCAGCATTATTACATAATATTCTTAAGTGACAGGATTTCCCCCACTAGTTAAAGAAATCTATTAATCATTGCCAGATCTGGGATGATCTCCATATGTGAAATGGCAGACAAGTTTTTGTCAAGGAGGTTACGCATAGAGCTGGTAGGTCTTTACAAGGCACGCGTGACTAAGAAATGTTAGTGTTGCATAGCACAATGTTTGACTAATACAACTAATATAAGGACAGAACATTAGACAGGAGTAGAAACTAACATGGGCATTGTTTAATGTGTTTCACAGGACAAAACATTCCCAGCATTCCAACATAGGTAAGCAGGGGGGGGGGTGTTACAGGTGCCCTAAAGGGACAAACTAGAATGATAAATACACAACAGTTAGGTTTTCCCCAGTCTTCTAATCAGAGAAGTAGACCCCCAAGGGCAATTTCTTCCCAAATAGATTGCAAGTTGCCCTTTTCACCAGGGGCACAGTTTTGGTTTTAGAAGTGGGGGTGACATAATTATTCTTTTTTAATTATTCTTTTTTCTTCATTTGGATAAACACTCCAAGCAGCCTACCCGACCGCTCGGAGGCGTCCGCATGGTCATAAAGTACACCGTTGCCTCGTTTTGTACCCCCCCCAGTGAAAGTTGCGCCCTTGCTTTTCACTGAACATGTTCTTCCAACCTCCAGCACCGGGGCCAGTATTCACAACATCTCAGAGTAGAACTTTTCACATTTCATTTGCCAAAATGTATCATTTTAAGCAACCGGTCGATTATTTGCTTTATATGCAGAGCTCACCCTGTTATAAGTCGGGTTTCTAGCTCTACAAGTTGATAAAAACAGCTACTGTCATTAATAAGTTCACCAACAGTTCCGTTTGCTAATTAAAAACACATTTAGAACGCACTACAAATGTTAGGCTACAAAGGCGACAAAGTTAATTATGGTAACGTTAGTTTGAGGTTGAAAGTTAGATATATCTCTCCGAATATCTGTCGAATATCCAACCTCTATGTAGGCCGTCATTGTAAATAAGAATTTGTTCTTAACTGACTTGCCTTAGGTTAAATAAATAAGAACACGGTTGTCAGTTTTTTTTGCTGGCTACACAGACAGAATTATTGCATTTTGGCAGATAGGGATCAATCATCCAGCGCGAGGTAGAGAGAGGATTGAAAACCAATTTTGAACTCTTTGGTAGAGATGCTGTGAAATTCCACTGGAGCAGTGCGAGAATGCGTGCATGCATAACCTACGGTAATTACCCTGTTTCGACCCTACACTTAATACAGACTGCCATTTATTTTGCGATGCCTGGCCATTAGAAGTGACCGGAGTTTGTTGGAGGCTTGCCTTTTAATGGAAATTTTACGGTATATGGACAGATCCTAGATCAGCATTCCTCCTTTTAGACACTTTGTGGAAATGGCCCTTGGTCAAAACCACTGGATATGTGTATGTCCACTTTTCCTATACTAAACCACTGCTCTGAATACAATATGGAGCTGCAGCCCAAAGACAATTTGCTGGATTCCAAATTGACTGCTCTTCACTCTGCCTATGATTTTTGCCACATTTCTTACACCTATCCAATCATTTCAGATCTACAGGAGTGCCTAGGGCTTAGGAACTAGGGGTAGAGCATATGTGTGGCCAGGCTAGTGTCCCTACTCTCTCTCCGGCTCACCCCTAGCAGGTTTCTTGGAATGTAGCCCTCTCGGTCTCTGCAGCGGGCCCACCACCACTCTCTCATCCTTGTCCTTGCGCCGCAGCACCGTCATGCAGTCGCCTTCCAGGAAGGCCAGCTCGTCATCGTCCTCAGCCTCGTAGTCCCACAGGGCGTACACCACCCCACGGTTCATGATGCCCATCTTCTCCTGTACACCTGCATCAACACAAAGTCACACCCAACTCGTCAGGAACAAGACGTTAAGATTCAATTTCCGCTAAAACGTGTTATGGAGGGCAGAATGTTAGAGTAGATGAGGGTAGCTACATTTTGTAAACCAGTGGAGGGGTCGAGTGCAAAACGGGAAAAAAAAAAAAAGAGTAGACACACTGATTGTTTTGAGCAAATAATGTTTGTGCTTGGTCTCCAGTCAGATTACACTAGAGGTCTCACCGTAGAGGAACTGGGAGCACTGTGCGTAGCCCTCCTCCATCTCCTCGCACTTGTCTGCCGCTGTCTGCATGTCACTGTAGGTGGTGGCGAACACAGCAGCCCCGGACTCCACCAGGAACTTACACACCTGCACATTGTTACAGGAGGCCGCACAGTGCAGTGGAGTCCTGGGAGAGAGAGAGACACGGAGAGGTAGAGTGAGGTAGGAATGAAAGAAAGGGAAGGAGGTAGAGAGGAGGGCAGAGGGAGAAGGAAATAAGAGAGGGAACAAGGTGGGAGAGTTGGAGGAGATAAGAGCAAGAGGGGTGAGGGGGAGAAGGAGGGAAAGATTAAAAAAAACTAACTAATAATAGTGGGCGACTGGATAACATCATCCACATGAAAACATTGGATGTGACGTGCTACTGGTTGATGGGGGTGACAACAGCTTTTATAAAGCTACTGTAAAGTGACAACAACCACTATAAAGTTACTGTAAAGGGACAACGGCAACTAAAGTGACAATGGCTCACCAAACTGCACCAGGAACTTGACGATCTCGGTGTGGCCGGCGCAGACGGCGTTGTGCAAGGCTGTAATGCCCTCGTCATTGGGCAGGCTGGGGTCATCCACCTATAAGGCGGAAAGTTAATAGGCTTCAAGACATTTCCTAGAAAAGGTCAGTTATCGGTCTTTACCCCTTATGGTGGATGTTAGGATTTGGGGAGGGATTAGCTGATCTTAGATCTGTCCCCTAAGGGCAACATGGTTGAGGTTAGGATTTGGGTAGGTTTTTAGCAGGTCCTATAACTGTGCCTAAGGGCAACTTGTAAGCTAAGCATTTTGACCAGCATTTCTTGTTGCTTAAGAGTACTACCTAAGCATTACTTGCAGCGGCACTGCAAAGCCTTTGCTTATGGGATGTCTGCGTGGAAGAGTCGCCTGAGGTTATCCAGTCTGTGGTATTAACATTGAAACAGATGAAATTAGCAGGGCTAATGATGTAAAACTCACATCACTGAGAATCTGACCAACAGCCCTTTGACTCCTCACCCCCATTTTCTTCCCAACGCTATACTATCTCTTCAATTAAGAGGAGTGGGACTACTCACGTCATAGATGACCCTCTGCACCAGATCATACTCACCCTCCAGAGATGAGTCCAGCAGCAGGGCCAGGGGGTTAAACTTGACCCACATGCCGTGGTCGATGCGCTCCGAGCCGACCTTCCGCAGGTTGGTCCTCTTGCCCTGCAGGAGTGGAGTGAGGGGTGTAGATGCTTCACAATTACAATATAAAAATGCAGTGACATCTGCTAGCTATGGTCATCGAAATTGTTAAAAGGTTTTAAAATGAATTATAATAAATGCAACAGTTGTACAATGGACAAAGATCCTCCAAACTTTCAGAAATTGTATTATCCATCAGATATTGACTACATTATAGCACATAAAACATTTTACTGGCTCAGACAAATAATGACTGCAGTTCAGGGACTTTGGTGGAAATGCAGGTATTCAATTTGTCCAATATAAACATTTTAATATTGTGTCAGGTATTTTTTTTGGTGTGTGTTAAAAATATAATGATATGTGCATCATATGCAGAAATTCACTGGATGTACTTGCATATATGACACATTAACATAAAGGGGTGGAACAGGACTGCTTCATTAATTACTGTTGTCACATTCTCGTGCATAATTCAACAAGTGTGTCAATAGCAGGATACCCTCGGATAAAAAAAACAACACGCTTCGCTTTAGAATACACCTATATAAACATACTTTAACTTGTTTGCGAAATCGGACATAATATCACTATAATCCGAGTGTTCGTTTTCGGGAAGTTGCTTTATTTCAGGGAAATCTAATTCGTTAACATTTTGTTATCTTTTTTCCTCAACTGGATTAAATGATTACTTTTCAATTCCACAAAAAATTAACACCCATCAAAATAAAGTTATATTTATTCGCTTTCTTGTGATGTAAGTGACGAGACTGTTAAATCCCAGACGAAGCTTTAGCGTTCTTATAGTCAACAGAAAGCCAATGTATTCCATTAAGCCCATTTCAGCCATTACCGGGGTGTGTTTGACAGGTCAATACAAACATTTCCGCAGTCGTAATGTTAACGGGGAAAAATTACAGGCACAAGCAAGAGTATGAAAGAGTCGCAGGAGTAAAATGAAAACCATCAATCCAACTAGATTTAAGTGAGGAGTAGGGCTGTGGCGGTCATGAAATGTTGTGAGCCAGTTGTCATTCAAAAGACTACCGGTTTCACGGTAACTGACAGTTAATTAACAAACATGTTTAGTTTAGCATCTCCAGGCCTCCAAGCATACAGCCGCATACAACCCGCTGATGTGCGCCTTTGGAACATCTACATTTTTTTTTTGTTAAGTCTAAGAAATATATTTAATATATACACTATCACAATAAATCCATTATTTATTTTAGGCAGGTCTAAAACATTATGATTATGAAGAAAATGTATTTCAGAAGAACAGAATGATTTGACCTAGGTACATTATTTGGCTATGCGCCATAGGCTGTAGGCTAGTTCATTTAACAAACAAGATATGTTTATAATTCCTGTGCTATTATTTTATACAGTATTACATGGTTTTATAGTAATAAGAATAGAATTTAACTTAGTGCGCCTTTGGAAAGTATTCAGACTCCTTGACTATTTCCACATTTTTTTATGTTACAGCCTTATTCTAAAATTGATTAAATATTATTTCTCCCCTCAGCAATCTACACGCAAGAATGACAAAACGAAAAGTGTTTTTAGAATTTGTTGCCAATTTATAAAATTTAAAAAATGAAATATCACATTTACATAAGTATTCAGACCAGGGAATAGGAGACTAGCCAGGATCGAGGGAAAGATGAATGGAGCAAAATACAGAGAGATCCTTGTTGAAAACCTGCTCCAGTGAACTCAGGACCTCAGACCGGGGCGAAGGTTCACCTTTCAACAGGTCAATGACCCTAAGCACACAGCCAAGACAATGCAGGAGTGGCTTCTGGACAAGTCTCTTAATGTCTTTGAGTGGCCCAGCCAGCCAGAGCCCGGACTTGAACCCAATCAAACATGTCTGGAGAGATCTGAAAAATAGCTGTGCAGCATCGCTCACCATCCAACCTAACAGAGCTTGAGAGGATCTGCAAAGATGAATAGGAGAAAATCCCCAAATACAGGTGTGCCATGCTTTCATACCCAAGAAGACTCGAGGCTGTAATCGTTGCCAAAGGTGCTTTAACAAAATACAGTGTAAAGTGTCTGAATACTTATGTAAATATTTTTTCAATGTCATTATGGGGTATTGCATGTAGATTGATGAGAAAAGGGAAACAAATGTAGTCCATCTTAGAATAAGGCTGTAAAGTAACAAAATGTGGAAAAAGTCAAGGGGTCAGAATAGTTCCGATTGCACTGTTTCTGAATAACAAAGGATATTTTTCCTATTCCGGAGCGAGTGCACATATGAAGTGGCTTTGTTGAGTGTAAAAGTGACAATTTGAAACAGGTCCTATACACTAGATTTAGAGTTATTTGATAACTTTAGTTGTGATGATGGGGTGCATGATGCGACTGTAGGCCATTGATGATTAAAGTCGCAAATAAAAGCTGTTCCTTGCCTCAGACTGCACATGCTGTCCTCTCATCAAGCGATCATATTTTCACCCATCAATTTAGTCTTGACTAATACAGTACCAGTCAAAGGTTTGGACACACCTACTCATTCCAGGGTTCCTTTATTTGTACTATATTCTACATTGTAGAATAATAGTGATGTCATCAAAACTATCAAATAACACATATGGAATCATGTAGTAACCAAAAAAGTGTTAAAGTAAAATATATTTTGATTTGTTTATGTAAAATTAGTATCGATTTAGAATGAATTGCCCCTTATCAAATGGCCAGGAACAGGGGCAAAAAACATCTGCTCTCGAATAGTGAATGGAGGACGCTTTCCTGCCATGGCGGACTGGTAGGCTACTCCAGATTTATAGTGGAGCATGTGCTTAATATGAGCAGCTGAAAATAAATATAGTAGCAGTATCCTCTTCAGTGGCAACCATCAAAACCCTGCTTTCACACTGGATTACATATAGAAAAGTCTGGGTTTATAAGAACACGCATTTCATATACAGGCCCACATAAGCTCTAATTTGCATATTGGGGTTTTGAAAAAATCATCACCTCAGAAAGCGCTGTCCATTTTGTTGCGTTAGGCTTTGAAACAACATCCACAATGACCATGTTTTCCAGTGAGTTTCAAGCTGTTGTTGAACTTCTTTCTTCAAATTGATCAATCACAGTGCGGTGAGTTTGAAAAACACTGTTCTGATAAATGTTTGATGTGATTTTCAATTGCATTTATGTCCGAGTGGTTAGACTAGAGGGACAATAGAGCGCTGAATACCAGGCGAGTTGGGTACAACCAACGCACGTCCAGAGTGCATAAAAGGAGATTACCTTGACTCAACGGTTACATGGAATTTTACTGCGGTCATGACGCATGACTGCCGGTGTGGAGGTAACATGGTCACCGCAACAGCCATACTGGCAAGTGGATTTTACACCCTTCAAACACAGAGGACTGAAAAAGACAGATCCTCTGGTGGGCGTATATGTTGTATACAGTTGAAGTCGGAAGTTTACATACACTTAGGTTGGAGTCATTAAAACTCGTTTCTCAACCACTCCACAAATTTCTTGTTAACATTTACATTTAAGTCATTTAGCAGACGCTCTTATCCAGAGCGACTTACAAATAGGTGCGTTCACCTTAAGACATCCAGTGGAACAGCCACTTTACAATAGTGCATCTAAATCTTTTAAGGGGGGGGGGTGAGAAGGATTACTTTATCCTATCCTAGGTATTCCTGAAAGAGGTGGGGTTTCAGGTGTCTCCGGAAGGTGGTGATTGACTCCGCTGTCCTGGCGTCGTGAGGGAGTTTGTTCCACCATTGGGGGCCAGAGCAGCGAACAGTTTTGACTGGGCTGCGCGGGAACTGTACTTCCTCAGTGGTAGGGAGGCGAGCAGGCCAGAGGTGGATGAACGCAGTGCCCTTGTTTGGGTGTAGGGCCTGATCAAAGCCTGGAGGTACTGAGGTGCCGTTCCCCTCACAGCTCCGTAGGCAAGCACCATGGTCTTGTAGCGGATGCGAGCTTCAACTGGAAGCCAGTGGAGAGAGCGGAGGAGCGGGGTGACGTGAGAGAACTTGGGAAGGTTGAACACCAGACGGGCTGCGGCGTTCTGGATGAGTTGTAGGGGTTTAATGGCACAGGCAGGGAGCCCAGCCAACAGCGAGTTGCAGTAATCCAGACGGGAGATGACAAGTGCCTGGATTAGGACCTGCGCTGCTTCCTGTGTGAGGCAGGGTCGTACTCTGCGGATGTTGGCGCCGACTGAGATGGCCGCCTCGCTTCGCGTTCCTAGGAAACTATGCAGTTTTTTGTTTTTTTACGTGTTATTTCTTACATTAGTACCCCAGGTCATCTTAGGTTTCATTACATACAGTCGAGAAGAACTACTGAATATAAGATCAGCGCCAACTCACCATCAATTCGACCAAGAATATGTTTTCCGCGACGCGGATCCGGTGTTCTGCCTTACAAACAGGACAACGGAATGGATCGCATGCAGCGACCCAAGGAAACGACTCCGAAAAAGAGGGAAACGAGGCGGTGTTCTGGTCAGACTCCGAAAAAGGGCACATCGCGCACCACTCCCCAGCATTCTTCTTGCCAATGTCCAGTCTCTTGACAACAAGGTTGACGAAATCCGAGCAAGGGTAGCATTCCAGAGGGACATCAGAGACTGCAACGTTCTCTGCTTCACAGAAACATGGCTAACTGGGAAGACGCTATCCGATGCGGTGCAGCCAACGGGTTTCTCCACGCATCGCGCCGACAGAAACAAACATCTTTCTGGTAAGAAGAGTGGCGGGGGCGTATGCCTCATGACTAACGAGACATGGTGTGATGAAGGAAACGTACAGGAACTCAAATCCTTCTGTTCACCTGATTTAGAATTCCTCACAATCAAATGTAGACCGCATTATCTTCCAAGAGAATTCTCCTCGATTATAATCACAGCCGTATATATCCCCCAAGCAGACACATCGATGGCTCTGAACGAACTTTATTTAACTCTTTGCAAACTGGAAACCATTTATCCGGAGGCTGCATTCATTGTAGCTGGGGATTTTAACAAAGCTAATCTGAAAACAAGACTCCCTAAATTTTAGCAGCATATCGATTGCGCAACCAGGGGTGGTAAAACCTTGGATCATTGTTACTCTAACTTCCGCGACGCATATAAGGCCCTGCCCCGCCCCCTTCGGAAAAGCTGACCACGACTCCATTTTGCTGATCCCTGCCTACAGGCAGAAACTAAAACAAGAGGCTCCCACGCTGAGGTCTGTCCAACGCTGGTCAGACCAAGCTGACTCCACACTCCAAGACTGCTTCCATCACTTGGACTGGGACATGTTTCGTATTGCGTCAGATGGAAATATTGACGAATACGCTGATTCGGTGTGCGAGTTCATTAGAACGTGCGTCGAAGATGTCGTTCCCATAGCAACGATAAAAACATTCCCAAACCAGAAACCGTGGATTGATGGCAGCATTCGCGTGAAACTGAAAGCGCGAACCACTGCTTTTAATCAGGGCAAGGTGTCTGGTAATATGTCCGAATATAAACAATGCAGCTATTCCCTCCGCAAGGCTATTAAACAAGCTAAGCGTCAGTACAGAGACAAAGTGGAATCTCAATTCAATGGCTCAGACACAAGAGGCATGTGGCATGGTCTACAGTCAATCACGGACTACAAGAAGAAACCCAGCCCAGTCACGGACCAGGATGTCTTGCTCCCAGGCAGACTAAATAACTTTTTTGCCCGCTTTGAGGACAATACAGTGCCACTGACACGGCCTGCAACGAAAACATGCGGTCTCTCCTTCACTGCAGCCGAGGTGAGTAAGACATTTAAACGTGTTAACCCTCGCAAGGCTGCAGGCCCAGACGGCATCCCCAGCCGCGCCCTCAGAGCATGCGCAGACCAGCTGGCCGGTGTGTTTACGGACATATTCAATCAATCCCTATACCAGTCTGCTGTTCCCACATGCTTCAAGAGGGCCACCATTGTTCCTGTTCCCAAGAAAGCTAAGGTAACTGAGCTAAACGACTACCGCCCCGTAGCATTCACTTCCGTCATCATGAAGTGCTTTGAGAGACTAGTCAAGGACCATATCACCTCCACCCTACCTGACACCCTAGACCCACTCCAATTTGCTTACCGCCCAAATAGGTCCACAGACGATGCAATCTCAACCACACTGCCCTAACCCACCTGGACAAGAGGAATACCTATGTGAGAATGCTGTTCATCGACTACAGCTCGGCATTCAACACCATAGTACCCTCCAAGCTCGTCATCAAGCTCGAGACCCTGGGTCTCGACCCCGCCCTGTGCAACTGGGTACTGGACTTCCTGATGGGCCGCCCCCAGGTGGTGAGGGTAGGCAACAACATCTCCTCCCCGCTGATCCTCAACACGGGGGCCCCACAATGGTGCGTTCTGAGCCCTCTCCTGTACTCCCTGTTCACCCACGACTGCGTGGCCACGCACGCCTCCAACTCAATCATCAAGTTTGCGGACGACACAACAGTGGTAGGCTTGATTACCAACAACGACGAGACGGCCTACAGGGAGGAGGTGAGGGCCCTCGGAGTGTGGTGTCAGGAAAATAACCTCACACTCAACGTCAACAAAACTAAGGAGATGATTGTGGACTTCAGGAAACAGCAGAGGGAACACCCCCCCTATCCACATCGATGGATCAGTAGTGGAGAGGGTAGCAAGTTTTAAGTTCCTCGGCATACACATCACAGACAAACTGAATTGGTCCACTCACACTGACAGCGTCGTGAAGAAGGCGCAGCAGCGCCTCTTCAACCTCAGGAGGCTGAAGAAATTCGGCTTGTCACCAAAAGCACTCACAAACTCCTACAGATGCACAATCGAGAGCATCCTGGCGGGCTGTATCACCGCCTGGTACGGCAACTGCTCCGCCCTCAACCGTAAGGCTCTCCAGAGGGTAGTGAGGTCTGCACAACGCATCACCGGGGGCAAACTACCTGCCCTCCAGGACACCTACACCACCCGATGTTACAGTAAGGCCATAAAGATCATCAAGGACATCAACCACCCGAACCACTGCCTGTTCACCCCGCTATCATCCAGAAGGCGAGGTCAGTACAGGTGCATCAAAGCTGGGACCGAGAGACTGAAAAACAACTTCTATCTCAAGGCCATCAGACTGTTAAACAGCCACCACTAACATTGAGTGGCTGCTGCCAACACACTGTCATTGACACTGACCCAACTCCAGCCACTTTAATAATGGGAATTGATGGGAAATGATGTAAATATATCACTAGCCACTTTAACTATGCCACTTTGTTTACTTTGTCTACATACTCATCTCATATGTATATACTGTACTCGATACCATCTACTGTATGCTGCTCTGTACCATCACTCATTCATATATCCTTATGTACATATTCCTTATCCCCTTACACTGTGTATAAGACAGTAGTTTTGGAATTGTTAGTTAGATTACTTGTTGGTTATCACTGCATTGTCGGAACTAGAAGCACAAGCATTTCGCTACACTCGCATTAACATCTGCTAACCATGTGTATGTGACAAATAAAATTTGATTTGATTTGATTTGTAGAGCATGAACCTACAAGAACGGGCCACCGCCTTGATGTTAACACTTCCGTGTTAAGCGAGCTGTGTGTCAAGAAGCACTGTGCCTCGGCCGCACCAATTTGTTGGAGGAAACATCGTCCAATTGGCGACCGTCGTCAGCTTGCAGGCGCCCGTCGTCAACTTGCAGGCGCCTGGCCTGCCACAAGGAGTCGCTAGAGCGCGATGGGACAAGGAAATCCTGGCCGGTCAAACCCTCCCCTAACTCGGACAATGCTGGGCCAACTGTGCGCCGCCTCATGGGTCTCCCGGTCACAGCCGGCTGTAACACAGCCTGAGATCGAACCCGGGGCTGTAATAACGCCTCAAGCACTGCGATGTTGTGCCTTAAACCGCTGCACCACTCGGAAGGCTGATGTTTTTTTATGAGATCACAATCAATCAATTTGACACTCATTGGATTTACACACAAAAAGGCAATTGTCAAAAACATTATCACCATGTCATCAAACAATGTTGTGTATGGATAGAATAGCGTACACTTGGATTGTGTTAGACAACCACAAACCTTTAAATTGGGATTTTACTTGTGTGTGGTCCATTGAAGCTTTTCTTGCAAAATATGGTGTAGTAGCCTAATTGGCAGTTAACCTCATATGCATGCAGCATGATTTTAAACCATTCTTTAATTTCTGAAATGTCATTACCGTAATTGCTGGACTATTAAGCGCACCTGAATATAAACCGCACCCACTGAATTATTTAAAAAATATGTATTTTGTACATAAATAAGCCGCACATGTCTATAAGCCGTAGGTGCCTACCGGTACATTGAAACAAATTAACTTTACACAGCCTTTAAACGAAACACGGCTTGTAAACAAAAATAAATAGGCTTTAACGAAACACGGCTTGTAACAAAAATTAAAACAGTAGCTTACCAAGAAAGTCATTGGTCACCATCTTCCTCCTCCTGTGCACTGAAACCACTGAAGTCATCTCCTTCGGTGTCGGAGTTGAATAGCCTCAGAATTGCTTCATCCGATGTTGGATCGTTTTCATTGTCGCTCTCGTCACTTTCATCCGGAGGCAAATACCCTGCTGAGTTCATGCTGCCCCTTCAACACGCAGCAGTCCAGCCTTTCGAAACCCGTTGATGATAGTGGATTTTTTGACAATGCTCCACGCTGTCAGGACCCACTGGCAGACTTGACCATAAGATGCTCTTCGCCTGCGGCCCGTTTTAGTGAAGGATTTCTCCCCACTTGTCATCCAAGCCTCCCACTGAACAAGGAGCGCCACCTTAAATGCACGATTTACACTGATGTCGAGTGGCTGCAAATACTTTGGGCCATCTGCTTTTCTTCCCTCTGAAAGCTTTTGTTGTCTTTCTGCACTGAGTCAGTTCCTCACGCTGCGGTTTCCAACGTCTTATCATCGACTAATTAAGGCCAAGCTCCCATGCAGCAGCTCTATTTCCTTTTCCAACAGCCAGATGTATCGCCTTCAACTTGAAAGCTGCGTCATATGCATTTCTCCGTGTCTTTGCCATGATGAGGGTGACAAAATTACTACCGTAATCAGAATGATGGGATGTTTGAGCGCGCTCGATTTACGTCACATTATGTGACGGTGCTCAGTTCTTTGGCGGTATGAATCTTGTGAAAGCGGGAAAAATCCATAAATTAGCCGCGTCATTGTATAAACCACGAGGTTCAAAGTGTGGGAATAAAGTAGCGGCTTATAGTCCGGAAATTACGGTAGTCATGAGATATGATTTAAGGAAAGCAAAACCTGCTAGCTAGACATTCAGAGAAGCATGGACTTTCTGAAGCACATTAGCATGAGCAACAATAGCGGAATCGGCAGGTCACCTTAAAAAAAAAAAAAGTCTGCCATTGAAACTAATGCAAACAGATGAAACTAGTGAAAATAAAGTCCCACAATAAGAACTACGGCACTAATATTTGTGCAAACTCTTTAGAATTGTAATCTGTGGGTGTCACGGAGTAGGCTGAATCCCCATTTTATGGACCCATGATCCATAGGTAAGGCTGTACATGCTCAATACACATACAGTAGGTTGACTGGTGAGTTTAAAAGGAAAAATCCACCCAAAACCACTCATTTCTTGAATTTACAGTGTTAAAAAAACAAATATGTGAGAATAATATTTTTTTGTGAACAAATGTTTCCTTTTGGCATTATAACAAAGGTTGGTAGCAATAATGAAAATCGTTGTGGAGATCTGTTGCATCTCAAGTCAATTACACAATCCACAATGCAATACTACAGTCAGTCTGAAGGAATGGGAGAGCTTTCATATAATGTATGTATGTAGGTATACTGTATCTGAAGGGTTTGGGTTACTACAGTCAGTCTGAAGGAATGGGAGAGCTTTCATATAATGTATGTAGGTATACTGTATCTGAAGGGTTAGGGTTACTACAGTCAGTCTGAAGGAATGGGAGAGCTTTCATATAATGTATGTAGGTATACTGTATCTGAAGGTTTAGGGTAATGGTTACTATAGTCAGTCTGAAGGAATGGGAGAGCTTTCATATAATGTGTGTAGGTATAGTGTATCTGAAGGGTTAGGGTTACTACAGTCAGTCTGAAGGAATGGGAGAGCTTTCAATTAATGTATGTAGGTATACTGTATCTGAAGGTTTAGGGTTACTACAGTCAGTCTGAAGGAATGGGAGAGCTTTCATATAATGTATGTAGGTATACTGTATCTGAAGGTTTAGGTTACTATAGTCAGTCGGAAGGAATGGGAGAGCTTTCATATAATGTATGTAGGTATACTGTATCTGAAGGGTTAGGGTAATGGTTACTATAGTCAGTCGGAAGGAATGGAGAGCTTTCATATAATGTATGTAGGTATACTGTATCTGAAGGGTTTGGGTTACTACAGTCAGTCTGAAGGAATGGGAGAGCTTTCATATAATGTATGTAGGTATACTGTATCTGAAGGTTTAGGGTAATGGTTACTATAGTCAGTCTGAAGGAATGGGAGAGCTTTCATATAATGTGTGTAGGTATAGTGTATCTGAAGGGTTAGGGTTACTACAGTCAGTCTGAAGGAATGGGAGAGCTTTCAATAATGTATGTAGGTATACTGTATCTGAAGGTTTAGGGTAATGGTTACTATAGTCAGTCTGAAGGAATGGGAGAGCTTTCATATAATGTGTGTAGGTATACTGTATCTGAAGGGTTAGGGTTACTACAGTCAGTCTGAAGGAATGGGAGAGTTGTAATGTGTGTAGGTATACTGTATCTGAAGGGTTAGGGTAACTACAGTCATCTGAAGGAATGGGAGAGTTGTAATGTGTGTAGGTATACTGTATCTGAAGGGTTAGGGTTACTACAGTCAGTCTGAAGGAATGGGAGAGTTGTAATGTGTGTAGTTGTAATGTGTGTGATGTTCCCCCAATGGTGGAACAAACTCCCTCACGACGCCAGGACAGCGGAGTCAATCACCACCTTCCGGAGACACCTGAAACCCCACCTCTTTCAGGAATACCTAGGATAGGATAAAGTAATCCTTCTCACCCCCCTGATTTAGATGCACTATTGTAAAGTGGCTGTTCCACTGGATGTCTTAAGGTGAACGCACCAATTTGTAAGTCGCTCTGGATAAGAGCGTCTGCTAAATGACTTAAATGTAAATGTAAATACTCTCCATGGGCTGGCTGGCTGGCTAACTAACTAGCAAACATAGCTACACTCAATAATACCAAAGAAATATCAGCATGTAACCTAGATAGTAAGTGCATTTTGTTTAGGCAATTTTACAGCTATCTCAACCTGCAGATCGATGCGCCTCACAGAGCGGAATCTGACATTCGCAACGGCAGATATACTTTGTGATGGGAAACGTTGCCCATGCTACGTCAATGGGCCGTGGGGTGAATTCTGTGTGATTCTGGGACAAGGAGTGCTCTCAGTCAAGGAGTGAATGAGTCTATTGGCCGGTAGCTCAAAAACCCAACATTAGCACGAACTTCGTCAACAAGAAGTACAACATTACAAATCCTTTACGAGATGTTAGATAATCTGTATATCTATCTGTAGTATCGTATAGTTTTGGATTCGTAACTTTACGTACTATCTGGATTGCGTGACGATTAGCTTAGCAACCGCGTGAAGCATCATGACAACGTGAACGCGATTGGTCGACAGTCTGCTGCGCGGGGCGTTATACGTTCCTTCAGTCATTGGAATCCATATTTTGGTCAACTGCACCATGCAATACACCCTGGACTTTAGAGGCAGACAACAGGAAAAATGAGCTAGACCCTCCATTAAATTACACATTTCTCGAGGTACGAATATCACAAAAAGATGATCAATGACACAGTCGAGAGGAGACATACTCTCGAGTTATGACATAGGCCAGTATTGAATTCTAACATGTATGATTGACATTTTGATCTAAAACTCTTATTCCTATTAAACTTCCAGTGTAGTGAGAGCGATTATCACTGTGCTAAATGATACCAGAAAAAAAATCTGCCTGCTTGATTGCCAATAACTCAGATGCACATGAAAACATGAAATAACCCAGGGAATGAACAGAACATCACCCAGAGATGCACAAAAACAATATAACATTCAAAAAGGGGGTAACCTTTCCTTTAATATGTTGCTAATTTCACAGTGGTTTCAGAGTCCCGCAATAAACTACGACAGCTAATATTTGTGTAAACTCTTTACAGTTCTGTGGGTGTCACTGACTACTAGGCTGATACCCCAATTTTAATGAACCCAAGATCCATAGGTAAGGCTGTACATTGCAATATATGTATGGCTCCATTGCAATTCTGAAGTCTATACATCCACAGTGCAATTTCAACTGATTTTTACTTTGTGTCAGATTAATTAGTTATTGTCTTTTGTTGAATGAAAACAACACCCCAACCTTGTTTAGCAGTATCTAGTACAATGGTGTCATGATTCCACAATGTTTATCTGTTTGCATCAGTTTCAATTGGGGACTTTTATTTTGAATGCAAACCGCCGATTCCACTATTGTTAATCACGCTAATGTTGTATACAACACTCGGGCCAGTAACCGAAACGTCGCTAGTTTAAATCCCGATTTGACTAGGTCAAAAAATTTGTCAAGGTTACCAGTACTTAACCGTAATTGCTCCTATAAATCTGCTAAATGACAAAAATAGTATTTACAGAACCTGCTATTCGTTACGTTGACTGTCAGTGTGCTAAAAACATGTTCAGATTTTGTGTGGTAATCCTTCCTTTGTCTCAATATAACATAAATATGGATGGTTGGTATGGCTGAGGGACGAGATTCAACATAGCCCAAGGAGTAAGATCACATGCTAAACAATTCTGTCTTGTCTAATCGAAATCTCAATCATAACACGAACATAAAAAAGGAACATGTAGTCTGTTACAATAACTCACCGGCATCATATTGGCAACGTATCACATGCAACGTTGGCTACTGCTATCTTCGATTCGAGGATATTAAATCCCTCACGTATTCGATAATCCAACAGAGCAGTGACATCAGATCTAGTTTATTCCTTTTTCTGTCGCCCGTCTATTATACGCACGAGCGCCTCTCTAATTTTACATTCTCCCGTTCCACAATTATTGATGTTGTCTTTACTGGAGACCTGTTGCAATGGAACTGTAACAAGGCCCTTCTCAATGACAACGATATATCCCTTGAAATGATTTCTCAGGATTAGTCCGGTGACCACCTGATCGACATGGTTATTTGGCCCAACAATGTGCAAATGTGCAACTATGAATAATAGAACGGCAGAAATAGCCAACTGTACGTCCATTGTTAAATCCAATTTTCAATCAATCTTTATCTCTATCTACTTAATTTTTAGACAATGTGTACTTGCCCACTAGGAAAGGTATCGGTTGAATTAACAAACGTCGGCAACCCAACCCTAAAGCGAGTGAGGCGTTCTGCGAATATAATAATGCTGCGTTCCTAACCAAGTGGGAAGGTGGAAATCATCAGTTATGAAGCGGTAAATGGGAGTTGTGTACATTCACATGCGTTCAATTCGTTGAGAAACGCTGATTGGCTAATGGCGAACAAGCTGCGTCAACCATCAATTAAAAGTAGAGCTATCATGCTCGTAAACAAATTAGATTTCAAAAACCATATTAATAATGTTTTACTGTTGCATTTAACTGCTGAAAATGCTGTTATAGCAGCCGACTTTTATAGACTAGACATAACATAGTAAAGTACACTCAAATGACTATGATATGTTACGTTTGGTATGGTTATGTAAGACTTTTGGGCCACCAAACCAAATTCAAATCAAATCTAATTTGTTGTTATTTTATTGTTATTGTATCGTTGCTTTTATTTTTTACTTTAGTTTATTTAGTAAATCTTTTTCTTAACTCACTTTATTTTCTTAAAACTGAATTGTTGGTTAAGGGCTTGTAGTAATTAAGTGTTTCACCTTTAGGTGTTGATGTGACAAATCAAATCAAATTGTATTTGTATGCGCCGAATACAACAGGTGTAGACCTTCCCGTGAAATGCTTACTTACAAGCCCTTAACCAACACTGCAGTTTTAAGAAAAATAAGAGTTAAGAAAATATTTACTAAATAAACTAAAGTTTTTAAAAAACTAACACAATAAAATAACAATATATATATACAGCGGGTACTGGACTGAGTCAATGTACGGGGGTACAGGTTAGTCGAGGTAATTAAGGTAATATGTACATGTAGGTAGGTGTAAAGTGACTATGCATAGATAATAAACTGAGGTGTCAATGCAAATAGTCCGGGTAGCCATTTGATTAGCTGTTCAGCATTCATATGGCTTGGGAGTAGAAGCTTCTAAAGAGGCTTTTGGACCTAGACTTGGTGCTCCTGTATCGCTTTCCATGCGGTAGCAGAGAGTCAAGTCATATTACATTTATTTATAAAGCCCTTCTCACATCAGCTGATATCTCAAAGTGCTGTACAGAAACCCAGCCTAAAATCCTAAAAAAGTAAGCAATGCAGGTGTAGAAGCACGGTGGCTAGGAAAAACTCCCTAGAAAGGCCAAAACCTAGGAAGAAACCTAGAGAGGAACCAGGCTATGAGGGGTGGCCAGTCCTCTTCTGGCTGTGCCAGGTGGAGATTATAACAGAACATGGCCAAGATGTTCAAATGTTCATAAATGACCAGCATGGTCAAATAATAATAATCACAGTGGTTGTCGAGGGTGCAACAGGTCAGCACCTCAGGAGAAAATGTCAGTTGGCTTTTCATAGCCAATCATTCAGAGTATCTTTACCGCTCCTGCTGTCTCTAGAGAGTTGAATACAGCAGGTCTGGGACAGGTAGCATGTCCAGTGAACAGGTCAAGGTTCCATAGCCGCAGGCAGAACAGTTGAAACTGGAGCAGCAGCACGGCCAGGTGGACTGGGGACAGCAAGGGAGTCCTGAGGCATGGTCTTAGGGCTCAGGTCCTCCGAGAGAGAGAAAGAAAGAAAAAGATAATTAGAGAGAGCATACTTAAATTCACACAGGACACTGGATAAGACAGGAGAAATACTCCAGATATAACAGACTAACCCTAGCCCCCCGACACATAAACTACTGCAGCATAAATATTGGAGGCTGAGACAGGAGGGGTCAGGAGACACTGTGGCCCCATCCGATGAAACCCCCGGACGGGGCCAAACAGGCAGGATATAACACACCCACTTTGCCAAAGCACAGCCACTAGAGGGATATCTTCAACCACCAACTTACCATCCTGAGACAAGGCCGAGTATAGCCCACAAAGATCTCCGCCACGGCACAACCCAAGGGGGCGCCAACCCAGACAGGAAGACCACGTCAGTGACTCAACCCACTCAAGTGACGCACCCCTCCTAGAGACGGCATGGAAGAGCACCAGTAGGCCAGTGACTCAGCCCCTGTAAGGGGAAGGGAACCGGCCAGGCAGAGACAGCAAGGGCGGATCGTTGCTCCAGTGCCTTTCTGTTAACCTTCACACTCCTGGACCAGACTACACTCAATCATATGACCTACTGAAGAGATGAGTCTTCAGTAAAGACTTAAAGGTTGAGACCGAGTCTGTGTCTCTCACATGGGTAGGCAGACCATTCCATACAAATGGAGCTCTATAGGAGAAAGCCCTGCCTCCAGCTGTTTGCTTAGAAATTCTAGGGACAATTAGGAGGGTTGCGTCTTGTGACCGTAGCGTGCATGTAGGTATGTACGGCAGGACCAAATCGGAAAGATAGGTATGAGCAAGCCCATGTAATGCTTTGTAGGTTAGCAGTAAAACCTTGAAATCATCCCTTGCCTTAACAGGAAGCCAGTGTAGGGAGGCTAGCACTGGAGTAATATGATCAATTTTTTTGGTTCTAGTCAGGATTCTAGCAGCCGTATTTAGCACTAACTGAAGTTTATTTAGTGCTTTATCCAGGTAGCCTTAAAGTAGAGCATTGCAGTAGTCTAACCTAGAAGTGACAAAAGCATGGATTAATTTTTCTGCATAATTTTTGGACAGAAAATGTCTGATTTTTGCAATGTTACGTAGATGGAAAAAAGCTGTCTTTGAAACAGTCTTGATATGTTCGTCAAAAGAGAGATCAGGATCCAGAGTAACGCTGAGGTCCTTCACAGTTTTATTTGAGACAACTGTACAACCATCAACATTAATTGTTAGATTCAACAGAAGATCTCTTTGTTTGTTGGGACCTAGAACAAGCATCTCTGTTTTGTCCAAGTTTAAAAGTAGAAAGTTTGCAGCCATCCACTTCCTTATGTTTGAAACACAGGCTTCCAGGGAGGGCAATTTTGGGGCTTCACCATGTTTCATTGAAATGTACAGCTGTGTGTCATCGCCATAGCAGTGAAAGTTGACATTATGTTTTCGAATGACATCCCCAAGAGGTAAAATATATAGTGAAAACAATAGTGGTCCTAAAACGGAACCTTGAGGAACACTGAAATTTACAGTTGATTTGTCAGAGGACAAACCATTCACAGAGACAAACTGATATCTTTCCGACAGATAAGATCTAAACCAGGCCAGAACTTGTCCGTGTAGACCAATTTGGGTGTCCAATCTTTCCAAAAGAATGTGGTGATCGATGGTATCAAAAGCAGCACTAAGGTCTAAGAGCACGAGGACAGATGCAGACCCTCGGTCTGACGCCATTAAACGGTCATTTACCACCTTCATAAGTGCAGTCTCAGTGCTATGATGGGGTCTAAAACCAGACTGAAGCATTTCATATACATTGTTTGTCTTCAGGAAGAAGTCTAGAGAAGTCTATGACTAGGGTGGCTGGAGTCTTTGGCTATTTTTAGGGCCTTCCTCTGACACCGCCTGGTATACTAGTCCTGGACGGCAGGAAGCTTGGCCCCAGTGATGTACTGATGTACACACTACCCTCTGTAGTGCCTTGCGGTTGGATGCCGAGCAGTTGTCATACCAGGCGGTGATGCAACCCGTAAGGATGTTCTGGATGGTGCAACTGTATAACTTTTTGAGGATCTGAGGACCCATGCCAGATCTTTTCAGTCTCCTGAGGGGGAATTAGCGTTGTCGTGCCCTCTTCACAACTGTCTTGGTGTGTTTGGACCATGATAGTTTGTTGGTGATGTGGACACCAAGTAACTTGAAGCTCTCAACCTTGCTCCACTACAGCACCGTCGATGAGAATGGGCGCATGCTCGGCCCTCCTTTTCCTGTAGTCCATTATCATCTCCTTTGTCTTGATCACGTTGAAGGAGATATTGTTGTCCTTGCACCACACTGCAAGTTCTCTGACCTCCTCCCGATAGGCTGTCTCATCGTTGTCAGTGATCAGGCCCACTGTTGTGTCATCAGTAAACTTAATGATGGTGTTGGAGTCGTGCTTTGGTACGCAGTCGTGGGTGAACAGGGAGTACAGGAGGGGATTAAGCACGCACCCCTGAGGGGCCCCGTGTTGAGGATCATCGTGGCAGATGTGTTGTTGCCTACCCTTACCACCTGGGGGCGGCCCGTCAGGAAGTCCAGGATTCAGTTGCAAAGGGAGGTGTTTAGTCTCAGGGTCCTTAGCTTAGTGATGAGCTTTGAGGGCACTATGGTGTTGAACACTGAGCTGTAGTTAATTAACAGCATTCTCACGTAGGTGTTCCTTTTGTCCAAGTGGGAAAGGGCAGTGTGGAGTGGAATAGAGATTGCGTCGTTTGTGGATCTGTTGGAGTGGTATGCAAATTGGAGTGGGTCTAGGGCTCTGTGATGATGGTGTTGATGTGAGCCATGACCATCCTTTCAAAGCACTTCATGGCTACAGACGTGTGCTACGGGTCGGTAGTCATTTGGCCAGGTTACCTTGGTGTTCTTGGGCACAGAGACTATGGTGAACTATGGTGGTTTGCTTGAAACATGTAGGTATTACAGACTGGTTCAGGGACAGGTTGAAAATGCCAGTGAAGACACTTGCCAGTTGGTCAGCACATGCTCTGAGTACATGTCCTGCTAATGTGAGTTACAGATTTTTCATTCTCATTGAAAGCAAGTCTAAGAAGGTAGATCTGTTCTATGTATGCTATTTTGATGCTTCCTGTTCTTCAGTTTAGTCTTTGCTCTTTTACTTTCAGTTTTGTACACCAGCTTCAAAAAGCTGAAAATAAATATTTTGGGTTATTGAAAATATATTTCACAGTGGTTTAGATGTTAAAATGATTCTCTACATTGCTTGTTTTGTCTGGGCGTATACCCTGAAAGTTTCGCAACCCAATGGTTGCTTGTTCAAATCTCATCACGGATAACTTTAGCATTTGAACTAATTAGCAACTTTGCAACTACTTACAACTTTATAAGCTACTTAGCATGTTAGCTAACCCTGCCGCTAACTCTTCAACCTAACTCATAACCTTAACCTCTAGCCTAGCTAATGTTAGCCACCTAGCTGATGTTAGCATTAGCCCCCCAGCCACCTAGCTAATGTTAGCAACAACAAATTGGAATTCGTAACATATCATACGTTTTGCACATTTGTAACATTTACGAATTGTAATTTGTAAGAGATCATACGAACTGAATGATGGACATCCACAAATGAATACTTAACATACTAAATGTAACACATACTAATTGGGAGTGTCCCGGATTTATATTTACTATGTTACGTCTACCCCTGAGTCCAGGTTGGTTATATAGGTCTTTTTCCTTTGTCAATGACATCAGAGTTGAGTTGAGAGAAGTGGGTGCTTATGTCGCGTTCAGATGCTAGTCGGAACTAGGAAACAATGTCATTTCCGACATGCTGATTCATTGAAAGCAGCAGGTGTATAACTACAACCAGCTAGGAAGTCGGGAATTTCAGAGTTTCCTAGTTCCGACTAGCATGTGAAAGCGTCATAAGCATCCACCCACCCATTAGAGATGATAGACGAGTTTCCCAGTAATTACCAGTTGGAGGGCCGGTTCAAATGGATTTTTCCAATCATATGTTAAATACCACCTTGCCACTTGGTTGTGAACGCAGCTTAATCCCCCCTGGCATCAATAAACTCCTCCTTGTTTCACCGTTTTGGGATGTGTCTTCTACCGCCCCCCTGACAATGTGTTGAAAAGAGGGATGTCCACAGTAGCATCGAAATCCAGGTACAATGTAATGTAGTTCAAATTCAATCTGTAAATCTGGTCTGAATGGTTGCTTTAATACAGTAAGCATAATATAATTCACGTCGTTTTCTATTCTATATGCATAGTGGGAATGTATATGTTAGAGGTTACAAACATTATCATCAGCATAGAGCCCCACAGTGGAGGTGTCATAACACCCATAAAAGCTAGCAGTCAAACGGAAATGGTTCCAATCGTTTTTCCACCATCCATTTTTCCCATAGGGGATTTTAGTAACACTTAAAATAAGTGCTGTGTTTCGTGTAGGCTTACCCTGGCATGACGTTTTGATAACCATGGAAATCTCTCTCAGACATTTTACATTACATTTAAGTCATTTAGCAGACGCTCTTATCCAGAGCGACTTACAAATTGGTGCCTTCACCTTATGACATCCAGTGGAACAGCCACTTTACAATAGTGCATCCAAGTCCTTTAAGGGGGGGGGGGTGAGAAGGATCACTCCATCCTATCCTAGGTATTCCTTAAAGAGGTGGGGTTTCAGGTGTCTCCGGAAGGTGGTGATTGACTCCGCTGTCCTGGCGTCGTGAGGGAGTTTGTTCCACCATTGGGGGGCCAGAGCAGCGAACAGTTTTGACTGGGCTGAGCGGGAACTGTACTTCCTCAGTGGTAGGGAGGCGAGCAGGCCAGAGGTGGATGAACACAGTGCCCTTGTTTGGGTGTAGGGCCTGATCAGAGCCTGGAGGTACTGAGGTGCCGTTCCCCTCACAACTCCGTAGGCAAGCACCATGGTCTTGTAGCGGACAAGGTGACTTTTATGGATATTATGACTCACACTGTGCTACTTTATAGGGTCATATCTCTCCTCCCGCTTAATGTCATGCGGCTTTCAAGTGCTAGTCGGAACAAGGAAATTCTGAAATGTTTGACTTGCTAACTGGATGAACACAGCACTTATATAGCTACAAATTTAGCAAGTTGAACATTTCTGAGTTTCCTAGATTCTGACTACACTAAACCATTTCTGTATGGACCTCACTTTGTGCACAGGGACATTGTCATGCGGAAACAGGAAATGTCCTTCAAACTATTGCCGAAGAACCGGGACATTTTCAGCTTCCAGGAATTGTGTACAGATCCTTGCAACATGAGGCCGTGCATGATCATGCTAAAACACGAGGTAATGGCAGCGGATGGTAAAACCTTGGATCATTGTTACTCTAACTTCCGCGACGCATATAAGGCCCTGCCCCGCCCCCCTTTCGGAAAAGCTGACCACGACTCCATTTTGCTGATCCCTGCCTACAGGCAGAAACTAAAACAAGAGGCTCCCACGCTGAGGTCTGTCCAACGCTGGTCAGACCAAGCTGACTCCACACTCCAAGACTGCTTCCATCACGTGGACTGGGACATGTTTCGTATTGCGTCAGATGGAAATATTGACGAATACGCTGATTCGGTGTGCGAGTTCATTAGAACGTGCGTCGAAGATGTCGTTCCCATAGCAACGATAAAAACATTCCCAAACCAGAAACCGTGGATTGATGGCAGCATTCGCGTGAAACTGAAAGCGCGAACCACTGCTTTTAATCAGGGCAAGGTGTCTGGTAACATGTCCGAATATAAACAATGCAGCTATTCCCTCCGCAAGGCTATTAAACAAGCTAAGCGTCAGTACAGAGACAAAGTGGAATCTCAATTCAATGGCTCAGACACAAGAGGCATGTGGCAGGGTCTACAGTCAATCACGGACTACAAGAAGAAACCCAGCCCAGTCACGGACCAGGATGTCTTGCTCCCAGGCAGACTAAATAACTTTTTTGCCCGCTTTGAGGACAATACAGTGCCACTGACACGGCCTGCAACGAAAACATGCGGTCTCTCCTTCACTGCAGCCGAGGTGAGTAAGACATTTAAACGTGTTAACCCTCGCAAGGCTGCAGGCCCAGACGGCATCCCCAGCCGCGCCCTCAGAGCATGCGCAGACCAGCTGGCCGGTGTGTTTACGGACATATTCAATCAATCCCTATACCAGTCTGCTGTTCCCACATGCTTCAAGAGGGCCACCATTGTTCCTGTTCCCAAGAAAGCTAAGGTAACTGAGCTAAACGACTACCGCCCCGTAGCACTCACTTCCGTCATGAAGTGCTTTGAGAGACTAGTCAAGGACCATATCACCTCCACCCTACCTGACACCCTAGACCCACTCCAATTTGCTTACCGCCCAAATAGGTCCACAGACGATGCAATCTCAACCACACTGCACACTGCCCTAACCCACCTGGACAAGAGGAATACCTATGTGAGAATGCTGTTCATCGACTACAGCTCGGCATTCAATACCATAGTACCCTCCAAGCTCGTCATCAAGCTCGAGACCCTGGGTCTCGACCCCGCCCTGTGCAACTGGGTACTGGACTTCCTGACGGGCCGCCCCAGGTGGTGAGGGTAGGCAACAACATCTCCTCCCCGCTGATTCTCAACACGGGGCCCCACAAGGGTGCGTTCTGAGCCCTCTCCTGTACTCCCTGTTCACCCACGACTGCGTGGCCACGCACGCCTCCAACTCAATCATCAAGTTTGCGGACGACACAACAGTGGTAGGCTTGATTACCAACAACGACGAGACGGCCTACAGGGAGGAGGTGAGGGCCCTCGGAGTGTGGTGTCAGGAAAATAACCTCACACTCAACGTCAACAAAACTAAGGAGATGATTGTGGACTTCAGGAAACAGCAGAGGGAACACCCCCCTATCCACATCGATGGATCAGTAGTGGAGAGGGTAGCAAGTTTTAAGTTCCTCGGCATACACATCACAGACAAACTGAATTGGTCCACTCACACTGACAGCGTCGTGAAGAAGGCGCAGCAGCGCCTCTTCAACCTCAGGAGGCTGAAGAAATTCGGCTTGTCACCAAAAGCACTCACAAACTTCTACAGATGCACAATCGAGAGCATCCTGGCGGGCTGTATCACCGCCTGGTACGGCAACTGCTCCGCCCTCAACCGTAAGGCTCTCCAGAGGGTAGTGAGGTCTGCACAACGCATCACCGGGGCAAACTACCTGCCCTCCAGGACACCTACACCACCCGATGTTACAGGAAGGCCATAAAGATCATCAAGGACATCAACCACCCGAACCACTGCCTGTTCACCCCGCTATCATCCAGAAGGCGAGGTCAGTACAGGTGCATCAAAGCTGGGACCGAGAGACTGAAAAACAGCTTCTATCTCAAGGCCATCAGACTGTTAAACAGCCACCACTAACATTGAGTGGCTGCTGCCAACACACTGTCATTGACACTGACCCAACTCCAGCCACTTTAATAATGGGAATTGATGGGAAATGATGTAAATATATCACTAGCCACTTTAAACAATGCTACCTTATATAATGTTACTTAACCTACATTATTCATCTCATATGCATATGTATATACTGTACTCTAGATCATCGACTGCATTCTTATGTCACTAGCCACTTTAACTATGCCACTTTGTTTACTTTGTCTACATACTCATCTCATATGTATATACTGTACTCGATACCATCTACTGTATGCTGCTCTGTACCATCACTCATTCATATATCCTTATGTACATATTCCTTATCCCCTTACACTGTGTACAAGACAGTAGTTTTGGAATTGTTAGTTAGATTACTTGTTGGTTATCACTGCATTGTCGAAACTAGAAGCACAAGCATTTCGCTACACTCGCATTAACATCTGCTAACCATGTGTATGTGACAAATAAAATTTGATTTGATTTGATTTGATTTGGATGAATGGCACGACAATGGGCCTCAGGATCTCCTCACAGTATCTCTGTGCATTCAAATTGCCATCAATAAAATGCAATTGTGTCTGTTGTCCGTAGCTTATGCCTACCCATACCATAACCCTACCGCCAGCATGAGGCACTCTGTTCACAACATTGACATCAGCAAAACGCTCGCCCACACAACGCCAAACTATCTGCCATCTGCCCGGTACAGTTGAAACTGAGATTCATCCCTGAAGAGCACACTTCTCCAGTGTGTCAGTGGCCATCGAAGGTGAGAATTTACCCTCTGAAGTCAGTTACGACGCTGTACTGCAGTCAGTTCAAGACAATGGTGAGGACGACGAGCACACAGATGAGCTTCCCTGAGACAGTTTCTGACAGTTTGTGCAGAAATTCTTCTGTTGTGCAAACCCACAGTTTCATCAGCTGTCTGGGTGGCTGTTCTCAGACGATCCCGCAGGGGAAATGATTTATTATTTATTTATTTATCCTGTATATTACGAGGCAAGTCAGTTAAGAACAAATTCTTATTTACAATGACGGCCTAGGAACAGTGAGTTAACTGCCTTATTCAGGGGCAGAACGGCAGATTTTTACCTTTCAGTTACTGGTCCAACACTCTAACCACTAGGCTACCTGCCGCCCCCAAAAAAGAAGAAGAAGAAGCCGGATGTGGAGGTCATGGGCTGGCGTGGTTACATGTGGTCTGTGGTTGTGAGGCCGGTTGGACGTACTGCCAAATTCTCTAAAACAACGTTGGAGGTGACTTATGGTAGTGAAATCAACATTGAATTCTCTAGCAACAGCTCCAGTCGACATTTGTCGTGGAAGTTCTAAAGAATCAGGAGATTCTTGTTAACAAGGGAGCAGGTCCATGCAACACACACATATATATGGTGAATTGATTGAGTGCTCAAATAACACAGAAATGCAAGGGGTTTATATAGAAACCCCAACATTTCTTGGTCATGGTTGGTTCCACCCCTCCCCGGCAGATCAGGGTATCATAAACGACCTTGTTTTCTTCTTGTGGCCAGCTGTATCGGGTGTGTGAGGTCATAGCGGACAAACAAGTGATAACGGCAGTTCCGTTTACTCCTTTCTCTACCAAGCTAGACTTCTATCTCTTCTATCTCCCCACAGCTGTGCCCTTGGAAGATGGTAAAATAACAGGATGGACTGAAGAACTGTGGTCACTCTCAGAGGCTCTTTGTCTTATGTCGTGTGACCAGGTTTCTCAGAAGCAAAGATGATTGAAAACAGTACAGGTCTATCTGTTCCTCAAGTTTATTTCTATCCCATGTACTTGACTACACACCTAGACCAGCTGCAGGGAGTGAATGTGGAAGAGATGAACCATCCTTTCTCAGAAGCACAGCATTGGCATTAAATAAATGTCTTTACCGTTGTTAAGCATATTAATAGTTAAATATTAATATTAAACAAAAAAGGTAAATACTTATTTTTTCTCTCACACATTCCTGCAGTCATACCAATTGCATGCTCCCACAAAACCTGAGACATCTGTGGCAATGTGTTGTGTCACAAAACTGCACAGCTTAGAGCGGCCTTTTATTGTCCCCAGCACAAGGTGCACCTGTGTAATGATTATGCTGTTTAATCAGCTTCTTCATATTCCACACCTGTCAGGTGGATGGATTTTCTTGGCAAAGGAGAAATTCTCACAAATAGGGATGTAAACACATTTGTGTACAAAATTGGAGAGATAAGCTTTTTGTGCGTTTGGTAAATTCCAGAAATACAATTTCAGCTCATGAAACATGGGACCAACGCTTTACATGATGTGTTTATATATTTTTTCAATATACATTATAATGCCTTTGCCTATCGTGGAAATTGTGTAGATTACCTCACAATGCCATACACGCTGCTAATTTCGATCAGCCTCATTTAACTATCCACAGTGTATTTTAGAATGTATGGTTTCCCAGCTGATAACTGTAGGCTATTTGCGCAAAATGAATGCAAGTGGTGGACCTCGGATACTGGGACAGATCCTCGTTGTCCGCCATATTTCAATTTGCCGGGAATAGCTCACAACTCCCAGGTCCATCAAGCACAAGGCTACAGGCTACTTGCCCAACTGACATTTGACATTTAAGTATTACTGTAGCACAGTGGGATAGGCTGAAATCGGTTGATTTTAGGGCAAGGAAAAATGTAGGTCGGCCATAATTTGGGCACTTTACAGTGGTTTCGGAAAGTATTTAGACCCCTTCACTTTTTCCAGATTTTTTTTAACGTTGCAGCCTTATTCTAAAATGTAGCAAATTATTTTTTTCCCTCAATCAACACACAATAACCCATAATGGCTCCTGAGTGGCACAGTGGTCTAGGGCACTGCATCTCAGTGCTAGAGGCGTCACTACAGACCTTCGTTCAATCCTGGGCTGTACGACAACCGGCTGTGATTGGGAGTCCCATAGGACGGCACACAATTGGCCCAGCATCGTCCGGGTTAGGGGAGGGTTTGGCCGGGGTAGGCCAAAGTCTTAACTGACTTGCCTAGTTATACTTTATTTACAGATGTATTCAGATCCTTTGCTATGAGATTCGAAATTGAGCTCAAGTGCATACTGTTTCCATTGATCATCCTTGGAATGTTTCTACAACTTGATTGGAGTAAACCTGTGGTAAATTAAATTGATTGGACATGATTTGGAAAGGCACACACCTGTCTATATAAGATCCCACAGTTGACAGTGCATGTCAGAGCAAAAACCAAGCCATGTGGTCGAAGGAATTGTCCGTAGAGCTCCGAGACAGGATTGTGTCGAGGCACAGATCTGGGGAAGGGTACCAAAGAAATTCTGCATCATTCTTAAATGGAAGAACTTTGGAACCACCAAGAATCTTCCTAGAGCTGGCTGCCCAGCCAAACTGAGCAATCGGGGAGAAGGACCTTGGTCAGGGGGGTTACCAAGAACCTGATGGTCACTTTGAGATGTAGAGATGGGAGAACCTTGCAGAAGGACAACCATCTCTGCAGCACAACACCAAGCAGGTCTTTATGGTAGAGTGGCCAGACGGAAGCCACTCTTCAGTAAAAGGCACATGACAACCAAATGTCAGATGTAGGACTCAGACCATGAGAAACAAGATTCTCTGGTCTGATGAAACCAAGATTGAACTATTTGGCCTGAATGCCAAGCATCACATTTGGAGGAAACCTGGCACCATCCCTACGGTGAAGCATGTTGGTGGCAGCATTATGCTGTGGAGATGTTTTCCAGTGGCAGGGACTGGGAGACTAGTCAGAATCAAGGGAAAGATGAACTGAGCAAAGTACACAGTGAGATACTTGATGAACACCTGCTCCAGAGCGCTCAGACTGGGGGCGACGGTTCAACTTCCAACATGACAACGAGCCTAAGAACACAGCCAAGACAACGCATGAATGGCTTCAGGACAAGTCTCTGAATGTCGTTCAGCGGCCCAGCCAGAGCACGGACTTAAACCCGAACATCTCTGGAGAGACCTGAAAATATATGTGCAGCGATGCTCCCCATCCAACCTGACAGAGCTTGAGAGGATCTGCAAAGAAGAATGGGAGAAACTCCCCAAATACAGGTGTGCCAAGATTGTAGCATCATACCCAAGAAGACTCGAGGCTGTAATCGCTGCCAAATGTGTTTCAACAAAGTACTGAGTAAAGGATCTGAATACTTACTATGTAAATGTGATATTTCTGTTTTTTATTTGTAATAAAAGTGCAACATTTCTAAACATGTTTTTGCTTTGTCATTATGGGGTATTGTGTGTAGGTTGATTGTGTGTAGATTGTATACTTTCCAAATGCACTGTAAATGATAAAAGCCTACCCTACTGTAATCAATTGCACACAACCAACCAGCTAACATGTTATTTCACATTACAGATCAAATAGTCTTTTAGGTGTACGTAAATCCATGACTCTTGCATTTAAAGATGCACTATGCAGAAATCATTTCCTGGTTGCTAAAAGTATAATAGGTTGGGTCGCCCAAAAAGTAACATATTCTAGCTTTAACATACGGCTCACATAAACCTACACATAATAAACCATAGGCCTATAATTAATAGACTGAGACTAGAAGGGGGGTTAAGTACAAGATGTTGGGTTTCAGGTGATTTCGGAAGATGGCTTCAGGGGGAAGGTGGTTCCACCATTGGACAGGGGTGTAAAGTACTTGAAAGTACTACTTAAGTAATTATTTTGGGTATCTAAACTTTACTTAACTATTTATACTATTGACTACTTTTCCTTCACTACATTCCTAAAGAAAATACTATTTTTACTCCATTTTCCCTGACACCCAAAAGTACTTGTTAAATTTTGAATGCTTAGCAGGCCAGGAAAATGGTCCAATTCACACACTTATTAAGAGAACATCCCTGATCATCCCTACTGCCCCTGATCTGACAGACTCACTAAACACATGCTTCATTTGTAAAAGTGTTGGAGCGTGCCCCTGGCTATCCATTTTTTTTTAATGGTGCTGTCTGATTTGCTTAATATAAGGAATTTGAAATAATTTATACTTTTACTTTTGATACTTAAGTATATTTTTAGCAGTTACATGTACTCAAGTATAATTAAAACCAAATAATTTTAGACTTTTACTCAAGTAGTATTTTACTGGGTGACTTTCACTTTTACTTTAGTAATTTTCTATTAAGGTATCTTAACTTTTACTCAAGTATGACAATTGGGTACTCTTTTCACCATTGCCATTGGGGTGCCAGGACAGAGAAGAGCTTGGACTGGGCTGAGCAGGAGCTGCCCTCCTGTTGGAGTGGGAGGGCGAAGAGACCAGATGTGGTAGAACAGAGGGCTCGGGTTGGGGTGTAATGCTTGCTATGAAATCTGATGGTGTATGCATATTTAGGCCAGTGCTTGACTTGGACTGAAATAGGTGCCAGTACTCATTTTGGGTGCCGGTACCAGTTATATTTAGGTGCAGGAACTCCTAATTACTTTGGAGCTAATATTCTACAGGAGGAGCAAGAACTCAGTTATGGTGAGCTCCTGCCCAAGTCAAGTACTGTGCTTAGGTAAAAAGACAAATAATGTTCCGGTGGGAACAACAAGTCGAGCTCAATCTGATTGGGTGGGCCTGTGCCCACCCGTACCTACGCCCCTGCTGTGGCAGACTTTTGTTTCTCATTACTGCTTAGCATGTCCCTGACATTTTGATTCACTCAATCATGCTGCCACTTCTTGTAAATGCACGTTTACGTAGTCTCCGAGGCATTTCTCGGGGCACACTTAATAGGCTAATGGGTTTCTTGACATTAGGGATTCTTAATCACTATCATAAATATTTAGACTAACTTGGCCTGTTTGCACAACAACAAGCAATGGGAAGATATCAGAACAAGGACATTGGGGAATAATAACATATTGTTCGGGATACATTTGTACTGTAGTGAAGCTATCTCTATAGTAATGCAAGGTCTCTCATAATCATCAATTGCTATGGAAATGCTGGGATGTGTTGTTCTATATAAATGATGTTTAATGTAAAGATGCAACAATGATGGTGATATGATTTGGATTACAAGGCTATACTCATTCCATGTTACACACAGACATTCAACCATGCAAATTGGCTGGGTTATTATTTATTTAGACATCACACATTATAGTCTTACTCTTATCCAGACATCATATACATTCTCACTAAATCACATCCAATATCACACATCAACCTACTCAGATCTACTACACACATAATATCTTGACTTCATTTTCTAACATCTGTGGCATTGGCTCAAAGACAAGGGCATAAAATATATATATAGCTAGAACCTGTTTCTTCAATTCTAAACATCAGACATTTTAAATCTCATAATACCTCAAATGGCAGTAACTTTACAAGCACTAATGATGGAACATTTAGACTGAGAATAGTATCTAGTTGTGGTAAGGGGTGAAATAAGTATAGCCAGTTTGAATTGTAACTGCTTAGCAGATTATAAAGAAAGAAGACCAGTCTTTACGTGGCTAAAAGAAAACCAATATAACATATATTGTTTACAGGAAACTCACTCTACATCCTTAGATGAAGTTGCATGGGAAAAGGAACGGGGTGGCGAAATAATCTGTCAAGGACAAAGGAACTCAAAATGTGTGATGATATTAACTAACAAAAATGTCGATCTGAATTTGTAAATAGTCAGGAATGGAAGGTGGCTCCTTTTGAATATGAAAGTGGATGAAAAACAGATTTGGCTCATTAATCTATATGGTCCAAATCAGGATGATCCACACTTGAACTTACAGACAACAAACGATCAAATCATTATGATGGGAGACTATAACACAGTGTAAAGTACATTAATGGACCGTAAAGGAAATCACTCTACAAACTATCATCACAGTGCCCTTAAGGAAATCACTCTACAAACTATCATCACAGTGCCCTTAAGGAAATCACTCTACAAACTATCATCACAGTGCCCTTAAGGAAATCACTCTACAAACTATCATCACAGTGCCCTTAAGGAAATCACTCTACAAACTATCATCACAGTGCCCTTAAGGAAATCACTCTACAAACTATCATCACAGTGCCCTTAAGGAAATCACTCTACAAACTATCATCACAGTGCCCTTAAGGAAATCACTCTACAAACTATCATCACAGTGCCCTTAAGGAAATCACAAATATTATGGACACATCAGAAATAGTGGATACTTGGAGACTTAAATCAAGATAGTCGTCTTGACTACGTTCTTGTCTCTTTCTCTCTAATATCAAAGGTTAAAATAGTATTGATAGGAGACAGGTTTGATTTCACTATTATTAAAACAAGACCCAGATGGCAAATACAAAGACCCAGTCCATCTAAAAAAAACTGCAGGCCTCTCACACTTTAATGTTGTGATGCGAAATGCATAGCACTCAGAATTAAAAAGTTTTTTTACCAGGTATTGTTCATCCTGATCAGACAGGCTTTTACATGGATGATACATTGGAGATAATATACGACAACTACTAGAAATAATAGAACATGAAACATCGAAGAAGCCAGGCTTGGTATCTATAGTGGATTTTTGAAAAGGCCTTTGATAAAGTAAGACTGGATTGTATTTATAAATGCCTGGATTTTTTCAATTTAGGCGAGTCTCTTATAAAATGGGTAAACGTAGTGTATAGCAACCCTAGGTGTAAATTATTTAGAGGATTAGAAATCCAAGGCTTAAAAACGAAGGTGTCCATGTATGCAGATGACTCACGTTTTATATTAAGTCTGCAAGCTAGAAACCTGCAATGTCTCATTGAAGATCTAGATAACTTTTCTGGGCTAAAACCTAATTATGATAAGTGTACAATCCTATGTATCGGATGTTAAAAAAAGACAACTTTTACATTACCCTGCAGTTTACCTACAGTTGAAGTCAGAAGTGTACATACACCTTAGCCAAATACATATAAACTCAGTTTTTCACAATTCCTGACATTTAATCCTAGTAAAAATTCCCTGTTTTAGGTCAGTTAGGATCACTACTTTTTTGACCCAAATGATGTCAATTAGCCTATCAGAAGCTTAAAAGCCATGACATTTTCTGGAATTTTCCAAGCTGTTTAAAGGGACAGTTAACTTAGTGTGTGTAAAAATGACTTGTGTCATGCACAAAGTAGATGTCCTAACCGACTTTCCAAAACTATAGTTTAACAATAAATTTGTGGAGTGGTTGAATAACGAGTTTTAATGACTCCAACCTAAGTGTATGTAAACTTCCGACTTCAACTGTATAAAATGGGCAGACGGTGAAGTAGATTTACTTGGTATTCATATCACAAAATATATAAATGAGCTCTCCACAGTGAATTTCAATAGAAACCTTAGTAAAAATAGACAAGGTCCTGCAACCATGGACAAGTAAATAGCTGTCTATTTATGGAAAAATTACACTGATTAACTCATTAGTCATATCTCAATTTACTCACTTTTGGCACTGCAAGCTCCTGATGATTAGTTTTCAAATCATATGAGCAAAGAATTTTTCACTTTATCTGAGATGCTATACCAGACAGGATAAAGCGTGCCTATCTATGTAATGAATATGAACTGGGTGGGTTGAGATGATTAAATATAAAAGCACTAAACTGCTCTCGAAAAGCTTCACTTACACAAAAGTTTTACTTGAACCCTATATAGTTCTCAAGTAGATTACAATGAAAAGGTCAACCATTGTTTAAAAAATGCCTTTTTGCAGATTGCCATGTCTCATTTTCGATGAATTGATAATTAAACATTTTTCAGAGTATCTACAGTGAGGCAAAAAAGTATTTAGTCAGCCACCAATTGTGCAAGTTCTCCTACTTAAAAAGATGAGAGAGGCCTGTAATTTTCATCATAGGTACACTTCGATTATGACAGACAAAATTAGGGGAAAAAATCCAGAAAATCACATTGTAGGATTTTTAAATTAATTTATTTGCAAATTATGGTGGAAAATAAGTATTTGGTCAATAACAAAAGTTTATCTCAATACTTTGTTATATACCCTTTGTTGGCAATGACAGAGGTCAAATGTTTTCTGTAAGTCCTCACAAGGTTTTCACACACTGTTGCTGGTATTTTGGCCCATTACTCCATGCAGATCTCCTCTAGAGCAGTGATGTTTTGGGGCTGTTGCTGGGCAACACAGACTTTCAACTCCCTCCAAAGATTTTCTATGGGGTTGAAATCTGGAGACTGGCTAGGCCACTCCAGGACCTTGAAATGCTTCTTACGAAGCCACTCCTTCGTTGCCCGGGCGGTGTGTTTGGGATCATTGTCATGCTGAAAGACCCAGCCACGTTTCTTCAATGCCCTTGCTGACGGAAGGAGGTTTTCACTCAAAATCTCACGATACATGGCCCCATTCATTCTTTCCTTTACAAGGATCAGTCGTCCTGGTCCCTTTGCAGAAAAACAGCCCCAAAGCATGATGTTTCCACCCCCATGCTTCACAGTAGGTATGGTGTTCTTTGGATGCAACTCAGCGTTCTTTGTCCTCCAAACACGACGAGTTGAGTTTTTACCGAAAAGTTATATTTTGGTTTCATCTGACCATATGACATTCTCCCAATCTTCTTCTGGATTATCCAAATGCTCTCTAGCAAACTTCAGACGGGCCTGGACATGTACTGGCTTAAGCAGGGGGACACATCTGGCACTGCAGGATTTGAGTCCCTGGCGGCGTAGTGTGTTACTGATGGTAGGCTTTGTTACTTTGGTCCCAGCTCTCTGCAGGTCATTCACTAGGTCCCCCCGTGTGGTTCTGGGATTTTTGCTCACCGTTCTTGTGATCATTTTGACCCCACGGGGTGAGATCTTGCGTGGAGCCCCAGATCGAGGGAGATTATCAGTGGTCTTGTATGTCTTCCATTTCCTAATAATTGCTCCCACAGTTGATTTCTTCAAACCAAGCTGCTTACCTATTGCAGATTCAGTCTTCCCAGCCTGGTGCAGGTCTACAATTTTGTTTCTGGTGTCCTTTGACAGCTCTTTGGTCTTGGCCATAGTGGAGTTTGGAGTGTGACTGTTTGAGGTTGTGGACAGGTGTCTTTTATACTGATAACAAGTTCAAACAGGTGCCATTAATACAGGTAACAAGTGGGGGACAGAGGAGCCTCTTAAATAAGAAGTTACAGGTCTGTGAGAGCCAGAAATCTTGCTTGTTTGTAGGTGACCAAATACTTATTTTCCACCATAATTTGCAAATAAATTAATTAAAATCCTACAATGTGATTTTCTTTTCTGATTTTGTCTGTCATAGTTGAAGTGTACCTATGATGAAAATTACAGGCCTCTCTCATCTTTTTAAGTGGGTGAACTTGCACAATTGGTGGTTGACTAAATACTTTTTTGCCCCACTGTATATTTGTCAAACAAGCACTGCAGCTGGTTACAATTTCACCCCCCTGAAAAGACAGAACAAATATTATGGTTGAACTCAATTGTGCTGGTTGATAAAATACCTATATTTATGGAAAATATTTCTGAAAGTGGTATTTTGTTTTTAAATTATATTGTGAATTGGAATGGTTGAGTAATGTCTTTCATGGAGTTATCATAATTGTATGAGAAGGTCTGCTCAATCCAACCAATTGATTACACCCCAAAAATTAAGGAGGCAGTGAACTTATCTGACTGCCCAATTTAAATCATCAAACTGGCAGAGGAATAAAAATAGCATAAATAGGAAAGTATGCCAGTTTCATTTGAGTACCAGGACGTTGACAGCTGTGCCATACAGATAGCAAAATAGCTGGGAAAAGATTTTTGATGTACTGATTCCATGGTACAGGGTATATGAGTGGATACATAAAACAACGCAATATTCAAGACTTCGTGCTTTTCAGCTACGATGTTGGTACAGAATTCTTGCCACCAACAAAATGTTGAATATTTGGGGCAGCTCTGCAGATTTTGTTGTGAGGATACAGAATCAATAGACCACTTGTTTTGATATTGCCCTCAAGTAGCCAGTTTCTGGTCTCAGGTTCAGGAAGGGCTGAAAAAGCATAATATTAATCTAAAATTGACTATAGAAATTAGAGGTCGACCGATTAATCGGAATGGCCGATTAATTAGGGCCGATTTCAAGTTTTCATAACAATCAGAAATCTGTATATTTGGATGCCGATTTTTTTTCCCCCCACAACATTATTTAACGAGGCAAGTCAGTTAAGAACACATTCTTATTTTCAATGACGGCCTAGGAACGGTGGGTTAACTGCCTTGTTCAGGGGCAGAACGACAGATTTTTTACCTTGTCAGCTCAGGGATTCAATCTTGCAACCTTACGGTTAACTAGTCCAACACTAACCACCTGCCTCATGAGGAGCCTGCCTGTTACGCGAATGCAGTAAGAAGCCAAGGTAAGTTGCTAGCTAGCATTAAACTTATCTTATAAAACACAATCAATCATAATCACTAGTTATAACTACACATGGTTAAAGATATTACTAGTTTATCTAGCATGTCCTGCGTTGCACATAATCGATGCGGTGCGCATTCGCGAAAAAGGACTGTCGTTGCTCCAACGTGTACCTAACCACAAACCTCAATGCCTTTCTTAAAATCAATACACAGAAGTACAGTGCCTTGCAAAAGTATTCGGCCCCCTTGAACTTTGCGACCTTTTGCCACATTTCAGGCTTCAAACATAAAGATATAAAACTGTATTTTTTTGTAAAGAATCAACAACAAGTGGGACACAATCATGAAGTGGAACGACATTTATTGGATATTTCAAACTTTTTTAACAAATCAAAAACTGAAAAATTGGGCGTGCAAAATTATTCAGCCCCCTTAATGTGCTTCGTAAGTAAAAGGCTACAACAGCGGTTACCAACAGGTCTATCGTGATCTCTAAGCATTTCTGCAAAAAACAATAAGCCCAAAGACATGGTTTATAAACTAATAAAGCTTTGCTTTCCTATTTTATTTTTTTACATTTGTTTCGCACTGTTAAGTGTAGGTGCACTTGATTCAGCAACTCTAGTGCCAGGAAGGAAAAGTAGGCTACAATTATGCATGTAGACCAAAATTATAATGTTATCAAGTGCACTATGCCTACACACTTTAGAATACATGTACTTGTTGTTACTCATATTCTTCATCAAATGCCCTCAGACGAGGTTGTTTCACTCCATATGTTCTCTCGATGCGTTCTTATTCCTGGTTCCCGATGGTTTACAACTTCTCTTGGGCCTTTTGTTCCTTCCCGCAACATATGTTTGGCTCATCTGGTTTTCCATGCTTATTGTTACCACCTTAACTCTCAAGCACTCTTATAGCTTGCACAATTGTTTTGTTAATTCTATTTCTTTCTGAGAAAGAGATATATAGTTCAAAATCTTTAATTTAAAGGGGGTACAGGTCATTTTAGATAGTTGGTACATAACCTTTAAACAATAGATCTTGTAAATTAGGGAAATATCATTTCTATGTGAAGGGTACAATTAATTTGTTAAACAGCTGTAAGTATGACCATTTGCCACAAGAGATGGTATACAAAGTGGTGTAGACATGTTATTTTTACCAGTTTAAAAACAGATCTAGGAAGTTTAACCTCAAATTGCTTCCAGCCACAAACCAAATTTTATTAGAGAAATTCTCATACAAAAATGAATTCCCCCAATTATCCATCAGAAGCAACTATATCCTCTTATCCATCCATCCATTCTTCGTAGTGCTGAGATTTTTTCCCCTAAACTTTACATTTTCTAAATGGATGATTATGGTTAAACAGTTTCCAGTAGTGTACAACTTGGTGAAAAGAAAGCTTAAAAGGCTTACAATTCTGAATAGTAAAGTCACAGTGCAAAGCAAAATCTATACCTAATATATAACCTTAATTTAAAAAAAGGTTACATTCTGGACTGTCACCACAAAAAAATTTAAACCTTAGCTTCAGTGTCCAAATACATACGGTGAGGACTGTATGCATCTTGTCAAGCTCTCTATTTGTGTATAAGACCGAGAGAATGTTGCTGGTAAGAAGTCAAACTGAAGCATGTCACTGCCTTGACTCACATTGTGCCTATTTGACATCTCTTTCTGTTGTCCATTGATGGTTTTCAATAACTCTTGTCGTGGTAATTTCCTGTATTACTAAGTGAAAGGAGAGTTTACAAACCACACACAAGTCAGAGTTATACTTTAAACTTAATATTTTAATAATATGAGCTTCACCATAGCCCTGTGACCCTCAGATCAATTCAATGTCTATAAATTAATTCTGAGTGTCAACATAATGGCAACAGATCTTTTATAGCAAAGATCCACCCCTCTCACTTACATGACGAACCACAGATAATAGGAAAACTGCACAAAGACCTTTTACTTGAGAGAGAGAAGTATCCCATAGCCAGATAGCATTAGCTATAAATTATCGTTCAGTTTGCTCTCTAAGACGAGGTTCTAATCTCGTTCTTGGTACTTCATATTACCAAAACATTACCTCATCCAATAGCATATATCAATTGTCAGTTCTAGATACTCCCATCTCAAATACACCCCTCCTGGACAAACTCCGAGGGTAGTGAGCCTCTAGGTCATATACTAAATCAAGATAAGGGCAACATCAGAGGGGACATACAATGGTTCCAGACATTACCATACTCCTCCCCCCAATGGAAAAAGGAGGGAGTGACTGGAGTACAGACATGGTGGGGTCCTTCACATGGTTTAACAGATATATTCATTATGAAGACAATGTTTAAACCTGACTTTTCCCTTTCTGATATTCTGCCTATTACCAGACATGTAAAAGACAAGTCTGACCTCTCCCCTCTCTGGGCCCAGTGACTTTTCCCTAGAGAAGAGAAGAAAATGCAACTGCCAACAGTATAGTCCAAAAGAAGACATTCTAATGACAAGTATAAAATAATTAAAACGTATTTTTTATCTATGTTACCTAACTACTTCCGATTCAGCTACGGCACTCTTCAAGGAACTATCAGTCTGCTGACAGACATGACCTCGCGCAAAGTTCGGAAGCAATTGTTTGTGTACTTTTCCAATGTACCAGCCTCCTAGAGAGAGAAAAAGAGAGTGAGTGAGCCAAGAAGCAACAACAGGTTGAGTTATGAGTACAACTTAGCTATTTAGCGAATATTCAAATGTTACAAATTTGCTTGAAAAAAAGCAAACCTGGCACAGTCGGGGCAGCATTGATGAAAGGTAGTTGAACCCCATTGGCTCCTGGCTATACCACATGCTGTCACTGGTGATCACCATCTTCTTAGGATGGAGGTAGAGGGCGGTGGCATCTGGCGGGATCTTGCTCAGATACTTCTCCAAGGAGGCGACTGGACAGAGTGGACTATCAGGGTTCTGAAACATGATTCCACAGCGATTCTGCCAGTTCTGCTCTTCTGCATCTTTGTGGTTCGGTCTTTCTTCTTTGGAAGTCAGCGCTGCATATTTTGCTCCGTTTTCATCGTACCTTATAACAAACGACTGTGGCGTTAGCCGTCTATTGCCCTCTTTTCCTCTGGGGCCAAAGTGTAACTGGATATCAAACCACACTTTGTTCACTAGTCCTCTGGGTGTGTAGGGGCTTAACACAGTAGAGTTTTGAAGAATCTCAAGGTCTTGTGCTGTAATCACCTTAGGATGGGTAGTTTTGTCCCTGCCCTCTCGTCTGAGTTTCTTTAGTACCCCAAGAAATACATTATTAGAGGAGGTAAACTCACTGTCCTTCATCAAGCACCAGGATCTGCTAAGGGGAGGGAGGTTAATGAATCTGTTCACGCCAGCCCGGATTCCGATATAGCTTGGGATGCAATACTCCCCGCCTTTACCCCTTCGAACAGAACAGTAAAAATCTCGCAAGAGGACATTCATTTCAGATTTCTCAATGGTTGAAAAATCCACTATCATCTGTTTCTCTGCCAGCCAGTCCTTAAAGCAGTTTATAGCCCACAAAGTTTGCTTGTTGGTTGCTTGTACAATGCTGCTCTTTTCTAATTGATCTAATACTTCAGTGTCTACCTCTGCATGTCTTGACACCATGGGCCTATCCGTATCCATGTTCAGCGACTCTTCTACAAACAGATCAAATGAATCAAATGTTATGTTTGCAAATTCATCCTTGGGATAACTGTGACAATGTTTTGTTAAGGCGTCAGCATGCTTCAGTTCGGCTGGCAGCTAGGCGAACCCGAACGAATGTGCTCGCCTACTCCCTTCAAATGAAAACGAGAACATGGCAATAGTACTGTTGGTCCATTTTGATACGCCGTAGCCAGTATACGCTTCCTCAAAACAGTCAGAATGGATCTAAATAACTCAAGAAATCTGTTATTAATTTAGACGTTTTTGTAGAGGAGATCTTAGTTAGATGTAAAATTGCGAGACTAAGATGTTTGGTGCAGTATTTCTTAATGAAAAGATTTGCATCAAAACGAGTCATCTCTCGTTGAATGGCAAAAAAAATACTTTATTGAAGAATCCTAATCACCGAAGGGGCGTAGACTTTAGTTCCGACCTTCAGCTTGCCTTAAGAAAAAAAAATGGTGTACCCGAACAGCCGAAAAAACCCTCACCAAAGTCCAAAACGTCACAAAATGTTACCATGCACGAACTCTTCCGAACTGTTTTGGCTGGGAAGCATGCGGACGCCTTCACAAAGTTGCAGAACGTAAATCATTCACAATGATACCTTTTAATAGTGAAAGTTATGAGGTAGCCATGAGGCAATTCCTTATTAAATCAATTACCTTTGTGTTTTTCTAGTTGATCTAATATTTCGGTGTCTACCTCTGCATGTCTTGACACCGTGGGCCTATCCGTATCCATGTTCAGCCACTCTTCTACGAACAAAGCAAATAGTCTGTGTGTGCAAGAACTCAATTCACCCTTGGACTCCTAAACAACAACATTTTTTTTTTTTACTTTGGCAAAGCGTCAAGTCTACAACATTTGATGGCGGGGAGAGTGGGGTAAGTTGAGCCAAATGGATTATATGAGCCACCCTTGCTTCTAGGAAACCATACAGAAATGTTTTATATTTGACCAAATATTTAAGAAGAGGTCATCATTTCATGGAGTCTGTCATACAGCACCCCCTGAAAAAAAGGAATAAAAAATAAATAAGGTTAAAAAACAAAAAGTGTGCACTGGCCGTTTACTAGTCATGTATTAGCAGATCGATATTAGCAGTCTGTAGTGTGAGCAATAAATGTTCTGCGCTCAACAAACTGCATGTTCTTCTCACTATATTTGCTGGTGAGTGGAAGTTCTAAACGGATGCTTCAGATTTATATCACCAATGATGTATCTGGTATATTTTGTCTGTGGTGATACTTTTGAGAGTGAAAGTGATTAAGTAGCCGTGAGGTTATTGCATATTAAAATCATCTTTTTTATTTAAATCAAACTTTCTATACATGCCGACAGTAGAAATGATGAGCATGTGAATCTTGGACCTGAATGACCAACCATTCAGGGGATAGAGGTGCTCAGCTGGCTCATTTTGGACCCCCCACTACCATGAAATACCATAGCCCTGCAACTAATAAAGATAACATGTTTGTCTTTAATATCATTTGAAAGCTTAAAAACACAGGATCGTAAAACTATTTAATATTTTTGTCTCAATGCTATATGATAGCAAATTATTGATACAATCCTTATTTTATGTTTTTCAGCTCCATTTATAGTATTAATGGAATAATCCACTCAAAAATGTTTTGTTGTTTTCTTCTTCGTTAGTGCACTGTTGATCCAGTTCCAAAATGTGTTACATGTCAGCAATCAAGATAAAGCACTTCAAGATGCAAAGAGTGCCACATCCTCATGATGATGTGTTTTGCAACATATGATGCATTTTGCATTATCGTGACAATGTGGCACAATACAGAAATGTAGATTGATTGTACAGAACCTTAAGCCTAAATAAGTTAATTGAAATATCAGTTATACCTGTTGTTTTGATTTTCTTTTGTGCTTGAATTGTTGCACCGTCTTCAGCAACGATTAGATCTCCAGCTGTGTGATAAATGACAAACACGTGAGAACTGCAAATATACAATACGTTGTGACACAGATTTTATTTTTCAACATTTCATTTTTTTTTTTAAAGGCCCGGACTACTCTGTGTCAGGGAAACCGGCTCCTAATGCTTACCTGTCCACATTTTTCTTTTTGGCCTTTGCATTTCTTGGTCCTGGTGCTCAGAGGAGTCAGATGTTTCATCAATTGGTATAGGGGTTCCCACTGGATTATTTTGTGTGGAGGGTTTGTCTGGCTGTATTGGTGTGGGGAATTTTGGCTGTATAGGTCTGGGGATTTTGGGTTGTATTAGTCTGGGGATTTTGGACTGTATTGAGGTGGGGGTTCCGTTCATGCAGATGGATGTGGGGATTCCATTCAGGCAGATGTATGTGGGGATTCCATCTAGCTTGTTAGATGTGGAGGGTTTTCCTGGGTCTGTTGGTGTGGGGAGTCCGTCTAGCTCGGCTGGTGCAGGGGTCCCCACTGAATTAATTGGTGAAGGGGTTCCCACAGGATTGGTTGATGTGGAGTGTTTGCCTGGCTCTGTTATTAGTTTGGTGATTTTGTTCAGGCTGATGGATGTGGGGATTCTGTCTAGCATAGTTGGTGCAGGGGTTCCTGATGGATCAATTGCTGTAGGAGTTCCAACTAGACTGGTTGGTGTAGGGATTCCCACTGGATTGGTTGGTGTGGATGGTTTGCCTGGCTCTGTTGGTGTGGGGATTAGGTTCCGTCGTAAAGATATGGGGATTCCGTCTCGCTTGGTTGGTGCCGGGGTTCCCGCTGGATTGATAGTTGTAGGGGTTTCCACTGGATTGATTAGTGTGTTGTGTTTGCACGTCTCTGTTGGTGTGGGTATTATGTTCAGTCGGATGGATATGGGTATTGTGTGTAGCTCCGTTGGTGCAGGGGTTCCCACGGGATCGATTGTTGTAGGGGCTCCCTCTACCTCGGCTGGTGCGGGGGTCCCGCCTGGCTCTGAAGACACTGGGGAGCACTGGCATTGGGACTCGGTGCCGAGTGTGACTGCATTATAAAGAATGATAGTTATTCAAATATCACTACAATGAGCATCAGAAGCATTAATGTGGATGTCAAATAAAGAAACATGCGGTACACTACCTAGAAACCCAAAGCTCATCATCAAGCTTAACTACAGTGAACTGGTTACAAATCTTAAAACAAAACAGAGAGCTGGAGAATAGTGACTATCCATGATGGGTGCATTAATGCCATAAAAATGGTTTCTCTTCCCAGGTTCCTTAATTTTTTCTTTCCTCTTCATATATATATTTTTAAACATTGGATTCAACAATCATGCCATTTGTCTGGGGTAACAAAGCCCATTGTATCTGTAAAGCTCCCTTGCAAAAGCGCAAGGAAAGTGGTGGCCTAGGCCTACCAATCTGTAAACAATAATGGGCTGCAAATGCCAGGGTATTAGGTTTCCCTGATAAATTGGCCACTGAAGCCCCCCTGTGGAAAAATATTGAAGTCAAGACCGCAACAAATTCCTCTCTTCCAGCCATGCATTTTTTAAAATACATATATACATATATTTGTAAACGTAACAAGGCAAGTCAGTTAAGAACATATTCTTATTTACAATGACTGCCTACCCCGGCCAAACCCTCCTAACCCGGATGACGCTGGGCCAATTGTGCGCCGCCCTATGGCACTCCCGAACACGGCCAGCTGTAGTGACGCCTCTAGCACTGAGATGCAGTGCCTTAGACCGCTGCACCACTCGGGAGCAAAGCAGAGTGCCTAAACAAACTGACAAGCAATACCTTTCTTTTGAGAAATGTTTTTAAGGAGCCTGATAACTCTATACACCTCAATGTTTTTATTATTATTATTTTGTTCCATCCTGGTCTGATAAGGTATTTGTTGAGTGGGGGAGAAAGGGTCTGGCCACAATAGAACAAATAGATAAGCAATTTGCATCATTCAACCAGTTAAAATAACACATTTGAATGCTCCGATTCCCATTTTTGTTATGCTATTTACATGTAAGACACTATGTCAAAGGGTAGATCCAAAATGTTGAAATCCTCCCAGTACAACATTTATTTTATTACCCGCTACAGTGCCCTCCCAACTCAACACACCTTGTCTCACAGTCTGTCTCCTTTTTCTCCAACTATACGGAGGACTCTACTAGTCACCCCATGGAGACCTAGGGTAGCTAAAGAGTTAAATATTTAGATCTCAGATGATATCTGGGGAGAAACCCTGTCTAGAATTCACTCATGTTCCACCAATGACAGATATCAATTGATACAAAGTAATGCATAGGCGTCATTACTCCAAAACCAAACTACATAGAATTTACCCCCAGGTCTCCCCACAGTGTGACAGATGTAAAGCCTTAGAGGTTTCATGACTTTTGTGTGAACATTTTTTATGCTATTCAAAAAGGTATATGAGAGGGCCATTGAATCTGACCCAGAACTTGCTTTCCTCGGTGGCTCAGAGACTGTTTTAAAATTGTCCTATGAGGAACAGCAGGCTCTGATGTTTGGTATGGTGGCTGTCCCCAAAATATTATTCACAGAATGCAAGTCCCCCACCCGACCCCCTTACTTCCGCAGATAGCTATCAAAAATTATTAACACCATAAACATGGAAAATATTAGTTTTTACAGGCTAATTCCTCCAACAGAATAAAAGTAAATAGTTAAGTATTTTGTCTGTAATGTCTTTTTGTGTCGGATCCCAGTAAGGATAGCTGTTGCCATTGGCTAATGGAGGATCCTAATAAATCAAATTATGATTTAGGGCCCATTTCTGGATAGAGACTCATTGTGACCACCGAATGTTATTGTAGCTGTAATATTGATGTCACTTAAAGGAAAGATTCACCGATTTCTAACGTTATATCGTCACATTTCATCATATAATGCAAAATGTGTCATACTGGCTGTATGCTTGAATGGCGAATAGCTCAGATACACATGAAATGACCGCGGGGATTGATAAAATATCGCTTAAAGACGCACAAATACGATATAACTTTCAAAATGAGTGAATCTTTCCTTGATGCAATATTCCACTTTATGTCTAGCAGCTGAGTTTGAGTACTAAATTGTAAAAGAAAACCCTTCTAAAATAACATTTTTAAAAAAGAAAGAAAAAAAAACAAACACGTGGTACACTTACCATTCAGAAGACCTAAATAAATATTTCTCAATGTTTCAATAGAGCCCGTTTCTTTTATGACTTGAGGGTGAGGGCAAAAGGAATCCATATCGATATGTTTTGTTCCATTTCTCCTTTTTCCAAGCAGGAGAAGGGGAACAAATCCCAGAGTATGTAATTTGTAGAGCTGAAATACAGAATCAGTCATTCAGATTTAAAATAGTAGCTAGCCTATAATTTGAAAAATAGTATTGTTATGTTTAACATTGTTATATGAGGAGGGGGAACACTTACCAATACTTTAGTGGAAGTCAATATCTGAGAGCTATAATTATAATGGGTGCAATCATTGTGTTCCCATTCGTAATCATACTTCTTCAACGCTTGTAACATCTTCTCTTTCGGATGGTTAAAGAAACAACTGTTGCAGGTCTTACTAAACACAGTGGTTTGTGTCTGACACTGTATACACAGTGAGCCTGGCATTTCATCCCTTTTGAAATCTGATGAGAGAAATGACAAGCAGTTTAGTTATGCCAACTACCACAATTAGCAAGATAGCTAGCCATCTAGCTAACAAGACAGGTAAATACTGTAAAAGGCGATAAACTTACTGGGCAAGGGGATCTAACTTCAGTACAGGGAAACGTTAGCTAACTAGCTAGCTAGCAAATAAAACTACAAACTAACTAGCGAGTTTGCAAGCTATTTTGTAGCTGGGCAGAGCACTGACGTCCAACTGAACCAAGCGAAGTTACACATCACATAGGTCCTAGGATAGGATATGCTAATGAATGTCAATAGAAAAAAGTTCAAACAAACGAAAATTAAGCAAAGACTGCTAGCAGCCAGCAACATGGGGGTGTATTCAGCAGTCATAACTGAAGCAAAACAATTTGCAACGGGAAACGTTTTGCAACAAAAACTAGAGTTTCTATTGGACGAATTCAGGTAGGCCCCTCCCGTTTGGTTCCTAGTGAAAACACCCCATACTTCTGTAGCATAGCAACAAAATCATGTTTTTAACAGGTCTTCGTCTAACAAACGCGCTCTCCGGTGGGCAGATTAATAAAGATACAAAAAATAATATTCGTTCATTTCAATTGTAATTTTTAAGCTAGTTTGTAAACGTTACATAGTAGTACACATACGACCGTGTAATATGATGAATATAGTCACAGGTAAATGGATGGCCCGACACCATTTTCCTGTGACTATATTCTTAATATAGCACGACATGTCTTAACGTTACTGCTCTTCTAAAACTGTTAGAACATGTATAAAACACAACATAATAAATATGTCTTACCGTCTCGATATGAACATAGAGCTAATTACTAGCTCAGCGATCTCGGAGTTGACTTTGCCCCTCTACTGTTCTTGATTAAATAATTATAATTTTTCTAAACGTTTACTTCCTCCTGCTGCTGCTGGTAGTAATAAAAAATAACTTCCGGTTTGTGCCTTCAAAATAAAAGCTCTTATTTGAAACCAAGTTACAATTATATACTTTAAATAATGACCGCTGTCTGAAATTTTTTTTTTTCATTTGCCATATTAACAAGCTACTGCTACAGTGGTACACAATCGTTTTATTTTTCGATTTTTTTTCGTAGAATCCTTACCACTATTACACCTACTTATCGGCTCTTAACCAATCATGCTATTTCGTTTGTTTTTTTTTTTTTTGCGTCCTTTGTAACTTGTTTTGCACATAATGTTGCTGCTACCGTCTCTTATGACTGAAAAGAGCTTCTAGACATCAGAACTGAGATTACTCACCTCAGATGAGAGGAAGTGTTTTTCTTCAATGAGTCAGACGGGGCGAGATACTACAGACACCTGACCAGGCCAGATCACCTTCATTCGCTGGAGAAGGAAACAGATATTTCGCTGAAAAAGATCAGGGTGCCTTCTGAGGATCATGCGACGAGTGGCAAATCTGCCTTTGCCTTCAGTCCTGCTAGCTAGCGTTCAATCGCTGGAAAAGAAATGGGACGAACTGAAAGCACGTACAGTTGAAGTCTGAAGTTTACATACACTTAGGTTGGTGTCATTAAAACTCGTTTTTCAACCACCCCACAAATTTCTTTTAACAAACTATAGTTTTGGCGAGTAATTTAGGACATCTACTTTGTGCATGACACAAGTAATTTTTTCCAACAATTGTTTACAGACATATTTCACTTATAATACATTGTATCACAATTCCAGGGTGTCAGAAGTTTACATACACTCAGTTGACTGTGCCTTTAAACAGCTTGGACAATTCCAGAAAATGATGTAATTGCTTTAGAAGCTTCTGATAGGCTAATTGACATAATTTGAGTCAATTGGAGGTTAACCTGTGGATTTATTTCAAGGCCTACCTTCAAACTCAGTGTGTCTTTGGAAACATCATGGGAAAATCAAAAGAAATCAGCCAAGACCTCAGCAAAAACCTTGTAGACCTCCACAAGTCTGATTCATCCTTGGGAGAAATTTCCAAACACCTGAAGGTACAACGTTCATCTGTACAAACAACAGTATGCAAGTATTAACACCATGGGACCACAGCAGTCATACGTCTCAGGAAGGATATGCGCAAATCAATCCCAGAACAACAGCAAAGGACCTTGTGAAGATGCTGGAGGAAACAGGTACAAAAGTATTTATATCCGCAGTAAAAACAAGTCCTATATCGACATAACCTGAAAGGCCGCTCAGTAAGGAAGAAGCCACTGCTCCAAAACCGCCATAAAAAAGACAGACTACAGTTTGTAACTGCACATGGGGACAAAGATCGTACTTTTTAAATGTTTTAAAAAATATATATATTAAAATTTTAGCCCTTTTTCTCCACAATTTCATGGTATCCAATTGTTAGTAGCTACTATCTTGTCTCATCGCTACAACTCCTGTACGGGCTCGGGAGAGACAAAGGTTGAAAGTCATGCGTCCTCCGATACACAAGCCGCACTGCTTCTTAACACAGCGTGCATCCAACCCGGAAGCCAGCCAACACCAATGTGTCGGAGGAAACTCTGTGCACCTGGCAACCTTGGTTAGCGTGCACTGCGCCCGACCCGCCACAGGAGTCGCTGGTGCGCGATGAGACAAGGATATCCCTACCGGCCAAACCCTCCCTCCCGGACGACGCTAGGCCAATTGTGCATCGGACCTCCCGGTATACTAATTAGTGTATGTAAACTTCTGACCCACTGGGAATATGATGAAAGAAATAAAATATTAAATAAATCACTCTACTATTATTCTGACATTTCACATTCTTAAAATAAAGTGTTGATAAATTTCAGGAATTGTGAAAACTGAGTTTAAATGTATTTAGCTTAGGTGTATGTAAACTTCCGACTTCAACTGTATATCCAGCCTCTGGTAAGACATGGGGCGGGGGCCTATGCATATATGTAAACAACAGCTGGCGCACGATATCTAAGGAAGTCTCGCGGTTTTTGTTTGCCTGAGGTAGAGTATCTCATGACAAGCTGTAGACCACACTATCCACTTAGAGCGTTTCGATCTGTATTTTTCGTAGCTGTCTCACCTACCACCACAGACCGATGCTGGCACTAAAACCGCACTCAATGAGCTACATACCGCCATAAGCAAACAGGAAAACGCTCATCCAGAGGAGGCGCTCCTAGTGGCTGGGGACTTTAATGCAACAAAACTTAAATCAGTTTTACCTCATTTCTATCACCATGTTAAATGTGCAATCAGAGGGGAAAAAAATTATAGACCACCTTTACTTCACACGCAGAGATTCATACATAGCTCTCCCTCGCCCACCATTTGGCAAATCTGACCATAATTCTATCCTCCTGATTCCTGCTTACAAGCAAAAAATGAAAGCAGGAAGCACCAGTGACATGGTCTATATAAAAGTGGTCAGATGAAGCAGATGCTAAACTATAGAACTGTTTCGCTAGCACAGACTGGAATATGTTCTGGGATTCTTCCAATGGCATTGAGGAGTACACCACATTAGTCATTGGCTTTATCAATAAGGGCATTGAGGACGTTGTCCACACAGTGACTGTATGTACATACCTCAACCAGAAGCCATGAATTACAGGCAACATTCGCACTGAGCTAAAGGGTAGAGCTGCCGCTTTCAAGGTACGAGACTCTAACCTGGAAGCTTATAAGAAATCCTGCTATGCCGTCCGATGACCTATCATTCAGGCAAAACAGCAATACAGGACTAATATTGAATCGTACTACACCGGCTCCAACACTCGTCGGATATGGCAGGGCTTGCAAACTATTACAGACTACAAAGGGAAGCAAAGCCGAGAGCTGCCCAGTGACACGAGCCTACCAGATGAGCTAAATAACTTTTATGCTCGCTTCGAGGCAAGTAACACTGAAACATGCCAGCTGTGTGATCACGCTCTCCGCAGCCGATGCGAGTAAGACCTTTAAACAGGTCAACATTCACAAGCCAGACGGATTACAAAGACGTGTACTCCGAGTATGCGCTGACCAACTGCCAAGTGTCTTCACTGACATTTTCAACCTCTCCCTGTCCGAGTTTGTAATACCAACATGTTTCAAGCAGACCACCATAGTCCCTGTGCACAAGAACACTAAGGTAACCTCCCTAAATGACTACCGACCCGTAGCACTCTGTGTTCATGAAATGCTTTGAAACGCTTGTGGCTCACATCAACACCATTATCCCAGAAATCCTAGACCCACTCCAATTTCCATACAGCCCCAACAGATCCACAGATGATGCAATCTCTATTGCACTCCACACTGCCCTTTCACACCTGGACAAAAGGAACACCTATGTGAGAATGCTATTAATTGACTACAGCTCAGCGTTCAACACCATAATGCCCTCAAAGCTGATCACTAATCTTAGGACCCTGGGACTAAACACCTCCCTTTGCAACTGGATCCTAGACTTCTTGACGGGCCGCCCCCAGGTTGTAAGGGTTGGTAACAAACACATCCGTCACGCTGATTCTCAACACGGGGGGCCCCTCAGGGGTGATTGCTCAGTCCCCTCCTGTACTCCCTGTTCACGCATGACTGCATGGCCAGGCACAACTCCAACACCATCATTAAGTTTGCTGACCGTGTGGTGCAAGGACAACAACCTCCCTCAACATGATCAAGACAAAGGAGATGATTGTGGACTACAGTAAAATGAGAACTGAGCACGCCCCCATTCTCATCGATGGGGCTGTAGTGGAGCAGGTTGAGAGCTTCAAGTTCCATGGCGTCCACATCCCCAACAAACCAACATGGTCCAAGCACATCTAAACAGTCGTGATGAGGACACGACAAGACCTATTCCCCCTCAGGAGACTTAAAATATTTGGCATGGGTCCTCACACCCTCAAAAGGTTTTACAGCTGTACCATCGAGAGCATCCTGACGGGTTGCATCACTGCCTGGTATGGCAACTGCTCGGCCTCCGACCGCAAGGCACTACAGACCTATATACCAGGCGGTGTCAGAGGAAGGCCCTAAAAATTGTCAAAGACTCTAGCCACCCAATGTCGCAGATTGTTCTCTCTGCTACCGCACGGCAAGCGGTACCGGAGAGCCAAGTCTAGGTCCAAGAAGCTTCTTTACAGCTTCTACCCCCAAGCCATAAGACCCCTGAACATCTAATCAGATGATTTGCATTGCCCCCCCTGCGCTGCTGATACTCTGTTATTATCTATGCATAGTCACTTTTATAACTCTACCTACATGTACATAGTACCTCAATTACCATGACTCCAGGCCCCCGCACTTTGACTCTGTACCGGTACCTCCTGTATATAGCCCTGCTGTTGTTATTTACTGCTGCTCTTTAATTCTATATTATTCTTATCTCTCTTATTTTTAACGGCTTGTAAGTAAGCATTTCACTATAAGGCTGTATTCGGCGCATGTGACATAACATTTGATTTGATCAGCCAAGCCTTGTCTGGCAGTGAAACAGTTCATTCGGCCACATTTCCTTCCTTTTAAAAAACATTGCTGATATGGCTGACTTAGTTAAAATAATGTGTTTTCTACTGACAATTGATAAGTACAAACTATGGCATAAGGGGACAACGAGCGGATAAGAGGCAATCCGTAATTTTAATTAAGACATTAATGAGCGAGCTAGGACGGGCCTAGTCAATCAGTGGAGGAAGGGGAGGACCATCCTCAGTGAATTTCATAAAAAGATAAATGGTAAGACATTGAAAAGGTTGTCCTTTTTGAGATAAAACGTTTCTCTAAAACAGGTTATAGGCTACATGTGCACCACCAAGTCAGAACAGTAGGTGGAATTAAGAGGGGTAAATAAACCAAATGATTAGGGTGAGGCACATGGGCTACTAACAGCTTACTACACAACATATACTTAGTATTACTTTCTTAGCTACAGTATACATATCTCCCTTGCATATTATATAATTTATGCAGCAGCATCATTTTTGGACTCACCTTGTTGTGCCGTGCTCAAACAGGAAGGTGGCACGGCAGTCCGTGTGCAAATTTTGTCATCAAAGTCTGGCATTCTCTGGATTTATGGTGCTTTCAAGACTGCTGGGAACTCTGAAAAAAGCAAGGTCAAATCATGATGATGTCATTGGTCATAGCTCTAGAAAGAGGCCCGAGTTCCCGATTTTACAATTACGAGTTGGATGACTGTTCAAAACGTATTTCCTAGTCAGAGCTAGTTTTTCTTCTCCAGAATTCCCAGTTGTCTTGAACTCACTGAAATCAAGTTTTAACAGTTGTTTTGAGCATGGCACAAATCATGCTTCATTGACAGCATGGCCAATGTTGAATGTTTATAATTCTAAACTTGAAAAGAGACACTTAATCCCAGATTTGGGACCACACAGCCACTCCACTGAATATCAGGCTAGTGATTGTTTTGCAATGCTTGTAGTTAACCACCGTCACTAATTCCTCCCAAACCACTTATTGTTGAATTTGCGGTTTCCAACTTGTTCTGAAATGTTTATGTCCAATGCCGATGACCACCAATACATTTTATCTATCATTTCTATCTATAATTTCATATGACAAGGATTAAAAAGGATTTAGCAGTAGATTGTCGACTTGATTCATGATAATGACTGCTAGTCAAGATTTTGAAAGTATGACATTGACATGATCAGTGCCCTGAATTACGGGTCGCCACTGTGGCCAATAACCATGGCTAAGGGCTGTTCTTAGGACATAGCCCTTAGCCGTGGTATATTGGCCATATACCACAAAGAACAGACTTTAGCCGTGGTATATTGGCCATATATCACAAACACCTGAGGTGCCTTATTGCTATTATAAACTGGTTACCAAAGTAATTAGAACAGTAAAAAGTATGTTTTTGTCACTCCCATGGTACAGGTCTGATATACCATTGCTTTCAACCAATCAGCATTCAGAGCTCAAATCACCCCGTTTATAATTGTAAATCAATCCCGTTTGCGCATGTGCATAACTATAGATGCATCTGACAGGAGAGTTTGAGTGATGAAAGTTGGACAGAGGTCTGCAAACCAGTGTGAAATATAAGTTTGCTATTTGTATTTGTAGTAATAGAATACATACAATAACTCAAAAAAGAAAAAGTACAAAAAGTAGGAAGTAATAATATTAAATAATAATATCAAATGTGATGTTTATACATTTGATTTTTCTTGACACAATTTTCCTTGATAAGTCACTCTCACTTAGATATCATGTTGAAAACTGCAAACATTTCTCTCCTATGGCAAAATGTATAAAATTGCAGGAAATTAACTGTGAAATGACACATTTTTCTCTCCGCCCATGGCAAAATGAGCAGAATGACATGAAATGAGCTTTAAAACTGCAACATTTTCTCTGCCCCATGCCAAAATGTATAGAATTGCGTGAAATGAACTCTAAAAAGTCTTTTTTTTTTATTCTGAAAAAAGCTATGAAACACTTAGGGCCCCCAAAAGCCTAGGACAGGCTCTGACTGCATGTGTGTAAATGTAAATGTATGTGTGGTTATAGAGCTCGCCAGCTTGTAGTCCTAAAAAACGGACATGAGTTACCTCTGGTTCGTTCAGCTATTCCTATGGGGGAAATGAATGAGGAAAGAATAGGGTTTTGGGATAAACACCAAACATAAGGTCTGAGGTTGACACAGGTTTAGGAGATCTGTGAGATGATATCAGTCAGTTAACATCACCTTTATGAATTAAAATGATAGGTGCTTTTTTTTTAAATGACATAAATGCTTCAAAATTCACAAAAAGTCATGTTAGCTAATGAACATTATCTCAGAAGACAAAACGTATAAGATCTCCTAAGCCTGTATTTACCACAGACCTTATTTTTGGCGTTTATCCAAAAACCCTACAACTCCATTCATTTCCCCATAGGCTTTGTAAAACTAACTATGGCGGAGTTAGTGCCTACAAAAAATACACTATTTCTCTCTAGTTTTGAGCATGCAGACCTGCGAGACACTCATAAATTCAGATTGTTTTAGTGGCCCCCACCCCCATCAGCTGCTCATCCCTAAACTGTCCAGCAGAGGGCAGTGTCTTACTGCCTGCCTGGTTCACTGCCTTAGACACAGAAGGCCAGAGTCAAAAGTCACTAAAGTATTAGGCAGTTTTTTTACCCAAATAATAACACTAATAATTTATTCAACTTCTATTGCATTTTCCATTACAAATATAATCTCAAAAGCACTTGAAAAAGCAAAGCAAACAAGAATCAAATAAAACTCCATGATAACAGTGACACAGACTCAGATTGTTCTCTTTAAATCAAATCAAATGTATTTATATAGCCCTTCGTACATCAGCTGATATCTCAAAGTGCTGTACAGAAACCCAGCTTTAAAACCCCAAACGGCAAGCAATGCAGGTGTAGAAGCACGGTGGCTAGGAAAAACTCCCTAGAAAGGTCAAAACCTAGGAAGAAACCTAGAGAGGAACCAGGCTATGAGGGGTGGCCAGTCCTCTTCTGGCTGTGCTGGGTGGAGATTATAACAGAACATGGCCAAGATGTTCAAATGTTCATAAATGACCAGCATGGTCAAATAATAATCACAGGCAGAACAGTTGAAACTGGAGCAGCACGGCCTGGTGGACTGGGGACAGAAAGGAGTCACCATGCCAGGTAGTCCTGAGGCATGGTCCTAGGGCTCAGGTCCTCCGAGAGAGCGAAAGAAAGAGAGAATTAGAGAGGGCATACTTAAATTCACACAGGACACCGGATAAGACAGGAGAAGTACTCCAGATATAATAAACTGACCCTAGCCCCCCGACACATAAACTACTGCAGACTAAATACTGGAGGCTGAGACAGGAGGGGTCAGGAGACACTGTGGCCCCATCCGATGATACCCCCGGACAGGGCCAAACAGGAAGGCTATAACCCCACCCACTTTGCAAAAGCACAGCCCCCACACCACTAGAGGGATATCTTCAACCACCAACTAACCATCCTGAGACGAGGCCGAGTATAGCCCACAAAGACCTCCGCCACGGCACAACCCAAGGGGGGGGGGGCACCAACCCAGACAGGAAGATCACATCAGTGACTCAACCCACTCAAGTGACGCACCCCTCCTAGGGACTGCATGAAAGAGCACCAGTAAGCCAGTGACTCAGCCCCTGTAATAGGGTTAGAGGCAGAGAATCCCAGTGGAAAGAGGGGAACCGGCCAGGCAGAGACAGCAAGGGCAGTTCGTTGCTCCAGAGCCTTTCCGTTCACCTTCACTCTCCTGGGCCAGACTACACTCAATCATATGACCCACTGAAGAGATGAGTCTTCAGTAAAGACTTAAATGTTGAGACCGAGTTTGCGTCTCTCTCATGGGTAGGCAGACCATTCCATAAAAATGGAGCTCTATAGGAGAAATCCCTGCCTCCAGCTGTTTGCTTAGAAATTCTAGGGACAATTAGGAGGCCTGCATCTTGTGACCATAGCGTACGTGTAGGTATGTACGGCAGGACCAAATCAGAGAGATAGGTAGGAGCAAGCCCATGTAATGCTTTGTAGGTTAGCAGTAAAACCTTGAAATCAGCCCTTGCCTTGACAGGAAGCCAGTGTAGGGAGGCTAGCACTGGAGTAATACGATCACATTTTTTTGGTTCTAGTCAGGATTCTAGCAGCTGTATTTAGCTCTAACTGAAGTTTATTTAGTGCTTTATCCGGGTAGCCAGAAAATAGAGCATTGCAGTAGTCTAACCTAGAAGTAACAAAAGCATGGATTAATTTTTCTGCATAATTTTGGGACTGAAAGTTTCAGAATTTTGCAATGTTACATAGACGGAAAAAAGCTGTCCTTGAAACAGTCTTGATATGTTCGTCAAAAGAGAGATCAGGGTCCAGAGTAACGCCGAGGTCCTTCACAGTTTTATTTGAGACGACTGTACAACCATTAAGATTAACTGTCAGATTCAACAGAAGATCTCTTTGTTTCTCGGGACCTAGAACAAGCATCTCTGTTTTGTCCGAGTTTAAAAGTATTACGTTTACAGCCATCCACTTCCTTATGTCTGAAACACAGGCTTCTAGCGAGGGCAATTTTGAGGCTTCACCATGTTTCATTGAAATGTACAACTGTGTGTTATCCGCATAGCAGTGAAAGTTGACATTATGTTTTCGAATGACATCCCCAAGAGGTAAAATATATAGTGAAAACAATAGTGGTCCTAAAACGGAACCTTGAGGAACACCGAAATTTACAGTTGATTTGTCAGAGGACAAACCATTCACAGAGACAAACTGATATCTTTCCGACAGATAAGATCTAAACCAGGCCAGAACTTGTCCGTGTAGACCAATTTGGGTTTCCAATCTCTCCAAAAGAATGTGGTGATCGATAGTATCAAAAGCAGCACTAAGGTCTAGGAGCATGAGGACAGATGCAAAGCCTCGGTCTGATGCCATTAAAGGGTAATTTACCACCTTCACAATGTGCAGTCTCAGTGCTATGATGGGGTCTAAAACCAGACAGAAGCATTTCATATACATTGTTTGTCTTCAAGATGTATGTAAAAAATGTATGTAAAAATAAAAAGAATGACTGCAAAATTGAACAAACCATGCAACTCTACACACAAGGACTACTTTTAACAAATTTCCACTGAAAATTTAAAATTTGACTTGAAGAACTGTGCAGATGCCAAGTTTGGAAACCCAAACAGCAGAAACCATCATTCTGTTACCAATCTTTGCATCTGCACTGTTTTTCAAGTAAACATGTTTTGCAATATTTTCAGTGGAAATTGTGAAAAGTAGTCCTTGTGCATAGAGTTGTATGGATTGTTTAACTTGATAATCATTTGTTTTATTTGAGAGATATAAGTGAAAAATCAGAGTCTCAGTGTCACTCTGTAACCATGGAAATGCCCATTAGAGTAGGTCTGGATTAAGTTGAAGGTTGAAGAGTTGAAGGTTCTATGTGCTTCACGCCTTCAACAGATGGAGCGACAGTCAAGAAGGAACCACATACCTTGACCAGAGGGAGGAGGTCAACTGTATCGAATGTAATTTTACAATGATAGGAAAATGTGCTTGAGCTACACTATATATACAAAAGTATGTGGACACCCCTTCAATGAGTGGATTTCAAGATCACAGAATGGTACCACCGAGTGCTGAAGCGCATAGCGTGTAAAAATCATCTGTCCTCGGTTACAACACTCACTACTAAGTTCTAAACTGCCTCTGGAAGCAATGTCAGCACAAGAACTGTTCGTTTGGAGCTTCATGAAATTGGTTTCCATGGCCGAGCAGCCGCACACGAGCCTAAGATCACCATGTGCAATGCCAAGTGGTGTAAAGCTCGCCGCCATTGGACTCTGGAGCAGTGGAAACGCGTTTTCTGGAGTGGTGAATCACACTGGCAGTCCGACGGACGAATCTGAGAAAGCTACCTGCCCCAACTGTACAGTTTGGTGGAGGAGGAATAATGGTCTGGGGCTGTTTTTCCTGGTTCGGGCTAGTTCCCTTAATTTCAGTAAAGGTAAATCTTAACGCTACAGCATGCAATGACATTCTAGATGATTCTCCATACAGAAATCGTTTGTCGAGATCGGTGTGGAAGAACTTGACTGACCTGCACAGAGCCCAGACCTGAACCCCATCAAACACCTTTGGGATGAATTGGAATGCCGACAGCGAGCCAGGCCTAATCGCCCAACATCAGTCCCCACAGCAATGTTCCAACATCTAGTGGAAAGCCTTCCCAGAAGAGTGGAGGCTGTTATAGCAGCAAAACGGGGACCAACTCCATATTAATGACCATGATTTGGAATGAGATGTTTGACGAGCAGATGACCACATACTTTTGGTCGTGTAGTATATTTTCAAACACATTTTGATGTTGACATTTTTTTGCATTCTTAAATATTAGATGAATGTTTGTTTTTTTACATAATTTCATTTGAATTATAAAAACATTTTTTGTTTCTGTGGGGTGTATTGGAACAAATACCACAACCGTCTGGCACCAAGTCAGTGATGGTAAAAAGGTTGTTTGTTTTAGACTGTCTTGCCTCAATTGTTACTCCTAAATCAGAAGAGACTACACATACACTCCCAAGAGACTACGGTCTTCCCCATGGCTGAGGTATCATGCTGTGACTCTCAGAGCCCCTGACCCTAAGTACATTTTGTGTGTGTGTGTGTGTGTGTGTGTGTTTTTAACAATAATTGTGAGGTCACCGCTGCTGTGGAGAGACTCTGTCCATTACAGTAGAGAACTTCACGGCCATACGAGAAAGCCCACATACAAACTACTACAGTTTACTATAGAATTCTGTAGTGAACTGTAGAATACTTTAAAATCCTATACTTTACACTGTAGTATCCCTCAAATGTGTAGTACTTGCTTTATAATTTTACAGAATACTGTAGAATACTATACACTATAGTATCCCTCGATCATGTAGTGCTTACTTTAGAATTGTGTAGTATACTATACTACACACTGTAGTATCCCTTGATCACATAGTGCTTACTTTAGAAATGTTAGATCGATTTACTGCTAGCTTTGTCAGTGCTGTTTTGATTTTAATGTGCTGTCCTTGGAGAGCTCATGTTGGGGATTTCCTCAGAGGTTCCCCCTCGATCGTGTAGTGCTTACTATAGCATTTTGTAGTGTACTATACTTAACTTCACACTGTAGTATCCCTTGATTGATTTTATTTGACCATTTAAAAATAATACATCCACATGTGGATAATGCATTTAGAATATTTGTTGAGAATAATTATTTATTTCCATTGTGGTCCTAGTTTAAACATGTTACTCATTTACAGCTAACCCACATGGGATAAAATACTATAGTATACTATGGTTTAAATACTGCAGTATTGCTATATTTATATACTATAGTATTCACTGTAGGATTCACTGTTTGATTCAAGTGTTCTTGCAGATTGTAGTATACTATATTATTCACTTGTGTTTTTGCAGACTTTACTGTAGTATTTACTGTAGTGTTTTTACAGACATGACTAGTATACTGTAGTATTTACTGTAGTGTTTTTGAGGCCATGACTGTTGTATATTTTACACCTGCAGACTAGGGTTAGCTAAAATGACACAACTACCCGACTATGCCAGTTACTGTTAGATGAGTGGAAACATCTCAACCAGAACAGGCTGTGCCATTGAATAATATAGTATAATACAGTAAATACCGCAAAAACACTACAGTGAATACTAAAGTATAATAGTCATGTCCGCAGAAACAAACATTATAGTATATTACAGTGAATACCTGCAGTAAAGTCTGCAAAAACACTACAGTAAATACTACAATATACTACCAAGGTTGTTACAGTTTTGTAATTTTATATTAGTTTTTATTTATTTTCGTTTTTAGATTTTTGTTTGAAATTCAGTTTAGTTTTAGTTTGTTTTCTGGTCAGCTCTGGGGCACCTCCTCCTCGGGCGGGGGCAATAAGCAAACCAGAGTGGGCCTACCCCGATCAAAAAATGTTTTGTGGCCATCTCGCTTTCTCTCTCTGCCTCGAATTTCTTCCCTGTTGTTAGCTATTGATAGCAAAGATGATCTACTATATTGACGCTCAAACAATAAATACTGTGCATGTCTTCAAGGCAGGCGGGAGGAGACACGATCAGGTGGGACCATTCTAGCCAATGAGAGGGCAGATATGTGTGTGAACAATAGGCACAATTAAGTTGTTTTTCTCAAAGTTGCAGAATGCCAAGTGCGTCCACTTATTTACATTTTGGTCATTTAGCGACAGTTAATGCATTAATCTTAAGATAGCTTGGTGAAACAACCACATATCACAGTCATAGCTACTTTATTGAGGAAAAATGTACTTACTATCAGAAAAGTCTGAGCTAATATGGCGGAAAAAAGTCAAGTGCGAGTGTTCGTTCATAAAATAATAAAATAGGGCCAAGAGACCACAGGTGGCAGAACCGATTGCTCAGGTTGGGTTATAGCATTGCCTGAAGGTAGGGAGGGGAAATTCTTCTTGCTGCTCGCTTATAGGGTCTCAAATCCGATCCAAAAGTCAAACAAGCTCTAGATGGCGCGCTGGAGCAAGATGAAACTTCATTGCGTGAGCAAACACTGAGTCGAAAGAGAGAGGAAATTGTTGAGCGAGCAGAGGACCAGTCCCACAATTGCACAGGCCGGTCAAGAGCGCAAATTAAATGTGTGACTTTGAGCAAGCAGAACATAATTGTCACAGATCAAACATGTCTTAAATAGTACATATAGAACTGTAAGCATAGAAATGTGATTCAAACGTGTAAAAACAACATTTTAACACATTCAATTGTCCACCAGCGATAGTCACTTGTCATGTTTTCGATCTCAATTTCTTAAATTGCTCTCTCAAAGTCTTAGAACCTTTTGGGTTTGGATTTCAGTCAGATAGCGGTTGCGTGTCTAGAAACCTAAGATTGGTCACTTTTATTGTAGTGATGGACGAACTAACAAATTCCTGCCATTGGCCTGTAAACAGTGTTGTGATTGGCTATTATGAGCCTTCGGTTTGCAATACACTGCGGAGTCGTTTGTTTAGTTAGCCAGCCGGGTTGAAGAGTAAGGGCCGAACGACCCAGCAGCTTAATATATACCTTGCGTTGAGTGGAATTTACTTGCTAAACTTTGCTAGCTTAATACTTGTTAGCCAGCATAATGAAAAGCAGACAGTCAGCTCTAGTATTTTTGAGTATGAAGAAAAAACAGAAGCTGCTGAGGTTTATGTGCTTTTTCCACAAAGTGGGTGTGTTTTTGACCAACTGGTAAAAAAGCTGGAGGAAACAACGCTCTGCATCACAGATGTTTACGAGGAAGTCCAAAAGTTCAACATTAAAGATGCTTCAGCTGAAACAGGACAGTTTTTTTTTCTTCTGATACCAGACCAAGCAGCTGATGGACAAACAATTGTCAGCACAAAGGTCCAATGGGCAACAGGACTTTGAAGTTCTATGACACTGTCATTACATACATTGACAAGTGGTTTGATTTCTCACCAGAAAATGTAATGGTGAAACTGATCGGCCTCTATGAGGAGCTCTCCTTCACTGACCTGGAGCAGGTGCTTGGTTGCCCTCGAAATGACAGAGACAGTCAGTATGGACCTACTCTATAAAGAGTGTTGTGCCAGGAGGAAATACAGAGAGCCAGACAGGATACCACAAAATCCACCAGTGAGAAGTAGGTGGCAGTTTTCCAAAACCTAGGGAAAGCCAACTTGATCAACATGTTCAGGATTGTCTCATTTGTCCTCAGTGTGCCAGACTCAAATGCCTGATGACCATTAAATGGTCAGACTCAAGAAAACGATGTAGCACAGAGCTGATCAAAAATGAACTTCAAATATCTGGGAACTGTGACTTGTCATGTAATGACTTCATTTATTGATCATTTATTTTGAGGTTTATTCACATACGTTTACATAACGATACAGTTTTAGTAAAGCTATAGGCGAAATGGAATATGCAAATGTCTTGCTTTTCCAATTGAATAAGAATATACACTGTATATTCTTTCACACAACACCATACCCCCGTGGCACCGTGCACTGGCACGCAACCTTTTGTCCCTTATCTGGCAGTGAGAAAGTTGGCAACCCTACCAGTAACCGAGCCAAATGTGAAAAATCTGTTGAGCACTTGAGCAAGGCACTTTACCCTAATGGCTCCTATAAGTCGCTCTGGATAAGAGCATCTGCTAAATGACAAATGTAAAAAAAAAAAAAAGCTAAATTATGGATATAAGAGATGTGCAAAGAGCAATGTGCAGTTTTGGGATGATTAGTGCAGGGTGCATAGTCTGTAAATGAATAATGTAGAGTGCAAAGTCCATGGATAAGAGGACCAGGTGGATGGTTGGAGAGGGCCATGTCATGGGGGAAGAAAGTGTTCAGGAGGCATGAGATTTTGGTTGTGATTAACCTGAACCGTTTGCTAGAGGGGAATCTTTGGAAGAGAGTGTGGAAGGGGTCGTCGATGATCTTTCTTGCATGGTTCTTCGCCCTGGAGTCATACAGGACCCGCGATGGAGGGCAGGTGGCAGCCAATGACCCTCTCAGAAGACTGGACAATCCGTTGCAGTAATGAAGGAGGTGAGGATGGATTCGATGATGGTCATTTAAAGCTGAATTAGTACACATAAGAGGACTGAGGACCAAAAACACCTTGCATTCACCAAACATTGCACTGAGGAAAACATTTTTGTTATAGTAATTGTCTGATTGGGAACTACCATCTATCAAGTATAGAATCCGAAATTATTTATATTTGACATTGGACGTTGTGAGGTTCTGTGTTATGCACTATAGCCCGTTACCATATCATATGTGATTGAATATTATCTGCTGTTGGCTTGTGTGGGTGTATGTGTTGTGCAACATAGTTGACTTGAGACATTGTGTAGCATAGTGTGAATTGCAGCTAATCTAGGGTGTCAACAGTTTCAGGGCCATGGGCCTTTCTCGTGGTGGAAAAATACAGAATAACATAAAAACAGGAACTGTGCAATGAGTTGCGGGGGACACATGCAGAACGTAGTGTAGAAAACAGTCTTTTGTTAGATAACAGAAGCCAGGTGTGTGTGATAACTGTATTGAGAGTATGAGCGCATAGATATTCTACACAGCAACAACGCCTGACCGCTGAAGCGCCTAGGGGCTGGGACCAGCTCCTGCGCCAACAATCAACGATAGGCTGAGTGAGTTTAAACCACACCCAGTCTCTACTCTGACAGGCCAGCTCAGAAGCGGGAACTACTTCTGTCAGAGTATATTATAATAACTTTGTCAGGAACAAGTCAGTTCTCTGTTCTGCCCTGCGTGGTATTACAGCGAACCCGTATATAAGAAAATTGCATTTACCACTTATTGCTTAGCTAATAAAAAGTACATAGTATACAATCGGTGACTCCGTGTCATACTTGTTCTGATACCAGATTTGAATTGACACAACCCTAACAACGTTTTATTGAATACAATCAGTAATACAGGAGTCAAATCGCATATGGAGTCGCATCAGATCAGATGTTATCAGCAAGACAGAGCTATCTGTGGAAAGAGCACAAGTAGAACAACTATTTTATATTTATTTATTTAACCAGGTAGGCCAGTTAAGGACACGTTCTCATTTACAACTGCGACCTGGCCTGTCACGGCTTCCACCGAAGTCGTTTACTCTCCTTGTTCGGGTTGTGTTCGGTGGTCGGCGTCACTGATTTCTAGTCGATCCACTTTTCATTTTTGCCATGGACTTTCGGACCCTGGCAGTTTGCGCGAGGACGTCCGTCGGGAGTTGGCCTGCAGGGACACCACCCTCACCTTCGACCAGCTGGTGGACCTGTCTATTCGGTTGGATAACCTGCTGGCTACCCGCGGACGTCCAGAGCGGGGTCTGTCGGTTCCATCCCCCAGCACCACCGCTCCGATGCCCATGGAGACTGGGAGGTGCTGTGCGCAGGGAGACCGGAGGAGTTTCCGTCTCGTGCACCATCTGTGGCCGCAGAGGTCACACTGCTGGTCGGTGCCGGGTTGGTTCCTCTGGGGATCGAGACAGTAGGCAGGGCACTCTGGTGTCACCCCAGGTGAGCCGGCACCATTCTCACTCAGAGCCCTCTGTTCCACACATGTATGTCACTTTTCCTGAACTTTCTCCGCATTCCCAGCATAAGGCACTCGTCGAGTCAGGCGCGGTTCGGAATTTTATAGACAAATCGTTTGCCTATAGTTTAGAGATCCCGATTGTTCCCATGGCTGTGCCCTTCCCCGTTCACGCCTTAGACAGTCGACCATTAGGGTCCGGATTAGGGAGGCCACCGCTCCCCTGGGCATGGTGACGCAGGGGGATCACAAGGAGATAATCGGTCTCTTTATTGGACTCTCCTGCGTTTCCCGTGGTGCTAGGCCTACCCTGGTTAGCCTGTCATGAGCCCACTGTCTCGTGGCAACAGAGGGCTCTCACGGGGTGGTCGCGAGAGTGCTCGGGTAGATGTTTAGGGGTTTCCGTTGGTGCTACTACGGTGGAGAGTCCAGACCAGGTTTCCACTGTGCGCATCCCCCACTGAATATGCCGATTTGGCTCTCGCCTTCTCCAAAAAGAAGGCGACTCAATTACCACCCCATTGACAGTGGGATTGTGCGATAAATCTCCTGGTAGACGCCGCACTTCCCAGGAGTCACGTGTATCCCCTGTCACAGGCTTAGACGGTGGCTATGGAAACTTATGTCTCCGAATCTCTGCGTCTGGGCTACATTCGGTCCTCCACTTCACCCGCCTCCTCGAGTTTCTTTTTTGTGAAGAAGGGAGGTCTGCGCCTGTGTATTGACTATCGAGGTCTAAACAGATCACTGTGAGGTACAGTTACCCGCTACCTCTCATAGCCACAGCGATTGAGTCAATGCACGGGGCGTGCTTCTTCACCAAACTAGATCTCACGAGCACGTACAACCTGGTGCGTGTCTGGGAGGGAGACGAGTGGAATACTGCTTTCAGTACTAACTTAGGGCATTATGAGTACCTCGTCATGCCGTACAGGTTGATGAATGCTCCATCAGTCTTCCATGCCTTTATAGACAAGATTTTCAGGGACCTGCACGGGCAAGGTGTATATGGATGACATTCTGATATACTCCGCTACAAGTACCAAGCATGTGTCCCTGGTGCGCAGGGTGCTTGGTCGTCTGTTGGAGCATGACCTGTACGTCAAAGCTGAGAAATGCCTGTTCTTCCAACAGTCCGTCTCCTTCCTAGGGTACCGCATTTCCACTTCAGGGGTGGAGATGGAGAGTGACCGCATTTCAGCTGTGCCTAATTGGCCGACTCCCACCACGGTAAAGGAGGTGCAGCGGTTTCTAGGGTTTGCCAATTACTACCGGAGGTTTATCCGGGGTTTTGGTCAGGTAGCGGCTCCCTTTACCTCACTGCTGAAGGGGGGACTGGTGCGTTTGCAGTGGCGGACAGGGCTTTTGGTCACCTGAGGGCTCTGTTTACCTCTGCTCCCATGCTGGCCCATCCAGAGGTGGACGCGTCCGAGGCTGGGATAGGAGCCGTGCTCTCTCAGTGCTCGGGTACGCCACCAAAGCTCCGCCCCTGTGCCTTTTTCTCGAGGAAGCTTAGTCCGGCGGAGCGAAACTATGACGTGGGGGACCAGGAGCTGTTGGTTGTCGTCAAGGCTCTGAAGGCGTGGAGACATTGACTTGAGGGGGATAAACACCTTTTTCTCATCTGGACCACGGTTTAGCTCTAATCTATCGCCAGTTTTGTTCGGCGCGGCTCGGACTGGAACATACCGGACCTATTTCTCTCCATGTCCCTGGATTTCAACCGCTAACTCTGGACATTTATACCTGGATCTTGCAGCTAACTAGCTGCTATCCGACTTTCGTCGATTCCGGAGCAAACATCAATTATTCCGGAGCTAGCCAGCTGAAGAGTTCCATCAATCACTCCTGGGCTACAATCACCTATCCTGACCCGTTTTGCTGCCAACGCGGAGCCCCACCGGGCCTTCACAACTGGACTACCGACGTTATCTACCCGAGGGAGTTATCCGGCTGGCTACTCCGTCGCAACGTTACCTGTACGCCCATCTGCGGTCCGCTAACCGTTAGGTCTATTCAGATAGCAGCCGATAAGACAGCTATCGGACAATTAATTTTATTTTATTTTTTTCTTGGGCCTCTATAACTATATATTTTTTTTTTTGTGTGAATTGTATTCATCCCCTCTACCATACGGAACCCCACTAATCCTACCGACGGAAACACACAAGGTGGCTAATAACAGACCTCCATCCTATACTAGCTTGCTACCGATGGTCCGGCTAGCTGTCTAAATCGCCGTGACCCCAACCAACCTCACTACTCACTGGACCCTTTTGATCCCTCGACTAAGCATGCCTCTCCTTAATGTCAATATGCCTTGTCCATTGCTGTTCTGGTTAGTGTTTATTGGCTTATTTCACTGTAGAGCCTCTAGTCCTGCTCACTATACCTTATCCAACCTATTAGGTCCACCACCCACACATGCAATGACATCTCCTGGTTTCAATGATGTTTCTAGAGACAATATCTCTCTCATCATCACTCAATACCTAGGTTTACCTCTACTGTATTCACATCCTACCATACCTTTATCTGTACATTATACCTTGAAGCTATTTTATCGCCCCCAGAAACCTCCTTTTACTCTCTGTTCCAGACGTTCTAGACGACCAATTCTTATTGCTTTTAGCCGTACCCTTATCCTACTCCTCCTCTGTTGCTCTGGCGATGTAGAGGTGAATCCAGGCCCTGCAGTGCCTAGCTCCACTCCTATTCCCCAGGCGCTCTCTTTTGATGACTTCTGCACCTGTAATGGCCTTGGTTTCATGCATGTTAACATTAGAAGCCTCATCCCTAAGTTTGTTCTATTCACTGCTTTAACCTCTTCAGTCGACCCTCTACTTTTTTGAACATTTTGTTAAAAATCGCGCAACATTTCAGCGCCCTGCTACTCATGCCAGGAATATAGTACGTTCATATGGTTAGAATGTGTGGATAGGAAACCCTCGGACGTTTTTAAAACTGGTTAAATCACGACTGTGGCTATTACATAACGTGCGTTACATCGGAAAGCGCAGGAAAACCTGATCACAGAAAATGGAAATAAATATCCTTGCGCCACTTCCAGCAATTGTTAACAGTGAGCCGAATTAGATAAGACCGAGCATTCAACTCCGACAGCATCCCCGTGTTGTCGAGAGTCTTGTGAATTTAATCATCTTTGATTCTTGGTTGAACCGAAAGAGGGGCACCGCTTACCTCCGGTCTCCGCCCAGATCATTCCGGAAGAGCTCTCTCCTGAAATTTTTTCCAAGACGACAGCTAATGATATTTACATCGCCTACGGATGATTTTTATCGCTTATTAACGTTTACTAATACCTAAAGTAGCATTACAAACGTATTTCGAAGTGTTTTGTGAAAGTTTATCGTCTACTTTTTGAATTTTAAAAAATGACGTTACGTTGTGAAATCGCTGTTTTTTTCGTTTATCACACAGTCTACATATAACGATATCTTGGCTTTATATGGCCCGATTTAATCGAAATAAAGACCCAATAGTGTTTATGGGACATCTAGGAGTGCCAACAAAGAAGATGGTGAAAGGTAATGACTGTTTTCTATTTTATTGTGCGGTTTGTGTAAAGCCGAAATGCTAATTATTTTGTTTACGTCCCCTGCTGTGCTTTTCTGTTGTAGTGTATTGGTGCATGCTATCAGATAATAGCTTCTCATGCTGTCGCCGAAAAGCATTTTAAAAATCGGACTTGTTGCCTGGATTCACAACGAGTGTAGCTTTAATTTGATACCCTGCATGTGTATTTTAATGAACTTTTGAGTTTTAACTAATACTATTAGCATTTAGCGTAGCGCATTTGCATTTCCAGAGCTCTAGTTGGGACGCAAGCGTCCCAAGTAGAGGCAACAGGTTAACACACTCTGCCAACCCGGATTTTCTAGCTGTGTCTGAATCCTGGCTTAGGAAGACCACCAAATATTCTGACATTTTCATCCCAAACTACAACATTTTTAGACAAGATAGAACTGCAGTGTTGCAATCTACTGCAAAGATAGCCTGCAGAGTTCTGTCCTACTATCCAGGTCTGTAGCCAAACAATTTGAACTTCTACTTTTAAAAATCCACCTCTCTAAAAACAAGTCTCTCACCGTTGCCGCCTGCTATAGACCACCCTCTGCCCCCAGCTGTGCTCTGGACACCATATGTGAACTGATTGCCCCCCGTCTATCTTCAGAGCTCGTGCTGCTAGGCGACCTAAACTGGAACATGCTTTTAACACCCCAGCCATCCTACAATCTAAGCTTGATGCCCTCAATCTCACACAAATTATCAATGAACCTACCAGGTACGTCCCCAAAGCCTTAAACACAGGCACTCTCATTGATATCATCCTAACCAACTTGCCCTCTAAATACACCTCTGCTGTCTTCAACCAAGATCTCAGCGATCATTGCCTGCATCCGTAATGTGTCAGCGGTCAAACGACCTCCACTCATCACTGTCAAACGCTCCCTGAAACACTTCAGCGAGCAGGCCTTTCTAATCAACCTGGTCGGGGTATCCTGGAAGGATATTGATCTCATCCCGTCAGTAGAGGATGCCTGTTTTTTGTTTTTTTTACAATCCCTTCCTAACCATCTTAAATAAGCATGCCCCATTCAAGAAATTTAGAACCAGGAACAGATATAGCCCTTGGTTCTCCCCAGACCTGACTGCCCTTAACCAACACAAAAACATCCTATGGCGTTCTGCATTAGCATCGAACAGCCCCCGTGATATGCAGCTGTTCAGGGAAGATAGAAACCATTATACACAGGCAGTTAGAAAAGCCAAGGCTAGCTTTTTCAAGCAGAAATTTGCTTCCTGCAACACTAACTCAATGTTATGGGACAATGTAAAGTCCATGGAGAATAAGAACACCTCCTCCCAGCTGCCCACTGCACTGAAGATAGGAAACACTGTCACCACTGACAAATCCACCATAATTGAGAATTTCAATAAGCATTTTTCTACGGCTGGCCATGCTTTCCACCTGGCTACTATTACCCCGGTCAACAGCACTGCACCCCCCACAGCAACTCGCCCAAGCCTTGCCCATTTCTCCTTCTCCCAAATCCAGTCAGCTGATGTTCTGAAAGAGCTGCAAAATCTGGACCCCTACAAATCAGCCGGGCTAGACAATCTGGACCCTTTCTAAAATTATCTGCCGAAATTGTTGCCACCCCTATTACTAGCCTGTTCAACCTCTCTTTCGTGTCGTCTGAGATTCCCAAAGATTGGAAAGCAGCTGCGGTCATCCCCCTCTTCAAAGGGGGGGGGACACTCTTGACCCAAACTGCTACAGACTTATATCTATCCTACCCTGCCTTTCTAAGGTCTTCGAAAGCCAAGTCCACAAACCGATTACCGACCATTTTGAATCTCACCATACCTTCTCTGCTATGCAATCTGGTTTCAGAGCTGGTTATGGGTGCACCTCAGCAACGCGCAAGGTCCTAAACGATATCTTAGCCGCCATCGATAAGAAACATTACTGTGCAGCCGTATTCATTGATCTGGCCAGGGCTTTCGACTCTGTCAATCACCACATCGGCAGACTCTACAGCCTTGGTTTCTCAAATGATTGCCTCGCCTGGTTCACCAACTACTTCTCTGATAGAGTTCAGTGTGTCAAATCGGAGGGTCTGCTGTCCGGACCTCTGGCAGTCTCTATGGGGGTGCCACAGGGTTCAATTCTTGGACCGACTCTCTTCTCTGTATACATCAATGATGTCGCTCTTGCTGCTGGTGAGTCTCTGATCCACCTCTACGCAGACGACACCATTCTGTATACTTCTGGCCCTTCTTTGGACACTGTGTTAACAACCCTCCAGGCAAGCTTCAATGCCATACAACTCTCCTTCCGTGGCCTCCAATTGCTCTTAAATACAAGTAAAACTAAATGCATGCTCTTCAACCAATCGCTACCTGCCCGCCTGTCCAACATCACTACTCTGGACGGCTCTGACTTAGAATATGTGGACAACTACAAATACCTAGGTGTCTGGTTATACTGTAAACGCTCCTTCCAGACCCACATCAAACATCTCCAATCCAAAGTTAAATCTAGAATTGGCTTCCTATTTCGCAACAAAGCATCCTTCACTCATGCTGCCAAACATACCCTTGTAAAACTGACCATCCTACCAATCCTCGACTTCGGCGATGTCATTTACAAAATAGCCTCCAATACCCTACTCAACAAATTGGATGCAGTCTATCACAGTGCAATCTGTTTTGTCACCAAAGCCCCATATACTACCCACCATTGCGACCTGTACGCTTCATACTTGTCGCCAAACCCACAGGTCATCTATAAGACCCTGCTAGGTAAAGTCCCCCCACCATAGCATCACCCACCTGTAGCACGCGCTACAGCAGGTATATCTCTCTGGTCACCCCCAAAACCAATTATTTCTTTGGCCGCCTCTCCTTCCAGTTCTCTGCTGCCAATGACTGGAACGAACTACAAACATTTCAAACTGGAAACACTTATCTCCCTCACTAGCTTTAAGCACCAACTGTCAGAGCAGCTCACAGATTACTGCACCTGTACATAGCCCACCTATAATTTAACCAAACAACTACCTCTTTCCCTACTGTATTTATTTGATTTATTTATTTATTTATTTTGCTCTATTTTATTTACTTTGCCACCATGGCCTTTTTTTTTGCCTTTACCTCCCTTATCTCACCTCATTTGCTCACATCGTATATAGACTTGTTTATACTGTATTAATGACTGTATGTTTGTTTTACTCCACGTGTAACTCTGTGTCATTGTATGTGTCGAACTGCTTTGCTTTATCTTGGCCAGGTCGCGATTGTAAATGAGAACTTGTTCTCAACTTGCCTACCTGGTTAAATAAAGGTGAAATAAAAATAAATAAATACAACTATGTAAACTTCCGATTTAAACTGTATGTTGATGTAGGCTAGACTATGTAATATTTCATTTATGTTTTTAATATAATCTATAACAAATATTCCAATTGTTTTATTTAGTGTAGCCTCTGATAGGTTTACTTCAGTCTCTATAATCCCCGCCCCTTCGAAAATCAGTGCAGCATTACAGTTTTTGGTGGACTGGAAGCGGCAGTGCGGATTCTCCCAGTCATTCCCAGCTCTTGTTGCCCAGCCTCTCGTTTGCCCGTTGCGGACTCTGAAGGCGGTGAAGTTCGTTCCTTATTATTTGATTGGTAAGTCAAAAAATGTGTTGTTTCAAACAGACGAGTTTCTCATCATATTGCCAGTTATAATGTAATTAGGGCCGAGGTTAGACAATCTCCGTTCCACCGATTGGCTACAAAGCAAATAGGTTACCTAAATTTACTGTGAGGTGATGGAAAATTGTGAAATTAAGCAAATATGAAATCGTGAATCACGTGTATATAGACATACGATTGAAACTATGTTTTGTCGGTCTTTGTTTTTTTTTTATAGGCCTTTGCTATTAAATTCATTAGACATGTTGATGTTGTAGGCCTACTGCTCATATCAGAAATGCCTTTATTTAAAGGCCTATCTTATACATTATGCGCAATTTGGATAATATTTCATTTGTATATTGTCTGATATCAATTTGCATGGTGTTCTGTGACTTTCATTATGGGTGGAATAACGGTACAGTAGAATGGACGCAAACAGGCGTGGTCGTGCGGATCTGTGGCGCTGCGCGAAAGGTAGCTCATGGTGATGCTGCGAGGGCAAGGATTAGCTGGTTTGTTTATTCTGTACAGTTAGACTGGCTAACTGTGGCATTAACAGGATGTGTGAGTTAGGTTGTGCACAATAACAGAAATTCCACTATTTTATGGTCCTTGTTTTACGTGGTGCGTAGTTGTTAACGATTGATAATTTTGGGTTATTGATATAGACAACATTACTCATTTTAGGTGAAGTGTATCGGTAGTTGAAATGGCCGCTGTTGGCTAATGTTACATTGGCAGCTAAAATCTGTCATTGCTTGATGCGATGTTGATATAGTAACTAGCAATACGCAAGTGTTCGGCTCCTCCTCAAAACATAACTTGGAGGACGTGAAGCATCACCTACATGGTTTTCTTTAGTATGTGCTAGTGACCAAATACTTTACATGTATCTCATCAACATGTTGTTTGTGTCTCCAATATAGTTTTTATTTGGTGGACTAAATCTTTGCAGTTGGTGCTACATGCGGGCTTCAACATCAAACCAGTCCAGCGTTGCAGCACTAATGCGACCTGGTCGAGTCGAGTCCTCAATGTCCTAGTCACAGAAGGACTCCAACAACATTTTAAAATGCGAGCAATGAGGGAGATGAGTCAGTTAAACAAAGTGATTCTGCTGAGCCAAATACTCGGCTCTATGGTAGTGAAGCTGTAGGCCGAAGTTACTGCAAGCATCTATTTTTCAAGCAACCAGTAACTTCCTCGTTCCAGTGGTGGCACGTTAAGTTTACCTGGTAGGCCTATCTATCCTACCTACAAAAAGTTATGCCAGCCACAGTGGGAACTGAAGTTGTGAAATATCCATTGCGAAAAACAAAGGAACACATGCACAGTTAAAGGTGTTATAGGATTTAAAGGATTTTTAATAACTCTAAGACCTGCAATTTAGTTACACTGTGGGTATTATATGGGACTTGATATTACTGAATCAATACTTTTTCTAAACCACAAGGCTTGAGTGACATGTTTGTTTCAAGTTATTTGGGGTTTTAATGGTTCTACGGAATAGTTTTTGATCAGGCTTTCTATGGCATAGTGGCATTAAAGTTTGGCACTCTGGTGCATTTTGCTATTAGGTTTTGCTTGATGGATCAGGCTCTTTTCTTAAGACCATTTGCTGTATGCAGACCTAGTGTCTGCCAGCCCCTCTCAGCCTTGTCTGAAAGGGCGGGGTCCCTTTGCAATGGGGAAAAACTTCAGTGTGTGAATGCAGAAAGACACAAGCACTCAAACACATATCCATCTGTCTAATATCACACATATGCACAAATGCACAGACCAAATATTACATCATATTTGGTTTCCAAATTATGTGTTCAAGAACTGAAAGTTACAAAATGATGATATCCTGGCATATCCACAACCGATATACATGCATTTTCCAGTATCTTTAGGTTGTTGTTTTTGTCTATGTTTTTCTCAATTTGAGTCTCTGTGCAGTTACACCATGTCACGTCCTGACCTTAGTTCCTCTTTTTATGTCTCTATTTTAGGTTGGTCAGGGCGTGAGTTGGGGTGGGCATTCTATGTTTGTATTTCTAGGTGTTTGGCCTGGTATGGTTCCCAATCAGAGGCAGCTGTCAATCGTTGTCTCTGATTGAGAACCATACTTAGGCAGCCTGTTTTCGCCCTTGAGTTGTGGGTAGTTATTTTCTGTTTAGTGTGTTTTGCACCTGACGGCGCTGTTTCGGTTGTGCCTTTTGTTACTTTGTATTTAGTGTTCAGTTATATTTAATAATATGCTGAACACGTACCACGTTCTGGCTGGAAGGGATCGCCTCCCATGGGAACAGGTGGAGGCAGCCAGGAGAGGTGAACCAGTGGTACGAGGGAACACGGCTAGCAAGGAAGCCCGAGAAGCAGCCCCAAACATTTCTTGGGGGGAGGGGGGGGGGCACATGGGGAGATTGGCAAAGTCAAGTAGGAGACCTGAGCTAACTTCCTGTGCTTACCGTGGAGAGAGAGTGACCGGGCAGGCACCGTGTAATGCGGTGAAGCCCACGGTGTCCCCAGTGCGCATACATAGCCCAGATACATAGCCCAGTGCGCTACATCGCAGCTCCTTGTATTGGCCGGGCTAGAATGGGCATCAAGCCAGGAGGGATGAAGCCGGCTCAGGGCATCTGGTCTCCAGTGCGTCTCCTCGATCCGTGTTATATGGCACCAGCCCTACGCACTGTGTCTCCCGTGGGTCTGCTCAGCCCAGTGCGTCTTGTGCCTGCGCCCCGCAAGTGCCGGGCTAAAATCAAGGTAGCCCTTTCAATGAGTATCATCTGTTCAGGGAGCAGTGGAACAGTTATTTATGTGCCCTGATGGTTTCACAATAAATAAATCAGTTGTGTTAAGGAGAGATTATTTTCAGAATTCTGCCTTGAATTGAATTTCTCTCACCTTCAGGCCCCATTTTCCCTAAACTCTTCTTACATTATCTGCTCATCCAGTGAAATGACTGATAAAACAGTCATGCTCAAACTGCACAGATACTGTATGCCCCTTCCACTGTAAGCAACCAGCCATTTTATCCATGGGACCTTTTAACTCCAAACTGCTTTTAAAATCTTCTATTAAAAAGACAATGAATGTCATCACATAAACTGATACCTGGTGTGTTTGGGGCTGGTATTTGAAATTGACACAACAGCATGTGGTATAGTGAAAAAGGTGGTGGAGAGGGTGGCATCCTGTTTTCTATCAGGGCAGGTGATGGTCAGTAAAAGAGGGGGGTGGAAGGGTGGGGAACAGCTGTGACCACTGGGGTTACAGGTGAGGACCACACAGCCTCGCTGTGTGTGTGTGTGTGCATGTTATCATGCGTGTGTGTGCATGTTATCATGCGTGTGTGCGCATGTGGCTGGTAGCCTAGCAGTTAAGAGCATTGGGCCAGTAACCGAAAGATCGCTGGTTTGAATCTCTGTGCTGACTAGGTGAAAAATCGTCTGAAGTGCCCTTGAGCATAATTGCTCCTGTAAGTCGCTCTGGATATGAGTGTTGACTAAAATGTGAAAAAAATGGTTTGGGTGATGGTATGTACATTGTTTTGGGAGTGGTCAGCCAACTTGGACATGCTTGGGCCATCTCCCCTTCAGTAGGACCACCATTGCAAGCAAGTTTCCACAGCTGTGTCTTTTAGGCTAAAAGGAATTTACACTCTTGTTATAGGGACCAAAGTCTGAGAATGCCTAGAGACTGAGCCATTAGTCTTGCAGCCTCCCCAGTGCCCTTTTTGTGTCTAAAATACTAGGCCATTTAAGCTGATGTAATTGATTTTTTATTTTATTTAGTTCACCTTAATTTAATCAGGTAAGATGGTTGAGAACAAGTTCTCATTTACAACTGTGACCTGGCCAAGATAAAACAAAGCAGTGCGACACAAACAACACAACACACATGGAATAAACAAGCGTACAGTCAATAACACAATAGAAAAAAAAGAAAGTCTATGTACAGTGTGTGCAAATGACGTGAGGAGGTAAGGCAATAAATAGGCCATAGTAGCGAAGTAATTACAGTTTGGCAAATTAACACTGGAGTGATAGATGAGCAGATGATGATGTGCAAGTAGAAATACTGGGGTGCAAAAGAACAGAAAAGTAAATAAAAACAATATGGGGATGAGGTAGGTAGATTGGATGGGCTATTTACAGATGTACAGCTGCAGCGATCGGTTAGCTGATGTTTAAAGTTAGTGAGGGAAATATTAGTCTCCAGCTTGAGCGATTTTTTTGCAATTAGTTCCAGTCATTTGCAGCAGAGAACTGGAAGGAAAGGCGGCCAAAGCAGGTGTTGGCTATGGGGAAGACCAGTGAGATATACCTGCTGGAACGTGTGCTATGGGTGGGTGTTGTTATTGTGACCAGTGAACTGAGATAAGGCGGAGCTTTACCTAGCATAGACTTATAGATGACCTGGAGCCAGTGGGTCTGGCTACGAATATGTAGCGAGGGCCAGCCGACTACTGCATACAGGTCGCAGTGGTGGATGGTATAAGGGGCTTTGGTGACAAAACGGATGGCACTGTGATAGCCTGCATCAAATTTGTTGAGTAGTGTTGGAGGCTATTTTGTAAATGACATCGCCGAAGTTGAGGACCAGTAGGATGGTCAGTTTTACGAGGGTATGTTTGGCAACATGAGTGAAGGATGCTTTGTTGCGAAATAGGAAGCCGATTCTAGATTTACATTTGGATTGGATATGTTTAATGTGAGTCTGGAAGGAGAGTTTACAGTCTAACCAGACACCTAGGTATTTGTAGTTGTCCACATATTCTAGGTCAGAACCGTTCAGAGTAGTGATGCTAGTCAGGCGGGCGGGTGCGGGCAGCGAACGGTTGAAAAGCATGCATTTGGTCTTACTAGCGTTTTAAGAGCAGTTGGAGGCCACAGAAGGATTGTTGTATGGCACTGAAGCTTGTTTGGAGGTTAGTTAACAATGTCCAAATAAGGGCCAGATGTAAACAGAATGGTGTCGTCTGCGTAGTGGTGGATCAGGGAATCACCTGCAGCAAGAGCAACATCATTGATATATACAGAGAAAATAGACGGCCCGAGAATTTAACCCTGTGGTACCCCCATAGAGACTGCCAGAGGTCCGGACAACAGGCTCTCCGATTGTACACACTGAACTCTATCAGAGAAGTAGTTGGTGAACCAGGTGAGGCAGTCATTTGAGAAACCAAGGCTGTTGAGTCTGTCGATAAGAATGTGGTGATTGACAGAGTCGAAAGCCTTGGCCAGGTCGATGAAGGCGGCTGCACAGTACTGTCTTTTATCGATGGCGGTTATGATATCGTTTAGTACCTTGAGCGTGGCTGAGGTGCACCTGTGATCAGCTTGGAAACTGGATTGCACAGCGGAGAAGGTACGGTGGGATTCGAAATGGTCAGTGATCTGTTTGTTAACTTGGCTTTCGAAGACTTTAGAAAGACAGGGCAGGATGGATATAGGTCTGTGACAGTTTGGGTCTAGAGTGTCACCCCCTTTGAAATTGGTAGTAATAGTTTAGTCATTTTTCATTGTGTTATTCAGTACCATCTTTTCATCCATTTAGTGATACTATGAGTATTTAGGAAACAACAGTAGATCAAGGAAAATAGAACATTACATACGCCAATGTTTGGACTGGGGTATGTTTGGCATAACTGAAGCCAAATAGCTGATAGCATACTGTACTCTCTTATCTAAGCCCAAACAGAACTAGCGGAAATGACAAAGACCCCTTGGGAGTGGGCGAGAACCATGCGCAGCAGCAGTAGCCTATAATAGTTTTACTCTTTCCCAATTCTCCTCCCCTGGATACTTGATACACATTTGTTTCCATGATTTCTCCCTAAGTGCCCTAATTCAATATCTGTCCTGTGAGGTAGAAGCACAGCAAAGACTGTGTTGGGTTGATGTTTTGTCCTTCCTAACCTCGGTTGGGGCCTATAGCACCTTAAAAGCATTAGTACTACGTATTGTTTTTGGTGATGAGTTACACAGCGGCAAGCTTTTCTTGCATTTCTGATGCAGGCTCCCAGTTGTATTTTATTCAGATCATTTACTGTTTTGACACATTAGCCGTTTGCACAGCTGGCTTAGAACCAGTGTCCTGCCCAAGGGTGCACAGCTGGGCTGCACACCAAGATTTCACTGACTGACCCTGCAGTAAGAAACTGTCTTAAATGTTGGCTGTATGATTAATATACATAAGGTTATAATATAATCAATCAATGTCATTTGGTAGCAGTGCTCGTACAGAACCAAATAGTTAATGATGTGTCTAACTCTCGTTCAACTTTAGCTCATTTGCAATGGATTGTCATGTTATTCAAAATTGAGTTTTGCAGCTGGGCTAGTCTCTTGGAAATTGTGTCTTTTTGTGCTTTCATTTGTGCTACAGCTGTGATGACATTATGCCGTCCTTTGTTTGTTGTCTGTGGTCTAGCTCTTGTCCAACAGTGTTAGTGCACATCCTTAAAGCACTAGCGCCCTGGACCAGAGCTACCCATGGTCTATCACTTTTGCCTGGAGGGGAACGTTGTTCAAGAGTTTCTGGAAAAGATGAGCTAATTCTAAGAGGATGCATTTCCCATGTCATGAACCTCATATCATTTGTGTTCCCCCATTTTCCATGTCTCTTGGTCCACCAAAGCAGGAAATCGTGACCTGGAGTTCCACTGGTGCAGTTTCCATGTCATGTGGCTTGTAGCTGCTAACACAGCTGAAGGACAGCATCCATCTTGGCTCCCTTTACTCTCTCAAACAATTTCAATACCAGCCACTGCAGATATTAATTTGATCTACTTCTTGAAATGGTGTGCCCCATTTAGCATATGATTAATGTGCTGAATAGATAATCCCTGATTCCTTGAAGTGCCTCACACACACACACACACACACACACACACACACACACAATTGTACTATGGCAAAAGAGGGACAGCAAGAGCAATGGGTAAGTAGTAGTCATAGGGGCTTTAAGTTGGCAGAAATGGGGTATGAGGCCTAGATTTGTAAGTATCTGATAAGAGTGAGAGAGTATAATGACAACCAGACCTTCAGAGCAGTGTTTTGAAAGTATGCTAGTGAAATTCAGAGGAGATCCAGCGCATTCGGAAAGTATTCAGACCACATTATTTTGTTATCAACACACAATAGCTCATAATGACAAAGCGAAAACAGGTTTTTAGAAAGTGAATTGATGTACACTACCGTTCAAACTTTTGGGGTCACTTAGAAATGTCCTTGTTTTTGAAAGAAAAGCTTTTTTTGTCCATTAATGTCAACGGTGGGTGTAGCTGGGACAAAGCGCTTTACTGAGGCAATCATTGTAACAGAACGCAATTGCATCACAAAAACAAATGCCCGAAGAACAAGTGAGGCAGCACAAAGTACCACAACCACATACAAAGTACCGGCTGCTGGAAACAGTTGGTAGATTTTTTAATGGAATATCTACATAGGTGTACAGAGGCCCATTATCAGCAACCATCACTCCTGTGCTCCAATGGCACATTGTGTTAGCTAATCCAATTTTATAATTTTAAAAGTTTAATTGACCTTCTAGGCAGAGTTGCAAAGAAAAATACATATCTCAGACTGGCCAATAAAAATAAAAGATTAAGATTGGCAAAAGAACACAGAAACTGGACAGAGGAGGACAGTTGAGGACTTGTGAGGCGTCTGTTTCTCAAACTAGACACTAATGTACTAGTCCTCTTGCTCAGTTGTGCACCGGGGCCTCTCTCCTCTTTCTATTCTGGTTAGAGCCAGTTCGCACTGTTCTGTGAAGGGAGTAGTACATAGCTTTGTATGAGATCTTCAGTTTCTTGGCAATTTCTCGCATGGAATAGCCTTCATTTCTCAGAACAAGAATAGACTGACGAGTTTCAGAAGAAAGGTATTTTGTTTCTGGCCATTTTGAGCCTGTAATCGAATCCGCAAATGCTGATGCTCCAGAAACTCAACTAGTCTAAAGAAGGCCAGGTTTATTGCTTCTTTAAGCAGACAGCAGTTTTCAGCTGTGCTAACATAATTGCAAAAGTTTTTTTTAAATGATCAATTAGCCTTTTAAAATGATGAACTTGGATTAGCTAACACAATGTGCCATTGGAACACAGGAGTGATGGTTGCTGATAATGGGCCTATGTAGATATTCCATAAAAAAATCTGCCGTTTCCAGCTAAAATAGTCATTTACAACATTAACAATGTTTACACTGTATTTCTGATCAATTTGGGGTTATTTTAATGGACAAAAAAATGTGCATTTCTTTCAAAAACAAGGACATTTCTAAGTGACCCCAAACCTTTGAACGGTAGTGTATGTATTTATGTCTACAGGAGAAACCAGTGGGATTGGGAATTGCCAGTTTATGGCTTTTTTTTCAGGCTTGACTCAAGCGTGTCTTCTATCCCCGTAGTGAGGTATCTGCCCCAGGTCAAACCGCTTTTCAGTTGTTTAAAAACATGATACATACACACAGCCTTGTTAGCGGGAATGTTTGGATCACAAGTTATTAATCTGTTTTTCTTGGGAAGACGTCAGACAAACAGGCATGCTCGTGAGGATCTGGGGCTGGTTACATAAACATATATAGCCCTACAAACAGGTAGTCTCTTATAGAACGTAGACGCTTAATTCCACCTGTTGCATAAAGTTGTCATGGGCCGCGTTCAGATTGAAATGGTCTACCCTCCAAATACATATTTACCATATTGTTTTTCTATGGGGGTTGACGGACAACGGAAACGACTGCCGGCTAGTTAGATTTTTTTTTAAATGTAGGTCAGAACTTTAAATGAGGTTGTTCTAACGGATAGATAGATACTTAACTCGTTTTTCATGTATTTGTTCAAGTCCCTTAGATATTCGTTGGAAGATTTTCATGAAGACATGCAAACAAGAATATTTGGAGGAAGACACACAAAGGTTTGATGAAATGCGTGGTATCCTCACTTTCCAGCTTATTAAGTAAGTAAGCCTTGTCTGAGCCAGGACGGCCCATAGGGGCAGCAGCCTACCTCCTGTTTCTGCAGCTTGATGTACAAGTACAACTGCTGGACAGGATGCTAGTCTGTCGCAGGGCCTTAGCCCCAATCCATCTCCTTAAAGGGATAGTTCACACACATAAGATTTGATCTTCTTCTCCAGAGTCGGATGAACTTGTGGATACTGTTTTTATGTATCTGCGTCCAGTATGAAAGAAGTTAGAGATAGTTTGCTAGCTGTTCCTGTAGACTTTTCGAGTCATCGTACTAATGCTAGTTAGCAATTGAGCAAATGCTAGTTAGCAACTTCCATCCAACTGCACGCAGATACATACACCTCATTGCCAAAATCACAAACCATCCCTCTAATGCTGAGTGCCAAGCAGAAAGGCATTAGGTCCCATGTTTAGTCTTTGGTATGACTCGACCAGGGATTGAACCCCCAAACAATGTTGATGCGGACCATCTAACCCAGGGTTTCCTAAATTCAGTCCTCAGGACCCCAAAAAAGGGTGCACTTTTTTCCTTCCCCTAGCACTACAGTTGATTCAAATAATCAACTAATCATCAAGCTTTGATCATTTGTATCAGCTGTGTAGTGTTAGGGCAAAAAAACAAAACGTGCACCCCTTTGGGTCACGAGGACCGAGTTTGGGAAATGCTGCTCTAACCACAAGGCCACAGAGTTGATCAAATCTACAGTCGTGGCCAAAAGTTTTGAGAATGACACAAATATTAATTTCCACAAATATTAATTTCCACAAAGTTAACTACTTCAGTGTCTTTAGATATTTTTTGTCAGATGTTACTATCGAATACTGAAGTATAATTACAAGCATTTCATAAGTGTCAAAGGCTTTTATTGACAATTACATGACATTGATGCAAAGAGTCAATATTTGCAGTGTTGACCCTTCTTTTTCAAGACCTCTGCAATTAACCTCTGTCAATTAACTTCTGGGCCACATCCTGACTGATGGCAGCCCATTCTTGCATAATCAATGCTTGGAGTTTGTCAGAATTTGTGGATTTTTGTTTGTCCACCCACCTCTTGAGGATTGACCACAAATTCTCAATGGGATTAAGGTCTGGGGAGTTTCCTGGCCATGGACCCAGAATAGGTTTTGTTCCCCGAGCCACTTACTGATCACTTTTGCCTTATGGCAAGGTGCTCCATCATGCTGGAAAAGGCATTGTTCTGGATGGTTGGGAGAATTTGCTCTCGGAGGATGTGTTGGTACCATTCTTTATTCATGGCTGTGTTCTTAAGCAAAAATGTGAGTGAGCCCACTCCCTTGGCTGAGAAGCAAACCCACACATGAATGGTCTCAGGATGCTTTACTGTTGGCATGACACAGGACTGATGGTAGCGCTCACCTTGTCTTCTCCGGACAAGCTTTTTTCCGGATGCCCCAAACAATCGGAAAGAGGATTCATCAGAGAAAATTACTTTACTCCAGTCCTCAGCAGTCCAATCCCTGTACCTTCTGCAGAATATCAGTCTGTTCTTGATGTTTTTCCTGGAGAGAAGTGGCTTCTTTGCTGCCCTTCTTGACGCCAGGCCATCCTCCAAAAGTCTTTGCCTCACTGTGCGTGCAGATGCACTCACACCTGCCTGCTGCCATTCCTGAGCAAGCTCTGTTCTGGTGGTGCCCCCAGATCCCGCAGCTGAATCAACTTTAGGAGACAGACCTGGCGCTTGCTGGACTTTCTTGGGCGCCCTGAAGCCGCCTTCACAACAATTGAACCGCTCTCCTTGAAGTTCTTGATGATCCGATAAATGGTTGATTTAGGTGCAATCTTACTGGCAGCAATATCCTTGCCTGTGAAGCCCTTTTTGTGCAAAGCAATGATGACAGCATGCATTTCCTTGCAGGTAACCATGGTTGACAGAGGAAGAACAATGACTCCTTTTGAAGCTTCCAGTCTGTTTATCGAACTCAATCAGCATGACAGAGTGATCTCCATCCTTGTCCTCGTCAACACTCACACCTGTGTTAACGAGAGAATCACTGACATGATGTCAGCTGGTCCTTTTGTGGCAGGGCTGAAATGCAGTGGAATTTTTTGGGGGGATTCAGTTCATTTGCGTGGCAAAGACGGACTTTGCAATTAATTGCAATTCATCTGATCACTCTTCATAACATTCTGCAAATTGCCATCATACAAACTGAGGCAGCAGACTTTGTGAAAATTAATATTTGTCATACTCAAAACTTTTTGCCACGACTGTAGTTTGGAACCACAATCCAGTTTGGGACCAGATTATATAATTTGTATGTAATTTGTGACAATGTATCCTTATCACCTAATCAAAGTATTGATAACAAACCAACGTTATCAGCCATTTGTTTCTGGCCCTAGCCTTAGACCTCTCTCTGGAATGTGGCTATTACCTCCTCTGGCCAATAATACAACTCAGAGGAAGGAGGTGATGATGCTCCCTCCCTGGTCTCTTCCCACACCACTATCTGATCCCAGTGGTTCTCTACTCTTATAGGCATGGTAAATCTTGTTTCTTTCCAGTGGCTGATAAAGATATCATTGGTTACACCCAGGAGTGTTTTCTTTTTAAAGTAAATGTTTGATCTTTGTTTTTCTTTTCATATAATGGGAAATTTACCTTTGTGGCTAATACTTTATGTGGCAGTTGAATTTCAGCTAGTATTTACATCACATAAACTGAAAAGTAATAATTTGGCCATTATTAGATGATTACCATTTTAACAGTTTATTTGTATGTAAATATTAATAACAAGTCAACAATAAAATAAAGCACAACCCATTAAATGTTTTCGTTAGTGAGATACAGTGCATTCAAAAAGTATTCAGACACCTTCACTTTTTCCACATTTTGTTAAGTTATAGCCAAGAAGCACCTTTGGCAGCGATTACAGCTTCAAGTCTTCTTGGGTATAAAGCTACACCTGTATTTGGGGAGTTTCTCACATTCTTCTCTGCAGATCCTCTCAAGCTCTGTAAGGTTGGATGTGGAGCATTACTGCACAGCTATTTTCAGGTCTCTCCAGAGATGTTTGATCAAGTTCAAGTCTGGGCTCTGGCTGAGCCACTCAAGGACATTCAGAAACTTGTCCCAAAGCCACCCCTGCATTAAATGACTTAAATGTAAATGTCTTGGCTGTGTGCTTAGGGTCGTTGTCCTGTTGAAAGGTGAACCTTTGCCCCAGTCTGAGAACCTGCTCCAGAGTGCTCAGGACATCTTTGTACTTTGCTCCGTTCATCTTTCCCCTGGATCCTGACTTGTCTCCCAGTCCCTGCCGCTAAAAAACCACAATGCTTCACCGTAGGGATGGTATTGGTCAGGGGATGAGCGGTGCTTGGTTTCCTCCAGACATGACGCTTGGCATTCAGGCCAAAGAGTTCAATCTTGGTTTCATCAGACCAGAGAATATTGTTTCTCATGGTCTGCGAGTCCTTTAGGTGCCTTTTGACGAACTCCAAGCAGGCTGTTATGTGCCTTTTACTGAGGAGTGGCTTCCGTCTGGCCACTCTACCATAATGGCCTGATTGGTGGAGTGCTGTAGAGATGTTTGTCCTTCTCAAAGGTTCTGCCATCTCCACAAAGGCTCTCTGGAGCTCTGTCCGAGTGACCATCGGGTTCTTGGTAACCTCCCCGGAGCAAGTCCCTTCTCCCCCGGTTGCTCTGTTTGGCCAGGTGGCCAGCTCTAGGAAGAGTCTTTGTGATTCCAAACTTTTTCCATTTAAGAATGATGGAGGCCACTGTGTTCTTGGGGTCCTTTAATGCTGCAGAAATATTTTGGTACCCTTCCCCAGATCTGTGCCTCGACACAATCCTGTCTAGGAGCTTTACGGACAATTCCTTCGACCTCATGGCTTGATATTTGCTCTGACATGCACTGTCAACGGTGGGACCTTATATAGACAATTGTGTGTCTTTCTAAATCATGTCCAATCAATTGAATTTACCACAGGTGGACTCTAATCAAGTTGTAGCAAATATGGCCCACAGGCCCGCAAACCCATTCAGTCTGGCCCATGGGAGATTTGAGTGAGGTTTTTGGAGGTGGGGGAATTATTATTTTGGGACTCCAGGCCACACTTGAACTTCTAAAACTAGATAGAGAGTATGTAGAAATTATAATGGACCTATATATTTTCAAATAACTGCCCTTTTTCTGTCCCGCAAATAGAATTTTTTACCTTTTACCAATGTGGCCCTAAAGCCAAAAAGTTTGTCCACCCCTGGTATAGACTGTGTCCTGATCCTTTCCTTGTATATATGACTATCAATTGGTGAAATTACTAGATGTGATTAATGTTGGTGTATTATTTAGAGGTGCATGTGCCAGTAGTAACTGTGCAGAAACTCTGCAGATGAGTTCCATTTATTTTTAAAAATCACCCTTTTAAGAATGGATCGTACTTTACTAACATTCATGAAACTCATATGAAAATAAAACATTTCTGCAATTTGTACCATTTTTCAAATATGTGTTTTCTGGACATGGTATACGTCAACAAGCTAAATTGAGAAAGTGATTAGCATAGTATGCCATTGACTGTAAATATAATAATATTTGAAGAGATACGGTCAGCTAAGGGGGCTGAAGGAAGCATGACTTGGACGAGTCGAGTAACTCGACTTTGACTTTAACACCAATGACTTGTGACTTAACTTGGACTTGAGCCTTTTAACTCGAACTGACTTGATACCCTCCCCAAGCCAAAATTTAAAAAATGATGCTATTAAAAAAAGTGTGCAGCGCATCAACTCTTCAGATTACAGTTTGAATCAGACATCAGCCAATCAAATTGTGCCAGCTGAGAAAAAGTTGCGCGTGGCAGTGCAGAGGAACGTCGGCGGGTGAATTCAGACGGAGCCCTTGGAAAGATGATACCCAAAATTATTATTTTCGGATATAAAGACTACGCTGTATCAACAAAAAACAGATTGCACCTTGCAAAACATGCGGGAAGAAAATTACAGACGGAGGCGCAATAACTTCCAACTTTGTTCGACATTTGAAGTTGCACAAAGAACGGTAAGTCGTGGCTAATATACGTTAGCCTACAGCTATATAGTTTATAACTTTGCTAGTGTAGCATGTAGGCTAACGTAACGTTAAATCAGTGAGCCTCCACACAGTGAGTCAGTGCGGGAACGTGATCATTGCACCCAAGATTGAGGTACAACTGGCTAGGCAGTCGGTAACCTAAATCCTGCCTGATGTTACTGCTGTTCCTAAAACCATTGACACACGTTAGGCTACTGTAACCACACGCAAAGAGGGTGTGTGTTAAGGTTGGGCGATTCTGTACAAGCCTACATCGCCCGATTGCGCCCCATAGCGATCCTTGATAGTCGATTGCTATGGGGGGGGTCTTCCTCATGGCTACCCATGTATTTCCATGGAAATATAAAGTTGATTTGCATAAATGTAATATACTAACTATTACTCTTGTTAAAAATATGAAATGGTTTTACATTTGGTGACATTTGGTGAAGAGAACATTTTGACTTGTTTAGGACTTGAGACTTGATTTGAGACTTGTCGGTCGTGACTTGAGACTTGACTCGGACTTGCCTGTTTTGACCTGGAACTTGACTTGAGTGCTAAGACTTGAGATTTACTTGTGACTTGTAAAACATTGACTTGGTCCCACCTCTGGACTCTGCTGTGGCTATTCCCTGACCCTGCGATTTAGAGGGCTTCCAAAAGTCCAGTGTCGGCCTTGATCTTTTAGAAGGTCACTTCAGCTACACCCTGCAAGGCCCATAAAGCCGTCCTCTAGCATCGCCCTCCAGTGGCAGAGATACAGTACATGGAGGGCGATGCAGACATTGCTGTTACTGTATGTCATCATGATGTTTCAGTCCCAGTTTTAATGTATATACTGTAGTCTCACATTGCCTTGGTGTAAGAGACTTAACAGTATACAGTATTTCCATTAGTTAAGTGTTGTTGCCTTGATCTAGACCTACACTGGGATATATGGTTGTAATGATGGGCATATGATGCACAAAGAATGACAATAGTAACACTGTGACTACTAGTCTCACTCTGCTGTTTGTGTACTTAGAATCATTATCATCATTATGATCATTAGGATTCACATCTGGACTCCATTACCTTCATCATTTCACACCTGGACTCCATCACTTCATCATTTCCTCCCCTTTATATGTCACTCTCCCATGTTCGCTCACCAGCTGGTATTGTTCTTGTGTATCGGCGTACTGCCTTATGTTAGTGTCGTTGTTTTATTAAAACGTTTCACCTGCTTCCGACCGCCCCATCATTACACATGCATACCCTCAGCTTAACCTCTTACCTCTACCTGGGACGCTTGCGTCCCAACTAGAGCTCTGGAAATGCAAATGCGCTACGCTAAATGCTAATAGTATTAGTTAAAACTCAAAAGTTCATTAAAATACACATGCAGGGTATCAAATTAAAGCTACACTCGTTGTGAATCCAGGCAACAAGTCAGATTTTTAAATGCTTTTCGGCGACAGCATGAGAAGCTATTATCTGATAGCATGCACCAATACACTACAACAGAAAAGCACAGCAGGGGACGTAAACAAAATAATTAGCATTTCGGCGTTACACAAACCGCACAATAAAATAGAAAACAGTCATTACCTTTCACCATCTTCTTTGTTGGCACTCCTAGATGTCCCATAAACACTATTGGGTCTTTATTTCGATTAAATCGGGCCATATAAAGCCAAGATATCGTTATATGTAGACTGTGTGATAAACGAAAAAACAGCGATTTCACAACGTAACGTCATTTTTAAAATTCAAAAAGTAGACGATAAACTTTCACAAAACACTTCGAAATACGTTTGTAATGCTACTTTAGGTATTAGTAAACGTTAATAAGCGATAAAAATCATCCGTAGGCGATGTACATATCATTAGCTGTCGTCTTGGAAAACATTTCAGGAGAGAGCTCTTCCGGAATGATCTGGGCGGAGACCGGAGGTACGTCGTGCCCCTCTTTCGGTTCAACCAAGAATCAAAGAGGATTAAATTCACAAGATACTCGACTGCATGGGGATGCTGTGGGAGTTGAATGCTCGGTCTTATCTAATTCGGCTCACTGTTAACAATTGCTGGAAGTGGCGCAATGATATTTATTTCCATTTTCTGTGATCAGGTTTTCCTGCGCTTTCCGATGTAACGCACGTTATGTAATAGCCACAGTCGTGATTTAACCAGTTTTAAAAACGTCCGAGGGTTTCCTATACACACATTCTAACCATATGAACGTACTATATTCCTGGCATGAGTAGCAGGGCGCTGAAATGTTGCGCGATTTTTAACAAAATGTTCAAAAAAGTAGAGGGTAGGAGCAACTAGTTAACACTAGTTTAGAAACACGCAGCACTGTCATGGTGAGTGATGCCAGACGGTTGCTATATCAGGAAAGTATGGCCTTCATTCCCCTCTTGTCCAGACAGCTTTACATGACGGACATTGTGAAGAGTAGATGGTAAACGATAGCTTCAGACTGAACCGGGCCACACAACAGCAAACTGTTAGATAGCACAAAGGTTGCTGGGTGTATAGCACTCCATGGTGATTTGCCAAGCTAGTATCCAAGCTGTTGCAATTTCTGCTATTGCTCAGAGTGAGGGGGTGGATGCAGTCTAGTTTCATAGACTAGACGTAACATAGTAAATGTAAATCCGGGACACTCAAATAGTTTGGAATGTTTACATAAGACAGAAGGTTACTTAAGGCAAAACCAAAGGTAGGGTGGTTGGTCGAGATGGATGAGTAGGCGTATATAATGTGAACGTCTAGCAACCCAAAGGTTGCATGTTCAAATCTAATCAAGGACAACTTTAGCATGTTAGCTAATTAGCAACTTTTCAACTACTTTTTTAGCTTCTTTGCAACTACTTCGCATGTTAGCTTACCCTAACCTTAAAACCCTTTAATCCCCTACAGTCGATGTCAGTGCCCCTGCAGAAATCTAATTAGCATCATTTAAAAAAATCGCCACCAAAATCCTTCTGTTTAAGGTAGAGATATCTGATTTTTTGCATGAGCAAAAAAGGATAGGATTAACCCTAACCGTAACCCCTAACCCCTAACCCCTAGCCTAGCTAACGTTAGCCGCAACAAATTGAAATTCGTGAACCTATAACTTTAGCAAATTCGTAACATATTGTAAAAATTGCAATTAGTAACATATTGTACGAATTGCCATTCATAAAATATCATATGGAATGGATGATGGACATCCACAAATTAATACGTAACATATCATTGGAGTATTCCGGATTTTTATTTACTGGATTTACATGCCATCTGAATAGTGTGTGAATATCATGATACTTTTTCTTAGGGGAGGAGGCAGGTGGGACATTCAGATTTTGAATATACATTCCAAATACTGTGGATATGGGGTATGTAAATAGGATGTATCCCATCAATGGAGGTGCCATGTAACTGGCATGTATCTTTTGTAGCCTGCTCCCATTCTGTGAAGTAAACATTATGAAAATGAATGAACGTTAGCCTCACTATCTGTAAAAATAAATAGAAAAAAACATTTTTGGGTTGATATTCTATGATTGCACCATCTCTGATCAATGTGGATCTCAGTTCCCTAGTTGGTGAAATTATGGCTGTGAGTGAAATATCCTTACATTTATAGTTTAGTAATTTAGCAGATGCTCTTATCCAGTGTGACTAACAGGAGCAATTATGGTTTAGTTCCTTACTAACCGTGGTAAAAAAATGAATCTTGAAAATGGATCTTTCACTCAGTTCTTCACGTGTGCACAGCCCACAGCCAGGCAGTGTTGCAGTGCGAGGTGGAATAGGCTATATGGGATTTGTAGTTCTTTGACTTTGTGCGATTAACAACATGGCAGAAATACTTTGAAATACTTTCACTTAGTTGGCTTGGGGATTATTTTGATTTACATTTGGTTGAGTTGTCAACTAATGTGAATTTAACGTGAAATCAAAAAAAAAAAAACGAATTCCCTCACGTTGATGACTTTTTGCAAATCCAATCAGTTTTCCACGTTGATTCAACAGCATCACTTTGATCATTTTTTAAAACTATGTGGAAACAACGTTGGTTCAACCAGTTTTTGCCGAGTGGGTAGTTTCATGTTATTCCTTTCTGAAATTAGCAGATGGAAAGGTTTATAGCGAATTTTACGCTATATTGAGGGCAAGGAGTACATGATGACTTGCAGGAAACATCCGTACACACACCAAGGAATTTAAGAAACCCATTCAGTATTTGGCATAAGACCACACTACAAATAATACAATTTTAACCACATAATTAGAATTCTTAAGGGATTTCTTACAAGGAATGAACAGATTAATCTACTAGCTAACCCCATACAGTCTGGCCTGACCTGACCTGAAGAATTACCTTTGACCTAAACTCACCCAGCAAAAAGTATACCTGTATCTTAAAATGAACAATGCATCAGTTCTGCATTTGATTTAAACAAATGCCATTTGTAGAGCTCCATACCAACCCATATCTCCTCTATTTCCTTGAGGGCTGATATCTCCTCTTACATACAGTAAATGTTAAGACCACTAATACGTAATTGCTAATGAACCTTTCGCTGAATCCTAGGACTTCCTATGATGAACAAAATCTATCTCCCCTTAAATCATTCAATTGAAACAGAAAATGTATTTTGTATTAAGAATATGGATGGGGCCACCCGAGGGGCGCACTACAGACCCGGGTTAGATCCCAGGCTGTGTTACAGCCGGCCATGACTGGGAAACCCATGAGGCGGCGCACAATTGGCACAGGATGTCCTTGTCTCATCGCGCTCTAGTGATGGCAGGCCAGGCGCCTGCAAGCTGACTTCAGTTGCACGGTGTTTCCTCTGACACATTGGTGTGGCTGGCTACCGGGTTAAGCGAGCAATGTGTCAAGAAGCAGTGCGGCTTGGCAGGGTCATGTTTCGGAGGGCGCATGGCTCTCGACCTTCTCTTCTCCGGAGTCCGTACAATAGTTGCAGCGACGGGACAAGACTGTAAGTACCAATTGGAGAAAATTGGGTAAAAGCACAAAAGAAAATTAAGAATATGGATGGAAATGTTTTATTAAAGAAGACCTAAAAGATCAATACAGTGCAGTTGAGCAGAAGTATTATCAATGATTGCCTTAAAGTGATTTGCATAATTTTAGCCAGTAGTTTTGAATGTAGTGATCAATGTGCCAAACCGGGTCCCTGAAGATTGTCCACAATTGTGTTCTACCTCATCTATGTCTTCTACAGTACCTCATCTACCTCATATATGTTATGTCCCGCATTTAAAAAAATGTATATGTTGCGAATTCCAATTTGTACAATATGCTACGAATTTGTAAGTGCTTAAGATCCCGGACTACATCTTTTAAATTATTTGAATAATTTTTTACAAAACAAAGACTGAGAACTTGAGAATTGTAATGTTTAGATAACTGGTCAAATATAGACATGAGCTGTGTTGTTATCCAGCTAATGAAATTGGCTGAGTTGAATAGTCTTTGGCAGTCCTAGGTGCAGGTTATCATTTTTTGTCATGAAACAGAGTCATCACTAGCTGGTACATCCACAAAGTCATAAAATCTGATTTTAAATCTAATCTTAACCACACTGCTAATGCCTAACTTTAACCTTGAATGAAGACCAAAAAGCTAATTTTAGTTTTCATGAATAGTTACAATATAGCCAATTTTGACTTTGCAGCTGGCCTATCTAGCGGAAATCACTCAGTTCTGCCTCCAGGACAAGACTCATGACAATAAATGTCAACCTGCGTCCTAGGTGCGTCACAAACAGCCCTCTATTCCCTTTATTGTGCATTACTTTTGACCAGGGCCATTAGGGCACTAAATATGCAAAAGGGTGGGACATTTGGGACTCATCCCTAGTCAGGGGAGGAATACAGGGGATACACAACGTATCAGACGAGGAGGAAACGGCTGAGGCAATCTATAGACAACTACTAATGTTTACAGGAAGAGGATTGCAGTTTCTGCTGAATGTAAGCACTTAGCCCTATCTGCTAAGTGGCGAAGTGGGTAAATGTCAGCCGTAGTCACTGTGTAGGCCTCTGGTTAGGGAAACAAAGTACATACTGGTATGTACACTGCTGCTTCCATCAAATCAACTGTAGGAGCTGTGATGATTGTGATGGTGATGATAATAATGATGCCCTCCGTCTCTCTTTCTTTTATTCTTTATCATTCTTTATTCTAGGGTATGAGGCCTATTTTCAAAAGCTTCAGATGGGATTATTATTAGTTTATTTATTAAATACACTAGCAGTCAAAAGTTTGGATACACCTACTCATTTGAGAGTTTCTTTATTTTTTACTATTTTCTACATTGTAGAATGATAGTGAAGACATCACAACCATGAAATAACACAAATGGAATCGTGTAGTAACCAAAAAAGTGTTAAACAAATCAAAATATGTTTTATATTCTTCAAAGTAGCCACCCTTGCCTTGATGACAGCTTTGCACGCTCTTGGCATTCTCTCAACCACCTTCATGAGGTAGTCACCTGGAATGGATTTCAATTAACAGGTGTGCCTTGTTAAAAGTTAATTTGTGCAATTTCTTTCCTTAATGCGTTTGAGCCAATCAGTTATGTTGTGACAAGGTAGGGGTGGTATTCAGAAGATAGTTCTATTTGGTAAAAGACCAAGTCCATATTAAGGCAAGAACAGCTCAAATAAGCAAAGAGAAATGACAGTCCATCATTACTTTAAAACATGAAGGTCAGTCAATCCGGAAAATGTCAAGAACTTTTAAAGTTTCTTCAAGTACAGTCGCAAAAACCATCAAGCGCTATGATGAAACTGGTTCCCATGAGGACCGTCATAGGAAAGGAAGACCCAGAGTTAGCTTTGCTGCAGAGGATAAGTTCATTTGAGTTAACTGCACCTCAGATTGTAGCCCAAATAAATGCTTCACAGAGGTCAAATAACAGACAACTGTTCAGAGGAGACTGCATGAATCAGGCCTTCATGGTCGAATTGCTGCAAATAAAGCCACTACTAAAGGACACCAATAAAAAGAAGAGACTTGCTTGGGCCAAGAAACACGAGCAATGAACATTTGAATGGTGGAAATCTGTCCTTTGGTCTGAGTCCAAATGTGAGATTTTTGGTTCCAACCGCCGTGTCTTCGTGAGATGCAGATTAGGTAAACGGATGATCTCCACATGTGTAGTTCCCACCGTGAAGCATGTTGGAGGAGGTATGATGGTGTAGGGGTGCTTTTCTGGTGACGCTGTCAGTGATTTATTTAGAATTCAAGGCACACTTAACCAGCATGGCTACCACAGCATTCTGCAGTGATACTCCATCCCATCTGGTTTGCGCTTAGTGGGACTATCATTTTGTTTTTCAACAGGACAATGACCCAACACACATCCAGGCTGAGTAAGGGCTATTTGACCAAAAAGTAGAGTGATGGGGTGCTGCATCAGATGACCTGGCCTCCACAATCACCTGACCTCAACCCAATTGAGATGGTTTGGGATGAGTTAGACCGCTGAGTGAAGAAAAACCAACAAGTGCTCAGAATATGTGGGAACTCCTTCAAGACTGATGGAAAAGCGTTCCAGGTGAAGCAGGTTGAGAGAATTCCAAGGGAAGCACACTCTCAACAATAGAGGACTGCAAATCTAGGAGTGGGAAAATACCTGTGGAAGAGTAAAGTTTTTGGGGAGTTTGATATACCAATATCTCGCTTTGTCAAACAGCAGTTCCTCTCCTTGTCACTATTAATGATGACTAACATGATACCATCTTTTGTCAATACATTTATTTTAAATAAAGAGCTCAGGACTTTCAGGGTAGCTATATTTAAAAATGGAAATATAACATTTTGAATCTAATGCTACCATCAACTTTATATATGTCACAGAGACTGAAATATAACAAAACGGTTTGACATAGAAACACAGACTTTTCGTTGTTTAATTTGTATTATCTTTATTAATTATTAATTTATTAATCTTTATAAAATGTGAAAAATATGAATAACTTTCCACCCATGATGCCAAAGAGGGTGCTTTTGGTCATTGACTGCAGGAAAGGGCTACCCTGATTGAATGTGGTATATTTGATAGAAAACATTCTGGTAGAAGTGAGTCTCGGGTTTTACCAAAAGATGGCACTGTGTGTCTTGATAAGTTTTGTCCTTAGGCATCAGCAACACATTGCTGGCTAATTCACTTTGAGTGGGGTAACACAACTTACATTTGTAACACTGTTGTCTCCATTTCACTATAATGTCATTTCTATCATGACAAAATGTGTCATTGTCATTAAATTTCTCACTTTTCACAATTTTCTCACTTCACAAATCTGTAATTGTGTTTAAATCCTTGACATATTTGGAAAATGTGATTAAACCAAGAGATAGACATTGTGTCCTATTGCTCCATTTGTTTACCTATGAACCATGTTTAGGAAACTAACCGAGAGTATAGTGTGAAAAATCAGGCTGAAATCTTACTCAAAATATCCCCATAGTTCTGCCCTTATACAATTGTTGCATTCCAGGGCATCTTTTCTGTAGTCGTGCTGCACAGATGATCAGATCTCACAACCACATTAATATGATACAGCAATATTTTGAGATGCACAGCATAACAGCACATAGACGACTTGGAACGCCATCTACAATATGTAATTCCACTGCTGGGAGAAGTCCACCCCAGGTACAGAACTAGAATCAGCTTCCCCTCCCACAACCCTAACCACAAACCATTACAGGGGAATATGCTAAACTGACCGAAGATCAGCATCTCGGGGCAACTTCATCCTACACCTAATACAGCCCTGGTGTCCTAACTGAGTGTGGCGTGTATGTGAACATGTCTCTCTCTGTTTCTGTGATTGCAGGGCTTCATCAGAAGCCACTGATGAAGAAGTGTAATCGGTGAAAAGGTCAGAGGTGAAAGGTCAGGATGACGACAGTAGCCGCGGAATATGAACACATGGAGATCACGCAGCAGTACAGTAGCAGCGACACGGTCAACAACCGCTGGGATGACGAGTGGGATAATGAGAACAGCTCTGCACGCCTGTTCGAGCGCTCGCGCATCAGGGCCCTGGCAGGTGAGTGAGGCAGAGAGGAGAGGAGAGAGAGTGTCAGGATAACCCCTGTTGCTGGCATTGCATTTACTTAACCTCATAGAATAGCAATGGTTGTATGATGATGTACGCCTGGACTTCAGTTCAAATACCATTCAAAATACTGTAGCTGTGCTTGCCTGATGCAATGAAACCAATACAAATGATCCCAAAAGTGCAAACTCCACCCACCTGGCACTCCAGGCAGGCAAAGCAAACGCTCAAAGTAGATGTTTGCAGACGGATACAGGAAGATATGGAAGAAACCTCTTTGAAACTGCTCGGCAACCACATCGTTAATTTGTATATAGCTCAATGTGTGTTGAGAAATTCAACTCAGAAAATAAGAGGTGATCATTTGGTGCACATTTGTAAGCAATTATTGTTGGCGGTAATAGAAGAATAGTTGTGACTTTCTACCATTGAGCTGTTTTAAATGAGAAATTATGTACAAAATCCCCATGGCAAAGTCACCGATGCTTACTGGAACAGAGAGAGTTTCAATAGGTAAGTGCCTGCACAGAACCAGAAGCAAACCCAGCAATTAAGCAAAGTGTTTTGACAAGAGAGAAAAAATGATAAAAAATAGAAATGAGAAAGTGTTCCTTGGTTTCTCTGCTTTCTGGCCGGAGACCACAAAGCCCTCTGCATTCCGATGAGCATCCTGCTTCTCACATGACTGTGTTTTCCTGCATTCCTGCCCAGCGGAGCATACGCCTCTCCCCCACCTCCACTTGCTGCAGTCAAGAGTGTCTTCAATGGCTACATGAACACCTACCTACTAGTAACCAGGCGCCTTGGGTTGAATCGAAAACGGGTCATTCTGCTATTAAACTTTGTTCTGCTTTGTAAAATGAAAATGAGAATGAAGTCAACGGAAAATGAATTCAAAACATTTGATTGAAGAGGGCCCGCTTGATGTTTACAGTAATGGTGTTACTATTGCATCTGAAAATCATCTCGCCCCATATGACTCAAACAGTAACATAATTACATCATTACATTCCCAGTGGCTTGGTAACTCTGTAACCCCCCCCCCCCCCCCCCCCCCCACACACACACACACACACCACACACACACAGACGCCCACACGAGCAGGCAAAATACTCTGTAAAGTTGCAATATGCAGAAATCGCTGCAACGTTTCCTGGTTGCTAAAACTCTAATAGTTCACCTGATTTCAGTTTATGTGACAAAATAAGCTAGTACAGTGTAGAGTCATTATGCCTTCTAAACCACTGTAAATTATATTTTCCATAACCAAAAATATTGTTGTTTCAGCTGTTTGAAGCTGGTGTACAAAACCGAAAGTAAAAGATGCAAAAACAAAACTTAAGAACAGAACGCATAGAACTAGTGGACATAGAACCGATCTACCGCTTCTTATACTTGTTTTCAAGTAGAATGATCAATCTATAATTCACATTTCTATGTCAATTTGGTCAGGTCGCCCAAAACGTTACATATTGCCACTTTAATGTGTACCATCTGGTTCAGGATCAGGCCCCCTGACAATGAATGGCAGGTCATCTCATTCGTTTCAGGGTTGCCAGATTGAGTTGTATTATTTTAATTCCTTCAGGTGGATCACCAGATTAAAGAATGCTGGCTATGACCTCTCACAGGTGTAGCTGAATTGCAAAGACATCACCTTTTCCTTCACGTACTGACGTGGGGTGGCAATTTTTTATTTCTTCACAACCCAGCCGCATGGCCATGAGAGAGAGATACAGTACAATGCTCATCTTACAAATATGTAGTAGTAAGTAAGGTTTAATATTTTCCAGAGATTTTACCAATTTTCTATCCCGAGAAATGTCTGTTCCAACCAGAAGTGCTTAAAAGCACAGGAACAGCTGGCACTGTAAATGGAGAAATATACACATTCATCTAAAGTTTTGTTTTTGTATTTGTTGCAATTTAATCCATTTAAAATCTTGTCAAAGTCACAACACTGTTTTGTTGTATCTTAGTTTTAAGGTAGCCTAGGCCTATGAAGCACTGGCCGACTGGTAAAATATCATGAGGTCTATTGAAAATTACATTCGTTTTTAGCCTACCTTTGACTGAAAGTTGTCAGACAGCTTGTTGACTCTTTCCTCTCCCCTTTGTTAGTAATTAGATATGTAGAAGGGTGAGCCGGTCAAGGATCGACTCAGACAAAGTGGTAAATTGTATGACAAGCGACAGTTTATTCAGAGTGAAGATATCTGGTACCGCGTAATTACGGCTCTCCCGTTAGCTCGCACAGAACAGCAGGAAAAGAGACCGTTAACATTCAGCACAGTCCTTATATGTGGAATAGAAAGTAGGTTGATTCTAGAAGATCGGATCTTTGGATTGGTTCAGGCTGGGGTGTAGTCTGTAGTCTTCCGCCATTGGCTCAGTTGTCTGTCCGTCATCGTAGAATCCTCTTCGGGCCTGTCTGTTCTTGGTCACACAATGTTCGGCTAAAAGGAGATTATGTGTGTGCGCTGGTTTGGCAGTTAGTGTGTAATGTGGGAGCTATCCTGTAGGGGACCCAACAGGCTTTACTGTGAAAATACGTTGCTATGTGTTGTCTCAGTTATAACAATGCAATAGCAATGTAATAGCAGTATGCTGGTCACCTGCATAAGAAATAGCATTTCTTTACACCTTACACCTGCTATCGGGGGAATTTGGGAAGGCTGTGGCTGTTTATACTTCATGATAAGACCCTTATTGTGGTGACTGTCACAGGGAACATCAGATTCTCAGCTAAACAAACAGGCCTAGGCTAGTGGAGATTCGGCACAATGAATAGCGCAGTGGGTAAATTGTCTGCGAATCTGACCAGTAGCCAAACGTGCGCCCGCTTTTATTAACGTAACATTGTGATTTTTTTTTGTAAATGTTTATTTCCTCAAGTGCTTTTGTGGTCAAAGTGTATCAGCCGTTTTGTGATTAGGAACAGTTTATATTTGAGCCTCTGCCAGTGCCACATATTAGTGGAGATTTGAATGTGAGAGGGAGATTGAGATTGGACGTTGTCTATCGTAACTACGTCGAGAGGTCGCTTGTAGGCTGCGCATATAGTAGGCAATTCAATTTATAGAAGCCATGTAGTTTAAGAGATGTTTTCTATTGGGGACTTGAGTAGGCCTAAATATGGTAGGGTGCTAGTGTTGTGATGACTGGTCTAATGTATGAATGGATCCAGAGAGTTGATATGTCGCACCTGCATATTTTGTATTTTTGCATTTCGGCTAATTTACCATTCTTTCTCGGCATATCCTCTCTTCAGTTGTCATACGTTCTTGGGGAGGATAGACTATGGCCATCTTTTTTTAACGCTGATCTGTATAGCATGTAGACCTACTTGCTGTTTGCAATGGAATGGTTGGAGAACGCGTCGCTCGCAGCAAATTTATGGCGACTTTGTGTAAGTAAATAGGCCTACGGTACGCTACAACAGCTCACACACATATACACACACTGAACGTTGATGATTGATCATGCAGAGAAGGCCGCACAGAAAATACGTTTAGGCATTGCATGCCATTCAACAGTTCCATTTCACGTCATGCTGTTCATATACATAATTTATTGTAATTTAATAGCCGCACACATTGTTATGTTGCCACCACGTTGTCCCAAGACGTTGATGATGACACGGTGTCTGATGATATTTCTGCCACGGCCCCTTGTTTTTGCAAGGCTGAAACCTGCTTCATCCACATATATTTGCTCATGATGCACTGCATCTGCTTCTAGCTCCATGACTCTCTGAAAGAAGACAAAACAATGTAGCACAGTACGAAAAGGCAGGGATCAGTCAATATGACGTAGGACCATACACTTCCAGATCTAGTACCAATGATAAGATGGTGTAAAGAGACTCACGCTGACGTTTTGGAATATGGTGTTATCTGCCATTATGTGGTCCTGCAGTCCTCTGAGTCTGATGCAGTTATTTGAAATGACCCTATTTACAATGTGGGGCTCCTGCTCTGGGGTGAATAGTCAACCTCTTCAACCAGATACTGGTTTTCTTGCAGTTCTGTAAAAACATTTGAATGGTTTTAGTGATCCTTCTCATTATGAAAGTACAGTACATATTACTGTAGCAGTAAGACAACAGCACTTAGTTATTTACCGGTTCTCATTTTGAAATACCCAGATGATACCTGCAACAGTATAGCGGCTCAGATTTGGTTTAACCCATTGCCCAGCCTCCCTCATGCTCATCCCATGGCATCCCTCATGCTCATCCCATGGTTGACAACATGGTCAACAACGGTCGCTCTGCTTTCATCAGCTATAATGTTCCTGACTCCTCTTCCCCGTCCTCTCCTTCTCCCCCATCCTACTTCAACTCTTCCTTCTCCTCCTCCTCCTCTTACTTCTTCACCTCCTCGTCCTCCTCTAGTTCTCACCCCTCTTACTCTTTGTCCAATATTGGTCTCCATTGTTGTCCAAACCAAATGTTTACCTGTGGTCTATTTATAGTGCTCAAGCTCTGACTTGTAAGTGAACTAATTATCTGAAAGTGTTTCCACGTGTCAATGTGGAAAGGCAATTGGTAAAATAGTGTAACAATGTAGAGACCAATGTTTACAGTTTTGCTAGAAGTGTGTTATTAAATTACAAACTGAGTGTAAAGCAGAGAATGTGCATTCAGTTTGGCACCCTTGGTAAATGCATTGGCTCCAAGTGTTAATGGTTTCAGAGATAGTACTTCAAGGACCACTGTTAGTGTTTAAACATTCAGAAAAAATTGTAAGATCCCCATTAGCTGTTGCGAAAGCAACATCGACAGTCGTGGCCAAAAGTTTTGAGAAAGACACATATTCATTTTCACAAAGTCTGCTGCCTCAGTTTGTATCATGGCAATTTGCATATACTCCAGAATGTTATGAAGAGTTATCAGATGAATTGCAATCAATTGCAAAGTCCCTCTTTGCCATGCAAATGAACTGAATCCCCAAGAACATTTCCACTGCATTTCAGCCCTGCCACAAAAGGACTAGCTTACATCATGTCAGTGATTCTCTCATTAACACAGGTGTGTTGACGAGGACAGGGCTGGAGAGTACTGTCATGCTGATTGAGTTCGAATAACAGACTGGAAGCTTCAAAAGGAGGGTGGTGCGTGGAATAATTGTTCTTCCTCTGTCAATCATGGTTACCTGCAAGGAAACATGTGCCATCATCATTGCTTTGCAGAAAAAGGGCTTCACAGGCAAGGATATTGCTGCCAGTAAGATTGCACCTAAATCAACCATCTATCGGATCATCAAGAACTTCAAGGAGAGCGGTTCAATTGTTGTGAAGAAGGCTTCCGGGCGCCCAAGAAAGTCCAGCAAGCGCATCTGGAAAAAAGCTTGTCCGGAGAAGACAAGGTGAGCGCTACCATCAGTCCTGTGTCATGCCAACAGTAAAGCATCCTGAGATCATTCATGTGTGGGGTTGCTTCTCAGCCAAGGGAGTGGGCTCACTCACAATTTTGCCTAAGAACACAGCCATGTTACCAACACATCCTCCGAGAGCAACTTCTCCCAACCATCCAGAACAATACCTTTTCCAGCATTATGGAGCACCTTGCCATAAGGCAAAAGTGATAGGTAAGTGGCTCGGGGAACAAAACATCGATATTTTGAGTCCATGGCCAGGAAACCCCCCAGACCTTAATCCCATTGAGAACTTGTGGTCAATCCTCAAGAGGCAGGTGGACAAACAAAACCCCACATTCTGACAAGCTCCAAGCATTGATTATGCAAGAATGGACTGCCATCAGTCAGGATGTGGCCCAGAAGTTAATTGACAGCATGCCAGGGTGGATTGTCAACACTGCAAATATTGACTCTTTGCATCAACTTCATGTAATTGTCAATAAAAGCCTTTGACACTTATGAAATGCTTGTAATTATACTTCAGCATTCCATAGTAACATCTGACAAAAATATCTAAAGACACTGAAGCTGCAAACTTTGTGGAAATTAATATATGTCATTCAAAACTTTTGGCCACTACTGAACTCTTCACACACAAACGCTATCTTAATTTGTCCCTGCTTCTCTGCGACCACAGAGTGATCAAATTAAGATTGGAGTTCTGTATGCAGGTGTCCTATTTCAAGGTAAGTCAGAAAAGCAAGGTTTATTTTGGTGCATGCGTTTTCCACTTACTGCAAATCTGTGGGCTTGGCCATTCTCCATGAATTGTTCTGACCTCATTCATTCTTTGTAGCATCATGTGAAACGTTTGAGAAGAAGCTACTTCATAAGCTCAGCAAAGGCTATTGTTTCACATCCAACTAAAATAAAAGCATATATACATTAACCTTGTCACAAGGAAATGGAATGGAAGACTGTGTAATTGTTATGAACAACTCAATTTGACATTTTAAAGACATTTCACTCTCCAATATTTTGGTATTTTCAATTTGTCTGATTATCGCAGAGGTTGACCATCACAGAAACCCACCCAGAAACCCACACCCCTATGTCACCACCCTATTTCCTTTATCTGTTTCATAGTAATTCCTATGAGGTGAGTCATGTAGAAGGATGTATGTATTTTTCTTATCTAAGAATCTGACTTAAAACCGAGCATTACAGGTCTCGGTGAAGAGGCTTGTATAAAGAGGTTATGTAAATTAGGGAGCAGAGGTGACTTGCAACTCGACTTTGACTTTAACACCAATGACTCGTGACTTAACTTGGACATGAGCCTTTTAACTCGAACTGACTTGATACCCTCTCCAAGCCCAAATATAAAAAATGATGCTATTAAAAAAAGTGTGCAAAGTGAATCAGACAGCAGCCAATCTAATTGTACCAGATGAGAAAAAGTTGCGCATGGCAGCGCAGAGGAATGTCGGCGGGTGAATTCAGACGGAGCCCTTGGAAAGATGATACCCCAAATTATTATTTTCGGATATAAAGACAACGCTGTATCAACAAAAAAATGGATTGCAACTTGCAAAACATGCGGGAAGAAAATTACAGACGGAGGCGCAATAACTTCCAACTTTGTTTGACATTTGAAGTTGCACAAAGAACGGTAAGTCGTGGTTAATATAGCCGACAGCTATATAGTTTATAACTTTGCTAGTGTAGCATGTAGGCTAACGTAACGTTAAATCAGTGAGCCTCCACACAGTGAGTCAGTGCGGGAACGTGATCATTGCACCCAAGATTGAGGTACAACTGGCTAGGCAGTCGGTAGCCTAAATCCTGCCTGATGTTACTGCTATTCCTAAAACCATTGACACACGTTAGCCTACTGTAACCACACACAGAGAGGGTGTGTTAAGGTTAGGCGATTGTGTACAAGCCTACATCGCCCGATTGCGATCCTTGATAGTCGATTGCTATGGGGGGGGTCTTCCTCATTTCCATGGAAATATAAAGTTGATTTGGAAAGTAATAAATATATTTTTAAAAGCGTTCATGATTTGCGTAAATGTAATATACTAACTCTTACTCTTGTTAAAAATATGAAATGGTTTTACATTTGGTGAACATTTTGACTTGTTTAGGACTGTTTAGGTCTTGAGACTTGACTTGAGACTTGTCGATCTTGACTTGAGACTTGACTCGGACTTACCTGTTTTGACTTGGGACTTGAGTGCTAAGACTTGAGACTTTGGCGCCTGCAAGTTCACCGGATGTTGGCCAGGTGGGACGCTACCGTCCCACCTGCCCATAAGTTTTAATGTGTCATGTGTTTGCCATTTACAGTTCATAACTTTTTTTTGCTCTGTACAACTAGGAAAGTATATTCTTCATGTGTTTTTACCCAGTGTATATTTGTTCATATAATTTTTTTACCCCTCCCTTATGCTTTGTTGTGATACAACAAATATAATATTATTTAACACATAATAATATAATTTATATTACGGGAATTCTAGTGTCATTATTAGCATGTGTTCCTCAATCAAACAGCCCAAGCACATGAACTACTGTACATAGATGCAGATCCCTAAGGTTGGACGGACAGACAGTCAGAGAGGCAGACAGCAGAAAGACAGACAGACGGTGTCCCTTCTGGCCTTTTCTCATTCCCTGTGTCCATTGTCGTAATGATTTTGATTTGTCTTTTCGCACAGTTGCTGGAAAACAAATGACTGCAAGACTCGTGGTATTGAGATGAGCATGAATTCATAACATCACGAGGAATAGATATAAGGTAGCTTAATAACTGTGGCCTCCTCCTTCGCCACAAGGCTTTCTCATGAACAGGGGGACAAATGGGATATTGTTGACGGTGCTGCTACTGTATGTAGCAAAAATACTCTGTGGCAGAGAACTCCTGAGACTGCCATGCATATAAGGCAACATGGTTGAGTCCGTGGCTAAATCCAAAGGGGAATAATTATGGAAAACATTTTGTCAGAGTCTTGTATGGATTACATTTGGTTGTATTTACTAGGATTATCTGGACTTTACAATTTGTTTGTTTGTGTGACCATACTTTTTTAATGACTAGCTCAGAATATGAAATAATAACTGTTATAGAAAGTGTCTCTGCTTAGAGAGAAATCTATGTCTGTCCTTTCCCTGGCAGTGTTCGCTGCGGTACCTTGGCTATTTATGTTTGATTTGTAATCAGAATCCTTTTCGCTTTGTGATGTTCTGCCTAGTGGAAACTGGTTGATTGTGCTCCTCCTTTGTTTGGGAAGCAACCATTCATTGGCCAATATGTGGACTATTCATCCATTAGGATGAAAGAGGGGGAGGCTTTCAGTTCACCTCTGAAACAGGATGTTTGTATGGTCACTTTTTGACATTGGTCGCTCACATTATTTCAAACCAGCATTTATACATTTCTGGAATGGCCAGATTTTTCCTCTGTCACTGTCTGAACAACAATGCTGGGAATTGGCAGGCTTGTATCCTGGCTAGCTTCCCTCTACCCCCTCCTCTCTTCAGGGCTTAGTACGGCCCAACGTCCTCCCTCTTTCTCCCCACTGCATGGACATGAGGCGGTGACATCATCACTGAGCTCCCAGGCCGTGGCTAGCCAGTGACGGAATTACAAACTCCTGTTCCTCTTCCCTCTCTAAACCCATCCCCCTCCTCCACTTTTCCCTCCAGACTTATGAAAGGTGTGCTGTGTGGGAGGAAAACCCCTTTCATTCTCTCTTTTTATTGGACACCTTTCTTAACTGTCTGCCAGTTGAGGATGAGGTACAGTGATTTTTTTTTGGTGGGGGGGGGGCAATACCACTCAAAAGTGTGCACTCCTGAATGGGTGAGCAGCTTCACAACCTAGAGGGAGAGGGGCGTGAGAGGGGGTGGGGCGGAGGCTGCTTTTGAATGGGTTGAGAGGGAAGACAGAACTAATCAAGAGAGAAGAAGAAGCATGTTGTGACCCCTATCTGACACAGATCCAGCTTCTCCACTCCGGTTCCTTCAGTGGCTGCTCTGGGAAGAGTAGTGTCCTTGAACATTCCTTCCTTTTGTTACTTTTACTGGATTCTTTTTTGGGGCTTGTGGTGTAGCAAGGGTGGTGGTGGTAGGAGGCTAAAATAGCCCACTGGATCCCTTAACTTCCCTACGTTTTTCGCCTTGCTGTGCTTGTTTTTTCTGAGGGGAAATTTTCTTTCAGCGGGTCCCAGTTTTAGTTTGGAACTATGGAAATGGACTGGGAGTTGGGTGGGAAAGATATACAATTCACAGAGCCGGACTCTGGTTTCCCCGCTCAGGTGGCTTTCAACTACATGTTAGAAGGGCGCTTTAAACAGCTTCAAGGTAAGTGAATGCTGGAGGCTGCAGGCGCCTTTTCTTTATAGGTGTTGCTATGCTATATTCTCTGTCAGCATATCGATGGTGGAGTCTAGAGGGAGAATTCTGGATCGTCTGTGTTGAATTTGGCAGTTCTTTATCAGGGTAATGGTATGTGGATGAAGAGCATTATATTTCATTATTGTTCTTTGACTTCTCAGAAAATAAAACCAATTGGGTGTCTTAATCCTAAAGGAAACGGTAACTGTTAGTGGTGGATATGTCACGTTTAGTATGGCAGCACTATGATCTGGCAAAAGGATGAATTTCAGACTGGATTATAAGGCTGTCTTTTTTGGGGGGATATTAATTTAGTGTTGACAATAAAATACTAAATAGCTGTTTTCGAAAAAGGCCCTCTGTCTACAAACACACAATCCACAATGCTATCTAAACGGCATGCATGCTAGTTCCTAGCGGGTAGTCAGGACAACAATAGCATGAGAGGGGACAGGGAAGGCGGGAGTGGGAGTGGTTGTTTTTGTCCAGCCCTCCCATGAAAATACACTTTCAAGGAGCCAAATTCTAGGAAATGATAGCGCTTAACAATATGTTTTTACACAGTTAGTATAAGTATCTTTTTTTACAAAAATGGCATATATTACTATTAGTTATACAGTATGTCATTGTGTGATATTGTTTACTCTTGTTTAGTATATTTACTATAAAAATTACTTGTTTTGTTTTCTAAATACATTTTTTACATTCATTTTCATATTTTCATTACGATGAACCCCAGGTTAGACTGCAATAGAAAAAAATGAGAAATGAGCATGCCAATGTTACCATCATCATACAAACTTTTTTTTAATAGTCCTGTCTTTGTTGACATCTTTGTCGGGGTTTCTCTCATCCCAAAGAGAATGTGGTCTTTGCCACATGAAAATATCAGTCATTAACTCAGCCTCTCTATGAATAATTGTCTGAATGCACTATTGTGTTGTTGAATGTCTCTCTTCTATACATTTTATATATATATATAAGTCCCCTTTTCATTAATAGAACATCAAATCTACAGCAATGGTCAGAATTTGTCCAGTTTTGCTCCCTTGAATGGTATAAACTGGCCACAACAGCTACGTGGATACGACTGGATGAATGTGTGCCGTTTGTTAATATGTAGCTTTGTGTAGATTTTACTGACTGCTGACACCTTGTCCAATGTTGTAAAGCAGCCAGAATGAAAAGGAAGACCGAGAGATAGACTTGAACTTTCATCCTCTGGTCTATTGGCTTTACTAAGTCATGGGATGACTGAATTGATAAAACATCACAGAGTCAACGTTATTGATTGCTATTCTTGTGTCATGTACTGCTAGCTTGAAATTGTTATGCTTCATCATATTTTTTTTAATTGAGTGAAGATATGGCAAAATGTATGGATTGACCTGGTGTGCTGATAATGGAAATTGTAGAACTGTAACAGGGTCCCGAGTGGCGTAATGCACTGCATCGCAGTGCTAGAGGCGTCACTACAGACCCTGGTTCAATCCTGGGCTGTATCACAACCGGCCGTGATCGGGTGTCCCATAGGGCGGCACACAATTGGCACAGAGTTGACCGGGTTAGGGGAGAGTTTGACCGGGGTAGCTTGTCATTGTAAATAAGAATTTGTTCTTAACTGACTTGCCTAGTTAAATAAAGGTTCAATAAATAACAAATGTTGATAGGGTCTCAAAGGATCTAGGAACAGTAACGTTCAACTGAAGATTTCAGACATACTGTAAGGGGAGTAAGATTACCATTGGTTGAATCCCTGTGACCCTTGATTTTAGCCAGAGTAAAGTAGTAGCCTTGTTCCACCCAGAATTGGTCATAGAACAGTTCTCCTGTTTCTGTAGCGTGAGACAGCTTGATGTACAAGTACATCCCCTAGACAGGACTCTGGTCTATCGCATGACCTGATATTAGGCAGAGCTCTCTGGTTCATTAGTTCATAAATGTGTTATATTTTCAGCATAGCTACGTGGTGTCATTGTGCCAGTGACCTTTTCCAAACAGACATGAACTGTGAAAAACATTTAGCAAATCATTTTGTGTTCCCGTGGCTGTATCAAACGAAAGGAAATTGAAAGTGCGTTGTCAGGTCTCACGAATTGTTCAGTTTTATCTAATACATTTAAGGCTGGTTGTACTCCTGTACTTAAAAGCACTTTTAATGGAGATTTTCCATTGCTCCTTTCTTATCCAAGAGTAGGCTTAATCTGAGTCCTTGAAGTGGGGTTTTTAGGTCAATAATTTGCTTTGACAAGCTTGCGCTGGCTTGGTTACATATCTACCATAGTTGCTAAAGCCGTGCTGGAAAGGACCTTGTGAAAAGACAATATCCGATCTAACGTTATATTGTTTGGGTCGGAACAATAGTGTAAAAATAGTTAGTAGATGCACTCCAGTCGCTTTTGTACCAGACTGTAGCTATTTCTCCACACCAATGACCTGGACTACCACCACACAGACTTGAGTGCTGAAGTAATACCTTTGTCGGCAAACAGGCCCCTGGCAACCCGGTTTCCACCACAGTCAGTCTCTAAATGAACGTCTGTTCTGCTGGCAAGAAAATATTTTATGGAGAGACAAAAAAAGAAGGCAACAGAAATAAGTCTTTGAATGGGTTGGTTGGGGAAGGGGGCAAACTTGAGAGAGCCTGTTGAAAAAGAGTGCAGTTATGGCCTTAACAAGTTTGATTTACTCGATTTAGCTACACTGACCGACTATTTGACCTTGACTCCCCATTTGCAGGATACCCCCGAAATATAGCATTGAATGTTAACTTCTGTTATGCCCTCAGTTGTTGAATTCTGATAAGTAAGTACCAGAGAATAATATTTGCATAGGCTGGGATTAAATCTAATTGTGCTTGGTCAATAATGCAGCTTTTAAAGGCAATGTTCCCTGCTTTTGCGACGCATTCACAGTAAACGCTGCATATGTCGGCTAAATCGGAAATTACCTTTAAAGGTGCATTGTCGACGAAGCGTGATTGGATTGAATTGCGGCCATCGTCCTAGTTAATACCAGGTAAATACCAGTGGAAACTGTACTGTAAAATATAGTGCTATCATGACTTTTGAGAATAGTAAGAATGATCTTGAGGTTTTCAACCACATCTTTACTGTAAAGTAAGTAATGATAAAACATATCAGATAATTCAAAGACATATGTGTGTGTGATACCGAAATGTAGTGAATGTTTTAACTGTGTAAATGGACACAAAGCCATGTTCTGTTTAGTGCTTTGTTTTCCCTCTTGCCAGGCATTGACTGCCGGGGAAATGTTGATGTTGAGTCATTGATTTGAAGTATATAGCTGTTGGTAGTTGCCTGTGTGATAATCTGAGGCCTTATTAAAGAACAAACAGTCCATCTGCCATAACACCATGACTTATCTGACCGATGATCTGTTTTACCCTTCTATCAATGGAGGGACTTTATCCACTTTATGACATGGAGACATCTTGTCAAGTACGGTACCTGGTATTTATGTTTCCTTGTTTTGTCAGCATAATATTATTACATCAACATTGCTGGTGGGCAAAACATCATTAACACACACAGTTTTTGTATAATTTTGATCTAGTTTTCAAACAACAATCAACAATAGCATTTCAGGTTTTGCATGAAGTTGACTTCCTGTATGGCAACGCAATCAAATATCAACCAAAGTTGGATGTGGATTTGACAACGCATTTGTCCTGTGGTTAGTCACCCCTAAACATGGCAGTGTGACCTCATCCAGCCCTTACACACAGGAAGAATTTCAATCTTCTGGCCCGCCACACACCACAGGATGTTGATTCAACAGTGAGGGAAGAAGGAAGCAACCTTTGAACTGCTTCACTAAGATGTCCAGTCTTTCACCTTTGTTTTTCATCCTTGGATACTGATTTCTAGTCTGTTCATTTGTTAGTTTGCCAATGAATGCTATATCATATAATATGTATATCTAGACCTAAACAAAATGGCTGTTGTTATTGTTGTCCCTCTGAATGATTGTTTTCAGTCTCTGCCAATCATTCAAATCTTTCACCACGTTCAGTATTTCCTTCCAGCTAAGGGTGGGGTAGTGATCCAAAGTGCCTTGAACTCTGCAATTCCGGAGTAGTGCCCTAATCAAGATCTCCTTTTCCTGCCGAAACCTGGAAAGAGGAAAAAATAGAGAGAAAAGAAACCAAACTGTAATTTGAATGAATGCGCATCCCTGTTGAGATAAAATGAGATTAGCTTTTGGGAACCGGAGAGTTAACCCCCAGGATAGAGATACACGATGCATCAATAAATCAATAGTTTCTATTCTGTGTCAGTCATGATGACCAGACTGCTCATATCCCAGCTGGTTAGATTTGCTTCTTTGTTCCTGAACTCCAAAGACAATAGAGCTGTGGGTCAAGTCAAGGTCACAATTTGGGATGGTTTTCTCTGGAAGAGAGTGATATCCAACACGATTAGGACTACAGGACCCTATTAATCAGTGCAATAGTAAGAAATTCATGAATAGCCTCTGATAAATAAGTGGATATACTTGAATATATGGGTTATTCCACAAATTAGGTTCCATTTGCATAGCTGCGGGAAGTAGGGGTGCTGGCACCCCCTGATAAATAACAATAAAGAGATAATGAATATAAAAAATATATTTACAAAATTAAGTAAAATAAATTCCCACCAAATTAGTGCACTAAGGCCTTTAATTACTCCTGTATAAAATGATAAACATTTCCCTCAGTTGACCTTAAAAGAGGGACAGGTTTTTTTCCTGCATAAAATGAATCACTAATAGCAAGTCTTTATTCATATAAAAATCGGATTTATGGAATTTTCCATGTGGTGCATATTAAAGGGCACTTCAATTAATATAACAGACTTTTACAATTCAATATTTGTGGACAATTTTTACTTAAGACACAGAAACTGACACCGCACCGATGCAAAGTGAAACAAAGTGTATTCCATGCGCTCATATAGATGAAATGTGGATTAGAACAGCGTCAAATAGCATTAAGTACGATGTACAAAATATGTACCTTCCAATGCAATTACCGTTTGCATGTTTTTTAGTGACACTAAAAAGGTTGCCATCCAACCTTGTCATGCTAGTAAAGTACATGTAACGAGATGGCGGATGGAAGACAGGGTGGTGTGGCTTCTCATTCGAATGCTGTAAATTTATCTAAACCATCAGGTGTACGCCGACCCCAGCTAAGCAACTCATGCAAAGAGTTAAAGCGCAATTGTGTGTTTTATCTTCAGTACTCTGCCATGATTGTCAGTTATGTAGCTGCTCTACTGATAATCTCAGTGCGTCCTTGCTGGGATGACACAAATCTACTGCCGGAGAATACCAACACCAAACACATTGGTTCACCGTTCCACTGGAGCGGACAGTACACAGTGTACCATAATGTTCTGAATAATGGCCAAGTCTACCTCGCTCCCTATTCCACTGAACCGCTTAGGCGTAACAAACACAAGTCCAACATTTATCGGAAACTGTTAAACTACCCTCCTGCTCTCCGGGGATGTGCAACTCAATCCTGGGCCCAACATCACAGAGCCAGCGATGCTCACCGGAGTGGAAAGCGGTGGATGGCCTCGTGAAAACATTGTAGCCAGGCACAATCAAAGCAGCATATGGAGAGGTTTTATGGAGCTGATCGTTGCCTCTGTGGAAGTGGGTGAGTGCTATGGTCCCATGGTTTCTCTCGGCTCACCCGGCTCCAGGATAGATTTTGACTCTTCAAACATACCCAAGTCGCAATATGCGATCCCTGACTCTGCTTCTGGTACCCAAGCTGTTTTAATTAGTTCCCCGCATCCAGTGCAGGCGGGAGGGATTGTTAATTGCGCTACCTAACTGCCCATAATCAAAACAAAACAAAATGGCCTAAACCCACCCGTCAGAAAACACAGAAAATGAACCTTTTTTTCAATGTGTCATCTGGGACCCACGAGTTAAGCCCAAGGGACTACTAGGGGGGCACTTGAACATTCGTAGTGCAATTCCAAAAAGTGATCAAATTCAACATCGACTCAGACTCCAACCTTGACTTCCTCTGCCTCTCAGAGACACGGCTCCATAAAAACTCTCCATATGCTGCTTTGATTGTGATTGGCTACAATGTTTTCAGGAGAGACAGGATTGAAGGAAGAGGAGGGTGTGTGATGATTTAATGAACATATCCGGTGTAAACAAATTGAGTGGTCATGTGATAATGAACTAGAATGTATTGGCCTGTCACTGTCTCCCCAAATGTATTTTACCCTTATTGGAATGCATAGGCCACCTTCCACCAAAAGTGTGTTTTTTGATCAGTTTAATAACATGCTTAGGGAATGTGACTTTGGGAAAGAGGTAATCTTAATGGGAGATTTTAACATGAATTATGAAGACAAGTTTTGTAGGAAAACCCTCAAACGATCACTAATACCTTTGACCTTACACAGCAATTTAAAGGGCCAACCAGGGTGACTTGTTGCTCTAAAACACAGATTGATTTGGTGTTCAGTAATAAACCAGAGAGAGTGACTAAATCATTCAATATGGTTACTGGGCTATCTGATCATAATCTGACACTTATAGCCAGAAAGCTGTCTAAGAGCAGGTTTAACCTCTCTACTGTTAGAAAGCCGGATCAACTAAGAATACCTAAGAGTGAATTAAGCTATTTTGAAAACGCAAATAAGGGAATTAACTGGAATGATCTCTTGTCCTATACAGACGTGGAAGCTGATAGTCAAGTTTTTCTATCCACAATCCAGACTACAATAAATGGTTTCCTAAAGAAAATCAAATCAAAACCTGGCCAAAAGAGCACTCTTCCTTGGCTAAATGGAGAAATCTGGAAATTGATGAAAGAACGAGATTATGCTCTAAAAATAGCCTCTAAGATCCAAATTAGAGCATGACGAGCATAAGGCGATGAAAGGAAATCGAACAGGCCAAGGCAAACTTTTTTTGTTAATAAAATTGCTGAAGCAAATGGAAATTCTAAACTGATCTGGGAGAATCTAAAAACGTTAACAGAGAAAGACCATAGTAACACTGCAAAAATACTAGAAATCATGGTGAATAACAATCTAACCCAGGATGCAGTCGAAATGGCAATAGCCTTCAATTCCTACTTTATTGACTCTGTCAGTGTACTGACACAGAACCCCTCCACTGGTTTCTTGGGCTCAGTGCTAGTAAATGATGCTCAACCTGTCTTCATCATAAGGGAGGTTTCTGAGTCAAAGGTGAACAAGGTGATTAGCTCACTAAATAACTCTAAAGCCAAAGATGTGTTTGGGCTGGACTCTACCTTTCTTAAAAACTACAAAGAGTCACTCATTGGTCCAATTACTAAGGTCACCAACACATCTATTGGTCTCGGGGTGTTTCCAAGGGTATGGAAGTCGGCCATAATAATGGCCCTCTTTAAATCAGGCGACCCTGCTGACGTGAGTAACTACAGGCCCATTAGTATACTACCTGTGGTGTCAAAGGTTATTGAAAAGTGTGTAGCAGAACAACTGATTGCCCACCTCAACATTCACATTACACTCCATGCAGTTTGGCTTCAGAGCGAAACACTCCACAAAAACGGCCAACTGCTTTCTTCTGGAAAATGTGAAGTCCAAGATGGACAAAGGGGGTGTTGTTGGGGCTGTGTTTCTGGACCTAAGGAAGGCTTTTGATACTGTTAACCATGAGATTCTCATCATAAAATTATCCAAGTTCAACTTTTCCCCTGATGCCTTGAGATGGATGAAATCATACCTTGAAGGCAGAACTCGGTGCAATGAGCTGTCGCCCACTCTTAGCTATGATGTGGGCGTGCCCCAAGGGTCAATACTGGGGCCCCTCCTGTTCAGCCTGTACATTAATGATCTGCCTTCTGTCTGTACTGGGTCTGAAGTTCAAATGTATGCAGATGATACAGTGATATACAGTGGGGCAAAAAAGTATTTAGTCAGCCACCAATTGTGCAAGTTCTCCCACTTAAAAAGGCCTGTAATTTTCATTATAGGTACACTTCAACTATGACAGACAAAATTAGAGAAAAAATTCCAGAAAATCAGATTTTTTAATGAATTTATTTGCAAATTATGGTGGAAAATAAGTATTTGGTCACCTACAAACAAGCAAGATTTCTGGCTCTCACAGACCTGTAACTTCTTTAAGAGGCGATAGGGATGACCAGGGATGTTCTCTTGATGCAGTAAGTGCCTGAATTTGACCATTTTCCTGTTCTGGTAGCCATTCTAAATGTAACGAGTACTTGTGGTTGTCAGGGGAAATGTATGGAGTAAAAAATACATAATTTTCTTTTGGAATGTAGTGAAGTAAAAGTTATCAAAAATATAGATAGTAAAATAAAGTAAAGATACCAAAAAACTACTTAAATAGTACATTAAATTATGTTTACTGAAGTACTTTACATCACTGCTATTTTGTGACAAAACTATTGGTAGAGTTGGAATCACATTGAACTTTAAATCATCACGCACTGATTTTTAACCGAAACACACACACTGGTGAGAAAATCTGCATAAAGAAAATCTGCAGATTCCAACTCTACCAATAGTTTTGTCACATTCAAATCTGTCACCATTTGGATGGAAACCTAGCTACTTACTATAACGATTGATACTAAAACCTCTTTATACCAACAGACATTTTATAGCACAAACTAAGAATCTCAATTGGTGGCACTTAACCCCCCCCCAAAAAAATATTAGTAGTATTGATTGAATTGAACTTCCTCTATTGCATCAAGGTCCTAAAGCGATCATCTGCTAAAAATGGCATTGAGATGACATTGGAATCATTTAAAAAACATGGTTGTCATTTCACATAATCAATGATGTATTTCTCTTAACCATATCCCCCTACTTGGCCCTTCGAGATACTGCTATCATTTCCCCATCAGCCCAAGGTCTTGAAAAATGACAAACGTCCTGACGTAGCCTTGTTTTAATGAACGACCTGAAATCGTCTTTATTGGCATCGCTTTTTTTAGTTGTTAAACAGCTCAAACTTTACTCTTCAACCTGTGTTAATAGTACGGGAGCTGTGTGTTTACCTAAAGATAAGACCAGATGCTAGTGCAACATTCCTCTAGCTAGCCCTCCCCGGAGTTGAGCTAGGGCAGTGGTGGAGGAGAGGAACACTGTTCTTCTGTCCAGCTCTGTCTTGTCCTCCTGTCTCACAGAAGACTCCTTAAAAAATCCCCACTAGCATGTACCTCTATGTAACACTTGTGGTGATGTTACCATGTTGCACTAATGCCACAGAAATGGGTTTGGATGCATAGGAGGTTGGTGGCACCTTAATTGGGGAGGATGGGCTTGTGGTAATGGCTGGAGCAGAATAAGTGGAATTTTATGAAATGGTTTCCATGTGTTTATGCCATTCCATTCACTCCTTTCCAGCCATTATTATGAGCCGTCCTCTCCTCAGCAGCGCCTGTGATGATAGCTGGTTGTACCCCCGAGGGGTAAGGCAGCAGGCAGGAGGTTGGCTCTGAGTCTAGTTAGTGAAGTCATACACAGTACAATTGTGGTCAGGGTTCAGTATTAACTGAGCGGTCGATTCCAAATCAATAGTGTTTATAGTGAAAGGATACCTTTTATTTCATATGTTGATATAATGTTTTGTGTTGCAGGAATGGGGGGGGAATAGGTTCAACCTTCTACAATTGTTATTCTTTCGGCAAGATCGTCAAACGTGTCAAATAAATCACTCCCAACAAAAAAGTCAAGAGGGCCTTGGAGTTCATTGCAAGGTGCAGCCAGCCCTGCATGCGGCAAGGTCATCGCTCTCATTCCGTCATGTGGCAAACAAACAATCAAATCACATGCTTACGTCTTTTCAGGGATAAGGAATGCAATAACAGGAAAATTGGGGAGGATTATAAATAAACCCGCCTTGTGTTCATGGATATGAACTCTGAGCCAGAGGGTGGGGCATTGTCCCTGTCAAGGGCCCCGAACATAAACAGGATTCCCACTTTCACTTTTTTTGAAAACATTTTAATGCTATGGATATATCTCATTAGTCTGCAGTGGCTTTCTCCCCTTGTCTCCTCACTTTCATGCACACTGTCCTGAGAACCCAGAACAGATGGCAAACAATATGGTCGACTGCCTATCAAGCATTTGCGTTCACCTGTCCATTTCCTTCATCTCAGTGGAGATGGAGAGACCAGGAGAGGAAGCCGTAAGACATTCTGCAATAGGTCTGAAGAGGCAAGGCCACCAGTCCCAATCCAGTCTAGTTGTTTTAATATCTGGATCATGAAAGGATGATGAGTTGAATGTGAAAAAGTGGGCCAATCACCCACAATGACCAAAACCTCTCATATTATACAATGAGTATCATTACTGTTACTATATATAACAACACATGGGTTCCATCATTTGCCACAATACTTAGCAACACAGTATTGATTTTGTTTACGTAAAACGTGTTACATCTGAATGGCAGTCTTACAATCTTATTGACATTTTCAATCTAGTCTTGGGGACCCAGGGAGTACACATTTTAAATATGCTTTAGCCCAGCACTAAAACACCTTATTCAATTAATCAGGGGATGATTACAGTAGTTGATTAGTTAGATCACTACTCTATTATTATTTCAGACTTGAAGTATTTCAAGTATTAGTATTTCAGATTTGAAATGAAAAGACCAGGCTGTATAGGGACAGTGTGAGCTGTTAACTATACTTCAATGTCTTGTTCCAGCATTATTATCTTCCATAGCCTTAACTAAAGCTACTTTGACAAAGTAGTTCACTACATCAAAGCTATATTGGGAAAATTATAATATCTATATCTTAAATGTCATAGATTGCAAATTGCAAAACAGATCACTCTTAAAGACAAAAACGATATTTCGAGTGATATTTAGGAACGTCTGATGCTCCACAAATGATAAAATACTGTGTATTCCATCCATATTTTCTTCTCTTTTTGCCAAAAAGTAGTGTGTTGTTCCAGTAGTTAGCTACACGGCTACATGGTCAAAAAGCAATTAACTACACTACCAAGATTTTAATTTAATCTACCACCAAGCTACGGCAAAATGTAGTTTAATTACTAGTTGAACTACATGTAGTTCACTACTCCCCAACACTGCTAATTTGGCAAACATAGGGCAGCAGATAGCCTAGCAGGTAAGAGTGTTGGGCCAGTAACCACAAGGTCACTGGTTCAAAACCCTGAGCCGACTATGTAAAAAATCTGCCGATGTGCCCTTGAGCAACGCACTTAACCCTAACTGCTCCTGTAAGTCTCTCTGCTAAAATGTTTTTTTTTTTTTTTACCCCAACTCTGCTTATCCGTCATCAGGAATTCACTTGTTTCATATCCCAATTAATTTAATGACATATCACTTTGACATAGCTTCTCTTTATTTCTTCCTTCTTAATTTTATTCCCGGTCTTCTTTTCTCTCCAGATGAGCGCGAAGCGGTGCAGAAGAAGACCTTCACCAAATGGGTGAACTCTCACCTCTCCCGGGTGTCCTGCCGCATCACCGACCTGTACAGGGACCTGAGTGATGGACGCATGCTCATCAAACTGCTGGAGGTGCTGTCTGGGGAGAGACTGGTGAGTACCGTGCTACCTGGGCTTATATGGATCAGTTTAGTCTTTTAGATCACAATGAATAAGATTACATGGGCAGGGAGGACCTGATCCTAGATCAGAACTTCTACTCTGAGATACTTGAGGGGCGTTCCATGAAAACGGTGCCTTTTGCATCCATTTGATATTTTAAGTAGCAGTTTTGCATCTATATTGCATTTTAAAAGTGTGTTATATTAAATGAAGTGCCCTTTTATTAAAGACCACACGGAGAACTGAATACTTCAATTAATATGAATAAAGACATACTATAGTGCCAAAATTCAGCATTTTGACATGTCCCTCCGTCAACCCTGTGTAATTCTAGGAAGATTTCTCCAAGTTTCACCATCATTGTAATGCCTAAGTTTGTCATTTCTGAAGATGATTTATTTTTTGTGATTACTGATTCATTTACATCTGTCCCTCATTTTAAGGTCAGCTCTGCTACGTGAACTGAACACTCATTTTAATGAGGTGATATTTTTTATTCGTTTATTTTCCTAAAGAAACATTGAACATCTAATAGTCAAATCAGTGTAAAAGCTTGTCAGTTGGTTCTACTCTTTCACAATTTTCTGGTGTTTTGTGGTGGAAAACTGAGCGGGTTGAGCATGACACGTCAACCCTGTTTCCCATAGATAGACAGGCTGGAAAGGTTTTAACAATTCAATTTTTTTGTGAAGTTTGCATTCAATTACCACTCCCTGTTGCACACCACAAGCTTCCATTCCTCCTGTCACAATGAGATTTTTTTTTTCTTCATTTAAACTCTTGACATGGGAAAACGTGTTTATGAAGTTGAACGTGCTCTTTATGATAGAATGTTAAAACATGGTGAAAACCAAAGTTTTTTGGAACTAAGTTACATTGGTGGAAAGACCCATGATACATACAGTACTGTAGCGACCCGCAGTACCCAGTGTTCATGGGGTCCGACATGCCAGTCAACCCGCTATCTGCCGGAAATGCCTGTAATGTTCTGGTGCTGGGCATCCTGGTGGGGGGCTGGATGTCCTATGGGTGTTGGACCATTCTTGATACACACTAAACAGTTCATTGTGAAAAAAAACAAGCAGTGTTGCAGTTCTTATCACACTCAAACTGATGCACCTACTCCCATAGACTGTTCAAAGGCACTTAAATATTTTGTCTTTCCCATTCAACATCTGAATGGCTCACATACGCCATTCATGTCTCAGTACTTAAAAATTATTTCTTTTACCTGTCTCCTCCCCTTCATCTACACTGAATTAAGTTGGATTTAACGAGTGACATCAATAAGGGATCATAGCGTTCATCTGAATTCACCTGGTCGGTCTGCTTTGAACATTCAGTGTATATTACTAAAGTGCAGTTATTGAAGCAGGTGGGCTGTCTGGGATTGTTTGTTGTTGCTGATGTCGGGAAAAGATGTCCACACGGTCAGAGCCATATATCATTAAGGGGGTCCGCTGTCCAGACGTGTTATCGTGTACAAGGCGCCCGATAAGATATCTCACTCTATTAGAAAATACCCAACAAGGCACAACCCATAATGTAATCTACCAAGGATACTCTATTGCAGGGGTACGCAACTCTTACCCTATGAGGTCCGGAGCCTGCTGGTTTTCTGTTCTACCTGAATTTATTGTACACACCTTGTGTTCCCTGGTCTAAATCAGTCCCTGGTCTAAATCAGTCCCAGTCCCTGAACAATGAAAAAAAATGTAGTGGATATCATGACACGAGACCCAGATGCAGATGGTTGGAGTTTACGATGTTTAATAATCCAAAAAGGGAGTAGGGCAAGAGAATGGTCGTGGACAGGCAAAAGGTCAAAACCAGAGTCCAGGAGGTACAGAGTGGCAGACAGGCTCAAGATTAAGGCAGGCATAATGGTCAGGCAGGCGGGTACAGAGTCCAGAACAGGCAAGGGTCAAAACAGGGAGGACTAGAAAAAGGAGAATAGCAAAGGCAGGAGTACGGGGAAAAAGGCTGGTTGACTTGGAACATACAAGACAAACTGGCACAGAGAGACAGGAAACACTGGGATAAATACACTGGGGATAACAAGCGACACCTGGAGGGGGTGGAGACAATAACAAGGACATGTAAAACAGATCAGGGTGTGACAGTGGAACTGGCTTTGAGGTCCAGAGTTGACTTTGTGGGCTTTATGCCATGTGGCTATTGGGGTAATCCATGTGTGCAATTACGAACAGCAGTTGATGCTCAAAACTCAAAGGGCTTTCCCTTTTGTATTGTATTGTATTACGGTACTTGGCTGTTGTAATCCCCAACTCCTATTTTTGCACTTCCTATTGTGATAAAGGACTACAAGACATGAATTACTTCCTCTGGGCATGCCTTGTGTCGGGTTTAATTAGTCACTTTCCTGGTCAATGTGTAACTCGATTTGAGTTTAGGCACAGCAGGTAACAGCTATTTGCCAGGTAGAGGCATGGCACCAAATAGTATTTGGAATTGTTCAAACTCCAGGTATTTGAAAGATTGTAAATACTATTTGAACCCAGGTCTGGTACCATATTAGGTTACCAGGATATTGTGCAACACATAGGAGGATGATTCGACTTGCATACCAGTGTTCTTCTGACCCTGTTATGTGTCTCTTCAGGTATCATGGAAACCAGTAAATAGATCGTACTCAAGTCATGTATTAATAAGCACTGAGAAGTAGTGGTGTAGTGGAGGATAAATACACCTAAATGTCATTTACAGACCTTTTTTTATTTACAGCTATCGGAGTTTACCCACCTATGTTTTTCACCAGTACGTCACCTCTCATAAGCACTGAAAATCTTTTTTGTCACTACCTAGCACTTTTTTTATGACTTAGTTCAAGAATCTATACATACAGAATGTGCTTACCAGCGGTTAAGAGCATTGGACCTGTAAATGAAAGGTCACTGGTTCGAATCCCTGAGCCAACTAGGTGAACAATCTGTTCATGTGCCCTTGAGCACGACACGTATCCCTAGTTGCTCTGGATAAGAACGTCTGCTAAAATGTAGAATACCCAGCTGTGTGTGCACGTACCTGCATTGCATATAAAATGCAAGCCATGGTCTCCCCACATTTTGTGCGTCATCTTTCAGCAATGATTAAGGAAAGTGAACCTGTAGAGACTGTAGGAATGAGGCTTCCTTTACATGATCTCATGGTCTGGTAGAAAAGTGCTTATGTCATTGTTACTCAGCTGGCGCTGCACTCCCGGCTCCTACAGAGTATAAATCTGCATCTCAAAGAGCTGCGCCACCACACAGCACGCTCAGGCGAACATGTACACACACACAGAGATACAGACACACACACACACACACGCCTTAGAGGTCAGCAGTGTATTGTGCTGACTGACTTGGGTGTCAATCAAATGGTGTTAAGATACAGTAAGTACATTTTTTAATTCTTCAATCCAAACCATCATCTGTTTTCGGGGATACATTTTCTTCTTTCAACACAGTGGAAAAACTAGGCATGTACAGTGCTGTATTTTAAATGAAGTAAGCAGTTATGTTTTTGTTTTACACTATTGACTCCGTTTTGCTGAGTACTTCAATCCAAACGTGCCTGCTTCCAATTTTTTAAATGTTATACCCAGATAGCGGTTTTGATTGAATAGGGTTGACCCCCCCCCCCCCCCCCCCCCCCCCCGCCTGCACAAAGGCCTAGTCCCCCCCTCTTCTGCTCCTCCAAAACCACACCTCAGAGTAAAGTCTCCACACACATCAGAGGGCAGAGGGCTGCTTTATTGCCAGGTTACTCATTCACTTTCATCAGATTAAAATGGTCAGCTGCATCCTCTGCTTTTAGGAGGGTGAAGAAGTGCCATGTTGTGTATATAAAACCCACGTCATATACTTAAACTTGAATGTATTTGAGGTGAGCTTGAAATAGCTTTTAGGACTTTTTTTTTGGTCAGGTTGAATTTGCAACCATGATTGCACTTTTGATTTCATGTAGACTACCAGGCAATTGTAAAAGTGTGATACTTTTGGATATACTCTATAGTGTATGTGGACACCCCTTCAAATGAAACGATTTGGCTATTTCAGCCACACCCGTTGCTAACAGGTGTATAAAATATAAATATGTTGTCTCCATAGACAACATTGGTAGTAAAATGGCCTAACTGAAGAGCTCAGTGACTTTCAACGTGGCACCGTCATTTGATGCCACCTTTCCAACAAGTCAGTTTATCAAATTTCTGCCCTGCCACAGCTGCCCCGGTCAACTGTAAGTGCTTGTTATTGTGAAGTGCAAATGTCTAGGAGCAACAACGGCTCAGCCGAGAAGTGATAGGCCACACAAGCTCATAGAACGGGACTGGCGAGTGCATAGGGTGTAAAAATCGTCTGTCTTCCATTGCAAAACTCACTAACGAGTACCAAACTGCCTCTGAAAGCAATGTCAGCACATTAACTGTTTGTCGGAAGCTTATAGAAATGGGTTTCCATGGCCGAGCAGCCGCACACAAGCCTAAGATCACCATGCGCAATGCCAAGCATCAGCTGAAGTGGTGTAAAGCTCACCGACATTGGACTCTGGCGCAGTGGAAACTCTTTCTCTGGAGTGATGAATCACCCTTCACCATCTGGCAGCCCGACGGACTAATCTGGATTTTGTGGATGCCAGGAGAAAGCTATCTGCTCCAATGCATAGTGCCAAATGTAAAGTGTTTTTCATGGTTCAGGCAAGGCCCCTTAGTTCCACTGAAGGGAAATCTTAACGCTACATCATACAATGACATTCTATACGATTCTGTGCTTCCAACTTTGTGGCAACAGTTTGGGGAAGGCCCTTTCATGTTTCAGCATGACAATGCACCCGTGCACAAAGCGAGATCCATACAGAAATGGTTTGTTGAGATCAGTGTGGAAGAACTTGACTGGTCTGCACAGAGTCATGACTTCAATGAGCCAGGCCTAATCGCCCAACATCAGTGCCCGACCTCACTAATACTCTTGTGGCTGAATGGAAGCAAGTCCCCGGAGCAATGTTCCAACATCTAGTGGAAAGCCTTCCCAGAAGAGTGGAGGCTGTTATAGCAGCAAAGTGGGGACCAACTCCATATTAATGCCAATGATTTTGGAATGAGATGTTCGACGAGCAGGTGTCCACATACATTTGGTCATGTAATGTACAAACAAAAACAGAACTACATATCAGTATGAACACGCTTTCTAATGGCATGGCAATATAATTTCAAACTTAAAAGGATAGTTCACCCAAATTACTAAATGACATTGGTTTCCTTACCCTGTAAGCAGTCTATGGAAAAGGTATGGACAAGTTCTGTGTAACTATGTTGGTAGAGCTGGTTGATAGAGCATGCTGCTTGCAGCGCCAGGGTGGTGGGTTAGATTCCTGAGGGACCAGTGTGAAAAAAATATTTTAAAGTATGAAGTCGCTCTGGATAAGAGCGTCTGTAAAATGTAAAAAAGTGTATGACAGCAATCCATGCTTTGGTTTAGTTTCACTGGCACTGTTTCCACATGCTAACGTGTTAGAATTTGTGGCACAAGTCCCATTCAAGTCATGGGACCGATATTATCCTCACAATCAATTTCAGATACTTTCGGATGATTTGGACTTGATGTGCGAGAAATGCTAATGTCGGTACCATGACTTGTATGGGATTTATGCCACAAATGCTAAAACGGTGACAGGAAAACTAAACCAAAGTATGGCTGGCTGTCATACCTTGTCCATAGACTGGAAAGCAATGTGTAATTTTCTGTAATATGGGTGAACTATCCCTTTAACTTTAGGCCAACAAGTATAATGCATTATGATGCCATGGGCATGTATGATCCTATAATATTTTGGGGAAGCCTTATAATTAGACAGTGTAAGGGCTCATACTGTACATGCTTATAACAAGAAATAAAGTGTCACCAACTTATTTTTTTAACCTACAGCCACTCTCAACTGATTGTAAGTTGCTCTGGATAAGAGTGTCTGATAAATGACTAAAAATGTCAATAAAAACGTGTAAATCTCTTGTAGCTGACGTGTTCGGTGTCCTGTCCTGTCTCCCCAGCCCAAGCCCACCAGGGGACGGATGCGTATCCACTGCCTGGAGAATGTGGACAAGGCCCTGCAGTTCCTCAAGGAGCAGAGGGTCCACCTGGAAAACATGGGCTCACATGACATCGTTGACGGCAACCACCGCCTCACCCTGGGCCTCATCTGGACCATCATTCTCAGGTTCCAGGTAAGAGAGTCTTCAAACCAAAACGCATGAAACGTATGTCTGGTGGGGAGAAATTATTTGCTAGAAATGCTGTTCTAGGTTTTCAATTGGGTGATGGATAAGTCTTTGCAACATATATAACGGACAGCGCAACTAAACCCGAGGGCCTCCCCCAAAGCACTGCTCCCGTTGAAAACCATTGAATTGCTGTGTTTTTTTATGCATCAATTTGTCTGGTTTGAACTCTCACTTACCCAGTGTTCTATTATTATCCTGGAGACCCCCTGTGTACAGCAGGGTCTCGGTTATCTGAATCAGGTATGTTATTATTGGTATGTGAGCAACAAACCCAGTTGCTCTCCATGAGGAGAGTTGGCCAGTATGCTGATTTCATTCCAACAGAGTGTCAAATGCTTATTTACTGTAAGGCCTCATCCTTTATAACAGTGATCTAATACTAACTTGTCCTCAGCACACATATTACACAGTCAATTATTTACATAAAGATTATGTTATGACACGAATAAGATATGTAGGCAATGTATGAGAGCACACCACTTGGTATGGCAACTGCTTGGCATCAGACCGCAAGGCGCTACAGTGGGTAGTGCGTAAAGCCCAGGACCACTATACCAGGCAGTGTCAGAGGAAGTCAAAGACTCCAGTCATCCAAGTCATAGACTGTTCTCTCCGGGAAGTGGTACCGGAGTGCCATGTCTGGGACCAAAAAGGCTCCTGAACAGCTTCTATCCCCAAGCCATCAGACTGCTGATCAGTTAATCAAATGGCTACCCGGACTATTTGCATTGACTCCCTTTTTTTGTTTGTTGCACTGACTCTCTTGCACTGGCTCTATGCACATTCACTGGACTCTACCCACACACACACTCACACATACTACACTGACACTCTCAACATACACATACACACTACATACACTCACACTGTTTCCCACTCTTCCCACACGCTACCACTGCTCTGTTTATTATCTACCCTGATCGCCTCGTCACTTTTACCCCTACCCACATTTACATATTAACTCAATCCCCTCAACTACCTTGTATCCCCAGCACATTGACTCGGTACCAGTACTCCTTGTATATAGCCGTGTAATTGTTATTTTAATGTATTGCTATTATTTATTTTTTTAATCACATTTTCTTACCTTTTTAAATGCATTGTTGGGAAAGGGCTCGTAAATAGGCATTTGACAGTAAAGTCTACAACTCTTATTGTCAGCGCATGTGCCAAATAAAATTACATTTTTTGATTTGAGACTATTCACAGGTGCTGATGTATCATTGTCTGTGTGACAGATCCAGGACATTCGCGTTGAGACTGATGGAGACAACAAGGAGAAGAGATCAGCCAAGGATGCCCTGCTCCTCTGGTGCCAGATGAAGACGGCTGGGTGAGTGATTGACTGTCACCTTGCTTTCAGACACGTTTCTTCGAGATTTGAAGTACTTAGACTTGGGTCATCTACATTAACCACTCTCAGTTCCACCGCTTGACTTAAACAATCCTCCTTAAGATATACATTTATTTAGACAGCAACACCATTGTGACTTTTTCATTTACTTTCAGACCAAGTCAGTAAAGAAATTCCAGACGAAGATCCACATCTTGAATTATGTAGAAATTGCTTAGGGAATGAATTTGAACATTGAACACACAGTCATATCTGTTGTTCTCTGTTTTGTTCTTTACAGCTATCCAAACGTGAACATTCACAACTTCAGCACCAGTTGGCGAGACGGCATGGCATTCAATGCCCTCATCCATAAGCACAGGTAACAAGAGTCTGTTTGATCAATACCTTCATGTCCTTGTGGGTCACATTTTACAACGCTCCTAACATATTTCAGATCATTTTTCTCATGTAATTCAGACCAATATCCTTTGATTTATGTCACAGTCTGTAATGACCCAATATATATATATATATTTTATCCCACCTCCAGCCCCCCTCATTTATGATGATTTATTTTCTTATTTACAATAGAGTAATGTTCAAATAACTACTTTTTGGTGTCTTTGGGATTTATTGATGCATTACTGTACGTCAGTTGGTATAATTGTTTTGAATCTTTGAGATATTGGAAGATAACTAACATTTCAACAGGTAAATTACATCTGGGTATTTACCCTGTGATTATTTGGTGGTATACTGTGAGACTGGTGCTGTTGTATGATGCTTTGTCTCGTGTAAAGGCCAGACCTGATTGACTTTGACAAGCTGAAAAAGTCTAATGCCCACCACAACCTGCAGAATGCCTTCAATTTGGCTGAGCAGCATCTGGGGCTTACCAAGCTCCTGGACCCAGAGGGTGAGTTCTGAACTATGCTCTTCTATGTAGTAGAGGAGTGCATATAGAAAATAGCTAAATCTGGTGCAACGCATAATTTCTCAGTGTACAGTCGTGGCCAAAAGTTTTGAGAATGACACAAATATTAATTTTCACAAAGTCTGCTGTCTCAGTTTGTATGATGGCAATTTGCATATACTCCAGAATGTTATGAAGAGTGATCAGATGAATTGCAAAGTCCCTCTTTGCCATGCAAATGAACTGAATCCCCCCAAAAACATTTCCACTGCATTTCAACCATGCCACAAAAGGACCAGCTGACAACATGTCAGTGATTCTCTCGTTAACACAGGTGTGAATGTTGACGAGGACAAGGCTGGAGATCACTCTGTCATGCTGATTTGAGTTTGAATAACAGACTGGAAGCTTCAAAAGGAGGGTGGTGCTTGGAATCATTGTTCTTCCTTTGTCAACCATGGTTACCTTCAAGGAAACTCGTGCCATCATCATTGCTTTGCACAAAAAGGGCTTCACAGGCAAGAAAATTGCTGCCAGTAAGATTGCACCTAAATCAACCACTTATCGGATCAACAAGAACTTCAAGGAGAGCGGTTCAATTGTTGTGAAGAAGGCTTCAGGGCACCCAAGAAAGTCCAGCAAGCGCCAGGACGTCTCCTAAAGTTGATTCAGTTGAGGGGTCGGGGCACCACCAGTACAGAACTTGCTCAGGTATGGCAGCAGGCAGGTGTGAGTGCATCTGCACGCACAGTGAGGCGAAGACTTTTGGAGGATGGCCTGGTGTCAAGAAGGGCAGCAAAGAAGCCACTTCTCTCCAGGAAAAGATCAGGGACAGACTCATATTCTGCAAAAGGTACAGGGATTGGACTGCTGAGGACTGGGGTAAAGTAATTTTCTCTGAATCCCATTTCTGATTATTTGGGGCATCCGGAAAAAAGCTTGTCCGGAGAAGACAAGGTGAGCGCTACCATCAGTCCTGTGTCATTCCAACAGTAAAGCATCTTGAGACCATTCATTTGTGGGTGCTTCTCAGCCAAGGGAGTGGGCTCACTGACAATTTTGCCTAAGAACACAGCCATGAATAAATAATAGTACCAACACATCCTCTGAGAGCAACTTCTCCCAAACATCCAGGAACAGTTTGGTGATGAATAATGCCTTTTCCAGTATGATGGAGTACCTTGCCATAAGGAAAAATTGATAAGTAAGTGGCTTGGGGAACAAAACATCAATATTTTGAGTCCATGGCCAGGAAACTCCCCAGACCTTAATCGCATTGAGAACTTGTGGTCAATCCTCAAGAGGCGGGTGGACAAACAAAACCCCACAAATTCTGACAAACTCCAAGCATTGATTATGCAAGAATCTGCTGCCATCTGCTGCCAAGAATCTGCTGCCTTTGATGTGGCCCAGAAGTTAATTGACAGCATGCCAGGGCAGATTGCAGAGGTCTTGAAAAAGACCAAATATTGACTCTTTGCATCAACTTCATGTAATTGTCAATAAAAGCCTTTGACACTTATGAAATGCTTGTAATTATACTTCAGTATTCCATAGTAACATCTGACAAAAATATCTAAAGACACTGAGGCAGCAAACTTTGTGGAAATTAATATTTGTGTCGTTCGCAAAACATTTGGCTACGACTGTACTGTTACTTATGTTTTTGTTATCCAAATAAACATAATAAAATTGTAAAAAATCTTAACGGGAATGTTTAAAATACTCTAGGGGCCAGATTCTGGTCCAATGATAGTGCTGCATACTCCAGACTACATATACCCCCTGGCGATGGGGATTTGAGCCATGTCTGCCACTTTCCACCTGCTTTACCTTCCCACTGCCCTGTCATACAAAATAATGAAATACAAAAGGAGATCTTCTTTTAATATTTTTGTAATGTTCCAAATCATTGTCACTATAACTTACAAATTGTATTAACCAATCAGAAATGTAATTTTTGCTTCACAGATATCAGTGTGGACCACCCCGATGAGAAGTCTGTCATCACATACGTGGTGACATACTACCACTACTTCTCCAAAATGAAGGCCCTGAAAGTCGAGGGGAAACGTATTGGGAAGGTGACTCAGCGTTTATTCTCAATTTATTATCTCAAATTCCATGCTTGTTTGTTGGGTTGTTGTCAACAAGTTGCCTCAGTTGTTCGGGGCAGAGTAAGAGCTTTGCAGATTTGGATTCAAATAGTATAAAAACTTTCAAGCTGTACTTGATTGAGGTCATAATGAAACCAATTGAATAGTACCAAAAGTGCAAACTGTCAATCTGGCACTTCAGGAAGGCCAAACTAAAAGAAAGAAAACAAATACTCTTTGTTCTGCTAGGTACTGGACAATGCCATTGAGACAGAGAAGATGATTGAGAAGTACGAGTCTCTGGCCTCAGACCTGCTGGAGTGGATCGAGCAGACCATCATCATCCTCAACAATCGCAAGTTTGCCAACTCTTTAAATGGGGTGCAGCAGCAGCTTCAAGCCTTCAACACATATCGCACGGTTGAGAAACCCCCTAAGTGAGTAACCCCCGCCAGCACCCAATCCCAAAGGATCCCCTATACCCCAATGCAACCCCTATGCACTTATGGAGATCTGACAAGATGGGCAATCTTCAGCTTTAAGACCATCTTAAGAATATTTGTAAATGTCTACAATATTTACTCAAGGTATAACATTGTCCAGTTACCTTGCCATTCCTTGACCCCTTTTTTGGTTACTGTTCCTGTGACATTCCCAGAACATCACAAATTCTTTGTTCCAAACCTCTGAACCAATATTTTTATGAAAAACTCATGTCACTACCTAAAGCAAAAATGTCAAGTCCTAATGTTAATGAATGGCACAACATTCTGGGTGCACGCTCTCTCCTGCTTGTAGTGGAATGTCCTTCAAAATGTTAGTTCTGCTATGTCCATGAATTGAAGCGATACGGTATGCATGTTTAGTATGTAACGATGCAGAAATAAGACGTGATATGTTGCATTCCAAAAACGCTTTGAAATAAGTGCGACCCTGCAAACTTGGAAGTAATACGATGTGTTTAGACATTAGCCCTTTTATACATTGTAAAAACTTACCTTTTTATCGATCAGGTTTACTGAGAAGGCAACCTGGAGGTGCTTCTGTTTACCATCCAGAGCAAGATGAGGGCTAACAATCAGAAAGTCTACATGCCCAGGGAGGGCAAACTCATCTCTGACATTAACAAGGTGATGCCTGTAGTCTCTGACGAACGCTTTAGGGTGACGTTTCCCTAGGTACAGATTAAGGATCAGTTTCCCTTCCCCCAATCCTAACCTTTACCATTAGTGGAGAAAATGCTAAACTGACTCAAGATAAAGGGTCTAGGGTCAAAGTTACCCTAAGCCTTGACCAATGTTTTGTCTTAGTGAAAAACTTGATGTTTCATTATCTCTCTCCCCTGTTTGTCTGTGTCAGGGTGTTTGGTAGTCTTTCTTTGGTGTGTGGTAGTATTATTATTAGTAAGTAGGCGTTTTACTATGGTATAATTATTACAACGGGAGTTATTCAGCCAACTCATACATTTTGCATCCGAACATAAAACTGTGAGATTATGAAAGAGTTTAATCCACCATTGGCATAGTGTGTATGTGTAAGGTACAAGACAGACTGGTGGAAAATGGTGGCAATTCAACATGTAGAATAGTCTACAAATGAACAGAAAAATAACGTCCGATGTTCATGTTGGTCTGTCTTGTCCATATGACACACCTGAGTTAATATTGTGTGTTTAACTTTGTCTATGGTAGACCTGGGAGAGACTGGAGAAGGCGGAGCATGAGCGGGAGCTGTCTCTGAGGACAGAGCTGATTCGACAGGAGAAACTGGAGCAGCTGGCTCGCCGCTTTGACCGCAAGGCTGCCATGAGGGAGACCTGGCTGAGTGAGAACCAGCGCCTCGTCTCACAGGTAAAAACAAACACGTGCGCACAAATAGAAGAACACACATGCATATGTATGCACATACTCACACAAACACTCAAAGTAGCCATGAGGGACAACTGGCTAAGTGAAATCCAACGGCTTGTCGCACAGCCATAGACACACACACACACACACACACACACACACACACACACACACTCATACAAAGAATAATTATAAAAAGCAATTGTGACACTTTACCTCCTATTTACACAAAATACAGTACTTTACCACATCATTGTCAATACAAATGTCTCGGCCATTGTTTTCTCACAGTTTTGCACCACTTGGTGGACACACAGATTCAGTGTAATACACTGGTATGGCAGCATCTCTGTGCACATTAAGATTAAGTGCTGCAGATGTAAAGGGTACATCTCATTTGCTTTCCTACTTTTGTCAAACTGAAATCAGGGCCAATCTGCAGTTGAAACAATAACAAAGCGGACACCCCGCCTCTGTTTTGGCAATAACCTGAGGGATGGGCCGGGAAAATGTAACCACTCTCAAAATCATAGACAGAGCTATTGGATGTGAGGCTTGACCATCCATGATATCACAAATTATCGTTAATAAATCTTCTTCGGGATTGGTGGTGTCCCTTCCACGGGACGGTTGAGCTAATGTAGGCTAATGCGATTAGCATGAGGTTGTAAGTAACAAGAACATTTCTCAGGACATAGACATATCTGATATTGGCAGAAAGCTTACATTCTTGTTAATCTAACTGCACTGTCCAATTTACAGTAGCTATTACAGTAAAATAATACCATACTATTATTTGAGGAGAGTGCACAATTTTGAACATGAAACGTTATTAATAAATAAATTAGGCACATTTGGGCAGTCTTGATACAACATTTTGAACATAAATGCAATGGTTCATTGGATCAGTCTAAAACTTTGCAAATACACTGCTGCCATCTACTGGCCAACATCTAAATTGCACCTGGGCTGGAATAATACATTATGGCCTTTCTCTTGCATTTCAAAGATGGTACAATTTTTTTTACAAAATAACGGTTGTTTTTTATCTTTAACCAGATCTATTGTGTTAAATTCTCCTACATTCCTTTCACATTTCCACAAACTTTCAAATGGTACCAAGAATATGCATATCCTTGCTTTAGGGACTGAGCTACAGGCAGTTAGATTTGGGTATGTCATTTTAGGTGAAAATTTTAAAAAAAAGGGGTGGATCCTTAACTTGTTGTAACTCTCATCCCGTGAACGGGATCGTTGTCATCATCTGACACTAATTAGCATAACGCAACGGACATAAATATTACTAGAAAATATTCCTATTCATGAAAATCACAAGTGAAATATATTGAAACACAGCTTAGTCTTTTGTTAATCACCCTGTCATCTCAGATTTTCAAAATATGCTTCACAGCCAAAGCAAGACAAGCATTTGTGTAAGTTTATCGATAGCCTAGCATAGCATTATGTCCAGCTAGCAGCAGGTAAATTGGTCACGAAAACCAGAAAAGCAATCAAATTAAATAGTTTACCTTTGATGAGCTTCGGATGTTTTCACTCACGAGACGCCCAGTTAGATAGCAAATGTTCCTTTTTTCCAAAAATATTATTTTTGTAGGCGAAATAGCTCCGTTTGTTCTTCACGTTTGGCTGAGAAATCGACCGTAAATTGCGGTCACGACAACGCCGAAATTATTCCAAATTAGCTCCATAATATTGACAGAAACATGGCAAACGTTGTTTATAATCAATCCTCAAGTTATTTTTCAAATATCTATTCGATAATATATCCACCGGAACAATTGGTTTTTCAGTAGGGGCTAGAGGAAAAATGACTCCCTCTGCATTTTACGCAAGAATCACTCTGAGAGCCATCAGGTGACCACTTGCGCAATGTAGCCGCTTAAGCTTATTCTTCAACATAAAGGCGTGAAACTACGTCACAATGCTGTAGACACCTTGAGGAATAGTAGAAAAGTAATCTGGTTGATAGCCCATTCACTGCTCAGTAGGGACGCATCGGAACGCATAGCATTTAAAACATGAGTCACTTCCGGATTGGATTTTTCTCAGGCTTTCGCCTGCAATATCAGTTCTGTTATACTCACAGACAATATTTTTACAGTTTTGGAAACTTTAGAGTGTTTTCTATCCTAAGCTGTCAATTATATGCATATTCTAGCATCTTGTCCTGACAAAATATCCCATTTACTTTGGGAACGTTATTTTTCCAAAAATGAAAATACTGCCCCCTAGTGAGGCTATACAGTGTTTGTTTACATTTACAATGTTTACAAACATTGGAGCAAAACAAGCTTATATTTGGGGTTCTGATGGGGTGTGACAGTTGAAATAATGTCACGAGGCATAAAATTGTTTTGTTTATAGTTTTTTTCTCTCCCCCTTTTTGTGATATCCAATTGGTAGTTACACTCTTGTCCCATCGCTGCATCTCCCATACGGACTCGGGAGAGGTGAAGGTTGAGAGCTGTGTGTCCTCCCCGAAACAAGACCCCGCCAAGCCGCACTGCTTCTTGACACAATGCTTGCTTAACCCGGAAGCCAGCTGCACCAATGTGTCGGAGGAGACATTGTGCATGCGCCTGGGCCGCCACAGGAGTTGGTAGAGCGTGATAAGACAAGGAAATCCCAGCTGGCCAAACCCTCCCCATAACCCAACGACTCTGGGCCAATTGTGCGCCACCTCATGAGTCTCGCAGTCGCGGCCGGCTGCGACACAGCCCAGTATCGAACCCAGATCTGTAGTGACGCAGACCACTGCACCACTCGAGAGCCCCCTCATGAGGCATTTCTAAGTCATATTCTTCAAGAATCAATGGGTACATCAATGTATAAATCCAAAAATAGCAACTGCGGATTGCCCCTTTAAAGGAAGCATAGTATTTTATATGTCATTGTCAAATTGTAAAGACGATAACTTCACAGAAATAGAGAGTATTTCTTCCTTGTATGCCAGTATGTTGCCAACCATACGATATAATACTGTTAGGATATACTGTATTTTATTGTATTTTAATCTATTCCATTCCCATCACTTCTATCTCGCAGGACAACTTTGGCTTCGACCTTCCAGCGGTGGACGCGGCCACCAAGAAGCACGAGGCCATCGAGACTGATATTACAGCTTACGAGGAGCGTGTGCAGGCCGTGGTGTCCGTCGCTAAGGAGCTGGAGGCAGAGAAATACCACGACATCAAACGAATCGCAGCACGCAAGGACAATGTGATCCGGCTGTGGGAGTACCTGCTGGAGCTTCTGAAGTCGAGGCGCCAGCGCCTGGAGATGAACTTGGGTCTGCAGAGGGTCTTCCAGGAGATGCTTTACATCATGGACTGGATGGATGAGATGAAGGTAAGAGAGGGAGAGAGGACCCTTCTGAAAATGTATATGTGTTGGAAAGACCAAATGTATAATTGCACATTTAATTTTTTATTGTAACACAAATTGAATTATTCAAAATGCATTCTACCTCATCTACCCTGCTTTCACTCTTACTCTTCAACCTCTTCATTCAAAGACTCAATCATGGACACTACTGATAGTTGTGGCATGTTTGCGTGATGTATTGTTGTCACTACCTTCTTGCCCTTTCGGCTGTTGTCTGTGCCCAATAATGTTTGAAACTATGTTTTGTGCTGCTACCATGTTGTTGTCATGGGCGGCAGGGTAGCCTAGTGGTTAGAGTGTTGGACTAGTCAACCGGGAGGTTGCAAGTTCAAACCCCCGAGCTGACAAGGTACAAATCTGTCGTTCTGCCCCTGAACAGGCAGTTAACCCACTGTTCCTAGGCTGTCAATGAAAATAAGAATTTGTTCTTAACTGACTTGCCTAGTTAAATAAAGGTATAAAATGTTGCTACCATGCTGTGTTGCCATGTGTTGCTGCCTTGCTATGTTGTTGTCTTAGGCCTCTCTTTATGTAATGTCATGTTGTCCCTTGTGTTTTGTCCTATATTTGTAATTTTTGTATTTTTAATCCTAGACCCCGCCCACGCAGGAGGACTTTTGGTAGGCCGTCATTGTAAATAAGAATTTGTTCTTAACTGACTTGCCTAGTTAAATAAAGGTTAAATAAATAAAAAATTCACTAACACGTGAACAATGTATTGGAAACAGGTAATTTCAAGTCAAACAATGTATTAATTTCCGGTAGGGGGTGTCAAATAATATTACCCTAATGTCCCATCCCTCTTCTAAATAATAATTTTAACCAGTATCAATGCTGAATAATTCCAAATCTGCACACCTGAACCTCGTCCTAGGCACTCCTGTAGATACAAGAGGATTGGGTTGGCACTGTAAGCACTGCATCATCTTGCCTTTCTGATTGGCTGGGTGGAATTCTCGCTTATCGCTTCCACCTATCGAATCCTCTTCGGTTTACAGGAGTCACAAGGGAGTTGATGGTAGTTGTAATGAATACTCAGGGAGAAAAAGGTGTGGATTCACACGCAGAGCGCGGCAGGTGTTTATTTCACCTTCACAGAAAGCAGTAAACGTGGTCACAGGCAGGCAATGGTCATACACAGGCAGGCAATTGTCATACACAGGCAGGCAATGGTCATACACAGGCAGGCAATGGTCATACACAGGCAGGCAATGGTTATACACAGGTAGGCAAACAGGCAGGTGAATCAAAACTAGGACTGAAGGCTATAACTGGTTCTCACAAATTAGCTAGGAAAAGGCTTAGTAGAGTCAAAACAAGCAATACCTCACAAAGGCACAAACAGAATGAACTGATCTAAATAAGGAGCTGATGAGACCAGGTGAAATCAATTAACAAAAATGAAAGACGTGTTCTGTTTCGTTGTTTTCTTGAACAAGGTTGACTAAGAAAAAAAAATACAAAACCTTACAGTAGTGGTTGATTTGGATTGATTTTTACATTTAATCTAAATTATAAAAGTTTCAAAAAGTTTCCTCTCCTCACCTTGAAATAAATACTCATATTGCGTTTCAAAGTGCACAAAAAGTAAATGATTCATATTGGCAACTGACGAACTAAGGCCAGTGTAATTGAAGGTGCCTGTATGTTGCTAACACACATGCCTGCCTGTAGTATGTCATGCCTTTATGTCTCTACCACACAGATGATGCTACTGTCCCAGGACTATGGGAAGCATCTGCTCGGAGTGGAGGATCTCTTGCAGAAACATGCCCTGGTGGAGGCTGACATCGGCATCCAGGCCGACCGAGTCAAAGCTGTCAACAACAATGCTCAGAAGTTTGCCATCGATGGCGATGGTGAGAATGACCTAAACATTCCGACTGCTATTATTCTAATTGTATTATTAACTGATGATGATAATATATGTCAACACACAATTTTTCGGTTCAGTTGTATAGCATACATTTTGCAAGATCTATACAAGCAAATGGAAAAATTAAAATTAAAGGAATAGGCAACGGAATGGTCATAACATATACAGTACAATGTCAATACAGTACCATGTAAATCTGTGGGTCCTGCAAGATGCTAACTGGGCCTCTGTTCTGTCTCCTCTACAGTTTACAAGCCCTGTGACCCTCAGGTAATACGCGACCGCGTGGCACACATGGAGTTCTGCTATCAGGAACTGACCCAGCTGGCTGCCGAGCGACGGGCCCGCCTGGAGGAGTCCCACCGCCTCTGGAAGTTCTTCTGGGAGATGGCCGAGGAGGAGGGCTGGATCCGTGAGAAGGAGCAGATCCTGTCGTCGGACGAGAGCGGCAAGGACCTGACGGGCACTGTGCGCCTGCTGAGCCAGCACCGCACCCTGGAGAACGAGATGAGTGGCCGTGCAGGTCACCTGCAGCACACCATTACTGAGGGCCAGGCCATGGCCGACGGCGGCCACTTCGGCGCTGCCAAGATCCGTGAACGCATCACCAACCTGCGGGCGCTGTGGGCAGCGTTGGAGGAGCTGGCGGCCGGGAGGAAGGCCCATCTGGAGGAAGCGTATGCCCTGCACCAGTTCCAGGTGGATGCAGATGACGCCGACGCCTGGACCCTGGATGCCCTGCGCATCGTGTCCAGTGGCGAGGTGGGCCATGACGAGTTCTCCACACAGGCCCTGGTGCGCAAACACAAGGATGCCGCCGCCGAGGTGGCCAGCTATCGGCCGGTGATAGATGCGCTCCATGAGCAGGCGGGTGCCTTGCCTGAGGTGCAGGTCCAGTCGGAACAGGTCAAGGGCCGTTTGGCAGGCATAGAGGAGCGTTACAAGGAGGTGGCCGAGCTGACCCGGTTTAGAAAGCAGGCACTGCAGGACGCCCTGGCCCTCTACAAGATGTTCAGCGAGGCGGACGCCTGCGAGATGTGGATCGATGAGAAGGAGCAGTGGCTCAACAGTATGGAGATCCCAGAGAAGCTGGAAGACCTAGAGGTCATACAGCACAGGTGAGAGAATCCATAAATATATAAATGCATGCTGAAGTCATAGTCGACCCCTAGCGCCTCCACCTTTTAGGCCTGATTTAGCCTAGTGTGCCACTCAAATACTTGACATACAGTTTCAGTCAAATGTCATTTTTCTTTATTTTTACTATTTGAAGATGTGAAATAACACACATGCAAGCATTTCTTTGGGAACAATGTTGTCGATTTTCAAAACACTGTAACAGAAGAAACGTAACTCTGGCCATTTGCAAAACATTAAAGGCCCGATTCCGACCCAAGTTAAGTGTGTGAAAATGGAACGTAATTCCTTTTTTAATGCACTTTTCTCTAAATGTGTATTCTGACCTTGAACTTAAGAATGAGAATAGCGTGCTATTCATCTGCTATTTATTTTGGATAAGTTAGTGTGGCAGAGGTGAGTCTACACATATGCCGTATTCTGACCTTGACATCATTTCCTAATCTCCTAATCATTCCACCACCTTTACACATAAGGAAGCAATTAATAAGGTCTAGCTAACCTATTTGTTCCAAGTGGAAAAAGCATCTACTGAATTTTTTTCCTATAAAAATAACACCATTCTCCATGCAATGTAATTTACAACTTGGTAAGAGCTATTGATAACAGCTATTGATAAGTAAATGAGTCATCCATTTGAAGAAGGTAATTGTAAATATAAATAACACTTGCTTTATATGTGTGACACCCCTATTACTAGCCTGTTCAACCTCTCTTTCGTATCGTCTGAGATTCCCAAAGATTGGAATGCTGGGGGAGACACTCCAGACCCAAACTGCTACAGACATATATCTATCCTACCCTGCCTTTATAAGGTCTTCGAAAGCCAAGTTAACAAACAGATTACCGACCATTTCGAATCCCCACCGTACCTTCTCCGCTATGCAATCTGGTTTCAGAGCTGGTCATGGGTGCACCTCAGCCACGCTCAAGGTCCTAAAGGATATCATAACCACCATCGATAAGAGACATTACTGTGCAGCTGTATTCATCAAACTGGCCAAGGCTTTCGACTCTGTCAATCAGCACATTCAGCCTTGGTTTCTCAAAAGATTGCATCGCCTGGTTCACCAACTACTTATCTGATAGAATTTAGTGTGTCAAATCGGAGGGCCTGTTGTCCGGACCTCTGCCAGTCTCTATGGGGGTGCCACAGGGTTCAATTCTCGGGCCGACTCTCTTCTCTGTGTACATCAATGATGTTGCTCTTGCTGCGGGTGATTCTCTGATCCACCTCTACTGAGATGACACCATTCTGTATACCTCTGGCCCTTCTTTGGACAATGTGTTAATTAACCTCCAGACGAGCTTCAATGCCATACAACTCTCCTTCCGTGGCCTCCAACTGCTCTTAAATGCTAGTAAAACTAAGTGCATGCTCTTCAATCGATTGCTAACCGCACCCTCCCGCCCGACTAGCATCACTACTCTGGACGTTTCTGACCTAGAATATGTGGACAACTACAAATACCTAGGTGTCTGGTTAGACTGTAAACTCTCCTTTCAGACCCACAATAAACATCTCCAATCCGAATTAAATCTAGAATCGGCTTCCTATTTCGCAACAAAGCATCCTTCACTCATGCTGCCAAACATACCCTCGTAAAACTGACCATCCTACCAATCCTCAACTTCGATGTAATTTACAAAATAGCCTCCAACACTCTACTCAACAAATTGTATGCAGTCTATCACAGTGCCATCCGTTTTGTCACCAAAGCCCCATATACATACTCACCACTGCGACCTGTACGCTCTCGTTGGCTGGTCCTCACTTCATACTCGTCGCCAAACCCACTGGCGCCAGGTCATCTACAAGTCGTTTCTAGGTAAAGCCCCGCCTTATCTCTGCGCCCTGGTCGCCATAGCAGCACCCACCCGTAGCATCTCACTAGTCACCCCCAAAGCCAATTCTTCCTTTGGCCGCCTTTCCTTCCAGTTCTCTGCTGCCAATGACTGGAACAAACTGCAAAAATCACTGAAGCTGGAGACTCATATCTCCCTCACTAGCTTTAAGCACCAGCTGTCAGGGCAGCTCACGGATCACTGCACCTGTACATAGCCCATCTGTAAATAGCCCATCCAACTACCTCATCCCCATACTGTATTTATTTTGCTCCTTTGCACCCCGGTATCTCTACTTGCTCATTCATCTTCTGCACATCTACCATTCCAAGTTTAATTGCTATATTGTAATTACTTTGCCACTATGGCCTATTGTTTGCCTTACCTCCCTTATCCTACCTCATTTGCATACACTGTATATAGACTTTTTCTACTGTATTATTGACTGTATGTTTGTTTATTCCATGTGTAACTCTGTGTTGTTGTATGTGTCGAACTGCTTTGCTTTATCTTGGCCAGGTCGCAGTTGTAAATGAGAACTTGTTCTCAACTTGCCTACCTGGTTAAATAAAGGTGAAATAAAATTAAAATAAAATCATAGTCCAATTCCATGTATTCTATACATAGTCTGTTCTACTGATAGGTTTGTAGACTTTCCATCACCAAGCAGAAAAATAATCCCAAAGAGAAAAAAGGACAGGTGAATACAGTGGAGGAACTGCTGAAACGAATGGAAAGGGTCACTCTGTAATGGAAGTATACAATCAGTGCTGGATTACCGAATGGGTATACAGGGCACGTGCCCTGGGGTCCCCATCCTCTGCTATATTTTACGTGAATTTACACTGATTACAATTTTGTGCACTAGTATTTACTGATTTCTGGAAACAATGGGCAGATTTGCAAAATTCTCTTATGTGAACAAAACACGTCACGGAATTTTGCATTCAATGATGGCAGTTGTATTTCAGGTTTAGCAAAAGGGTGTCTTAAGAGATGCAATCCAAGTAGAAAGAAAAGAAAATGATCAGAAGATCTGTAACTGTATTTGAGCATTTGATCACTGATGTTCTGCTGTAGGTACGTTTGACCACAGTTCCAAAACACTGTTTTATGTGATTGAGGAAAAACTAAATATACAAATGATAAATGAGTTATAATGCAACAGCTCCTCCTACTGGGCGTTAGGTGCCCTATTTGTTAGGTTCCTTCCGAGAAACTGAAGTTCACCTTTTAAATAGAAAATGATGAAATAGATATTTGAAACAGACAGAACAAGGCAGATAATACAAGGAGAAAATGAGATTAATCCCCAAACAGGGGAATACGTCTGAGGTGGATTCATCCGGGTAAAACTTTGTGGAACGTTCAGATAAAAACATGGTATGTGGAACAAACATGCCTCTGATATGTATCTAATCAAATCCAATGTTATTGGTCACATACACGTGTTTAGCAGATGTTATTGCAGGTGTAGCGAAATGCTCGTGCTTCTAGTTCTGATCTAACAAATAATATCTAAAAATGTCACAAATACCTAATACACATACATCTAAGTAAAGGAATGGAATTAAGAATATATAAATATATGGACGAGCAATGTCAGAGCAGCATAGACTAAGATACAGTAGATAGTATAGAATACAGTATATAGGTATGAGATGAGTAATGCAAGATATGTAAACATTATTAAAGTGACATTATTAAAAGTGACTCGTGTTCCATTTATTAAAGTGGCCAATGATTTCAAGTCTGTGTATGTAGGCAGCAACCTCTCTGTGCTAGTGATGGCTATTTAACAGTCTGACGGCCTTGAGATAGAAGCTGTTTTTCAGTTTCTTTGTTCCAGTTTTAATGCAACTGTACTGACCTCGCCTTCTGGATGGTAAGTGAGGTGAACAGGCAGTGGCTCGGGTGGTTGTTGTCCTTGATAATCCTTCCTGTGACATTGGGTGCTGTAGGTAGGATAAGGAATCATGTCAGCTCTATTCATGACAGTTCTATCTGCAGCTTTCCACAACATTTGCCTGAATGTGGCCCAGACATCAATGTCCGTATGCTATCTTAACATTAGTTTTGAAGAGAAAATGGTTTGTTTTGAAGTGGAACTGATTGGACATGGCATGCTCTCTCTTTCCCAGGTTCGAGAGCCTGGAGCCTGAGATGAACAACCAGGCATCACGCGTCGCTGTTGTGAACCAGATCGCCAGGCAGCTGATGCACAATGGACACCCCAGTGAGAAGAACATCAAAGCCCAGCAAGATAAGCTCAACAACAGGCAAGTTGAGCCATTCACAGACAGACGTCACACTATCTCCTGTCATACAGATGCCGTAGCTTAATTTGATCATCCTGTTTTTGCAGGAAATGCAAACTTGTAGTGTATTTGAGGTTTAACATAGCTTCAAGGGGGCCTCCCGAGTGGTGCAGCGGTCTAAGGCACTGCGCCACTACAGCCTCAGGTTCGATCCCAGGCTGTGTCACAGCCGGCCGTTTCCTTGGCTCATCGTGCCGGCCCATTGGGCTCATCAAAAATCAAGGCTTCTAAAGTTTAACTTCCACTTAAAATGTTCAGACTTGATTTGCCCTAATTAAAAATGTATAAACCCCTACAAAAATGTCCAGTAATTATAATCCACATTTACTGTTGCTGTAGGAATTTTTTCTTGCTGTAGCAAACTCAAATCAAATCAAATCGAATTTATTTATATAGCCCTTCGTACATCAGCTGATATCTCAAAGTGCTGTACAGAAACCCAGCCTAAAACCCCAAACAGCAAGCAATGCAGGTGTAGAAGCACGGTGGCTAGGAAAAACTCCCTAGAAAGGCCAAAACCTAGGAAGAAACCTAGAGAGGAACCAGGCTATGTGGGGTGGCCAGTCCTCTTCTGGCTGTGTCGGGTGGAGATTATAACAGAACATGGCCAAGATGTTCAAATGTTCATAAATGACCAGCATGGTCGAATAATAATAAGGCAGAACAGTTGAAACTGGAGCAGCAGCACAGTCAGGTGGAAGTTGAAACTGGAGCAGCAGCATGGCCAGGTGGACTGGGGACAGCAAGGAGTCATCATGTCAGGTAGTCCTGGGGCATGGTCCTAGGGCTCAGGTCCTCCGAGAGAGAGAAAGAAAGAGAGAAGGAGAGAATTAGAGAACGCACACTTAGATTCACACAGGACACCGAATAGGACAGGAGAAGTACTCCAGATATAACAAACTGACCCCAGCCCCGACACATAAACTACTGCAGCATAAATACTGGAGGCTGAGACAGGAGGGGTCAGGAGACACTGTGGCCCCATCCGAGGACACCCCCGGACAGGGACAAACAGGAAGGATATAACCCCACCCACTTTGCCAAAGCACAGCCCCCACACCACTAGAGGGATATCTTCAACCACCAACTTACCATCCTGAGACAAGGCTGAGTATAGCCCACAAAGATCTCCGCCACGGCACAACCCAAGGGGGGTGCGCCAACCCAGACAGGATGACCACAACAGTGAATCAACCCACTCAGGTGACGCACCCCCTCCAGGGACGGCATGAGAGAGCCCCAGTAAGCCAGTGACTCAGCCCCTGTAATAGGGTTAGAGGCAGAGAATCCCAGTGGAAAGAGGGGAACCGGCCAGGCAGAGACAGCAAGGGCGGTTCGTTGCTCCAGAGCCTTTCCGTTCACCTTCCCACTCCTGGGCCAGACTACACTCAATCATATGACCCACTGAAGAGATGAGTCTTCAGTAAAGACTTAAAGGTTGAGGCTGAGTTTGCGTCTCTGACATGGGTAGGCAGACCGTTCCATAAAAATTGAGCTCTATAGGAGAAAGCCCTGCCTCCAGCTGTTTGCTTAGAAATTCTAGGGACAATTAGGAGGCCTGCGTCTTGTGACCGTAGCGTACGTGTAGGTATGTACGGCAGGACCAAATCAGAGAGATAGGTAGGAGCAAGCCCATGTAATGCTTTGTAGGTTAGCAGTAAAACCTTGAAATCAGCCCTTGCTTTGACAGGAAGCCAGTGTAGAGAGGCTAGCACTGGAGTAATATGATCAAATTTTTTGGTTCTAGTCAGGATTCTAGCAGCCGTATTTAGCACTAACTGAAGTTTATTTAGTGCTTTATCCGGGTAGCCGGAAAATAGAACATTGCAGTAGTCTAACCTAGAAGTGACAAAAGCATGGATTAATTTTTCTGGCTCAAATTAAGATCCTACATCTGTAGCTGATATGTCCCTCAGTGGAACGCGGATCAGCTGTTTGTTCACCCTCACCCTGCCGCAATTGCTAATATCCCATCCGCAGTAGCCCGACTATATGTGATAAAGTGAAACTCTGAGTCACACACCTGACCCTAACCCACTAATATAGAACATTTAGATATGTTTCTACTTATAATTTCAAACATTTTGGTAGGCTATTTGTTTGTCAACTTAGAATTAGATACATGCAGCTTCTCTTCTGTCATCATATGTTGCCCTAGAAGACTAGATAAACCCTTGCTCACCAGAATGTCATAAATCAATGGAATGAATGCTTCAATGTAGTTGTGAAAACTTTTCTGAGTGATCTCTGCTTCTATCATGGTGAAAAGACGTTTAGGGACAGGGGAGAAAATACAATAACTATAAAATAATGTAAAATATTTTCTGTGCAAAATGTTTAAATGACGTCAGTTTGACCGGTTGTAAGGAAATATGAATCTATGAAAACAACCCAACATCTTTCTGATAACATTTCAATTTGGCTTGGGTGCATATTTGTGACTGAATGGCTCAAATCGGTCTTATGTAGCAAAATTTGAATTTTTTTATTTTATACATTGGATAAAAGTAAAGAATCAGTGCTATAAAATTGTATATTATACACTGCGATTTTTGCCCATCCTTGAAAGAAAAACTGCTCCGGCACATTCAAATTGGTTGGGTTCCGCTGATGTACAGCAATTTTAAGTCATACCACAGATTCTCAATTGGATTGAGGTCTGGGCTTTGACATTTCCATTTTTCCCCTTAAACCACTCGAGTGTTGCTTTAGCAGTATGCTTAGGGCCATTGTCCTGCTGGAAGGTGAACCTCCGTCCCAGTCTCAAATCTCTGGAAGACTGAAACATGTTTCCCTCAAGAATTTCCCTGTAATTCTAGCCATCCATCATTCCTTCAATTCTGACCAGTTTCCCAGTCCCTGCCGATGAAAAACATCCCCACAGCATGATGCTGCCACCACCATGTGGATGGTGTTCTCGGGATGAGAGGTGTTGGGTTTGCGCCAGACATAGTGTTTTCCTTGATGGCCAAAAACCTACATTTTAGTCTCATCTGCCAGAGTTCCTTCTTCCATATGTTTAGGGAGTCTCCCACATGCCTTATGGTGAACACCAAAAGGCATGTGTTTGCCTTGTTTTTCTTTCTTTAAGCAATGGCTTTTTTTCTGGCCACTCTTCCGTAAAGCCCAGCTCTGTGGAATGTATGGCTTAAAGTGGTCCTATGGACAGATACTCCAATCTCCGCTGTAGAGCTTTGCAGTTCTTTCTGGGTTATCTTTGGTCTCTGTTGCCTCTGATTAATGCCCTCCTTGCCTGGTCTGTGAGTTTTGGTGGGCGGCACGCTCTTGGCAGGTTTGTTGTGGTGCCATATTCTTTCAATTTTTTAATAATAGATTTAATGGTGCTCCATGGGATGTTCAAAGTTTCAGATATTTTTTACAACCCAACCCTGATCTGTACTTACCCACAACTTTGTCCCTATCACGTCCTGACCGTGGAGAGCCCTTATTTTCTATGGTAGAGTAGGTCAGGGGGGTTAGTCTAGTTTATTATTTCTATGTGGGGTTCTAGTTTTGTTTTTCTATGTTGGTGATTTTGTATGATTCCCAAATAGAGGCAGCTGGTAATTGTTGTGTCTAATTGGGGATCATACTTAGGTAGCTTTTTTCCACCTGTGTTTTGTGGGATATTGTTTGTGTAGTTGCATGTTAGCACTCCATTGTCGTCACGTTTCGTTTAGTCTTTATTGTTTTGTTGTGTGGTTCACTTATTTCTAATAAAAGATGTGGAACCCAGATCACGCTACACGTTGGTCCGAGTGTGCTTCCAACGATCGTGACAGTCCCTGACCTGTTTGGAGAGCTCCTTGGTCTTCATGGTGCCACTTGCTTGGTGGTGCCCCTTTCTTAGTGGTGTTGCAGACTCTGTGGCCTTTCAGAACAGGTGTGCATGTATATTGAGATCATGTGACAGATCATGTGACACTTAGATTGCACACAGGTGGACTTTATCTAATTATGTGACTTCTGAAGGTAATTGGTTGCGCCAGATCTTATTTAGGGGCTTCATAGCAAAGGAGGTGAATACATATACATGCACCACTTTTACATTTTTTTTTTTGAAACAAGTAATTGTTTTCATTTCACTTCACCGATTTGGACTATTTTGTCCATTGCATTAAATCCAAATAAAAATAAATTTAAATTACAGGTTGTAATGCTACAAAATAGGAAAAACACTTTTACAAGGCATTGTACCTGATGCCAAATGAAGAAACCAAAAGATGATTAGGTTATTATAATGTAGTTAAGCAGTTATGTGATTTGAACTATGCCTGACCTTTACTTTTCTCATGGTGAATTAATAATACCTATTGACTCAAAATTGTGTTATTGTGTGTTGGATATGACTTTATCCTTTCAATTGAGCTGGACATTATTGGTTATCATCAAATTAATTGGCCAGTTCAGTCAATTTGATCCTTGGTCTGGCAGGGTTATGGTTGGTTTGATTCCCGTACGGGCCACAAATATTGAAATATGTGCCACTGTCCGTCAACTGGATTAAAGTGTCTGCTAAATTACCATATTTCTATTTATTAATTTGTTCCTCAGATGGAGCCAGTTCCGCTATCTGGCAGACCAGAAGAAGGAGTCTCTAATCTCGGCGCTGGGTGTGCAGAACTACCACCTGGACTGCAACGAAACCAAGTCATGGATCCGCGAGAAGACGAAGGTCATCGAGTCCACCCAGGAGCTGGGCAACGACCTGACGGGTGTCATGGCGCTGCAGCGTAAACTCACTGGCATGGAGCGTGACCTGGCTGCCATCGAGGACAAGCTGGGCGACCTGCGCGGCGAGGCAGAGCGGCTGGCCGGCGAGCACCCGGACCAGGCCAAAGCCATCAAGGGCCGCCTGGCCGAGATCACTGCCGTGTGGGAGGAGATGAAGGCCACACTGCGTAATCGCGAGGAGTCCCTTGGTGAGGCCAGCAAGCTGCAGCAGTTCCTGCGCGAGCTGGATGACTTCCAGTCGTGGCTGTCGCGCACACAGACTGCCGTCGCCTCTGAGGAGACGCCCAACACGCTGGCCGAGGCAGAGAAGCTGCTAGCGCAGCACGAGGGCATCAAGAACGAGATCCGCAACTACGAGGAGGACTACCAGAAGATGCGCGACATGGGCGAGATGGTGACCCAGGGCCAGACCGATGCCCAGTACATGTTCCTGAGGCAGCGGCTACAGGCCTTGGACACGGGCTGGAATGAGCTGCACAAGATGTGGGAAAACCGGCAGAACCTGCTGTCCCAGTCCCACGCCTACCAACTGTTTCTCAGGGACACCACGCAGGCCGAGGCCTTCCTCAACAACCAGGTACGTTGATTGGTCAATACCCCTTAAACCAGGGTACTTGATTGTTCGATTCAATTGAGTTTCAATTCTATTCCAAGAGTGGAAAAATATTAGCCAAGGAATCCAAAGTGAATGGTTCCGTTTCACTATTTCATTTCACTGATTACACTCATTCAAAATTAGATTTTTGGTAACAGTTTATTTTAAAGTCCTCTTTTAGCTGTTATTACCTAATATTTACTAGGCAGGGATGTGGTAACAATGTGTCATTTTTTTTGTGCCCAACTATAATCCACTCCCTCTACCTAGGACATGCTGCTTTGCAAATCAAAAAAGTACATTTCAGAAAGCGTCCAATGTACTTTAGATTGAATACCAGCAGGGTTGGGTTCTATATTCTGTTTCAGTTCAGTCAATTCAAGAATTTCAGTGTACTCCCTAACTGATTTGAAATGGAATTGACCCCAACCTGGATATCCAGTCTCAGTGGGGATTATTAGAAAACCCTGTGACTGACTCACTCTTTTTATAACCCTAATCTTAGGAATACATGCTGGCCCATACAGAGATGGCCACTACGCTTGAGGGGGCCGAAGGAGCCATCAAGCAGCAGGAGGACTTCATGACCACCATGGACGCCAACGAAGAGAAGATAAACGGCGTGGTGGAGGCTGGGAGGCGGCTGGCGACTGATGGCAACATCAACGCCGACCGCATCCAGGAGAGAGCGGCGTCTATTGACGACAGGTTAGAAGCCTCTTCTGCTATATAGTTACAAATGACACTGGTGGACAGGTCGTCATTTTTTTGCGGTTACTCTGCTGCGCAGATTAGATCTCACACCTGTTGGAGTATTTAATGCCCCAGGAACCACATTAATATGATAAAGCGATCTCCTGGAAATGGGATACCTAGTCGGTTGCATAACTGAATGCATTCCTCTAAAATGTGTTTTCCGTATTTAACCCAACCACTCTGAATCAGAGAGGTGCGGGGGGCTGCCTTAATCGACATCATCAGCGCCCGGGTTAATTGTCTTGCTCAAGGGCAGAGCAGCAGATTTTTCCACCTTGGGGATTCAAACCAGCAACCTTTCAGTTACTGGCTCAAAACGCTTAACCAGTAGGCTACCTGCACAGCTTTACTGCAAAAAAAGACTACCCAGAATAAAACCAATGGTTAGACATATGACCACCCAGTCATTAGGTTTACAGCTACCACAAATGCCAGTACAACGCTTGATATTGATCTTTGCATTTACTTGGTATTGTGTATCGTGATGAAGCCATCTATTTTGATGAAGCCATCTTCCTCATGAAGCCATCTATTTTGTGAAGTGCACCAGTCCCTCCTGCAGCAAAGCACCCACACAACCTATCCCTCAACGTAACCAAGACTAGGGAGATGATTGTGGACTACAATCATCTCAACCACTCCATAAATTTCGTGTTAACAAACTATAGTTTTGGAATGTTGGTTAGGACATCTACTTTGTGCATGACACAAGTAATTTTTCAACAATTGTTTAGACAGATTATTTCACTTATAATTCACCGTATCATAATTCCAGTGGGTCAGAAGTTTACATACACTAAGTTGACTGTGCCTTTAAACAGCTTGGAAAATTTTTAAAAAATGATGTCATGGCTTCAGAAGCTTCTGATAGGCTAATTGGCATAATTTGAGTTGTACCTGTGGATGTATTTCAAGGCCTACCTTCAAACTCAGTGTCTCTTTGCTTGACATCATCAAAAAATCTAAAGAAATCAGAGACCTTAGACAAAGAATTGTAGACCTCCACAAGTCTGGTTCATCCTTGGGAGCAATTTCCAAATGCCTGAAGGTACCACGTTCATCTGTACAAACAATAGTACACAAGTATAAACACCATGGGACCACACAGCCATCATACCGCTCAGGAAGGAGATGCGTTCTGTCTCCTAGAGATGAGTGTACTGTGGTGCGAAAAGTGCAAATCAATCCCAGAACAACAGCAAAGGACCTTGTGAAGATGCCGGAGGAAACAGGTACAAAAGTATCTATATCCACAGTAAAACGAGTCCTATATCGACAACCTGAAAGGCCGCTCAGCAAGGAAGAAGCCACTGCTCCAAAACCGCCATAAAAAAGCCAGACTACAGTTTGCAACTGCACATGGGGACAAAGATCCTACATTTTGGAGAAATATTCTCTGGTCTGAAGAAACTAAAATATAACTTTTTGGCCATAATGACCATCGTTATGTTTGGAGGCAAAAGGGGGATGCTTGCAAGCCGAAGAACACCATCCCAACCGTGAAGCACATAGGTGGCAGCATCAAATCAAAGTTTATTTGTTACGTGCGCCAAATACAACAGGTGTAGACCTTACAGTGAAATGCTTACTTACAGGCTCTAACCAACAGTGCAAAAAAGGTATTAGGTGAACAATGGGTAGGTAAAGAAATAAAACAACAGTAAAAAGACAGGCTATATACAGTAGTGAGGCTACATACAGACACCGGTTAGTCAGGCTGATTGAGGTAGTATGTACATGTAGATGGGGTTAAAGTGACTATGCATATATGATGAACAGAGAGTAACAGTAGCGTAAAAGAGGGGTTGTCAGGTGGGGACACAATGCAGATAGCCCGGTTAGCCAATGTGCGGGAGGACTGGTTGGTAGGCCCAATTGAGGTAGTATGTACATGAATGTATAGTTAAAGTGACTATGCATATATGATAAACAGAGTGTAGCAGCAGCATAAAGAGAGGGGTTGGGGGGGCACACAATGCAAATAGTCCGGGTAGCCTTTTGATTACCTGTTCAGGAGTCTTATGGCTTGGGGGTAAAAACTGTTGAGAAGCATTTAGGACCTAGACTTGGCACTCCGGTACCGCTTGCCATGTGGTAGTAGAGAGAACAGTCTATGACTGGGGTGGCTGGGGTCTTTGACCATTTTTAGGGCCTTCCTCTGACACTGCCTGGTGTAGAGGTCCTGGATGGCAGGCAGTTTAGCCCCAGTGATGTACTGGGCCGTACGCACTACCCTCCTTGAGGTCAGAGGCAGAGCAATTGTCGTACCGGGCAGTGATGCAACCAGTCAGGATGCTCTTGATGTTGCAGCTGTAGAACCTTTTGAGGATCTCAGGACCCATGCCAAATCTTTTTAGTTTCCTGAGGGGGAATAGGCTTCGTCATGCCCTCTTCACGACTGTCTTGGTGTGTTTGGACCTTTCTAGTTTGTTGTTGATGTGGACACCAAGGAACTTGAAGCTCTCAACCTGCTCCTCTACAGCCCCGTCGATGAGAATGGGGGCATGCTCGGTCCTCCTTTCCCTGTAGTCCACAATCATCTCCGTAGTCTTGGTTACGTTGAGGGATAGGTTGTGTGGGTGCTTTGCTGCAGGAGGGACTGGTGCACTTAACAAAATAGGAAGGAACATTATCTTGATATATTGAAGCAGCATCTCAAGACATCAGACAGGAAGTTAAAGCTTCATCGCAAATGGGTCTTCCAAATAGACAATGACCCCAAGCATACTTCCAAAGTTGTGGCAAAATGGCTTAAGGACAACAAAGGCAATGCATTGGTGGCCATCACAAAGCCCTGACCTCAATCCTATAGAAAATGTGTGGGCGGAACTGAAAAAGCGTGTGTGAGCAAGGAGGCCTACAAACTTGACTCAGTTAAACCAGCCCTGTCAGGAGGAATGGGCTAAAATTCACCCAACTTATTGTGGAAAGCTTGTGGAAGGCTACCCAAAATGTTTTACCCAAGTTAAACAATTTAAAGGCAATGCTACCAAATATTAATGGAGTGTATGTAAACTTATGACCCACTGGGAATGTGATGAAATAAATAAAACCTTAAGTAAATCAATCTCCACTATTATTCTGACATTTCATATTCTTAAAATAAAGTGGTGATCCTAACTGAACTAAGACCGGGAATTTTTACTAGGATTAAATGTCAGGAATTGTGAAAAACTGAGTTTAAATCTATTTGACTAAGGTGTATGTAAACTTACGACTTCAACTGTATACAGTATATCACAAAAGTGAGTACACCCCTCACATTTTTGTAAATAATATTTTTCATGTGACAACACTGAAGAAATGACAGATTGCTACAATGTAAAGTAGTGAGTGTACAGCTTGTATAACAGTGTAAATTTGCTGTCCCCTCAAAATAACTCAAAATAACACAGCCATTAATGTCTAAACCGCTGGAAACAAAAGTGAGTACACCCCTATGTGAAAATGTCCAAATTGGGCCCAAAGTGTCAATATTTTGTGTGGCCACCATCATTTTCCATCACTGCCTTAACCCTCTTGGGCATGGAGTTCACCTGAGCTTCACAGGTTCCCACTGGAGTCCTCTTCCACTCCTCCATGACGACATCACAGAGCTGGTGGATGTTAGACCTTTCACTCCTCCACCTTCCGTTTGAGGATGCCCCACAGATGCTCAATAGGGTTTAGGTCTGGAGACATGCTTGGCCAGTCCATCACCTTTACCCTCAGCTTCTTTAGCAAGGCAGTGGTCATCTTGGAGGTGTGTTTGGGGTTGTTATCATGTTGGAATACTGCCCTGCGGCCCAGTCTCCGAAGGGAGGGGATCATGCTCTGCTGATCCTTTGTACTCCTCACCTGGTTGCCGCCACACACGCTTGACACCATCTGCACCAAATAAGTTTATCTTGGTCTCATCAGACCACAGGACATTGTTCCAGTAATCCATGTCCTTAGTCTGCTTGTCTTCAAAAAACAGTTTGCAGGCTTTCTTGTGCATCATCTTTAGAAGAGGCTTCCTTCTGGGACGACAGCCATGCAGACCAATTTGATGCAGTGTACGGCGTATGGTCTGAGCACTGACAGGCTGACCCCCCCACCCCTTCAACCTCTGCAGCAATGCTGGCAGCACTCATACGTCTATTTCCCAAAGACAACCTCTGGATGTGACGCTGAGCACGTGCACTCAACTTCTTTGGTCTACCATGGCGAGGCCTGTGCTGAGTGGAACCTGTCCAGTTTAAACCGCTGTATGGTCTTGGCACCCGTGCTGCAGCTCAGTTTCAGGGTCTTGGCAATCTTCTTATAGCCCAGGCCATCTTTATGTAGAGCAACAATACTTTTTTTCAGATCCTCAGAGTTCTTTGCCATGAGGTTCCATGTTGAACTTCTAGTGACCAGTCAGTATGAGGGATTGTGAGAGCGATGACACCAAATTTAACACATCTGCTCCCCATTCACACCTGAGACCTTGTAACACTCATGAGTCACATGACACCGGGGAGGGAAAATGGCTAATTGGGCCCAATTTGGACATTTTCACTTAGGTTTGTACTCACTTTTGTTGCCAGCGGTTTAGACATTAATGGCTGTGTGTTGTTATTTTGAGGGGGCAGCAAATTTACACTGTTATACAAGCTGTACACTCACTACTTTACATTGTAGCAAAGTGTCATTTCTTCAGTGTTGTCACATGAAAATATATACTCAAATATTTACAAAAATGTGAGGGGTGGACTCACTTTTGTGATATACTGTATATGGTACACACAACACGGGAGCTTGTTTGTGGTAGTCACAATAAACATGGGATCTATTATCCATGATCAAATCTGTTTACCCAACATTTGCACAGACATAAGAAGAACCGCAAGGCTGCTCTGGAGCTACTGATGAGGCTGAAGGATAACCGGGACCTTCAGAAGTTCCTACAGGATTCCCAGGAGGTCTGCTGCCCAACATGTCTTTCCCGGACCCAGATTAAGCCTACTCCTGAACTAAAAAGCACTTTCAATAGAGATTCTCCATTGAAAGTGCTTATTATTCCAGGAATATGCTTAATCTGGACGTGAGAAATCGTTCATACAGTCTAACATTGGTATAAGTCCCGATACTATGAATGCATACATTGACACGCTATGTATTAAATATAAAACAGTGCATGTAAGTATAGTGACAGACTGCTTTCACAGTCTAACGCAGTCAAATACAATGACCTACCTACCTCTGTGTGTGTGTGTGTGTGTGTGCAGCTGTCCCTGTGGATCAATGAGAAGATGCTCACGGCCCAGGACATGTCGTACGACGAGGCCAGGAACCTCCACAGCAAATGGCTCAAGCATCAGGCCTTCATGGCCGAGCTGCAGTCCAACAAGGAGTGGCTGGACAAAATTGAGAAGGTTAGCAAAACCAAAATAAGATTCACTCTGTCTTGATGATTTTGCATTGGGTATTAGATGAATGAACACAAGTTAATAACAAGTGCCTCCAATTACATGACATTAGCGTGATCAGTTATCTAGACTTTTAAGTAGTCTTAAGTATATGTTGTCATTAAAATTACATTATTTTAAGAATAAAATACATATTTCATAAGTCCTTCTTTTGAGGGCCTAGTTTTAGCCTTATACAGCGGCCTGAAACTCATAGTTTACAGGCCACATCAGACCTGCAAGCCACATTATGCTGGCTTGCAAAGTGATGTGTAACTCCTATTGGAGTGGGGATATCCAACATTTTGAATTTTTATTCACCCGCAACCTGCATTCAGAATGACTTCCAAGGTTGGGAAGACTAAGGTATGAGACTACCTTAAACATCTAGAATTGAACAAAAATTTCAGTAACAGGTACAATAAGTCCAAGTAACAGATTTTAATAGTTTAAAAAATGTATGTTATTTATTTCTGAGTAGCATACGATTAATTAATCAATGTACATGCAAAAAAATTGATATTGAAACAAACAATTTTTAAAAATCGACCTGCAGTAGAGCATGCTGGGAAATATGATAATGATAACTGTGGGTTTTTTCAACTCTGGTTATTAACACCAACAGTGGGGTTATTTTACACCACTGAGTGTTAATTTAACTCTTTACAGTGTCAACACTAAAAATGTTACACTGAAAAATAAACACTGGCCAATTTTCTGTGTGCTATGAAAGGGACACATCTGCAGGCTTCATTACATTTCTAGAACCTTTTAGAATTCTGAAGAACCATAGATGCCACATCAAGAACCCCACACTTACTGTCACAATTTCCTTTAGCATTACTTTATGTAAAATATTCAACTCACTTCTTATTAGGTACACCACCCCATTCACGAAAATGGATAGCTTGTATAGCAAAAATAGCTTGTTAATGAGAGAGGTCAAAGGAGAATGGCCAGAATCGTGCAAGCTAACAGTTGGGGCACAAACAGACAAATAACGACGCAGTACAACAGTGGTGTGCAGAACGGCATCTCGGGAACTCACAACTCGTTGATCCTTGTCACGGATGGGCTACTGCAGCAGACGACCACACCGGGTTCCACTCCTATCAGCTAAAAACAAGGCTAAGTGGCTCCAGTGGGCACGAGATGACCAACACTGTACAATTGAGGAGTGGAAGAACATCGCTTGGAATATAACAGCGAGTTCAGTTCGCTTGAGTGGCCTGCGCAGTCCCCAGACCCCAACCCAATAGAGTACCTTTGGGATGAGACGGAACGGGCTGTTCGCAGCATGAATGTACCGCCGTCCAATCTGCAGCAACTGCGTGATGTCAGCATGGACCCAACATCCCTGTGGAATGTTTCCGACACCTTATTGAATGCCCTGAAGAATTCAGGCTGTTCAGGAGGCAAAGGGGGATCCAACTCGGTACTAGATGGGTGTACCTAATAAACTGTATATTGAGTGTATGTACCCACTATAGCTCCCCAACTGATTATGACTACCCTATACTCACTAACTGCCATATTATACCCACTCCAAAACTCATGGGGTTACCCCACCACAACTAACTGACTGTACCTGCCCACCGCACTAAATGTGTTTCACGACCATAAAATGTGTTTCAACAACTGTAGAAACACAAAGATTATCCATGAACTTGACCTTTTCTATTTTATACTGTGTATTTTGTTACCGTAAGGCATGGCAGCACCACATCACTAGGTCAAATTCCTGGTACTTGTAAAAGTACTTGGGAAATAAAGGTGATTCTAAGTCTTTCCTCTCCAGGATGGGATGCAGCTGGTGTTAGAGAAGCCTGAGACAGAGTCGGTGGTCAAGGAGAAGCTCTCAGCCCTCCAGAAGATGTGGGAAGTGTTGGAGTCTACCACCCAGACCAAAGCCCAGTGCCTGTTTGACGCCAACAAGACTGAGCTGTTCACGCAGAGTTGTGCTGACTTGGACAAGTGGCTGGGTGGCCTGGAGGGACAGATTCAATCTGATGACTATGGCAAAGACCTGACCAGCGTCAATATCCTGCTCAAAAAGCAGCAGGTACTGTACATGGTGGAGCATGCGTCGTTGTAATCAAATTGATAAATCATGTTGGCGTTAATAAAATAATAATGCAACATATTAATACTAATAATAATTAGTATGGCATCAATTGGTCTGATCTGAAAATCTTGGATAAGAAACCATGGATGTTGACTTAGTGGCCTGGGCCCCGCCAGGAAAATCATCTAGGGGAAACATAGTGTTCAAAATGTTCTCCTCCCTCTCCCTGGTGGCCCCTAGATATTGGAGAGCCAGGTGGAGGTCCGTCAGAGGGAGGTGGTGGAGCTGCAGAGCCAGGCACTGGTCCTCAGCCAGGAAGGGAATGTCACAGAGGAGGTGGATTGCCAGAGACAGATGGTGGAGCACAAGTTCAAAGAGCTGCTCGACCCGCTGAGGAAGAGAAAGAACTTCCTGGTGGCCTCCCGTGAGATCCACCAGTTCAACCGCGACGTGGAGGATGAGATAGTGAGTTGATAGTTGATTGAGCTGCTTCCTGGGGGTGTACTGTGTGTGTTTGTTTGTTTGTGGGTTTTTTTGGTTTCCCGATAGTAAAACAAGGAAAATTCAGACAAGTGGAGACCTTTTGGTTTTCAGGGGAAATGTAAAGAGAGCCTGTGACGCAACTTTGGGACGTTAACAAGGCGACACTCCATCTTAACTCCTCCACATTTACTGGATTGGTTGAACGGTACAGAAGGGAATCTCCCTCAACATTTGTCTTTGTTCTCGTCAAGACCAGTATGTAGGGCATCTAGTTTAAGGCATTTATTTTAAGTTAGGTTAGGGAAAATAGGATTTTGAATGGGAATCAATTGTTTGGTCTCCACAAGGATAGTAAAACAAGCGTTTGTGTGTGCGTGTGCATGCACATGTTCCACTGAGGCTTTATTTGTTCTGGTATTTTCATTCAATGCACTTAATAATCTATTTGGCTTGTCCATTTTAGCTTTGGGTCAAAGAGAGGATGCCAATTGCAATCTCCACAGAGCATGGTCACAACCTACAGACCGTTCAACTGCTTATCAAGAAAAATCAGGTATGTGTATTTTTCTCATGTACTGAACATGTCTGTCACGCCCTGACCATAGCTTTTTTAAATTCTCTATTTTGGTTAGGTTGGGGTGTCACTAGGATGGGTAATCTAGGTTGTTCATTTCTATGTTGGCCTGGTATGGTTCGCAATCAGAGGCAGCTGTTTATTGTTGTCTCTGATTGGGGATAATATTTAGGCAGCCATTTCCCCACTGTGTTTTGGTGGGATCTTGTTTATGTGTAGTTGCCTGTGAGCACTTCATTGACCTCACATTTAGTTTGTTCTTTAATAAATATGTGGAACCCATATCACGCTGCGCTTTGGTCTGAATGTTATTACGACGATCGTGACAACGTCACTTTACAAGGAAGTCACACTTAGGCCCAAAATAAGCACCATTCTATTGTTGTGAATACGTTTATGCACTTATTTATAAGCAAAATTATAATTGTTAGTGTCCGTGTTTAGGGCTGTGTTGTTCATGAAATTTTGTCAGTCAGTGATTGTCAAGCAAATAACTGCTGTTCTCACTGGTAATTGCCTGGTAATTAGCATAAACACGTTTAGCATCTCCTGGCTTCCAGGCATAACCTACAAGCCACTGATGCAGACCTTTGGAACATCTACATTTTAAAACGTCTAATAAATCAATTTAATATAAATCCATTATGTATTTTAGACATGTCTAAAGAAACATGATGTAAAGAAAATGTAGTATATTTCAGAAGAACAGAATAGCATACTCTGTTGTCCTTATGTTAGGCCCTGATATGGCTATGCCATATGGCTGTGGGCTACACTAGTTAATTTAGCAGACAGGATTTACCGTAATTGCTGGACTATTAAGCGCACCTGAATATAAACCGCACCCACTGAATTATTAAAAAATATGTATTTTGTACATAAATAAGCCGCACATGTCTATAAGCCGTAGGTGCCTACCGGTACATTGAAACAAATGAACTTTACACAGCCTTTAAATGAAACACGGCTTGTAACAAAAATAAATAGGCTTTAACGAAACACGGCTTGTAACAAAAATTAAAACAGTAGCCTACCAAGAAAGTCATTGGTCACTATCTTCCTCCTCCTCCTCCTGTGCACTGAAACCACTGAAGTCATCTCCTTCGGTGTCGGAGTTGAATAGCCTCAGAATTGCTTCATCTGATGTTGGATCATTTTCATTGTCGCTCTCGTCACTTTCACCCGGAGGCAAATACCCCGCTGAGCTCATGCTGCCCCTTCAACACGCAGCAATCCAACCTTTCGAAACCCGTTGATGATAGTGGATTTTTTGACAATGCTCCACGCTGTCAGGACCCACTGGCAGACTTGACCATAAGATGCTCTTCGCCTGCGGCCCGTTTTAGTGAAGGATTTCTCCCCACTTGTCATCCAAGCCTCTCACTGAACAAGGAGCGCCACCTTAAATGCACGATTTACACTGATGTCGAGTGGCTGCAAATACTTTGGGCCATCTGCTTTTCTTCCCTCTGAAAGCTTTTGTTGTCTTTCTGCACTGAGTCAGTTCCTCACGCTGCTGTTTCCAACGTCTTATCATCGACTCATTAAGGCCAAGCTCCCATGCAGCAGCTCTATTTCCTTTTCCAACAGCCAGATTTATCGCCTTCAACTTGAAAGCTGCATCATATGCATTTCTCCGTGTCTTTGCCATGATGAGGGTGACAAAATTACTACCGTAATCAGAATGATGGGAAGTTTGAGCGCGCTCGATTTACGTCACATTATGTGACGGTGCTCAGTTTTTTGGCGGCATGAATCCTATTCCTACCAAGATATTTAAGCAAATATATTGAATGATATCCTACATAACAAAGAGTATCACTGTCTTATTGAGTTTTAATTGAGATATAGGGTAGATAGATTGGTCTCTTCTCCAGGGGTGTACAGTACAGAAATAGGGCTCCTGCCCTTTGAGCCGTTCAGGCATAGCTTACTTATTTACTTGAAGTGTATCTACTGTATTGTGCTCTTGGTTTTGTGTATCTAGTATTTTAATGTATTGCTGACATTACAAAATTAATTTCCATGGAAATGTGCAATAAAAGTATTGTGTCCCCTTCTCAGACCTTGCAGAAGGAGATCCAGGGACACCAGCCCCGCTTCGATGACATTTTCGAGCGGAGCGAGAGCCTGCTGATGGAGGACAGCCTTGCCGTGGAGGCCATCCGCCAGCACCTGGCCGACCTGCAACTGCTGTGGGGTCTGATGATTGAGGAGACAGAGAAGCGTCACGCCCGACTGGAGCAGTCCCACAACGCCCAGAAGTACTACTTTGATGCCGCCGAGGCAGAGGCCTGGATGAGCGAGCAGGAGTTGTACATGATGTCTGAGGACAAAGCCAAGGTACTAGGGTGTTATTGACAGTGTTTTGGTGCTGTACAAATATATATTTTTTTTGTGTGTGTGTGTGTGTGTGTGTGTGTGTGTGTGTGTGTATTGATAATGTTGCTACTAACTTAGAATTCCCAAAGCGCTAAAAACAAGTGTATTTCCCTCTTAGGATGAGCAGAGCTCTGTAGCCATGCTGAAGAAGCACCAGATTGTGGAACAATCGGTGGAGGACTACGCTGAGACAGTCCATCAGCTCTCCAAGACCAGCAGAGGCCTGACAGCTGCAGGACATACAGAGAGGTCAGTGAGAGAGCCCAGAGTGAAGCCATTGAAGTAGAATGTCACTTATTATTGCCACCCGTCAAGGAACGTTGACTTGAATATGAATGTCCGATCTAGAAAAAGTATTTCTATGAGTGGAGTATTCAGTAGACCAGAGTGTGGTGTGTATGCATATTTTTGTTTCATCTGAAACCTAACAGACCTGATTTCACGAAACGAAAGCCTTGATTGCAGACCATGACTAGTTTATTAGTTTGATCAGGGGTGTTAGTATTGGGCTGGAACATGAACATGAAGAATATGTTTTTTTGCAAAAACAAAAAAGATTACTCTTGTTAAACCCATCCACTGATCATTGAAGTCTTGATTTCTGTTTGTGTGGGCAGTGAGAGGATAGGAATGCGTCAGTCTCAGGTGGACAAGCTCTATGCCGGCATGAAGGACCTGTCTGAGGAGAGGCGGGGCAAACTGGATGAGAGGTTCCGCCTGTTCCAGCTCAACCGCGAGGTCGACGACTTGGAGCAGTGGATTGCCGAGCGGGAGGTGGTGGCCGGATCTCACGAGCTGGGACAAGACTACGAGCATGTCACTGTAAGCTACGTCACCTGACTTCAAACCCTACCCTTTCACTCCTGGTGCTGTCAGGGAGGAAAACACAGTCTGTATTCCAGACCATCTGCAAAGCAGCACATTGCACAATGTATGATTGTATTAAAGTACCAATAATTGAATGCTGCATTGCAGTTGGGTATCATATTGATATGGTTGACACTTATCAAGGTGTTGTGTGCTTTGTGTGTGACTGCTTTGCAAACAGTCTGTAACACGGCCATAGACTGATTTCAGTACTGCCCATTTGATACCACCATTACCTTTTAGTAGGTAAGACAGGGAAGTACAATGTATATTTGTGTTAAAGGTCCTCATTCTCTTATCTATCCATCCACAGATGCTCCAGGAGCGCTTCCGGGAGTTTTCCCGTGACACAGGCAACATCGGCCAGGAGCGTGTGGATGCCGTCAACCGCCTGTCCGACGAGCTGATTAATGCGGGCCACGCAGATGCCGCCACGGTGGCTGAGTGGAAGGACGGCCTCAACGAGGCCTGGGCTGACCTGCTGGAGCTCATCGACACGCGCACACAGATCCTGGCCGCCTCTTACGAGCTACACAAGTTCTACCACGACGCCAAGGAGATCCTGGGCCGCATCCAGGACAAACACAAGAAGCTTCCCGAGGAGGTGGGACGTGACCAGAACACGGTGGAGACATTGCAGCGGATGCACACCACCTTCGAGCACGACATCCAGGCCCTGGGAACACAGGTAGATAATATCTCCCTGTAGCTCACTTCACCAGATCACTGCACTGCGGAAAATGAAATCTCATGTTATTATTAGTGGTGGGCACCAATATCGATCATTCAATGTAATATTGATATTGATAACCTACACTATTATGCAAAAGAGGAAACATGACTGTTCTTGCAGACACAAAACCCTCTCACAGGCTCTCAACTTAGCATACAGTGCATTTGGAAAGTATTCAGACCCCTTGGCTTTTTCCACATTTGTTACGTTTCAGCCTTATTCTAAAATGGATTAAGTAGTTTTTTCCCCTCATCAGTCTACACACAATGCCCCATAATGACAAAGCAAAAACAGGGTTTTAGAAAATAGAAATATGACGTTTATATAAGAATTCAGACCCTTGACTCAGTCCTTTGTTGAAGTATCTTTGGCAGCGATTACAGCCTCGAGTCTTCTTGGGTATGACGCTGCAGGCTAGGCACACCTGTATTTAGGGGGTTTCTCCAATTCTTCTCTGCAAATCCTCTCAAGCTGTCAGGTTGGATGGGGAGCATTACTGCACAGCTATTTTCAGGTCTCTCCAGAGATGTTCAGGTTCAAGTCCGGGCTCTGGCTGGACCACTCAAAGGACATTTAGAGACGTGTCCCGAAGTCACTCCTGCGTTGTCTTAGTTGTGTGCTTAGGGTTATTGTCCTGTTGGAAGGTGAACCTTCGCCCAGTCTGAACTCTCTGGAACAGGTTTTCATCAAGGATATCTCTGTACTTTGCTCCGTTCAGCGTTCCCTTGATCCTGACTAGTCTCCCAGTCCCTGCCACTGAAAAACATCCCCACAGCATGATGCTGCCACCACCATGCTTCACTGTAGGGATGGTGCCAGGTTTCCTCCAGACGTGACACTTGGCATTCAGGCAAAAGAGTTCAATCTTATTTTCATCAGATCAGAGAATATTGTTTCTCATGTTCTGGGAGTCTTTAGGTGCCTTTTGGCAAACTCCAAACGGGCTGTCATGTTCCTTTTACTGAGGAGTGACTTCCGTCTGGCCACTCTACCATAAAGGCGTGAGATGGTTGTCCTTCTGGAATCTCTCCTATCTCCATAGAGGAACTCTGGAGCTCTGTCAGAGTGACCATCGAGTTCTTGGTCACCTCCCTGACCAAGGCTCTTCTCCCCCGATTGCTCAGTTTGGCCGGGCGGCCAGCTCTAGGAAGAGTCTTGGTGGTTATAAACTTTTCCATTTAAGAATAATGGAGGCCACTGTGTTCAATGCTACAGACATGTTTTGGTACCCTTCCCCAGATCTGTGCCTCGAGACAATCCTGTCTTGGAGCTCTAAGAAAAATTTGTTTGATCTCATGGCTTGGTTTTTGCTCTGACATGCACTGTCAACTGTGGGACCTTATAAAGACAGTTGTGTGCCTTTCCAAATCATGTCCCATCAATTGAATTTACCACAGGTAGATTCCAATCAAGTTATAGAAACATTTCAAGGATGATCAATGGAAACAGGGTGCACCTGAGCTCAATTTTGAGTCTCATAGAAAAGGGTCTGAATACTTATGTAAATAAAGTGTTTCTGCTTTTTGTTTTTAATAAATTTGCAAGCATTTCTAGAAACCTGTTTTTGCTTTGTCATTATCAGGTATTGTGTGTAGATTGATGAGGTAAATGTATTGAATCCATTTTAGAATAAGGCTGTAACGAAATTTGGAAAAAGTCAAGGGGTCTGAATTAGAGGTTGGCCGATTAATCGGAATGACCGATTAATTAGGGCCGATTTCAAGTTTTCATTACAATCGAAAATCGGTATTTTTGGGCACCGCCAATTTGTAGATTTTTTAAATAAAAAAAAATATATATTAATTTTTTTATACCTTTTTTTTAACTAGGCAAGTCAGTTAGTCAGTGGGTTAACTGCCTCGTTCAGGGGCAGAATGACATATTTTCACCTTGTCAGCTCGGGGGATCCAATCTTGCAACCTTACAGTTAACTAGTAACTAGGTTGCAATAACGACCTGCCTCTCTCTCGTTGTGGAGACTGCCTGTTACGCGAATGCAGTAAGGCCAAGGTAAGTTGCTAGCTAGCATTAAACTTATCTTATAAAAAACAATCAATCATAATCAATCATATCATCAACACATGGTTGATGATATTACTAGATATTATCTAGCGTGTCCTATAACCTATAATCTGACTGAGCATACAAGTATCTAAGTATATGACTGAGCGGTGGTAGGCAGAAGCAGGCGCGTAAACATTCATTCAAACAGCACTTTCGAGCGTTTTGCCAGCAGCTCTTCGTTGTGCGTCAAGCATTGCGCTGTTTATGACTTCAAGCCTATCAACTCCCGAGATGAGGCTTGTGTAACCGAAGTGAAATGGCTAGCTAGTTAGTGCTCGCTAATAGCGTTTCAAACTTCACTCGCTCTGAGCCTTGGGGTGGTTGTTTCCCTTGCTGTGCATGGGTAACGCTGCTTCGATGTGTTGCTGGTATATATTTATATATATATATATAAATATATATTTATATTTATATATACCAGCCCAGAGAGGTGCGAGGAGAGGGATGGAAGCTATACTGTTACACTGGCAATACTAAAGTGCCTATAAGAACATCCAATAGTCAAAGGTTAATGAAATACAAATGGTATAGAGGGAAATAGTTCTATAATTCCTACAATAAATAACTACAACCTAAAACTTCTTACCTGGGAATATTGAAGACTCATGTTAATAAAAGGAACCACCAGCTTTCATATGTTCTCATGTTCTGAGCAAGGAACTGAAACGTTAGCTTTCTTACATAGCACATATTGCACTTTTACTTTCTTCTTCAATACTTTGTTTTTGCATTATTTAAACCAAATTGAACATGTTTCATTATTTACTTGAGGATAAATAGATTTTATTGATGTATTATATTAAGTTAAAATATGTGTTCATTCAGTATTGTTGTAATTGTCATTATTACAAATACATTTTTTTAAATAAATCGGACGATTAATCGGTATCGGCTTCTTTGGTCCTCCAATAATCGGTATCGGTATCAGCGTTGAAAAATCATAATCGGTCGACCTCTAGTCTGAATGCTTTCAGAATGCGCTGTACTTAACTGCCTGCTGATGGGTCACCAACTGGCTTCCCATTGTATTCAAACTGGCCCCCAGATGGCAATCCCAATAGGCAATAAGAAAGCAGTTGTCTGAGCTTCACAAAGCCATGGAAATGAACAGAAAATGAAACAATCACACAATGTTATTCATAAAACCGCTATGGTATCGTTTTTTTTTTTTTTTTACCAATATCAATATAGATTTTCCATATCGGTGCACATCACTAGTAATTATTAACCTGTTAATTACATATAGCCTGTCATTTCATGTAAATACCAGGCAGCAAAAGGTAGTATAATTGTAGAATAAAATGCATTAAAGCGACATGTGTTTGGACCTTCAGGTGAGGCAGCTGCAGGAGGATGCCGTCCGCCTCCAGTCAGCCTACGCCGGCGACAAGGCAGACGACATCCAGCGGAGGGAGAGCGAGGTGCTGGAGGCCTGGAATACCCTGCTGGAGTCCTGCGATGTCCGCAGAGGCCACCTCCTGGACACGGGCGACAAATTTCACTTCTTCAGCATGGTGCGCGATCTCATGCTGTGGATGGAGGACGTCATCCGTCTCATCGAAGCCCAGGAGAATCCAAGGTAAATTATTATTGTACTTAGCTAGGTGGGGGTCAGTTCCATTTCAATTCAGTCAATTCAGGAGGTAAACTGAAATTCATATTCCAATCTTAGGTTTGTATACGGATATCCTGATGTGTGTGTATGCTCCTGTGTGTGTGTGTGTGTGTGTGTGTGTGTGTGTGTGTGCGTGCGCCTGTCTGTGTGTGCCTGTCTGTGTGTGTGCGCGCCTGTCTGCGTGCATGCATATTTTTCTTTCTCTGCACAGGGACGTGTCCTCTGTGGAGTTGTTGATGAACAACCACCAGGGTATCAAGGCTGAGATCGACGCCCGCAATGACAGCTTCACCGCCTGCATTGAGTTGGGCAAGTCTCTGCTAGCCAGAAAGCACTATGCATCAGAGGAGGTACGTTCCATTGCCAAACCAATGCTATGCTACTGCAGGGCAGCCCATGAGCCATTTGAGGACCACTGCTCTTTCTCAATTAAATGGTCCATTTGGGTAATTTAATTTGACAGCCCTATGTTACTGGGTCGTTTCACCACTTTGGTGCCTTTTGAGATGTGTAACTTGGTGAAAATAAATGTTTGATTTCACCTAATTTTAACATTTTGTCATAAAGAGTACATGTTCAACTTAATTTAAAAAAACATATTTTTACATCTCAAGAGGTTAAATGAAAAAAACTACAACAGTAAGTGTCTATTAACTGCCAAATAAAGTAACAGTGTTGACCAGAACAGGGTTGACTATTTCGTCTTAAATCAGCGATAAATCCCTTGTGACGGGGGAAATCGAAGCTTGTTATATGCAACAGGGAGGTGCAATTGAATGCAAGTTTCATAAAAAATATTTAACATGGTTGACATGTTATGGTCGACCCACTCAGATTCCCACCACAAAACACCAGAAAATGCCCAAAAAGAGTAGATCCATCTCACCTGCTTTTTACAGTATGATTTAGATGTTCAATGTTTCTTTTGATTTGTATTTTTTTAAGGAATAGTTTCGCCATATTAAAACGAGAGTTCAGTTCACATAACAGGGTTGACCTTCAAATGAGGGACAGGTTGTTGTTGTTTTTTTACCTTTAAAAGGAATCACTAATCATATTAAATAAATAATCATCTTCAGAAATGGCTTTGTCAATAACACAAATAACTGGGGATTTACAATGATGGTGAAAACCTGGAGAAATGTTGGAGTGAAGTGGGTTCCTGGAAGTCACAGAGGGTGCAATGAGGGACGTCAAAGTTTTTGAATCTTCGCACTTTAGCATGTCTTTATTGATATAAAAATCAGATTTATTAAAGGGCACCATTTCTTAAAATATCAAAGCAAAGACACTAATTTTGTGGAATGACCATACTGCATCGTAGCCTCTTCAGGTTTTAGTGTATTGCATTGTTTGTATGTGATGATACCCAATGTTAAAATATAATAATTTGCTGCTCTGTCCTCTGTTTAGATCAAAGATAAATTACTACAGCTAATGGACAAGAGGAAAGACATGATTGACAAGTGGGAGGACCGACGGGAGTGGTTAAGACTGAGTAAGGATTTTTGTTCATACTTTCCCACATGCTATTGGATGGAATCTTGTCACTAGTTGGGCATATCCCGCCCTATTGGGCACCAAACTGATTCAATGAACGTTGTTTCAATGTAATTTGTCAATGTATTATGACATGCAATTAATTATATGTATTAACCCTAGATGACTGACAGGGCACTGTTTTGAAGCCACCAAGCAGCCATTTTGGTACTCTTCCTCCCTCCATTTCAAAAAATATTTTTGAAGCTATATAAATCAAAATTTGTATTTGGACAAGTGTATTCTATTACAGACACCTTATGCTTACTTAAAAAATATATTTTCTGAACTGAACATGAAAAAAATTAATATATATATATATATAAATATATGACTTAAAAACATTTTTGGTGTAGAGTACTAATGTTACTGTCCCCATAACAAAGACATACTTAAATACATGTAATTTTGTCCTAGAATTGGCTTCAAAGCCTCACATTCGCCATTACGTAGCAAAACCAATCCAGGGTTTATACACATCATTGCATGGAATCTATGTATAAAATACCTAGTGGCCGGGGAATTTAATGTGGGGAAACTTAAATCAGTTTTACCTCATTTCTATCAGCATGTTAAATGTGCAACCAGAGGGGGAAAAATTCTAGACCACGTTTACTCCACACACGTTTACAAAGTTCTCCCTCGCCCTCCATTTGGCAAATCTGACCATAATGCTGTCCTCCTGATTCCTGCTTACAAGCAAAAATGAAAGCAAAAAGCACCAGTGACTAGGTCTATAAAAACGTGGTTAGATGAAGCAGATGTTTTCCCTGTTGACTTTCTTCACTTTGCTCTGCATGGTCTAGTTTTGGAAGTTCACCAGTTTGGGAGGGATGCAGGGGTGGCAGAGGCGTGGCTGCTGGGACAGGAACCATACCTGTTTGGCCCGGAGTTGGGGCAGAGCGTGGACGAAGTGGAGAAACTGATCAAGAGGCACGAGGCTTTTGAGAAGTCGGCCGCTACTTGGGAGGAGCGCTTCTCAGCACTGGAGAGGTTGACTACGGTGAGTGTTTTGACAGTTTGCAATTTTTCTGTGACATGTCATGAATGTTTATGATAAAATGATTCTTAGACATTAGTCTTACTCATAGACAGTTACTTTTTCAGTTCTATTCCAGTGGGCATTTGTAATGTTCATAAAACATTCTTTAGTGAACAGCTATCTTGTGCTAGTCAATTATTTAAGTTCACATACTAACATTGACACCTAGTGTTAACTGCATGTCATTACAGTATTTACCCAATATTTCATGAAAAATTTGATAGTAGTAATATAATATAAGTTCAAAGAATTCAACATAATTGGTAATAATTGGTACAATGTTTTGCATGTTCCAATGAATCCCAAAGAAACTACAATGTAATCATTAGGTAATTAAATTTGCTACCATTTTTCACGTCTTTAAGTCCCAGGTAAATAGCCAACTTTAAAATTGAAGTGTGACCCATCACTTTTTGAAGGTGGCATTGCCAAATTTACTCAGATGAAGGTGGTAAAATGAGACTGAGGTTCCGTTGTGTCTTGTTCTTCCAGTTGGAGTTATTGGAAGTGAGAAGACAGCAAGAGGAAGAAGAGAGAATGCGAAAACCCCCTTCGCCGGAGCCTTTACCGGCGCAGGACTCACCACGGCAGAGGTAAGTGTAGCGGGCTGTTACTTATCTTGTTTATTGTTTATCTTTACAACAGGAGTATAGCTTACCTGGCTGGCACGAAAATGAACAAAGGGAAAAGCGTCCTCCGTTCGTTATTTAAGTGCATAGATGACTTGTATTTTTTCCCACTGCCTCTGTTTCGAGACAGGTGCATGATAATGGTAATTTCTATATTAAATAAAAATCGCACATATATTATTTAGTACAGTTGAAGTCGGAAGTTTACATACACCTTAGCCAAATACATTTAAACTCAGTTTTTCACAATTCCTGACATTTAATCCTAGTAGAAATTCCCTGTCTTAGGTCAGTTAGGATCACCACTTTATTTTAAGAATGTGAAATGTCAGAATAATAGAAGAGAGAATTCAGCTTTTAGTTATTTCATCACATTCCCAGTGGGTCAGTTTACATACACTCAATTAGTATTTGGTAGCATTGCCTTTAAATTGTTTGTAGGCCTCCTTGCTCTCACACGCTTTTTCAGTTCTGCCCACAAATTCTCAAAAGGATTGAGGTCAGGGCTTTGTGATGGCCACTCCAATACCTTGATTTTGTTGTCCTTAACACTATTTCAGGCTAGGGTCTATTTTTCTCCACTTCCTGTCTGACTGACGTGCACAAAGTAAACTGCCTGTTACTCAGGCCCAGAAGCCAGGATATGCATATAATTGGTACCAGTGGATATAAAACACTTTGAATTTTGTAGAAATGTTATAATAATGTATGAGACTATAACACAATAAATATGGGAGGAGAAAATCCAAAGAAAAACCAACCAGATTATTATGATGATTTTTTAGAGAGCTCATGCTCTTACAATGGAAAGTATATGGGCATATCCAAATTCAGCTCCCAGATTGCAATTACTATGGCTTCCACTAGATGTCAACAGTCTTTGTTCAAGGTTTCAGGCTTGTTTCTTCCCAAACAAGGAAGAAGTACGAGTTTTAGTACTGGGACTCAGAGTTGGAAATCAGTCTGTGCATGCGCGACGAAGAGGACGCGCATCTGCTAATATCGTTTTCCTATTGAACATACTTCTTTCCGTATGAAATATTATAGTTTAATTACATTTTAAGGTACCTGAGAATGTATTTTGACTTGTTTTAACAAAGTTTAGCGGTAGATTTTTGGATTCCTTTCTCTGCTTGTTGAACGAGTGGATTACTCAAATCGATGGTGCCAACTAAACAGACTTTTTGGGATATAAAGAAGGATTTTATCTAACAAAACGACACTACATTTTGTAGCTGGGACCATTTGGATTGCAAATCAGAGGAAGATTTCATATTTAATCGCTATTTGTGATTTTATGAAGCCTGTGCCGGTGGAACAATATGTTGATGTGGGGCGCCATCCTCAAACAATCACATGGCATGCTTTCGCTGTAAAGCCTATTGTAAATCTGACAGTACAGTTAGATTACAAGAACTTAAGCTTTTAACCGATATAAGATACTGGTATGTACCTAAATGTTTAATATCCATAATTCTTATGATTATTTAATTGAATTGCGCGCCCTCCAATTTCACCGGAAGCCCGCTAGCGGGACAACCCTATTTTGCCACAACTTTGGAAGTATGCTTGGGGTCATTGTCTATTTGGAAGACACATTTGCGACCAAGCTTTAATTTCCTGACTGATTGTTGCTTCAATATATCCACATCATTTTCCTCCGTCATGATGCCATCTATTTTGTGAAGTGCACCAGTCCCTCCTGTAGCAAAGCACCCCCACAACATGATGCTGCCACCCCCGTGCTTCACGGTTAGGATGGTGTTATTCGGATTGCAAGCCTCCCTCTTTTCCCTTCAAACATAACGATGGTCATTATGATCAAACTGTTCTATTTTTGTTACATCAGACCAGAAGAACATTTCTCCAAAAAGTACAATCTTTGTCCCCATGTGCAGTTGCAAACCGTACTCTATAGATACTTTTGTACCTGTTTCTTCCAGCATCTTCACAAGGTCCTTTGCTGTTGATTTGTACATTTCGCACCCAAGTACGTTCATCTCTAGGAGGCAGAACGCGTCTCCTCCTGAGCGGTATGATGGCTGTGTGGTCCCATGGTGTTTATACTTGCATACTATTGTTTGTACAGATGAACGTGGTACCTTCAGGCATTTGGAAATTGCTCCCAAGGATGAACCAGACTTGTTGAGGTCTACAATTTTTTCATCTGGGGTCATGGCTGATTTCTTTTGATTTTCACATGATGTAAAGCAAAGAGGCACTGAGTTTGAAGGTAGGCCTGGAAATACATCCACAGGTACATCTCCAATTTGTTATATTTTTATTTCACCTTTATTTAACCAGGTAGGCTAGTTGAGAAAAGTTCTAATTTACAACTGCGACATGGCCAAGATAAAGCAAAGCAGTTCGACATATACAACAACACAGAGTTACACATGGAATAAACAAACATACAGTCAATAATACAGTAGGGAAAAAAAGAAGTGTATATATACAGTGTGTGCAAATGAGGTAAGATAAGGGAGGTAAGGGCAATAAAATAGGCCATAGTGGCGAGGTAATTACAATATAGCAATTAAAACACTGGAGTGGTAGATGTGCAGAAGATGAATGTGCAAGAGATAGAGATACTGGGGTGCAAAGGAGCTAAATAAATAAATACAGTATGGGGATGAGTAGTTGGATGGTGTCCTATATAATTATAGCTGGGCTATGTACAGGTGAAATGATCTGTGAGCTGCTCTGACAGCTGGTGCTTGAAGTTATTGAGGGAGATATGAGTCTCCAGCTTCAGTGATGTTTGCAGTTTGTTCCAGTCATTGGCAGCAGAACTGGAAGGAAAGGCGGCCAAAGGAAGAATTGGCTTTGGGGGTGACCAGTGAAATATACCTGCTGGAGCGGGTGGGTGCTGCTATGGTGACCAGTGAATTGAGATAAGGCGGAGCTTTACCTAGCAAAGACTTGTAGATGACCTGGAGCCAGTGGGTTTGGCGACGAGTATGAAGCGAGGGCCAGCCAACGAGAGCATACATGTCGCAGTGGTGGGTAGTATATGGGGCTTTGGTGACAAAATGGATGGCACTGTGATAGACTGCATCTAATTTGTTGAGTAGAGTGTTGGAGGCTATTTTGAAAATGACATCGCCGAAGTCGAGGATCGGTAGGATAGTCAGTTTTACGAGGGTATGTTTGGCAGCATGAGTGAAGGATGCTTTGTTGCGAAATAGGAAGCCGATTCTAGATTTAATTTTGTATTGGAGATGCTTAATGTGGCTCTGGAAAGAGAGTTTACAGTCTAATCAGACACCTAGGTATTTGTTGTTGTCCACATATTCTAGGTCAGAACCGTCCAGAGTAGTGATGCTGGATGGGCGGGCAGGTGCTGGCAGTGATCGGTTGAAGAGCATGCATTTAGTTTTACTAGCATTTAAGAGCAGTTGGAGGCCACGGAAGGAGAGTTGTATGGCATTGAAGCTCGTCTGGAGGTTAGTTAGCACAGTGTCCAAAGAAGGGCCAGAGGTATACAGAATGGTGTCAGCTGCGTAGAGGTGGATCAGAGAATCACCAGCAGCAAGAGCAAGATCATTGATGTATACAGAGAAGAGAGTCGGCCCAAGATTTGAATTGACAATTGACTCAAATTATGTCAATTAGCCTGACGGAAGCTTCTAAAGCCATGACATAATTTTCTGTAATTTTCCGAGTTGTTTAAAGGCACAGTCATCTTAGTGTATGTAAACTTCTGACCCCGTGGAATTGTGATACAGTGAATTATAAGTGAAATAATCTGTCTGTAAACAATTGTTGGAAAAATTACTTGTGTCCTGCGCAAAGTAGATGTCCTAACCGACTTTCCAAAACTATACTTAACACAAATTTTGTGGAGTGATTGAAAAACAAGTTTAAATGTCTCCAACCTAAGTGTATGTAAACTTCCGACTTCAACTGTATATGTAAAGATAAGATTCAATTAAGAATAGTCTGATGGGTGACAATATTAGCCTGTCACTTGTGAATGATATATTATCACTTGTGAATCATGCCCAGCATAAGAAACTGCATTTTTTTTCTAATCGTAGTCACACACCTTATGTAGCCTAGCCCATATGCCTATATGTTTTGATAAGGTTAGTATCACAATTAAAGTGGCCAAATAACTTCTTTAAAATTAAACACGTTAATCTGCTTTACAAGGCGTTAACAGCCTAACTGGCATGCATAAACAGCGTGTGAGTTTCAAGTTTGGGGTAGATAATTTCACCATAAAAATGCACCATTTTAATCATGTTTTTTTTATTATGGTGTTTTCCCGCTAATGGAACATTCGCGCTTATAGCCTACTGCCATGTGTACATTGCTGTGCTTATAATGTGAAGAAATAGCCTAATAGTTTATTAACATTTTAAGCTAAATGTTCTGATCTGTTGCGTCAGCCAAATTGCGTAAAATAATGTTTTGATGCTAGTGGTTGTTTTAATTTGCAATCTATTGCATCCCACAACTGTCCCAGACTATGTTTGGAATATTTATTTCTCGCACAGAATAGAATATGTCGACATTTGTACTATGCGGATAGTAGATTGACAAAGGCTAGTGCTTTTGCTGCTCGTTAGGCCTACTCATCTTGTTGGCTAATGGAAAGTAAATGTGGACAGTTCTTCCAATATCTTAAATTATGCACCTCAGAATTGGATTAGGATGCGTCCCCAATGTGTCTGTCTTCACTTGTGAGAAAGACCTGAGAAAGACCTGATCATGTGATGGAGAGCCATGTGAGTGATAGGTGTTTAGGAGCGCGCAGCACTCCGGGAGATGGGCACAACGCAGCACTCAGGGAGAAGGGCACAATGCGGCACTCAGGGAGAAGGGCACAATGCGGCACTCAGGGAGAAGGGCACAATGCGGCACTCAGGGAGAAGGGCACAATGCGGCACTCAGGAGAAGGGCACAATGGGGGAGAAGGGCACAATGCGGCACTCAGGGAGAAGGGCACAATGCGGCACTCAGGGAGAAGGGCACAATGCGGCACTCAGGGAGAAGGGCACAATGCGGCACTCAGGGAGAAGGGCACAATGCGGCACTCAGGGAGAAGGGCACAATGCGGCACTCAGGGAGAAGGGCACAATGCGGCACTCAGGGAGAAGGGCACAATGCGGCACTCAGGGAGAAGGGCACAATGCGGCACTCAGGGAGAAGGGCACAATGCGGCACTCAGGGAGAAGGGCACAATGCGGCACTCAGGGAGAAGGGCACAATGCGGCACTCAGGGAGAAGGGCACAATGCGGCACTCAGGGAGAAGGGCACAATGCGGCACTCAGGGAGAAGGGCACAATGCGGCACTCAGGGAGAAGGGCACAATGCGGCACTCAGGGAGAAGGGCACAATGCGGCACTCAGGGAGAAGGGCACAATGCGGCACTCAGGGAGAAGGGCACAATGCGGCACTCAGGGAGAAGGGCACAATGCGGCACTCAGGGAGAAGGGCACAATGCGGCACTCAGGGAGAAGGGCACAATGCGGCACTCAGGGAGAAGCGGCACTCAGGGAGAAGGGCACAATGCGGCACTCAGGGAGAAGGGCACAATGCGGCACTCAGGGAGAAGGGCACAATGCGGCACTCAGGGAGAAGGGCACAATGCGGCACTCAGGGAGAAGGGCACAATGCGGCACTCAGGGAGAAGGGCACAATGCGGCACTCAGGGAGAAGGGCACAATGCGGCACTCAGGGAGAAGGGCACAATGCGGCACTCAGGGAGAAGGGCACAATGCGGCACTCAGGGAGAAGGGCACAATGCGGCACTCAGGAGAAGGGCACAATGCGGCACTCAGGGAGAAGGGCACAATGCGGCACTCAGGGAGAAGGGCACAATGCGGCACTCAGGGAGAAGGGCACAATGCGGCACTCAGGGAGAAGGGCACAATGCGGCACTCAGGGAGAAGGGCACAACGCGGCACTCAGGGAGAAGGGCACAACGCGGCACTCAGGGAGAAGGGCACAACGCGGCACTCAGGGAGAAGGGCACAACGCGGCACTCAGGGAGAAGGGCACAACGCGGCACTCCGGCCACTGGCCACAAAAGACATGGATTTTTTTAGAGTGCATTACAGCCACGAATGGGATGCCACAGTGAAATTGAGGCATTATCAAGTGCTTGTCAAATTGTGAATGAAAGACTAATGAAGTGTTTACAGCCTGTGCAACAAAAAAAACAAAGCAGAGCTCATGCTACTGTTTTCAAATCATCATTGGAGTCGCATCATGCAGCCTTACAATGTATTAAACATCAAAACATATAGCCCCAACGTTTCTAGAACAACTAAAGTTCCATTAATAACTCTAAATGAAGCATATAGGAGTACCTATTTCTTTGCTAATCGCTCAATACAGAATAGTCAAATGTGCGCACTCCCTCAAATCGTTTGGAAATAATATTTCAATTTTATTCAGCTTTGTTCAATTGTGTTCTTCATACTATAAAATAATATACAATAATGTCACAGAATTCTAAACAAATCTTGTCTGTTAAATGAACTAGTGTAGCCCACAGCCATTTGGCATAGCCAGATCAGGACCTAACATAAGGACATATCAGAGTATGTTCTTCTGAAATAGACTACATTTTCTTCGTATCAAGCTTCTTTAGACCTGTCTACAATAAATCATGGATTTATTGTGAAGGTGTAGGCTATATTACATGGATTTATTATACTTTTTAAAATGTAGATGTTCTGAAGGTCTGCATTGTTAGCTTGTAGACAATATGTGAAACCCAGGAGATGAATGGTCAATTACCGTGAGACCAGTTATTTCCTTGACAATCACTGGCTGACGAAATGTTGTAACTGCCACCGCCCTAGTAGCGGTGTTGGTAAAAGAAACAGACAAGGGTGTGTTTCCCAAAGCCATCATAGCTAATGTAGTATGCTACTTATCTCAAAGACCCAGACTCATTCCACTCCCAGACTCATTCCAATCGTAGAATAACAAAGTGCTTCCTTTGACGTATTTCAGTGTTTCCCAAACTCTGTCATGGGGACCCCAGGGGGTTAACGTTTAGGTTTTTGCCCTAGCACCACACAGTTGATTGAAATAATCAACTCATCATTAAGATTAGATTTATTTGAATAATCTTTGTAGTGCTAGGGCAAAGAACCAACATGTGCACTCATCAAACAATTGTGACTCTTTCAAGTAAATTAAGTTAGCGATGAAAATCACCACAGGCAAGTTGTTAGGTAGCTCATGGACACTTACTCATCTTCATTGACTCGCTTCCTGATTATCCCTTTCTACTTTATATTCTCCACAGTGGAGTAGAGAACGGACTGCAGAACGGACTGCCCTCAGACCAGGATTCTCCACAGGTAAGACACTGCTCCAAAGTTTACCACCAAAAATATGCCAACTTTTAGAGTCAATAGACTAGGGCCTTACTTCTCAGAGCATTACATTGTTAAATCTCACCTAAGGTGCATTGTTTGCATCTGAGGCGTTTCCCAGAAAACATAATTGCATTAAAGAATATGAATGAATATTGAATATATGAATATTAATGTATGAAATATAAATTAAATTATTTTGGTGTGAAGGCCCATCCATGCCTCTTCAAAATATAATAATAATTAATGTTGGTGCATGACCCCACTGGTGTCAAGGCCACCTCTTATGTAGGTTAATCTGCATTTTGTCCTGCGCTACACTGTCATTCCAGTACTTCTTCAATCACTACTAACGACAAACTAAGACCCAAGTATATGTAGAACAATGAAGCAGCAATTCCTGCTTGTGCATGCCTGTCACATATTTCTAAAACTAAAAGCATTGTATTTGGGACAAATCATTCACTAAACCCTAAACCTCAACCAAAGCTTGTAATAAATAATGTGGAAATTTGAGTTGACTAAATGTGGAAAGTTGAGTTGACTAAACTGCTTGGAGTAACCTTGGATTGTAAACTGTCATTGTCAAAACATATTGATACAACAGTAGCTAAAATGGGGAGAAGTCTGTCCATAGTAAAGCGTTGCTGCTCAACCTTCTTAACAGCACTATCAACAAGGCAGATCCTACTGGCCCTAGTTTTGTCGCACCTGGACTACTGTTCAGCCGTGTGGTCAGGTACCACATATCCGGGACTTAGAAATTAGCTCAAAACAGGGCAGCAGAGATTGCTTGTCAATCTCTCCTGGCTCAAAGCGGAAGAGGGATTGACTTCATCATTACTTGTATTTATAAGAGGTATTGACATGTTGAATGCACCGAGCTGTCTGTTTTGAACTACTGGCGCACAGCTCGGACACCCATGCATACCCCACAAGGCATGCCACAAGAGGTCTCTTCACAGTGCCCAAGTCCAGAACAGACTATGGGAGGTGCACAGTACTACATAGAGCCATGACTACATGGAACTCTATTCCACATCAAGTAACTGATGCAAGCAGTAGAATTTGATTTAAGAAACAGATCAAAATACACCTTATGGAACTGCGGGGACTGTGAAGCAACACAAACATGTACAGAGACACATGCATACACATGATAACATACACACTATACACACACGTGCACATCAATTTGGTATTGCAGATATGTGGTAGTGGTGGAGTAGGGGCCTGAGGGCAGACAGTGTGTTGAGAAATCTGTGAATGTATTGTAATGTTTTTAAAATTGTATAACTGCCTTCATTTTGCTGGACCCCAGGAAGAGATAATGGGGATCCATAATAAATACAAATATACATCATTGGTATGGTGATACAGTGCAGACCAGGGTTCAAATACTATCTAGGGTAATTTAATTACTTTTAAAGACATTCCAAAGTAAATATTTAGAATTTTAAATGTTATTTTTAAGACAAGTAGTTGATTATTGGAATGTATTAGGAAATACACTTGGTATGTATTTTAAAACTCAAATACACTTCCATGCATGTAACCCAGGCATTTTATTACATTTCAGGAGAAGACCCAGATGCAGACAGTGTCAAAGTAACAAATGTTTATTACTAGTACATGGGGCAAGCAAAACTACAGGTCAAGGGCAGGCAGAGGTCAGTAATCCAGGGTGGTGTGACAAGGTACAGAATGGCAGTCAGGGTCAGGGCAGGCAGAATGGTCAAAACCGGGGAAACTAGCAAACAGGAACTAGAAAAAGACAGGAGCAAGAGGAAAAACACTGGTAGGCTTGACAAACAAAACAAACTGGCAACATACAAACACAGGTATAAGTACACTGGGGATAATGGGGAAGATGGGCAACACCTGGAGGGGGGGTGGAGACAAGAACAGAGACATGTGAAACAGACCAAGGTGTAACAGTACCCCCCCCCACCTCCAGGGGCGCTACCTGGCGTCCTACCTGGGCGCATACCTGGTTGACTCAATCACAACATTCTTTGTCCAAATACAATTCAGAAACCAGAAGAGCCTATTAGCGTTGCATACTCTAGTTTTAAGGCATGATTGGGGAAATGATTGGGCTCTCTCTCTCACTCTCTCTCTCTCTCTCGCTCTCTCGCTCTCACACACACACACAGAACGGCTTGGATAGAGTTGAGATCATGAATGGAGTGACGGAGCAGAACTCAAAGGACCCGAGCCCCATTCCCTCACCCACAGCCGACCGGCGGGGCAAGGGCAGCCTGTCCTCCACGTTGCTGACCCAGAACCACGATACGCCTGTGGCTCAGCTGGAGGGCTTCCTGCATCGCAAGCATGAATGGGAGGGACACAACAAGAAGGCCTCAAGCAGGTATGGTGAACTGGATCAAAAGAGAGAATCCAAATAGCATTGTTTGGAAGAAGTCATTTAATTATACCGTTTATTTTTATGTAAATAGATTATTTTAAGGAAGGTAACTTGTGTTGTACAATACATCCCAGGCTCACAATGACTTTTTTCCCAGGCTCACAAAGCTCTCTTTTTCAGATCATGGCATAACGTGTACTGCGTTATCAACAATCAGGAAATGGGCTTCTACAAAGACAACAAGGCTGCTGGTCAAGGCATCCCCTACCATAATGCGATTCCAATCAGTCTAATGGGGGCTGTGTGTGATGTGGCCATGGACTACAAAAAAAAGAAGCATGTCTTCAAACTCAGGTAAAAAATTTGAGTGGTGTTCATGTTTCTTCTCATGGAATCACCCCAGAAGTGGATCCTCTCAGTTGCACTTCTTTACGCTATCTGCTTCAGTCTAAATCGGATTTCTTAATGTTCTAATTCATTTTGTTAGAACCAGTTCAGTTTAATGACTGCCATTTCAGAATGTTTTTTTTTTGCAAATGTTGCTATCCGAATCTCTTTTGAATCTGAAATACACTGCTCAAAAAAATAAAGGGAACACTTAAACAACACAATGTAACTCCAAGTCAATCACACTTCTGTGAAATCAAACTGTCCACTTAGGAAGCAACACTGATTGACAATACATTTCACATGCTGTTGTGCAAATGGAATAGACAACAGGTGGAAATTATAGGCAATTGGCAAGACACCCCCAATAAAGGAGTGGTTCTGCAGGTGGTGACCACAGACCACTTCTCAGTTCCTATGCTTCCTGGCTGATGTTTTGGTTACTTTTGAATGCTGGCGGTGCTTTCACTCTAGTGGTAGCATGAGACGGAGTCTACAACCCACACAAGTAGCTCAGGTAGTGCAACTCATCCAGGATGGCACATCAATAGGAGCTGTGGCAAGAAGGTTTGCTGTGTCTGTCAGCGTAGTGTCCAGAGCATGGAGGCGCTACCAGGAGACAGGCCAGTACATCAGGAGACGTGGAGGAGGCCGTAGGAGGGCAACAACCCAGCAGCAAGACCACTACCTCCACCTTTGTGCAAGGAGGAGCAGGAGTAGCACTGCCAGAGCCCTGCAAAATGACCTCCAACAGGCCACAAATGTGCATGTGTCTGCTCAAACGGTCAGAAACAGACTCCATGAGGGTGGTATGAGGGCCCAACTTCCACAGGTGGGGGTTGTGCTTACAGCCCAACACCGTGCAGGACGTTTGGCATTTGCCAGAGAACAACAAGATTGGCAAATTCGCCACTGGCGCCCTGTGCTCTTTATAGATGAAAGCAGGTTCACACTGAGCACATGTGACATAGTCTGGAGACACCGTGGAGAACGTTCTGCTGCCTGCAACATCCTCCAGCATGACCGGTTTGGCGGTGGGTCAGTCATGGTGTGGGGTGGCATTTCTTTGGGGGGCCGCACAGCCCTCCATGTGCTCGCCAGAGGTAGCCTGACTGCCATTAGGTACCGAGATGAGATCCTCAGACCCCCTGTGAGACCATATGCTGGTGCGGTTGGCCCTGGGTTCCTCCTAATGCAAGACAATGCTAGACCTCATGTGGCTGGAGTGTGTCAGCAGTTCCTGCAAGAGGAAGGCATTGATGCTATGGACCGCCCGTTCCCCAGACCTGAATCCAATTGAGCACATCTGGGACATCATGTCTCGCTCCATCCACCAACGCCACGTTGCACCACAGACTGTCCAGGAGTTGGCAGATGCTTTAGTCCAGGTCTGGGAGGAGATCCCTCAGGAGACCATCCGCCACCTCATCAGGAGCATGCCCGGGCGTTGTAGGGAGGTCATACAGGCACGTGGAGGCCACACACACTACTGAGCCTAATTTTGACTTGTTTTAAGGACATTACATCAAAGTTGGATCAGCCTGTAGTGTGGTTTTCCACTTTAATTTTGAGTGTGACTCCAAATCCAGACCTCCATGGGTTGATAAATTTGATTTCCATTGATCATTTTTGTGTGATTTTGTTGTCAGCACATTCAACTATGTAAAGAGAAAAGTATTTATTAAGATTATTTCATTCATTCAGATCTAGGATGTGTTATTTTATTGTTCCCTTTATTTTTTTGAGCAGTGTATATATGTTTATTAAGTTCCCCCCCCCAATTTTTTTCTTTTTTTTCTCAGAGTTGCTGATGGAAATGAGTATCTCTTCCAAGCCAAAGAAGAGGTAAGTCGGCTTCCTTTGTTTAACATTTTGTGTAATCCTGTTAAATATTGTTTCGGTAGGCCAAAACAAAACAGTGGGTATACTGTAAAACAAATGAACAACAACTTTTGTATAGAGGCCCTGTTCTTGACTACCCAACCTAATTATTGGGCTAGTTGTTAAACTGGCCTCCACTACCTTGCATGCACCTATTCTTCTAGGGTGAGTTTCCCCAAAATTCCCTAGCTAATGTGGCACTTTATATGTCATGACGACCCAGACTCAGTACTTCTTTGCCAAAGTACTTCTTTGGCAAATTTCATTCACTTATAAACATAGATCTTTACAATTGCCATTCTCTTTTTGAGACAGAGAAAGCACAACATTAGCTTAAAAAAGTGCTTAGGAAACTGACCTTTCAATGACCCCTTACAGGAGGAGATGAGCACATGGATCCAGGCCATTCTGAACGCGGGGACACCTGACAAGGTATCGATTACGCCCAGCAACCAGAGCACTCCGGCGTCGAGCCGAGCCCAGACCCTGCCCGCCACTGTCACCCTCACCACCGAATCCAGCCCGGGCAAGCGGGAGAAAGACAAAGAAAAGGACAAGGAGAAGCGATTCAGCCTCTTTGGCAAGAAAAAACTATAAAGTTTCTCAGCAATGAAGACATTCTGTTTTTTATTAGTGCAGCATTGTTTTTTCTTTACTTCTTTTTCATTTTTGTCTGTCCAGCCACAATGATATTCCTGCTCAACTACACCACATGCTGTGTTTAATGTTCCTGGAATTGGGTAAAACGGTTGATGAGACATGAAATACAAATGTAAATGAAACATTTGAACTTTGTTAGTGTCAAGGTGTATCTGGCAGGTTCCATCGTGAAATAGATTTGGTAATATCATGAGGACCATTTAATTTTTTAACCTTAATTATTTACTTGTAAAAATGTGTTTTTGTGCTTTTTGTCATAATGGGTCTGAGTGTTTAAACATTTCCTCAATTTTGTGAGGGTGTCTTCAAGAGGCAGGCCTACATTTTTTTTCTGCTGAAAAGGGAGACAACATTACTTCAAAACTGGACATACATTACTGACTGGACATACACATATTGAATAAAGAATTTAACGAAACTTTTCAACATAATTTACTATGATTCTTACTTGAAAACAAACAACCTCGAGAAAATATCAGGCTCCACAAGGGCATAGCTAGCCAGCATTATGAATAAGCGCATTTCTTTTTTGGTCAAGATAAGCCTAATAATACACCTTTAATTGAAACAAGATGAATATCTTTAAATTCTTCCCTCATGGTGTAATGTTTTATATATATCATAAACCAGTAATTTTTTTCCTTTGTTTACTTTTGTCCCTCTTGAGTTGCATCATAATATATGTTTCCAAATAATACTAGTTGGCTACAGATTATAAAATCAGTATGTATAACAAACACTTTAAAGCATTGATGTTAAATTGAAATGTGGAAATTCAGCATTTACTGCAAAAAAAGGTTGCTTGCTTGTTGGCTCTAGCACTGCACATTATAATTTTTGCTATGTTATCCTGTTATTTGATACATAGTGTGCATTTCTTTGTCACTGTATCTATTGTATTGAGAGAAAAAAACACAATCAGAAATTATGTAATAGGAATGAAATGCTTTGCAATGCCTGGGTCTTTGGGCATATATGGAATATTGACCTGGATTTCTGATGTATGAAACTGCACCTGTAGACTTCTCTCTCTCTCTCTCTCAAATATGTGCGATGTCATTAAAATGCTATTAAACATTATAGTTTGTTTGCTACCTATGGTTTTGGAAAAGTGGAGCTCGTCTGCTTGAAAATGTTGAACCTTGCTGTAATCTAATGAGTACTTTAAGTCTACTCTGTGCAATCAATGTAACTGTAAATACACATTCAAAGTTCAAATGCCCTAGTCTATAACTTCAGTACAGAGCACCTTATTGTGATGTGCTGGTCATATTTTTGTTAACGCACAACAGCCCAAAATTCCTAATAACCCATCTGCAACTGCCCTACTATATGTGAAAATCTGAGGCCCACACCGCACCCTAACCCACAAACACAGAAAATGCACTGTAGAGATGCTGGGAAAATGTTTTGACGGGGTGCAGGATATTTTTTTTTACCGCCACTAGGCCTTTGTTTCTTATAATTTCCAACATTTTGATAGGCTAGTTGTTCGTCAACTTGTCTATAATTAGCTACATGCAGCTTATCTTCTGTCATACAGGGCCTTCAGAAAGTCATCGTTACCCTTTGACCTTTTCCACATTTTGTTGTCTTACAAAGTGGGATTCAAGTGGATGCAATTGTCATTTTGTCAAAGTCTACACAAAGTACTCTGTTAATGTCAAAGTGGAAGAAAAATTCTAACATTTTATTTTTATTATGGAAAATAAAATACTATTATATCTGGATTAGATAAGTATTAAAAAAATATGTTTTATGTTAATGCAAATTAAATAACTGAAATATAGTTGTTGTATAGTATTCAGCTCTCTGATTCAATACATGTTAGAATCACCTTTGGCAGAGACTAAAGCTGTGAGTATTTCTGGGTAAGTCTCTAAGAACTTTGCACACCTGGATTGTACAATAGTTCCCAATTATTACTTTTGAAAATGTCAAACTCTGTCAAGTTGGTTGTTGATCATTACTAGACAGTCAATTTCAAGTCTTGCCATGTACAGTTGAAGTCGGAAGTTTACATACACCTTAGCCAAATACATTTTAACTCAGTTTTTCATAATTCCTGACATTTAATCAGAGTAAAAATTAGGATCACTTTATTTTAAGAATGTGAAATGTCAGAATAATAGTAGAGATTTATTTCAACTTTATTTATATCATCAGAAGTACACTCAATTAGTATTTGGTAGCATTGCCTTTAAATTGTTTAACTTGGGTCAAAGTTTTGGGTAGCTTCCCATACTTTGGAAGTATGCTTTGGGTCATTGTCCCTTTGGAAGATCCATTTGTGACCAAGCTTTAACTTCCTGACTGATGTCTTGAGATGTTGCTTCAATATATCCACAATTTTCCTCCCTCATGATTGCAATCTATTTTGTGAAGTCCACCAGTCCCTCCTGCAGCAAAGCACCCCCACAACATGATGCTGCCACCCACGTGCTTCACGTTTGGGATGGTGTTCTTCGGCTTGCAAGCATCCCCCTTTTTCCTCCAAACATAACAATGGTCATTATGGCCAAACAGTTCTATTTTTGTTTCATCAGACCAGAAGATATTTCTCCAAAAAGTACCATCTTTGTCCCCATGTGCAGTTGAAAACCGTACTCTGGCTTTTTTATGGCTGTTTTGGAGCAGTGGCTTCTTCCTTGCTGAGCGGCCTTTCAGATTATGTCGATATAGGACTCGTTTTACTGTGGATATAGATACTTTTGTACCTGTTTCCTCCAGCATCTTCACAAGGTCCTTTGCTGTTGTTCTGGGATTGATTTGCACTTTTTGCACCAAAGTATGTTCATCTCTAGGAGACGGAACGCGTCTCCCTCCTGACGGCTGCTTGGTCCCATGGTGTTTATATTTGCGTACTATTGTTTGTACAACGTGGTACCTTCAGGCGTTTGGAAATTGCTCCCAAGGATGAACCAGACCAGACTACAATTTTTTGTCTGAGGTCTTGGCTGATTTCTTAAGATTTCCCCATGATGTCAAGCAAAGAGGCACTGAGTTTGAAGGTAGGCCTTGAAATACATCCACAGGTACACCCCAATTGACTCAAATGATGTCAATTCGCTTATCAAAAGCTACTAAAGCCATGACATAATTTTCTGGACTTTTCCAAGCTGTTTAAAGGCACAGTCAACTTAGTGTAAACTTCTGACCCACTGGAATTGTGATACAGTGAGTTATAAGTTAAATAATCTGTCTGTAAACAATTGTTGGAACAATTACAAAGTACATGTCCTAACTGACTTGCCAAAACTATAATTTGTTAACAAGACATTTGTGGAGTGGTTGAAAAACGAGTTTTAATGACTCCAACCTAAGTGTATGTAAACTTCAACTGTATTTTCAAGACGATTTAAGTCAAAACTGTAACTACTCTCGTAAGCAACTTGCCTGAGCATAGCTCTCTGGAATTTTTTTAGGATACAAATAAACGGAATAGTCCTTGCCAAAGACAAGCATACCCATAACATGATGCAACCCCCAACAAGGTCTAAATCATGTTTAATGTACTCTGTAAGTAAACATTTTAACATTTTAGTAAACAGTACTGTTTAAACTAGATGATAGGAACACTGTGGACATTTTTTCAGCAAATTGCAACCTTGAAATACAGAAATAAATAGTTTTCCATAAAAAAGGTCTAAATCATGTTTGATGCACTCTGTAAGCTATTTCTTTGGAAGACTGTTTAAACAAGTTGATAGGAACACTGTGGACAATTTTTAGTAAGTTGCAAAGTTGAAATACAGACCTAAACACTTTTCCATCAACAAAGTCTAAATCACGTTTGAAGCACTCGCTAAGCATTTATTTTTTGCAGTACTGTTTAAACAAGATATGAAAGGAACACTGGACAATTTTCAGCAAGTTGCAACGTTGAAATACAGAGAAATAAACACTTTTCCATTAAACATGGTCTAAATCATGTTTGATGCACTCTGTAAGTTAACTTTTGAAGTAATGTTTAAACTATATAGACTGTGGGCAATTTTTAGCAAGATGCAGTGTTGAAATAAACACTTTTCCATAAACACGGTCTAAATCATGTTTGATGCACTATGTAAGCAATTTTTTTGCAGTACTGTTTAAATAAGATGATTGGAACACTGTGGACAATTTCAGCAAGTTGCAACGTTGAAATGCAGAAATAACCACTTTTCCATAAACAAGCTCTAAATCATGTTTGATGCACTCTGTCAGCAATTTTTTTTGCAGTACTGTTTAAACAAGATGATTGGAGCACTGTGGACAATTTTCAGCATGTTGAAATGCAGAAATAACCACTTTTCCAATAAACAAGGTCTAAATCATGTTTGATGCACTCTGGATGTAAAAAAAAAAATGTTCTGCATATTCGAGATGATATGAACACTGTGGACAATTTTCAGCAAGTTGCAACATTGAAATGCAGAAATAACCACTTTTCAATAAATTAGCTCTAAATCATGTTTGATGCACTCTAAGTAAAAAAATGTGCAGTACTGTTTAAACTAGTTGATAGGAGCACTGTGGACAATGTTCAGCAAGTTGCAACCTTGAAATACAGAAATAAACACTTTTCCATAAACAAGGTCTAAATCATATTTGATGCACTCTGCAATCATTTTTTTTTGCAGGACTGTTGTTCCAATTCTATAAAATTATTTTGTATTTTTTCATGTTGAGAGCTCTAAATTCGGCGGAGAATATCACAGCGAGATTAAACTACTATTGCTGCATGCATCTGATGGACTCTCCCGTAGTACCCAGGACAGCTGTGAGTTTCACAGGCATGGGAAATAGTTCCTTTGACACATCACACCCTATGCAAATCTTTGTCTGAAACCTGACACTTCAAGTCATTTCCGCTGAGAGAGTGAGAGTGGAGAGCAGAGGCATGGGGCTTCTTTGGCACTATAAGGCACTGCACCCTACAACATTCACAGAGCGCCAAAATGTCAGTCGGAACCGGTCCAGAAACTCTCAAAGTCTCCCAAATAAGGGACTTAACATCTAAGAGAAAAACACTCAATCAATGACCAAAGACAAGACTTAACTTATCCACCTATGGCAGGTATGTAGTTGCCAGAGACACTAATAATGGGTTATTATCCCACGTGTTGCTGATATTGCACTCCACAAATACATTAATGACAAACAACAACAGGCCTCACACAGCGATAGGAAAGCGATAGGAATCACAAATAAGACATTTAAGTCATTTAGATAGTTAGTTCCTGACTATTTAAGTGTCAAGCACATTTAAAGGTAGAGTCAGCTATATGACGTAGCTGCAGTAGGTAAACAGTATAGTTGGTCAATTTCCACAACAACTAGGAGGAGCGTTAAAGCGCGAAACTCAACTTCTCTGCTGTTTTTATCCCGTGGTCTAAATGACTTAAGTAAAAAATACTTAAAAGAAACACTCCGGGATCTTAAGCACAACAAATTCTCACACATTGGATTTGTAACATATCACACTAATTGCAAAATTCATATGATATGTCATACGTATTGGAAAATTCATATGATATTATACAAATTGCAAAATTCGTAACATATCACGAAATGGATGATGTAGTACACAATTGGATGACATAGTACACAGAAAACGGGGACCAGTTTTGGCTGGTGAACACCACTTTCAAAACTACTGGCTGAAATTATACAAAAGTTCGGGAGTGCATCTTTAAGTTGTTTTTTTTTAGGGTATCTGTATTTTACTATTTTATTGATTTATATTTTACTTCAGTCATTTTCTATTAAGTTATCTTGAGTACTTTTTCCACCACTGCCCGTGTGGCCACCACATTGTAAAAGTGTAAAGAGAACCCGTGCACATGTGCAGATACTGTGTGTAACCGTGTGTGAGCGAAGTCTTACATCTTGCTCATAGCAATATCTGCTGGTTTCCTGGACACAGATAAACACAAATATTGGTCTAAAAAGCAGTGGAGATTCTCCTTTGAAACTCCAGGACTAAACTCTGTATACTGTAAATCTGAGCATAGACCTTATTGTCACTGGCCCCCCTAGCTGTATAATACTTTAAAAACAAATATTTAAGATTTTCTCAGAAGTCTGTAGCTTTGATGTCGCGTGTAGATTCTCATCTCCGTAACCAAAGATCCCATTTTCACTTGAAAGAGACCTTATGAGCCATGACTGCCTGATGTATTTTCCCCTTCTTTCTGTTGATTTAGCTGTAATACCTTCTATGGTGAAGACATATATTATTTTATAGTTTTTTTCTAAATGTCCTTTGATTTCACATCCAGTAGAAAATGAAACTTTTAGAACAGGTTTTATAATCTGAATCATACGACTGAATCATATTAAAATGGTCTAATTCACTGCATGAAAATATGTTTATTTAAGCAATAAGACCCGAGGGCATGTGGTATATGGCCAATATAATCTAATCAAATTAAATCAAACTTTATTTGTCACATGCACTGAATACAACAAGTGTGGACCTTACTGTGAAAGAGTTAAGAAAATATTTACCAAATAAACTAAAGTAAAAAATAATAAAAAGTAACACAATAAGATAACAATAACGAGGCTACATGCAGGGACTATATACTGGTACTGAGACAGGTTAGAGGTAATTTGTACATGTAGCCAGGTGAAGTGACTATGCATAGATAATAAAAATGTATATCTAAACATTTCCAAGATGGCGTAGCAGTCAGACGTCTTTGTCCTGTCGTTTCCATTGTATATATCGTTGTACATCTTTTTCGTCGCATATCCTTTAAAATATTTTGCTAAACCTCAACATCTAAATACTCCCCTGCAACCCGCCTCACCCAATGTGGCGTGGATCTGCTTTTTTTCCCTAAAGTATTTATATTTACTTCGGATCCAGAATGCCTCAACTGAAGCTAGCCAGCTAACTACCAGCTATCAGTCAGCAAACCATTGCCAGCGGTCATCAGCTAACCTTCAGCTCGGAAAGCTCTCGTCAGTTCGAACAACGTGACTCTAACCAGAGCATAACGGACCTGTTATTTTTATCCCCGGATTCCTACCGCAAACTGAACATTTTCATCTGGATCTTCACAACTAGCTAACCGCAATCCCGGATGACGACTCCTGGCTAGCGTTTCCATCCCAGAGGAAGCACCAATTAGCTTGAAGCTAGGCCGGCCAGGGCTCCTGTGCTACCACCAAAGTATACTCCTGGGTTACAATACCCGGACCCCTTCTACAGCCGGTACGGGCATGGAACCCCACAGATCCCCTACGACTGGAATACCGACATAATCTGGCCGAGGACTCCAACAGGCCCCTCAGGCGCGATGCCCGCTGAAGGCCCATTCTGCTAACCAGCTAGGCCTGCTAGCTACGTAGAGCTACTTGGAACCCTACTAATTCCATGACTGGTCTATCGACGTCAGCGCACAAAGAGGCAAAAACAGACTTACCCCCATCGCGACGTCCCCCAAAGGCTAACTTTCTAGCCCCTGCTATCTGCTTGCTTGCTAACCCGGTCAGCTAACTGCTAGCTTGCCGGGCCCGGTCTGCTAACTTCTAGCCCTTGCTAACTGCTTGCTTGCTAACCCGGTCTGCTAACTGCCAGCCCCTGCTAACTGCTTGCTAACACGGCCTGCTAACTGCTAGCTTGCCCCGGTCTACTAACTGCTAGCTGCCGGCCTGCTAACTGCTACCTTACCTGCCCAGTCTGTAACTGCTAACCCATGCTAACTGCTTGCTTGCTAACCCGGCCTGCTAACTGCTAGCTTGCCCCGGTCTACTAGATGCTAGCTTGTTTAGCCCCAGCCTACTAACTGTTAGCTTGTTAGCCTACTAACTGTCTGAATCGCCGTGTCCCCAGCCAGCCCAACCACTCATATGTTATATGACCCATATGTTCACCTGGCTACGCATGCCTCTCTCTAATATCAATATGCCTTGTCCATTACTGTCCTGGTTAGTGATTACTGTCTTATTTCACTGTAGAGCCTCTAGCCCTGCTCCAATATGCCTTAACCAACCATGTTGTTCCACCTCCTACATATGCGATGACATCACCTGGTTTAAACATCTCGAGACTATATCTCTCTCTTCATTACTCAATGCCTAGGTTTACCTCCAATGTACTCACATCCTACCTTACCTTTGTCTGTACACTATGCCTTGAATCTATGCTATCTTGCCCAGAAACCTGCTCCTTTTACTCTCTGTTCTGAACGTGCTAGACGGCCAGTTCGTATAGTCTTTAGCCGTACCCTTATCCTACTTCTCCTCTGTTCCTCTGGTGATGTGGAGATTAATCCAGGTCCTGCAGTGCCTAGCTCCACTCCCACCCCACAGGTGCTCTCATTTGTTGACTTCTGTAAACGTAAAAGCCTTGGTTTCATGCATGTTAACATTAGAAGCCTACTCCCTAAGTTTGTTTTACTCACTGCTTTAGCACACTCTGCCAACCCAGATATCTTAGCCGTGTCTGAATCCTGGCTTAGGAAAACCATCAAAAACCCTGAAATCTCCATTGCTAACTATAACGTTTTCGGCCAAAATAGAATTGCCAAAGGGGGTGGTGATGCAATCTACTACAAAGATAGTAATACAGAACTCTGCAGGCTAACTAAGTCTGTACCCAAACAATTTGAGCTTCTATTTCTAAAAATTCACCTTTACAGAAACAAGTCACTGTTGCCGCTTGCTATAGACTTCCCTCTGCCCCCAGCTGTGCCCTCGATACCATATGTGAATTGATTGCCCCCCATCTATCTTCTGAGCTCGTGCTACTAGGTGACCTAAACTGGGACATGCTTAACACCCCGGCCATCCTACAAACTAAGCTCGATGCCCTCAATCTCACACAAATCAATGAACCTACCAGGTACAACCCCAAAATCAGTAAACACGGGCACCCTCATAGATGTCATCCTAACTAATTCGCCCTCCAAATACACCTCTGCTGTTTTCAATCAAGATCTCAGCGATCACTGCCTCATTGCCTGCATCCGTAATGGGTCTGCGACCAAACGACCACCCCTCATCACTGTCAAATGCTCCCTGAAACACTTCTGCGAGCAGGCGTTTCTAATCGACCTGGCCGGGGTATCCTGGAATGACATTGACCTCATCCTGTCAGTAGAGGATGCCTGGCTATTCTTTAAAAGTGCATTCCTCACCATCTTAAATAAGCATGCCCCTCTCAAATGTAGAACTAGGAATAGATATAGTCCTTGGTTCACTCCAGACCTGTCTGCACTTTGACCGGCACAAAAAAATCCTATGGCATTCTGCATTAGCATCGAATAGCCCCCGTGATATGCAACTTTTCAGGGAAGTTAGGAAAAAATATACATACACAGGCAGTTAGAAAAGCTAAGGCAAACTTTTTCAAACAGAAATTTGCATCCTGTAGTACTAACTCAAAAAAGTTCTGGGACACTGTAAAGTCCATGGAGAATAAGAGCACCTCCTCCCAGCTGCCCACTGCACTGAGGCTAGGAAACACTGTCACCACCGATAAATCCACTATAATTGAGAATTTCAATAAGCATTTCTCTACGGCTGGCCATGCTTTCTACATGGCTACTCCTGCCCCGGTCAACTGCCCGGCACCCTCCACAGCAACCCGCCAAAGCCCCCACCATTTCCCTTTTACCCAAATCCAGATAGCTGATGTTCTGAAAGAGCTGCAAAATCTGGACCCCTACAAATCAGCCAGGCTAGACAATCTGGACCCTCTCTTTCTAAAATTATCTGCCGAAATTGTTGCAACTCCTATTACTAGCCTGTTCAACCTCTCTTTCGCATCGTCTGAGATTCCCAAAGATTGGAAAGCTGCCGCGGTCATCCCCCTCTTCAAAGGGGGTGACACTCTAGACCCAAACTGCTACAGAATATCTACCCTACCCTGTCTTTCTAAGGTCTTCAAAAGCCAAGTTAACAAACAGATTACTGACCATTTCAAATCCCACCATACCTCCTCCGCTATGCAATCTGGTTTCAGAGCTGGTCATGGGTGCACCCCAGCCACGCTCAAGGTTCTAAATGACATCATAACCGCCATCGATAAGAGACATTACTGTGCAGCCGTATTCATCGACCTGGCCAAGGCTTTCGACTCTGTCAATCACAACATTCTTATTGGCAGACTCGACAGCCTTGGTTTCTCGCCTGGTTCAACTACTTCTCTGATAGAGTTCAGTGTGTCAAATCGGAGGGCCTGTTGTCCGGACCTCTGACAGTCTCTATGGGTGTGCCACAGGGTTCAATTCTCGGGCCGACTCTCTTTTCTGTATACATCAATGATGTTGCTCTTGCTCCTGGTGATTCTCTGATCCACCTCTACGCAGACAATACCATTCTGTATACTTCTGGCCCCTCCTTGGACACTGTGTTAACTAACCTCCAGACGAGCTTCAATGCCATACAACTCTCCTTCCGTGGCCTCCAACTCCAACATCACTACTCTGGACGGCTCTGACTTAGAATACGTGGACAACTACAAATACCTGGGTGTCTGGTTAGACTGTAAACTCTCCTTCCAGACTCACATTAAGCATCTCCAATCCAAAATTAAATCTAGATTTGGCTTCCTATATCACAACAAAGCATCCTTCACTCATGCTGCCAAACATACCCTCGTAAAACTGACCATCCTACCGATCCTCGACTTCGGTGATGTCATCTATAAAATAGCATCCAACACTCTACTCAAAAAACTGGATGCAGTCTATCACAGTGCCATCCGTTTTGTCACCAAAGCCCCATACACTACCCACCATTGCGACCTGTACACTCTCGTTGGTTGGCCCTCGCTTCATACTCGTCGCCAAACCCACTGGCTACAGGTTATCTACAAGTCTCTGCTAGGTAAAGCCCCGCCTTATCACAGCTCACTGGTCACCATAGCAGCACCCACTCGTAGCACATGCTCCAGCAGGTACAGTGCCTTGCGAAAGTATTCGGCCCCCTTGAACTTTGCGACCTTTTGCCACATTTCAGGCTTCAAACATAAAGATATAAAACTGTATTTTTTTGTGAAGAATCAACAACAAGTGGGACACAATCATGAAGTGGAACGACATTTATTGGATATTTCAAACTTTTTTCAAACTGAAAAATTGGGCGCGCAAAATTATTCAGCCCCCTTAAGTTAATACTTTGTAGCGCCACCTTTTGCTGCGATTACAGCTGTAAGTCGCTTGGGGTATGTCTCTATCAGTTTTGCACATCGAGAGACTGAAATTTTTTCCCATTCCTCCTTGCAAAACAGCTCGAGCTCAGTGAGGTTGGATGGAGAGCATTTGTGAACAGCAGTTTTCAGTTCTTTCCACAGATTCTCGATTGGATTCAGGTCTGGACTTTGACTTGGCCATTCTAACACCTGGATATGTTTATTTTTGAACCATTCCATTGTAGATTTTGCTTTATGTTTTGGATCATTGTCTTGTTGGAAGACAAATCTCCGTCCCAGTCTCAGGTCTTTTGCAGACTCCATCAGGTTTTCTTCCAGAATGGTCCTGTATTTGGCTCCATCCATCTTCCCATCAATTTTAACCATATTCCCTGTCCCTGCTGAAGAAAAGCAGGCCCAAACCATGATGCTGCCACCACCATGTTTGACAGTGGGGATGGTGTGTTCAGGGTGATGAGCTGTGTTGCTTTTTACGCCAAACATAACGTTTTGCATTGTTGCCAAAAAGTTCAATTTTGGTTTCATCTGACCAGAGCACCTTCTTCCACATGTTTGGTGTGTCTCCCAGGTGGCTTGTGGCAAACTTTAAACGACACTTTTTATGGATATCTTTAAGAAATGGCTTTCTTCTTGCCACTCTTCCATAAAGGCCAGATTTGTGCAATATACGACTGATTGTTGTCCTATGGACAGAGTCTCCCACCTCAGTTGTAGATCTCTGCAGTTCATCCAGAGTGATCATGGGCCTCTTGGCTGCATCTCTGATCAGTCTTCTCCTTGTATGAGCTGAAAGTTTAGAGGGACGGCCAGGTCTTGGTAGATTTGCAGTGGTCTGATACTCCTTCAATTTCAATATTATCGCTTGCACAGTGCTCCTTGGGATGTTTAAAGCTTGGGAAATCTTTTTGTATCCAAATCCGGCTTTAAATTTCTTCACAACAGTATCTCGGACCTGCCTGGTGTGTTCCTTGTTCTTCATGATGCTCTCTGCGCTTTTAACGGACCTCTGAGACTATCACAGTGCAGGTGCATTTATACGGAGACTTGATTACACACAGGTGGATTGTATTTATCATCATTAGTCATTTAGGTCAACATTGGATCATTCAGAGATCCTCACTGAACTTCTGGAGAGAGTTTGCTGCACTGAAAGTAAAGGGGCTGAATAATTTTGCATGCCCAATTTTTCAGTTTTTGATTTGTTAAAAAAGTTTGAAATATCCAATAAATGTCGTTCCACTTCATGATTGTGTCCCACTTGTTGTTGATTCTTCACAAATAAATACAGTTTTATATCTTTATTTTTGAAGCCTGAAATGTGGCAAAAGGTTGCAAAGTTCAAGGGGGCCGAATACTTTCGCAAGGCACTGTATATCTCACTGGTCACCCCCAAAGCCAATTCCTTCTTTGGTCGTCTTTCCTTCTAGTTCTCTGCTGCCCATGACTGGAACAAATTGCAAAAATCTCTGAAGCTGGAGACTCACATCTCCCTCATCACTGCACCTGTATATAGCCCATCTGTAAACACCCCATCTATCTACCTACCTCATCCCGCACATTCAACTTCTGCCGATCTACCATTCCAGTGTTTAATTGCTATATTGTAATTACTTCGCCATCATGGCCTATTTATTTCCTTAACTTACCTCATTTGCACTCACTGTATATAGACTTTTTGTTTTCTTTTGTTCTACTGTATTATTGACTGTATGTTTTGTTTCTTACATGTGTAACTCTGTGTTGTTGTATGTGTCGAATTGCTACGCTTTATCTTGGCCAGGTCGCAGTTGCAAATGAGAACTTGTTCTCAACCCAGCCTACCTGGTTAAATAAATGTAAAAAAAATAATAATAATAAAAATAAAAAAAACAGCGAGTAACAGCAGTGTACAAAACAAATGGGGGGGTTTGTCAATGTAATACTCCGGTGGCCATTTGATTAATGGTTCAGCAGTCTTATGGCTTGGGTGTAGAATCTGTTAAAGAGCTTTTTGGTCCTAGGTACTGCTTGCCGTGTGGTAGTAGAGAAAACAGTCTGACTTGGGTGACTGGAGACTACTGACAATTTTATGGGCTTTCCTCTGACACCGCCTATTATCCTCTTGATACTACCCATCCCGGATCCGGGAGCGTAATCATCGCCTGAAACTAATTAGCATAACGCAGTGGACATAAATATCCCTGGAAAATATACCTATTCATGAAAATCACAAATGAAATATATTGAGACACAGCTTAGCCTTTTATTAATCACACTGTCATCTCAGATTTTCAAAATATGCTTTACAGCCAACGCTAGACAAGCAATTGTGTAAGTTTATCATAGCCTAGCATAGCATTATGCCCTGCTAGCAGCAGGCAACATTTTCACAAAAATAAGAAAAGCAATCAAATGAAATAATTTACCTTTGAAGAACTTTGGATGTTTTCACTCACGAGACTCCCGGTTAGATAGCAAATGTTCTTCACGTTTGGCTGAGAAATCGACCGGAAAATGCGGTCACTACAACGCCGAACTTTTTTCCAAATTAGCTCCATAATATCGACAGAAACATAGCAAACGTTGTTTAGAATCAATCCTCAAGGTGTTTTTCACATATCTATTCGATAATATATCCACCGGGACAATGGGTTTCTCATTAGAAGTGATTGGAATAATGGCTACCTCTGTACTTTACGCAAGATTTTCTGCGGGAGCCATCATGTGACCACTTGCTCATTGTGGTCCCTTACGGCTTTTCTTCAACATAAATGCGTAAAAATACGTCACAGTGCTGTAGACACCTTGGGGAATACGTAGAAAGCGTAAGCTCATTCGTAGCCCATTCACAGCCATATAAGGAGTCATTGGCATGCAGCGCTTTCAAAATATGGGGCACTTCCTGATTGGATTTTTATCTGGGTTTCGCCTGTAACATCAGTTCTGTTATACTCACAGACAATATCTTTGCAGTTTTGGAAACGTTAGAGTGTTTTCTATCCAAAGCTGTCAATTATATGCATAGTCGAGCATCTTGTCGTGACAAAATATCCCGTTTAAAACAAGAACGTTTTTTATCCAAAAATGAAATACCACCCCCAGAGTTTCAATTATATAGGTCCTGGATTGCAGGAAGCTTGGCTCAAGTGATGTACTGGGTCATACACACTACCCTCTGTAGCGCCTTACGTTCAGATGCCAAGCAGTTGCCATACCAGGCGGTGATGGAACTGGTCAGGATTCTCTCAGGTGCATCTGTAGAACTTTTTGAGGATCTGGGGACCCATGCCAAATATTTTCAGTCTCTTGAGGGGGAAAATGTTTTGTCATGCCCTCTTCACGACTGTCTTGGTGTGTTTGGACCATGACTGGTTGTTGGTGATGTGGACACCAAGGAACTTGAAACTCTCGACCCGCTCCACTACAGCCCCATTGATGTTAATAGGGGCCTGTTCGGCCAGCCTTTTCCTGTAGTCCACGATCAGCTCCTTTGTCTTGCTCACATTGAGGGAGAGGTTGTTGTACTGGCACAACACTGCCAGTTCTCTGACCTCTGCCCTATAGGCATCGTTGTCGTTGATCAGGTGTACTACCACTGTTGTGTCGTCAGCAAACTTAATGATGGTGTTGGAGTCGTACTTGGCCAGGCAGTCATGGGTGAACAGGGAGTACAGGAGGGGACTAAGTACACACCCCTGAGGGGAACCAGTGTTGAGGATCAGCATGGCAAACGTGTTGTTGCCTTACCACCTGGGGACAGCCCGTCAGGAAGTCCAGGATCAAGGAAGCAAGTTACCTTTGCTTCCTTGGGCACAGGGACTATGGTGGTCTGCTTGAAACCTGTAGGTAAAACAGACTCAGTCAGGGAGAGGTTGAAAATGTCAGTGAAGACACTTGCCAGTTGGTCCGTGCATGCTTTGAGTACACGTCCTGGTAATCCATCTTCCCCGCGGTTTTGTGAATGTTGACCTTTTTAAAGGTCTTGCTCACATCGGCTACCGAGAGCGTTGTCACACTGTCATCCAGAACAGCTGGTGCTCTAGTGCATGCTTCAGTGTTGCTTACCTCGAAGCGAGCATGTAAGGCATTTAGCTCATCTGGTAGGCTTGCGTCACTGGGCAGCTCGCATCTGGGTTTCCCTTTGTAGTCCGTAATAGTTTTCAAGCCCTGCCACATCTGATGAGCGTCAGAGCCGGTGTAGTAGGATTCAATCTTAATCCTGTATTTACGCTTTGCTTGTTTGATGGTTCGTCTGAGGGCATAGCGGGATTGTTACGAATCCCCTTTGGCCCGACAGTCTAGGGGAGATGGTAACGAGACCCATAACATAACTCATGCAAATTATAATAGTGAAAAAGTAAAAGTGAGAACGAAATAACCACAACAACTGAAATCTACCGTCAAACTCGGGGTTTATTGGAAAACACACGGTAATGGGGGGAGCAGGAAAAGGGGCTGAGCTGGACCCAAGGAAAGAAATAATAAGTATTCAAAAACACCCCTAAGCTAGACTAGCCTATTTCAACAACAGCTAACTAACTAACCAAAACATACAGTGGGTGGTCCGCCCAGTTCTAACTAGTGTATTTAACTAAGTATACCTACGGGTAGTGTATGCCCATGGGCGACTTGTCTTGTTTCCCCCTTTTCCCACCAGCAAACAAACACCATAACCAAAAACAATACTCACAGGTGAGGACAAAGTGATATGGAGGTGCTCAAACAAAAGAGAGGTCAATACATAAAGAGAGAGTGAAACAGAGAGACCTACAGACATGGCATTTAAAGAGAGATTGTGCTCCACAACAAACAACTGACAGGGTTTTTAAACAAAGGGAAAGGAACGGTGATTGGGTAGGAAACAGCAGGAGGTGTGTCTTCTGATTGATGATTGGTGACTGATTGGGGAATGATGATTTTCACCTTTGAGGGGAGAAGGAGAGAAAAGAAACACACACACAGGATACACACACAGGATACTTGTATCCGTAACAGGGATTTCTTAAAGGCGTCCGGATTAGTGTCCTGCTCCTTAAAAGCGACAGCTATAACCTTTAGCTCGATGCCGATGTTGCCTGTAATCCATGGCTTCTGGTTGGGATATGTACGAACGGTCACTGTGGGGATGACGTCGTCGATGCACTTATTGATGAAGCTGATGACTGAGGTGGTATACTCCTCAATGCCATTTGATGAATCCCGGAACATATTCCTGTCTGTGCTAGCAAAACAGTTCTGTAGCGTAGCATCCACGCCATCTGACCACTTTCGTATTGAGCGAGTCACTGGTACTTCCTGCTTTGGTTTTTGCTTGTAAGCCGGAATCAGAAGGATAGAAATATGGTCGGATTTGCCAAATGGAGGGCGGGAGAGAGCTTTGTATGCATCTCTGTGTGTGTGGAGTAAAGGTGGTCTAGAGTTTAAAAAAAGAAAATCCTCTAGTTGCACATGTGACAAAAAATATATACTGTATATATTTGGTCAAACTGATTTATGTTTGCCTGCATTGACCTCTTATGGCTGCGATCCCCGTACAGGGATCAACATCAGGGGACATTTCAGAGTGACAACTAAAAATACAACGTCGTAACATTAAACATTCTTGAAAATGCAAGTGTCTTACATCCTTCAAAAGATTAGAATCTTGGTAATTAAACTACGTTTTCCGATTTAAAATAGCTATTACAGAGAACAAATACCATGCTTTTGTTTGAGAAGAGCAATCAACAACAAAAACATTTTCCGCCATGACAGTTTTTACACATTCACATCTGAAGGTAAAATGATGACTTACATTCTGATGTCTTTCTCTTATTTCTCTTCCTGAGGGTTCCAGTGATCAAATGAAGTGCTGTTTTCTTTGATAAAATCCATTTTTATAGCCTAAATCGAAACATTTTGTAAACCGTTTGTGCCGTGAATTCCATCTCTATCAATTTTTTACGGAGCATTCAACATAATTACACACAGTAGACAATAGTTTATCTAGTCATGGTTGGTTTCAGTGCATTCCTCTGGATGTTTGCAACACAGCCAAACATTATTGTTTTTTTTGCGGGGAGTATTGACCGAAGTGAACTGCTTTGAAGACAACGAGCAATGACTTCATTGCGCACCAATTATTTTAGCGAAGCTTCGTTGATTGACTGTTTTTCTGCCCAATGACCACTGATCTTCTTGAAATATAGCTGGGTAGATAGCCAATGAGCTGAGGTAAACGCCAGTATGTGATGGTTATGGGTTGGACCACCATTCTTTGTTTGTAAACGCACGCGTAACGCACTCCATTCTCGCCTTGACTATCAGAGGAGTTGCAGTGACGCTTGTTACGCACAGCAGTATTTTGGAAAGTAGTATTTTCAACGATTTCATTGAAGACATCATGGCGAATAAATCAGGAAAAGCGAAGTGCAAGTCTAAGTATACAGATTTGCACCAGATTATAGAAGAGATTGATCGGGAAACTGAGATAGATTTTTTGTTGTTTCTGCAAGGACAGGACGTCCTAATGCCGTTTTATGAAATATAAATATATTTACATTATTTTGCAAAAAAAATTAATTTGCAATTTGCAATGAAATGTGTGATGAAATGTGTGGCTTGTTTGGGTGTGTGTTTGTTGTTTTGTTTTGGTGTGTGTGTGTACATATGTATGTGTGTATATATATATATATATTCCATGTTGGATATATATATTTTCCATTTTTTTATTCAAATGGAATGGAGTAGAACAGCAAACACACACATGGCCACTGCGCCTGCTACTCCTCACCATTTCCATATGAAATAGCCATTGGGTGCTTTTCGGGGGAGGGCAGGCCCACAACAATGGCCGGAGTTGAATGGAACAGCACTTCACCTTAGTGACTGTTCCCTCTGCTCTATACAATACATATCTGTTTATTTTATGTGATGATAAAAGGCTCATACAATACAAATATTTTTTTACATGTTTTCTTTCACAGTGATAGCGACTTCGACTGGGAGCCCCCGGTGCCAAGCTGCCCGCTCTACCTCTGCCCCCTCTACTCCTGCCTCCAGTGGTGTTCATATGCCACAGTTCATTACTGCAGGCATGACTGTGCCTCAGGGCCAAAAGGGCACAGCATGGAGGCGTTGTTGTGTTCTGTGTTGCATGACCTGCACCACTTGTTCAGTTTGCCTCTGCTTTACATCAGAAAGAAACTGTTATGGGACATGGCACAGGCAGCAAAATATTGTGTAGAGGACTTCCAAAGGGTCTACTGTTTAAAAAAATATTTGTTTTCTTATATTTTTTAAAACATTTTTATATATTTTTTTGTGTGTTAGAATTGCTTTTTGATATGTTGTGTATAGTTATTTGCACTGTTGTATATAGTTATAGGTCATTTCACCAATTCGGTCACTTGGGTACATTTGGGCAACTTGTGTGGGACACCTGGGTGACTTCATGCTTAACCTCTTAAGTCGACCCTCTACTTTTTTGAACATTCTGTTAAAAATCGTGCAACATTTCAGCGCCCTGCTACTCATGCCAGAAATATAGTATATGCATTTGCTTAGTCTGTGTGGATAGAAAACACTCAGACGTTTAAAAAACTGGTTAAATCACTGCTGTGGCTTTACCAGAACGGCATTTACATCGAAAAGCACAGGAAAAACTGATCACTGAAAATGGGAAAATATATCCATGCGCTACTTGAACCCATTGATAAACGTGAACCACAATTAATTGACTGAGGTTGCAGTACCTACAGCTTCCACACGGTGTCTAGAGTCTTGTCATTTCCCTTCGAGTTTTTTCTTGGTCAAACACATACAGGACACCGTATCTCCTCCGGTCTAGGACCGGATATTTTCGTTGAGTTTCTAGCCGGACATTTTTCCAGACGGACAGCTAATGATCTTTACATCGCCTCCTGATGAATTTTATCGCTTATTAACGTTTACTAATACCTAAAGTTGCATTACAAACGTATTTCGAAGTGTTTTGTGAAAGTTTATCTTCGACTTTTTGAATTTTAAAAAATGACGTTACGTTTTGAAACAATGTTTTTTTCGTTTATCACACAGTCTACATATAACGATATCTAGGCTTTATATGGACCGATTTAATCGAAATAAAGACCCAAATAGTGTTTATGGGACATCTAGGAGTGCCAACAAAGAAGATGGTGAAAGGTAATGAATGTTTTCTATTTTATTGTGCGGTTTGTGTAACGCCGAAATGCTAATTATTTTGTTTACGTCCCCTGTGGGTCTTTTGGGGTGTTGCATGCTATCAGATAATAGCTTCTCATGCTTTCGCCGAAAAGCATTTTAAAAATCTGACTTGTTGCCTGGATTCACAACGAGTGTAGCTTTAATTCGATACACTGCATGTGTATTTTAATGAACTTTTGAGTTTTAACTAATACTATTAGCATTTAGCGTAGCGCATTTGCATTTCCAGAGCTCTAGTTGGGACGCAAGCGTTCCGAGTAGAAGCAACAGGTTAATGTCATGTAGCTCACCCATTCCTGAAGTTATCAGTCTGAAACTTTACACACCACACGAGCATTCTATCTGACTGTGTGGCTATTCTAGTACATGTGAAAGATGATGCTACAACAATAAAAAACAGAAAACGTATGCTCTTTCTTTCTCTTTTCTTCCACCAGATCTACTGTGTTATATTCTCCTACATTCAATTAACTTTTCCACAAACTTCAGAATGTTTCCATTCAAATGATACCAAGAATATGCATATCCTTGCCTCTGGGGCTGAGCTATAGGCAGTTAGATTAGGGTATGTCTTCAGGCGGAAATTGAGAACAAGGGATGCAGCCTTAAGAGGAACTTCTTATGGATGGGTGTTCCTGTGCAGGAACCAAATCAGCGGAAATTTTAGAGCGCCACCTATAGTTTTCGATAAAACTCAAACTTTCATTAAAACACACATGCAAGATACTAAATTAAAGCTACACTCGTTGTGAATCTAGCCAACATGTCAGATTTGTAAAATGCTTTTCGGCGAAAGCATGAGAAGCTATTATCTGATAGCATGCACCCCCCCAAAATACCTGAACGACACCTAAACAACAGATTTTGCGGTAGCCGGCGCTACACAAAACGCAGAAATAAAATATAAAACATTCATTACCTTTGATGAGCTTCTTTGTTGACACTCCTATATATCCCATAAACATCACAATTGGGTCTTTTTCCCGATTAAATCCGTCATTGTATAGCCAAAATGTCATTTTATGAAGGCCGGTTTGATCGAGGAAAATTCCCCTTTACAAGACGCCACGTCACTTTTTAAAATTACAAAAGTTGCCTATAAACTTTTACAAATCACTTCAAACTACTTTTCTAAACCAACTTTAGGTATTAATAAACGTTAATAATCTATCAAATTGATCACGGGGCTATCTGTATTCGATAGCAGCAAGTCTTGAAATCATCGTCCATGTTTTCACTTTCATAACATCCTGCGGTGCGCCCCAAGACAGGAGGTGCCTATACGTCATCTCACCAAGGATAAGGCAGCCATGAAATGCCAGTACTGGTGACATCGTGTGGAAGCTGTAGGCATTGTAATGGGAACCTCATTTATTTTCTGTCGACAATACATTGACTGGCGGATGAATATTTTTTTTGTGTTTTTGGTGAACAGTTTTCCCTGGGATTTTTACTCCTAAACACGTTCTGTTATAGCCACAGACACGATTTAACCAGTTTTAGAGACTTCAGAGTGTTTTCTATACACATACTTATCATATGCATATACTATATTCCTGGCATGAGTAGCAGGACGTTGAAATGTTGCGCGATTTTTTACAAAAAGCTGCAAAAATTTGCATCATCCCTAATTAAATAAAAATTTATAAAAAATAAGAGCAAAAATAACAATAATAAGGCTATATACCACTGATTCAATGCGCGGGGTCACAGGTTAATTGAGGTAATATGTACATGTAGGTTTGTTCAGCAGTCTTATGGCTTGGTGGTAGAAGCTGTTCAGAAGCCTTTTGGACCTAAATTTGGCGCTCCAGTACCGCTTGCCGTGCGGTAGCAGAGAGAACAGTCTATGACTATGGTGGCTGGAGTCTTTGACAATGTTTAGGGCCTTCCTCTGACACTGCCTGGTCCTGGATGGCAGAAAGTTTGGCCCCAAGCTGGGCCGTGCGCACTAGCCTCTGTAGCGCCTTGCAGTCGGAGGCCAAGCAGTTGCTATAACAGGCAGTGATGCCCTCAATGGTTCAGCTGTAGAACTTTTTGAGGATCTGAGGACCCATGCCAAATATTTTTAGTCTCCTGAGGGGGAATAGGGGTTGTCATTCCCTCTTCAATTTTGGACCATGATAGTTTGTTGGTGATGTGGACACCAAGGAACTTAACGGTCTCAACCTGCACAACTACAGCCCGTCGATGAGAATGGAGGAATCATGCTCATCCCTCCTTTTCCCGTAGTCCACGATCATCTCATTTGATCACGTTGAGGGAGAGGTTGTTGTACTGGCACCACACTTACAGGTCTCTGACCTCCTCCCTACAGGTTGTCTCATCATTGTCGGTGATCAGACCGACCACCGTTGTGTCGTCGGCAAACTTAATGATGGTGTTAGAGTCGTGCTTGGCCACGCAGTCATGGGTGAACAGCGATTACAGGAGGGGACTAAGCACATACCCCTGGGGGCCCCCGTGTTCAGGATCAGGGTGGCAGATGTGATGTTGCCTACCCTTACCACCTGGGGGCGGCCCGTCAGGAAGTCCAATTTCAGAGTGAGGTGTTTAGTCCCAAGGTCCTTAGCTTAGTGATGGGCTTCGAGGGCACTATGGTGTTGAACGCTGAGGTTTAGTTAATGAACAGCATACTCGCGTAGGTGTTCCTTTTGTCCACATGGGAATGGGCAGTGTTGAGTGCAATAGAGATTGTGTAATCTGTAGATCTGTATGGGCGGTATGCAAATTTGGGTGGGTGTAAGGTTTATGGGATTGATGGTGTTGATGTGAGCCATGACCAGCCTTTCAAAGCCCTTCATGGCTACAGATGTGAGTGCTATGGGTCTGTAGTAATTTAGGCAGGTTACCTTAGTATTCTTGATCACAGGGACTATGGTGGTCTGCTTGAAACATGTTGGTATTACAGACTCGGGCCAAGGAGAGGTTGAAAATGTCAGTGGAGACACTTGCCTGTTGGTCAGCTCATGCTCGGAGTACAAGTCCTGGTAATCCGTCTGGCCCTGTAGCCTTGTGAATGTTGACCTGTTTAAAGGACTTTGACTATGGCGAGCATGATCACACAGTCGTCCTGAACAGCTGGTGCTCTCATGCATGCTTCAGTGTTGCTTGCCTCGAAGCGTGCATAGAAGTAATTTAGCTTGTCTGGTTGTCATTGGGCAGCTCGCTGCTGGGCTTCCCTTTGTCCGTAGTAGTTTGCAAACCCTGCCACATCCGACAAGCATCGGAGCCAGTGTAGTAGGATTCAATCTTAGTCCTGTATTTACACTTTGCCTGTTTTATGGTTTGTCCGAGGACATAGCAGGATTTATTTTAAGCATCCGGGTTAGAGTCCCGCTCCTGGAAAGTGGCAGCTCTACCTTTTAGCTCAGTGAGGATGTTGTCTGTAATCCATGGTTTCTGGTTGGGGCATGTACGGTCACTGTGGGGGACAACGTCATTAATGCACCTACTGATGAGCCGGCAACTGATGTGGTATACTCCTCCATGCCATCGGTTGCATCCCGGAACCTATTCCAGTCTGTGCTAGCAAAACAGTCCTTTAGCTTAGCATCTGCGTCATCTGACCACTTCCGTATTGAACAAGTCACTGGTACTTCCTGCTTTGGTTTTAGACCCCATCATAGCACTGAGACTGCACTTGTGTAGGTGGTAAATGACCTTTTAATGGCGTCAGACCGAGGCTCTGCATCTGTCCTCGTGCTCCTAGATCTTGCTTTTGATACCATGCTTTTGATACCATCGATCACCACATTCTTTTGGAGATATTGGAAACCCAAATTGGTCTACATGGACAAGTTCTGGCCTGGTTTAAATATTTTCTGTCGGAAAGATATCGGTTTGTCTCTGTGGATGGTTTGTCCTCTGACAAATCAACTGTAAATGTTGGTGTTCCTCAAGGTTCCGTTTTAGGACCACTATTGTTTTCACTATATATTTTACCTCTTGGTGATGTCAATCGAAAACATAATGTTAACTTTCACTGCTTTGCGGATGACACACAGCTGTACATTTCAATGAAACGTGGTGAAGCCCCAAAATTGGCCTCGCTGGAAGCCTGTGTTTCAGACATAAGGAAGTGGATGGCTGCAAATGTTCTACTTTTAAACTCGGACAAAACAGAGATGCTTGTTCTAGGTCCCAAGAAACAAAGAGATCTTCTGTTGAATCTAACAATTAATCTTGATGGTTGTACAGTCGTCTCAAATAAAACTGTAAAGGACCTTGCCGTTACTCTGGACACTGATCTCTCTTTTGGCGAACATATCAAGACTGTTTCAAGGACAGCTTTTTTCCATCTACGTAACATTGCAAAAATCAGAAGCTTTCTGTCCAAAAATGACGCAGAACAATTAATCCATGCTTTTGACACTTCTAGGTTAGACTACTGCAATGCTCTACTTTCCAGCTACCCGGATAAGGCACTAAATAAATTTCAGTTAGTGCTAAACACATCTTGACTAGAACCCCAAAATGTGATCATATTATTCCAGAGCTAGTGTCTCTACACTGGCTTCCTGTTAAGGCAAGGACTGATTAAGGTTTTACTACTAAGCTACAAAGCATTACATTGACTTGCTCCTACCTATCTTTCCGATTTGGTCCTGCCGTCCATACCTACACGTTCGCTACGGTCACAAGACGCAGGCCTCCTAACTCTCCCTAGAATTTCTAAGCAAACAGCTGGAGGCAGGAATGGCCTGCCTACCCATTTGAGAGACGCAGACTTGGTCTCAACCTTTAAGTCTTTATTGAAGACTCATCTCTTCAGTAGGTCCTATGATTGAGTGTAGTCTGGCCCAGGAATGTGAAGGTGAATGGAAAGGCACTGGAGCAACGAACCGCCCTTGCTGTTTCTGCCTGGCCGGTTCCCCTCTTTCCACTGGGATTCTCTGCCTCAAACCCTATTAATCAAATCAAATCTAATGTATTTATATAGCCCTTCTTACATCAGCTGATATCTGAAAGTGCTGTACAGAAACCCAGCCTAAAACCCCAAACAGCAAGCAATGCAGGTGTAGAAGCACGGTGGCTAGGAAAAACTCCCTAGAAAGGCCCAAACCTAGGAAGAAACCTAGAGAGGAACCAGGCTATGTGGGGTGGCCAGTCCTCTTCTGGCTGTGCCGGGTGGAGATTATAATAGAACATGGCCAAGATGTTCAAATGTTCATAAATGACCAGCATGGTCAAATAATAATAATCACAGGCAGAACAGTTGAAACTGGAGCAGCAGCACGGCCAGGTGGACTGGGGACAGCAAGGAGTCATCATGCCAGGTAGTCCTGAGGCATGATCCTAGGGCTCAGGTCCTCTGAGAGAGAGAAAGAAAGAGAGAAAGAGAGAATTAGAGAGAGCATACTTAAATTCACACAGGACACCGGATAGGACAGGGGAAGTACTCCAGATATAAAATACTGACCCTAGCCCCCCGACACATAAACTACTGCAGCATAAATACTGGAGGCTGAGACAGGAGGGGTCAGGAGACACTGTGGCCCCATCCGATGACACCCCCGGACAGGGCCAAACAGGAAGGATATAACCCTACCCACTTTGCCAAAGCACAGCCCCCCCACCACTAGAGGGATATCTTCGACCAACTTACCATCCTGAGACAAGGCTGAGTATAGCCCACAAAGATCGCCGCCACGGCACAACCCAAGGGGGGGCTAAGTCACTGGCTTACTGGTGCTCTTCCATGCCGTCCCTAGGAGGGGTACATCACTTGAGTTGGTTGAGTCACAGACGTGATCTTCCTGTCTGGGTTGACGTCCCTCCTTGGGTTGTGCCGTGGCGGAGATCTGTCAGCATTTATAAAATTGTACCTAAACTTCCTGTTTCCATCACAGCTGTTTTATACGTTATGTCTTTACTTGCATAAAAACTGTAGATGGAAATGTGGTTAGTGATGTGGTTAATTCCATTTTATTTGTATTTTTTATTAATCTTTTAACTACAAAAACCTCAAATAAAATAAAATTGATAAACAAAAAGCCTGGCCTACATTTACAACCTTTGATTTGTATAAAAAGTTAGTTGTTGATTTTATAGAAATAATCAAGTCCTATAAAATTACATTTAAATCTCTTATCAGCAATAACCTTTTCATGGATTGGTCAGAAACATCAAAGTAAATTTCAAATTATTCAAATTCAAACCAGACCCTCAACAGAACTGCAGCGTAATCACTGCCTTAAGTGCCCTTATAGCGATTGCACTTTCACTTATTTAAAAAAAAATGCCCGGCCCCTATCAGAAAAAATTGGCTCGTGAAAGATCCTTTGTAGTAATCAGAGAGGAATGGAAATTGTTGTCAACATTTAAATAGGTTAACGACGAATTTCAGTTGAATGTCTGGTCTGTTGAATGTCTGAAACAAAACCTACTTTACCTCGGTGGGTTACCCTCTGTGAGAAGCAAATGCTGTTGTGGCTATATTACCAACCTGGTCTCAGAGCATTTCGGATTATTCTGTATGTAAATCCGGAGCTCTCCATATAGTATGATATGTTCTGTATTGTATGTAATCATTTGTGGATGTCCATTGCCCATATAATATGTAACGAATTACAATTCGCAAAACGTATGATATATTACGAATTCTAGCTAGGTGGATAACGTTAGCTAACTGATTAAGGTTAGCTAGGCGAAGGGTTAGGGTTAAGTTTAGGAGTTAGGTTTAGGTTTAGGTTAGGGGAAGGGTTAGCTAAAAGGGTTAAGGTTGGGGATGTGTTAGCGAACATGTAAATTGCAAAAAAAGTAATAGGTAGTTGAAAAGTTGCTAAAATGCTGAAGTTGTCCTTGATGAGATTTGAACTCACAAACTTTGAGTTATACGCCTAACCCTCAACCCCGACCAACCACCCTACTTTCGTTTTGTCTTATGTAACCATACCTAACAAATCATACTATTTTAAGTGTCCCGGATTTGCTTTTACTACGTTAAGTCTATGAGACCAGGCTGACATTACATTACTTTAATCCGTCACAGAAACCTGACTCTGGTATACTCAATTACATGAGAAAAGATGTTAAGATGCTCGTCATGACTGGCTTGACGATAAATTAGCTCCTTACATTTTGATCAGGACATCAAATTAAGTCACTTCTTAGCAATACTTTGACTGAGAAAAGAGTGGGCTTAAAGTTGTTGAGGGAAAATGCCTACTCAGAAAGATACACACACACACAACAACAACTACCACAACCACACCCCTCATAGAGCAGTCTGTGTTATGAAAACACAGTTGTGTGCATGTGCATGGATTCATGTGCGCAAGTATGTGTGCGCGCTTGTGCATGTACATACTGTATGACTCAGTCTGGGGCAGAGTGTGGGAACTGCAGGAGTTGGAGAGAGGAGAGACGCATGATGACAACTCTCCCTCTGGCTGGAACTCACCCAGAAAGAGAGAGAAGTAGAAAGAGAGGAGAGAGAAAGAGAGGGAGGGAGTCATCAAGTAACAGACAATGACCGTCCTCGGTGCCAACGACTGCTTTCAAAGCTTCTGTCTTCCACTTAGCATTTTTTTCAACAATCAGATAAACAGCTGATTTCACAGGGTTTCACAAACAAGTTCCCCATATATTTTTGTAAGCGAACATCTCTATTCTTTGTTGGATGAATGAAGCTTGGATGTTGGTGTGTTATGTTATGGTTTTGTTATGGTTATATGTTACATTATGATGGCTTGACTGAACTACATTTCGAAGTATGGTATTACCGGACTGTATCTCATAGTGAGGTACAAATATTTCTGAAATTGATTACTGAAATGTAATTAAAGCTCGCTAAACAAATCAGTAGTAACAATTTAGTAACAATTTAAAACATGCAAAGGTATCCAAAACAAAGGGTATTTCAGCAAAACACCTCCTGAATATTGCCCCACAGTGTTGTTGAATGGTAATACATATTGTAATTAAGATAAATAATTATAAACTGGGTGGTTTGAGCCCTGAATGCTGATTGGCTGACAGCCGTGGTATATCAGACCGTATACCATGGGTATGACGAAACATTTATTTAAAATGTTCTAATTACGTTGGTAACCAGTTCATAATACCAATAAGGTACCTCTGGGGTTTGTGATATATGGCCAATATACCATGACTAAGGGCTGTGTCCAGGCACTCCGCGTTGTGCATAAGAACAGCCCTTAGCCATTGTATATTGGCCATATACCACACACCCTCTTGTCTTATTGCTTAAATAAACCTCTTTCATGTAGAAGTCTCAAGGTATTGCTCGCCTGAGGTAGAGTACCTTATGATAAGCTGTAAACCACACTATCTACCAAGAGGGTTCTCATCTATATTATTCATAGCCATCTATTTACCACCACAGACCGATGCTGGCATTAAGAGCGCACTCAACTAACTCTATAAAGTCAAAAAGCAAACAAGAAAATGCTAACCCAGAAGTGTCCTGGTAATCCATCTGGCACTGCTTTGTGAATGTTGACCTGTTTAAAGGTCTTAATCACACTGTCATCCAGAACAGCTGGTGCTCTTGTGCATGTTTAAGTATTGCTTGCCTCAAAGCAAGCATAAAAGGCATTTAGCTCATCTGGTAGACTTGCGTCACTGGGCAGCTCGCATCTGGGTTTCCCTTTGTAGTCCGTAATAGTTTTCAAGCCCTGCCACATCCGATGCGCATCAGAGCAGGTGTAGTAGGATTCAATCTTAATCCTGTAGTTGCCGGGGACTTTAATAAAAAAAACTAAACTCTTATTGTCCTTAACTGTATTGTTGGTTAAGGACTTGTATGTAAGCATTTCACGTTAAGGTCTACATCTGTTGTATTCGGCGCATGCGACAAATAAAATTTGATTTGATTCAATGGCCCTTATAGCAATTGCACTTTGACCCCAGTCAATACATTTTATATATAAAACACATTTGTCCGTGAAAGATCCTTCATAGTAATCAGAGAGGAATGAAAATAGTTGTCAACTTTTAAATAGGCTAACGGTGAATGTCTGATATAAAACGTCGCTCCCTCCCTCTTCCTCAACACCCTCTCTCTCTCGCTCTCTTCCTCCACACCCTTCACTCACTCACTCACTCACTCACTTACTCACACACACACACTAAGACCTGGTAATCACCAGCAAAACTTTGATGTCAGATTTATTCTCTAAAGAGTCTCTCTCAGGGCACCTCACTCATACTTCATTTTAGGATTCTATTTTTTCATTTCATATCCTTTCATTGATCCTTTTCTCACTTTAGGATTCCCCATCTTCTTGTTTTACTGCATGGACCAGATGACTGCGGGGGACGCATTCTTCAGTGAGGTCCGGAGGGCTACATTGAAAATTGGTTATATTTCCTTGTCGAAATCGATCCATATTTACTTTCTATTATACCGGACTGTCTAGCTTTCATTTTGGTGATTTTTAGCAAGCTGGACATAGACAAAAAAAACTGTATGAATATAGGTCCATCATTTATACACAGTTTTGATTTCATTCAAAAGTATATTGAGTTCACCTCCCCCGGTGTAACCTAATGTAGCAAGAAAAAAAACACCTGAGCGGAGTCCCCACATAGATTGAAAATACTAGCTTTGAAATCTGGAAACATACGCTTTCTTCCGGCCCCGCAGAAAGTGCACAGAGTGCTATGCATAAACAAAGACACACATAACCACCCACAAACCTCATCTCCCTTAAAGTAAGACTGGGGAAATAAAAGCATATTTTGCTGAGAAACCAAGAAGAGAGGAATTGGTTGGCTATTCGTTGCCTAGGAGTCAGCTGAGAGACCACAGTGGTGGAGTGTGTCCAAAATGGTACCTTGTTCCCTATAAAGCGCACTACTTAAGTAGACCGAGGCAATAAAAACTTTAGTGCACTAAATAAGGAATATGGTGCCATTTGGGACATAGCTTGAGAGTTGGGAACGATGATCTCTGAATTTTTGCATCCCAAAATAATAACAGGGGAGGCGAGGCCGCAATCCCAAAAAGACGACTAAACTCCCACATCCTCTGATTATACCTCAAATAATCACTAGATCATGAAGACTTTCACTACTTATCAGACTCCATTTTACATGAGAAGTAGGCTATCCTTCTCCTCCCAATGACAAAGTTTGTGTAATTTGTATAATTGCAATAAACTTGGTGGTTCGAGCCCTGAATGCTGATTGGCTGACAGCCGTGGTATATCAGACCGTATACCACGGGTATGACAAAACATTTTTATAATAGTAATAAGGTAACTCGGGTGTTTTTGGTATATGGCCAATGGCTGTATCCAGGCACTCCACGTTGCTCATATGAACAGCCCTCAGCTGTGGTATATTGGCAATATACCACACCTCTTTGTGCCTAAAACACACAAATGCTACTTTCCCGTTTTTCAATCCCAGCATAATAAGTAGGGAGAAATCAAGTTCAATATAAATGAAATATCTCAGTCAGGGTCAAGTCAAACGGGAGGAAAAATATTGCTTGTTTTTTTCCATTTGGAGCAATTCCTCTATAAATGCATTTGCAAGTGTCTCATTCTGTTTATTTAGGTGAAAGACAGGCTTGTTCCCACGAAGGTTAGGGCGGTGTACAGGCCTTTTAAACTCTCTCACGTTTCTGCTGAGACTGTTAGTGCATGTGTGGGAGAGGACAGGGATAGTCGAGGCTCAAAGGCTCGTCATTGTTCAACACTCAACAGCAAATGCGGCAAATCCGCCATGTCGTCTAGTCTACACCCGCAAACTTACGCCACCAGGCAGACCATTTGCCCCAGAAAGCAATGGAAAACAAAGACTAAGCTGTTTTTGTACAAAATATTTTAATAAATATTACTTTCCAAAACAAAACAAAGACTTGCCAGGAACAACCTCCCCCCCAAAATACTTTCTCAAGTTCTTAACACACTAAAGTGAAATGTACACATACTTTCTCATATCATGATTTTCAGGGCAAACAAAAAATAAATAAAAATGTTTACAGCCTTGTGGTCTCCGTCCAATCCAGAAAGGCTATGTGTCACATGACAGTTCTACAGTGTTCTCATTGGATCTCCTCTCTTCAAGTATCTCAATGGTCGAGTTAGTTTTGCATGGCCCGGTGACCCGAATTTGCTCATTGAAGACCATTCCATTGGTCCTTAAGTAAAATCTCCACCCACCTGGGGCACCGGGCCATGCAAAACGAATTCCACCATTTATTAGAGTTCATTACCATATATGCAAAGTAATCACATACACCGAAAGTTATTATTATTTTTTACAAAGGATCTAAGGACATTTTTTTCCTGTTCTTGACACTTGTTATGCTGTACATTCAAACATCAGGCTACAAAAAAAAAAAAAAAAGTTCCCCTAAAAGTATTTAATTGGCAAGCAATGTGTCTGCCACATTGCGTTGTTTCAAATGACCCTCCGTGTTATTTTATCATTTCCCCTGCCATTCCATTTACATTTAAGTACTTACAAAAGAGTCCTGGCAAATATACCATAGAAATGGTTTCAAACAGACATCGTACAAAAACATTTTTTTTTTTTTTTTTTTTTTTTGAGTGGACAAAAATGGCCATCTAATTGTTCAAAAATAAACTATTCTTTCAAGAACACTTTTGGCATTTATGAAACAAAGTGAGGTTCAAAAGTATTTGGACAGTGAAACATTTTGTTGTTTTGGTTCTGTACTCCAGCACTAGATTTGAAATTATACAATGACTGAAGTTAAATTGCTGACTGTCAGCTTTAATTTGAGGGTATTTTCATTGATTCATGTGGATGCTACCATGATTACAGAAACACATGAATAATTATGTGTGAGAAAGTTGAGGCATATCTCACACCCTCCACAAAATATGCTTTGCTCACGTTATTGGTAAGGGTGAGAGGTTAGCATGTTCTTGGTATAATATTTGTGCTTCCAACTTTCTCACTCATCATTCACAATTCTATGTAATCATGGTAGCATCCACATTAATGTAGAAGTGTTCAGAAATGTTATATTCATTTTTACAAGTGACTCAAATGACAATATTTAGTTAATTTAGCAGACGCTGTTAATCAGAGCAACTTACAGTAGTGAGTACATTTTGTACTGCCCCCCCGTGGGAATCAAAACCACAACCCTGGCGTTGCAAGCGCCATACACATGGGACATTATTTACCATTCAACTCTATTGGGCAGCAAATAATCTGAAACAAACAGAAACTGCATCCAACAAGTTTGTAGAGTCACAAGCTTGATGTAGTCATTGCGTGCTAGGAATATGGGACTAAATACTAAACTTAAACACACAGTGAATTTGTCAAATGCTTTTGGTTCCTTGAAATGGGTAGACCATGTAGAAAAAGTTAATTAAAAAAATTTAAAAAGTTCACACGATATGGATGAAAATACCCTCAAAGTAAAGTTGACTGTCTGCACTTTAACCTCAGTCATTGTATAATTTAAAATCCTAATTACTGTAGTACAGAGCCAAAACAAAAAATGGTCAATGTCTGTATATATTGAAACAATATTTTCAAAAATAAGGAAGTTGTAAGCTTACAAAGCTGTCAAACCTAAACAATGCATATAAATAAAAGGAATGATATTAAGGCTCTTGATTATTAAGTTAATAAATCAAATATACACAATGATTAATAAAAAAAAATATTTACAGATCTATACATCATTCTACATTGGCACAAATTCTTCATATCGGCAGCAACTGCTGACAGACTCAACCTGCCCCAAACAAAAATAAATAATATGTTTTGATAGTTGCTGTGGTATGGTGCTGCGGAAGCGCGTACATATACAAAACCAGTTAGAGGCTAAACCCACATTAATATTAAATTGTACACTTCGTATGACTACCGGGTAAAAGCCTGTAAAAAGCCTTCAACAGCAGCTTACCGAACAACGTAGAGATGTTCTTACACGTACATCGAAATTTCCATTTACAGAAGTGCCGCCTCGAAGTTAACTGTTTTTTGTTTTTTTTACGCAAACGCAGCACCCGGAAATCCAGCCAAACCACAGCCAACCGTTATTGCCAGTGTGAGCCAGCTTGTCGAAACATAAATTAAACACATGGAAATTTGTCTTCTTTGTGAAGGGTAAATCACAACTTTTTGATTCAAAAATATGACAACAGCATCAACAACTTTGGAGCGCCCCTCAGCTGACCTTTCAACGATGAGAAACCAGTTGAAGTGGCCAGGCCAAGGTCACCAAGCTGTGCGCTATACAATGAATTCCATTCGGTTTAAGCTCTGCGCCGACTCCAAGTCTCTGTTGTCCTGTTTGTTAATCCAGTTGGGGTGTTTGCCGGCCGTGCGGAGCGGCTGTGGGCTCCGCTCCTCCCGGTCCACTAACGTATATGGCGTATGCCTTGGGAACCTAGCCTTCTGAAACCTCTTCTCAGACTCCTCGTCATCCGAATGGTGGCTACCCACGTCTGAGTTGTTTGTTCTAATTTTGGCGTTGATAAGAGAGTTCTTGTCCTCATAGTGATAGTGGTGGTGGTTGGGGTGTTCTTTAACTGGGGGTAGGCCATTGGTCAGACCGTGTTTATCGATGGGGTTCTTGATCTGGTTGAGCTGCTCGCGCACGTTGTTGACTGCGTTGTTGGCGTCTTCGGCTGTCGTCGCTGGGGACGACGACTGGGTGTTGACACCCGTGTGGGTGCTGGGCTTTCGGCGCCGCTTGAGGCACCAGATAAAAGCAGAGACCACAGCCAGGAGCCAGATGACGATGACTACAGGACACCAGCAGGGGGACCAGGTAGTCTGCTGGAAGGAGAAAGGGAGGGAAGGCGTTAGTTATCGAAGACTATAGTTTAAGCAGAAGTTGACAGCAGCAGAAATATGATCTTCTCCCTCTTCCAATTAAAAAATTTGAACTGCAAAATACTTCAACCAGGATTTCTGGAAAACATGGGAAATGCTCAGGAATTTTTCAAACCTAGGTACATAAAACCATCCCACTACTAGTGAAGGTCCTTGCAGAAAAAAAATGGCTGCCTGTGCGCTCACCATTGGGGTTGTGGCTCTGCCTTCTCTGGACGCGGACCTCGATGACGGCTGTGGTGATAGTGCTGTTGCCGTTTCGCTTGCTGACCAGGTCTATGAACTTGTCCGTGATTTCCTTGATAGGGGCCTTGCCTCTTCTGGGGTCCTCCGTCGACTAAAAAAAAAAAAAAGAACTAACAGAGTTAAGTCTTCGTACAAGAAACTTGTAACTTCCATATATCGCATTTGAAAGAATATTGCGTATATTGTGAGAAACAGGACAAATGAATCCTTATGCGAATGTAGTTATTCTTAGGATAAGACCGTCTGCTAAATGACTAATGTATGTTTCAAAATGGTCATTTGCTTATTCTTGACAATCATGGAATTGAGGGCAAAATTTTTGCCAAGCGGTACTTACGATGGCTACATGGATCTTGTTGTTGGCTGTGGCCGATGACTCGCATGTCATGGACACCGAGTACTCTAACGAGAGGTTCCTCACCACATACAGACTCCTTAGCTCGCTGCAGATGTTCTCAACAGTCAAGCCCTGCCACACACAGAGGTCAAAAGGTTCAATGTATAAGTTCACAAGTATTAAAAGTATCACAGTTAATCAAAAACTGCAAACTGCTCCTAGTCTTACAAAGGAATATGAAATGCTGCCAAACTGGATGTGACAATGGTTTTGCCATTGGTTAAATTGACTTCCTAGTTTAAGTTTAAACAAATGTTTTTTATGATGTGGCTTGCGCCAACTCACCTGTGGCAAGGTGTCCTTGTTGAAGGTGAAGGTGACGTTGGCACAGTTGCTCTCGGGGTGGCACTTTGCGTGGGGCTTGGGACTGTGGGAGGCCGACCAGCACTCGCCCTGGCTGGGGCATGGCTTGACAAAACAGCACTCGTCCCGGACGGGCACACACATCTGACCGACCGGGCACTCGCCACCGCTGTGGCTTTTACTGTGGACCCGGCAGGATTTGGGACCGCACCAGATCTGGAGGGGGACAGGAATGTGGTCAGTGGTGGTGATAATTTGTGGTCCTTCAATGCATAGCTAGCTCACATCACTATGGGGATTGAATATAGTACAAACAAAACACAAAAAAGCCAGCTTGTCGTAAAACCTGTGGTTTCGTACCATTGTACAGGTGACCTTCCCATTGTGGCACTGGCAGGTGTTGCAATCGTCGTCCCATTTGGTCCCGTCCACGGCCACCAGACCGCTGACAACACAGGATCTCCCAGCAACTGCAAAGCAGGAGGTGCCGATTTTAGTCTCATCAAGATTGAACCTTAACATTTGCTATAGATGCCCAAAATCCTAGATGTACTGTGTTGTATTCAGACTCTTGTTAAGACTTAGGTTCTTGTGATGTTAATAAAGATATTGTACCCTACACTTATACATTGTTAATCTGATGTCCTGTTTATAGTTCGGTAAACACCACCTAAAGAGCTACAGCACAAGGAACAAAAATTCCAACTAAAATTAGTCCATTGTCATGGCAAAATCCAACAGGGATAATTACACTGCTGCTCATGATGGAAAATGTATTTATTGAAGCCAGTATGAGCCGCCAAAGGAACACATGGAGGGGTGTAGGTCTTACCTTCTTGGCATCTCGGGCCGGCCATCCCTGGTGGACACAGGCAGCGGTAGCCGTTGATCTCGTCTATGCAGGTGGAGCCGAACGCACAAGGCGACGACTGGCACTCGTTGATGTCTGAGGGGACCAGATTGGCAACTGTTCGGGTACTACTCCATTTCTGTCACTTCATCAATCTATATGCATCAGTCCATCTAGCCTACTGACTAACAGACAGTGACTACAAGTCAGACTTCCAAATGAAACACGATACGTCTTGGAACCATTTTCCTTAGACTGATATTTTTCCCAGAGCCACACACCAAACTGTGCTAATTACAAAGTAGTATAACTTCGTAACAAAAAAACAAACATTTGAAGATCAAATACTTTCAAACTCTACCCTAGTTTCATTCCTAGTTAACAGTTGGACTAACTCTGGGTGGTCAAGTTATGATTGGGCATGAGTGCAGGTGATCAACTTCTCCATCTGAGCTCTCTTTAACTGGATCAAAGGGTTAACCGCAGCGTGAACTTTTCTAGCCATCTCATAAGACTCGTCCTCCATTGTGTTGTCCTACAAGCACCACCAAATCCAAAAGACAAACCTGACTTAGCCCCGACTTAACTGACGTTTGTCACAGCTTAAGAATAGTAAGTGGGGTGGGGGGAGAGGAACGCAAAGGGTTAACACTCACTAATCCTGCAGTCTGGTCCTGCGAATCCTGCGGCACACTCACACCGGTACCAGTTATCTCCGTCCACACAGGTTCCACTGTTATAGCTGCAGAGAAAAGGATAGAGACAGAGGTCAGGGGGACATAGCTCTTAACCAATAAGAATTTACTAAACGGGTTGGAAATATAATGCCATGTCTTAGGAAGTATCTAAATAAGCATCACTCAAGAATTCCGTCCGCATTAAATGATTTCACCATAAAAACAGTTTAACAGATACATTTATATTATTCTTAAAAATGGCGTTGGGTCGAAGAGGAAGTGGATCAAGGTACAATGTCTGATTGTGAAGGCTTGAGCAAACAGAGTTACGTGAGTTGTTTGTGGCTCTTTGTTGACGATGAGTGTATGTGTGTTATCAGCAACAGGACATTCCTGAGGGCAGATATGTTTACTGGGTCTAACTTGGCTTGGGATTGACTTACCAAGGGTGGGGATTGCAGTCGTTGGAATCTGTAAAATGAGAAATATAAGAAAATTGTGTTAGACACAGTAGAGGTTGACTGATTTTTAAAATCGGGCCAATTAATTAGGGACGATTTCAAGTTCATATAACAAAATCGGTAATCTGACTTTTTGGACGATTACATTGCAATCCACGAGGAGAATGGGTGGCAGGCTGACCACCTGTTACGGAAGTACAGCATCAAAAGGACCTTGTGGCTGCAAGGAGCCAAGGTAAGTTGCTCGCTAGCTTTAAACTTACCTTAGAAAAAAAGCTATCAAGCTTCACATAATCACCAGTTAACTACACATGGATGATATTACTAGGTTAACTAACTTGTTTTGCGGTGCCTGTTAAATCATTGAATCACAGCCTACTTCAACTTTGCCAAAACAGGTGATGATGTAACGAAAGCGCATTCGCGGAAAAAGCACAATCGTTGCACTAATGTACCTAACCATAAACATCAATGCCTTTCTTAAAATCAATACACAAGTATATTATGTTTTTACCTGTATATGTAGTTAAAATAAATTAATGTTAGCAGGCAATATTAACTAGGGAACTGTGTAACGACCGTAATTAATTTGCCAGAATTTGACATAATTATAACATTGAAGGTTGTGCAATGTAACAGCAATATTTAGACTTAGGGTACCACGCATTCGATTAAATATGGAACGGTTCCGTATTTCACTGAAAGAATAAACATTTTGTTTTCGAAATGATAATTTCCGGTTTTGACCATATTAATGACCAAAGGCTCGTATTTGTGTGTTTATTATAATTAAGTCTATGATTTGACAGAGTAGTCTGAGCGGTGGTAGGCAGCAGCAGGCTTGTAAGCATTCATTCAAACAGCGCTTTACTGCGTTTGCCAGTGTAACAGTATAACTTTAGACCGTCCCCTCGCCCATACCCGGGCGCGAACCAGGGACCCTCTGCACACATCGACAACGAAGCATCGTTACCCATCGCTCCACAAAAGCCGCGGCCCTTGCAGAGCAAGGGGAACCACTACTTCAAGGTCTCAGAGCAAGTGATGTCACCGATTGAAACGCTATTTAGCGCGCACCACCGCTAACTAGCTAGTTATTTCACATCCGTTACACCAGCAGCTCTTAGCAATGCTTGAGACACAGAAATGTTTATGATGTCAAGCCTATCAACAACTCCCGAGATAAGGCTGACAATACTAAAGTGCCTATAAGAACATCCAATAGTCAAAGGTACAAGGTACAAATGGTATAGAGAGAAATATTATATGACTAACTACAACCTAAAACTTCTCAACTGGGAATATTGAAGACTCATGTTAAAAGGAACCACCAACTTTCATATGTTCTCATGTTCTGAGCAAGGAACTTAAAATGTTGTCTTTTTTTACATGGTATATATTGCACTTTTACTTCTCCAACACTGTTTTTGCATTATTTAAACCAAATTGAACATGTTTCATTATTTATGTATTGTATTAAATTCAAATAAGTGTTCATTATTCATTCAGTATTGTTGCAGTTGTAATTGTCATTATTACAAATATATAAACTGCTCAAAAAAATAAAGGGAACACTTAAACACCACAATGTAACTCCAGGTCAATCACACTTCTGTGAAATCAAACTGTCCACTTAGGAAGCAACACTGATTGACAATACATTTCACATGCTGTTGTGCAAATGGAATAGACAACAGGTGGAAATTATAGGCAATTAGCAAGACACCCCCAATAAAGGAGTGGTTCTGCAGGTGATAACCACAGACCACTTCTCAGTTCCTATGCTTTCTGGCTGATGTTTTGGTCACTTTTGAATGCTGGCAGTGCTTTCACTCTATTGGTAGCATGAGACGGAGTCTACAACCCACACAAGTGGCTCAGGTAGTGCAGCTCATCCAGGATGGAACATCAATGCGAGCTGTGGCAAGAAGGTTTGCTGTGTCTGTCAGCGTAGTGTCCAGAGCATGGAGGCGCTACCAAGAGACAGGCCAGTACATCAGGAGACGTGGAGGAGGCCGTAGGAGGGCAACAACCCAGCAGCAGGACCGCTACCTCCGCCTTTGTGCAAGGAGGAGCAGGAGGAACACTGCCAGATCCCTGCAAAATGACCTCCAGCAGGCCACAAATGTGCATGTGTCTGCTCAAACGGTCAGAAACAGACTCCATCAGGGTGGCATGAGGGCCTTGACGTCCACATGTGGGGGTTGTGCTTACAGCCCAACACCGTGCAGGACGTTTGGCATTTGCCAGAGAACACCAAGATTGGCAAATTCGCCAACTGGCGCCCTTGTGCTCTTCACAGATGAAAGCAGGTTCACACTGAGCACATGTGACAGACGTGACAGTCTGGAGACACCGTGGAGAACGTTCTGCTGCCTGCAACATTAGTCCAGGTCTGGGAGGAGATCCCTCAGGAGACTATCCGCCACCTCATCAAGAGCATGCCCAGGCGTTGTAGGGAGGTCATACAGGCACGTGGAGGCCACACACACTACTGAGCCTCATTTTGACTTGTTTTAAGGACATTACATCAAGGTTGGATCAGCCTGTAGTGTGGTTTTCCACTTTAGTTTTGAGTGTGACTCCAAATGCAGACCTCCATGGGTTGATACATTTCATTTCCATTGATAATTTGTGTGATTTTGTTGTCAGCACATTCAACTATGTTAAGAAAAAAGCATTTAATAAGAATATTTCATTCATTCAGATCTCGAATATGTTATTTTAGTGTTCCCTTTATTTTTTTGAGCAGTATATTGTCCGATTAAAAATGGTCCGATTATCCGACAGTCTTTTTTTAGTCCTCCAATAATCAGTATCGAAAAATTATAATCGCTCGACCTCTAACACAGTGAATGTTTGAATATTAACTCAAGATGAGTGTGTGGCTAGCTGAGGCCACATACCATTAATCTAAGAAAGAAAAAAAAGTATATAAAACGTTTCTTATTGTTAAGATTTAGCTAGATACATTCTTTACATAATGGACGAAGGCCAGACTGTACTCATCTACTATGGCAGATTAAAATGTAGTGCAACTGAATATTACACTATCAAGTTGTTATGAACAACTAATAGTGCAAAAAAAACTACAATTCTCTACTAAAGATGTATTACCTACCCAAGTCCCTGGGACAAGGGAGGACACACTCTGGGATCACTCACTTTGGTTGCAGGTCAGGCCCTCCCAGCCCTCTTTGCAGACACAGGTGAAAGAGTCTCCACTGACCACACAGGTGCCTCCGTTCTCACAAGGGCTAGGCAGACAGCTGCTGTTCTTAGCTGGAGAAGCAAACACAACCTTTAGCCAACATGCTAGCTAGCTGGAAAAATGCTACAGAGCTAGCTGCAATAATTTAGCACTGCTGGCTATGCTACATACCTATATTACAGGTGGAACCCTCCCATCCGGCGGCACACATGCATTTGAAGGTATCCCCTTCATCGTAGCACGTTCCGCCATTGTTGCATGTCGCCTCGTCACACTGGCTCTCCCCTGGAAGCAAAAAAAAGACTACACACGTTAGCAACTGTTCATAGTCAATGTCAGGAAACCATTAGGCCCTAACACATACCTGCATATATAGGTTTCATTTATGCACAAACACACCCTTTCGAACACGTACAAGCATGCACACATGCTTACATCACAACACACGGCCACCCCAGGGCGGAAAAAAAAAGAAGTGCGATACTGTAGTAAGGGGGGGCTTACTTGAGTGACATGTCTTGCCCTTCCATCCGTTCTTACACTCACAGTAGAAGTCGTTCACCAGGTCCCGGCACGTGCCGCGGTTACGACAGGGGCTGGTGTTGCAGTCGTCAATGTCTGAGGAGACAAGACGGAGACAAACATGAAATGCCAAAAGTAAAAAACTGCCTGTTCAGCTTTCACGGAGAAAGAAAAACATGCAGAGATTGTTCTGCCATTTTAATCCTGCCTAAACGCTGTTTTTTTTTTTTTCAGGTACCGTAAGTCAAATTTTCAGAATGGAAAAACACTAAGTGTAAAATTCAATGACAACATCTGGTTTTCAAGTATGTATAAAATATATTTTTTTCATAACGTTATCTTTGTTAGTTCTCAAATCACCAAAATAAAAGCTAGACAGTCGGGGTGAATAGAACATTATTTGGGGAATTAATTTAGCATTATTTATTTTGTTATTATGTTTGAGCAAAAGAACACCACATTATCCATGGCAAAATGCATAGAATTGCAGGAAACTAGCTTTAAAACTGAAACATTTTCTCTCAACTGTATGACAAAAATGTTATAATTCTAAGAAATTAGCTTTAAAACTGCAAAAAAAAGAAAAAAGAATCTCAGCTCCATGGAGAAATGTGTAGAATTGCAGCAAATTGGCTTAAATTCTAAAATGCCTCTACAATTTTCCCTAAATTGTAGCTGCGCCGACAGCTGACATCGCTCATTGCCACCCCCAACATCTAATCCTTTTTTTTAAACCAGAAAAGTTTCAACGTGGGCCTAATGATCATCCATATCCCCAGTCACTTGAAGGCTTGAAACAAGCGGGATTATTTGGTAACACTGTGTGTTGCCTATGCATTAGGAATGCAATATGGAAGTGTTATGTTTAGCCTACCAGACGTTATAATGCTGATAACAAGTCTTCAATATTAAGAAGCAAGACAGATGAAGTCAATGCACTGTTCCACCTGCATGTAATGCATAAGCACATGTATAGACTTGTGTACCACTGTATGAATACCTTTGTAATAATACAAACAAAGAGAACCATGAGCTTTTACGAACACTTGTACCACGTTGTGGGGTGATTGTAGGCAACTTCAATAACAATGTATTATCCACCGGTGGGTCAAAGAAAGTGAAATCCATTCATTCATATAAACAAATATGACTTACATAACAGTGCGGTGAGAGGAAAATTAACTTACTGTTGTCGCAGTTGGGTCCCTCCCAACCCTCGGCACAGATGCACTGGTACAGGCTGACTTTGTCGATACACGTTCCCCCGTTCTGACACGGGCCGCTTTCACAGTCATTTATATCTGAGGGCGTGTGAAAGAAAGAGGAAACACGAGCAAAAGACTGAGGAATATGCACAATATCAAGCCACGCCATGAAATCCCTTCAAGGACGTATTTACCATTTCCGTTTTTAATACAGTTTCTTAGAACACATGAACAATTCACATTGTTTCCACATTACACATCCAACAGAGGCTTTGCCGTTTCCCCGAGTGCCCCGTTTATTTTAGCTGTCGTCTCCGTTCAAGTAACCTCCCACCAAAACCCCATTCCCAAAACTCCCTCTTCGGTCACCCAAAACCACAACAGAGAGCTTGGTGTTGGGTGTGTGAGTGCGTGGGAGAGACAAGGCCAGGCAAGAACAGGCAGACTTCCTGGCTTAAGAAAATGAGAGTTAGGGGTGGGGAGGCATGGAACCCCCCCCCTCATTTAACAACTTCCCCACCCCTTGACAGGCTAGCGAAGGCTGGACAGGGTCATTAATCAAGGACTGTGTCTGAGAGACAGAATAGGCCTCGCCTAGGGCCTCCAGTCCTCCATTAGAGCTGATAACCCAGTGACTGGCAGGGCCAGGTCTAGCCCGCCTGACCTCTCTGGGCCAAGGAGCTGGCAGCTAAAACGGCCATCCATCAAACAGGGAGCTAATAATTATCGTCAAGGGGGGGTCACCACTCTCCCCTGAAAGAAGTGTTGGTGAGAACAAAGTCGCCAGGTTTGGAGGGAGCGAGAGCACGCTTTGAACCCAAGGATGCGTGTGTAGTGACAGAGAGAGAGAGAGATCTTGTCAAGCGCCAGGAACAATCGTTATAACAGGGAGGGAGATTCTTGTGGTGTACATGTGGTCGGAACAAAGCAGGGTTTTTAAAGAAGATCCGCTTCTCAAGAAGGGCCCATCCTGTCCTCTACCACCCCTGCAATACCATTCTCCATCCATGCTCTGCCCTATCCACCTCATAATTCTGCCACATTTTCTCTTCTATCCATGCCTCCATCACACCCCCACATTGATCCCTTAATTCACACATTAGCCAATCACCATCTAGCCAAGGCTCTATCCATCTACCACCCTAGCCATCCTCCAGTCAGCCATTCATCCACCGTTCTTCACCCATTGGAACTGGGGGAGTCACTTACTCTCATGGCAGTATGTCCCAGTGAAGCCCTCCTGGCACTCGCAGCTGAACTGGCCCCCAGCCTGGCTCCGGCAGCGCCCGTGGGGCCCGCACACATTGGACGAAATCAGACGCATGCCACCAGGGGTGCTGTTGGATGCCACAGCAACCGTGCAGCTGTCAATCACTGAGGGAGAGAGGGTGAGGTCAGGACAGTGTGCATATGGCAATTACAAATGTTGATATGTATTGCACAGAACTGACATTGCCACACATCGTATAAACCTTCACAAGCACTTTGGGTGCTAAAGCTTCTAATAAATAAATATTCAACACATGCCAAAATCCTCCTAACTTCTTCAATCTGTGGTGTGTGTTTAGATAAAAGTAGTCCAAGCGTATAAACCCTTATCCGACTGTCGTAATTACTCTAAAAAATGTGCGCGAGCACACACAGAGAGAGAGAGAGAGAGAGAAAATGATGGGGGTCTATTATGTTTTTAGCAGGAAGAACACACACAGAGCACTTCAGTTTGCCAGATTTTTCTGGGGCGTTTTTGGAGACAAACAGTCTAGAAGGGAGGAGAGGAAAAATTTAAGAAGCAGAGGCAATTTGTCAGAAGGAGGAATGGGGGGGTTCTTAAAAGGGAGTGTCCTGTCAAAAAAGTAGCCTGACAGCAGTAGCGGCTCGAAAACATGAAACCAAATCTTAACTCTTCCCATGGTAACGAGGCCCTGGGGGACCAGCAGAGAACGGGTTTGTGCCACGCGGGCTTGCTCACCTTAGGTCTTCACACACTGGTGTGACACACACCCAGCACAATGGCCTCAAGTTAGCGGATTAGATTACAGGCTCTGCAGGTTAAAAAGCCCCCCCTCTCAGATTTACAGTAAAAAAGCAAAGGGAGATGAGTGACCTAAATTTGTTTGGGTTAGCATTCATTAGTATTAGCCAAGCTAGACAAAACTGGCTAGGCTAACACTGAAAACCAACAGACTTTTACAGCAATGTAAAAACTGCACAAGGCTGATCCAAAAAAGCAAATATGAACCTTTGCAGGGTGTGGTACGACAGTGGTCCTTCAAATGGGAACAGTTCTTGCCCTCATAGTCTTCGGGACATTTGCAGAAGTAGTCGGTAGCCAGGTTGAAACACTGGGCCCCGTTTTGACATGGGTTCGGCATGCAGTAGTCGATGTCCAGCTGAGAAGGCGAGAACAAAAACAGAGAATGGTTTAGACATAAGCCATGTAAAGTAATACGTGCCATTTGACCTTTTCCATAATAACCCATTGTAGACTTCCCCACAGAAACCTGCTAAAGACCCATAAACAAACGCTTAGCGGTGGGGAGTTGGAGGAGGCGGGAAAAGAGAAGACAGACTTAGCCCAGACGGAAGGTTCACAAGTGTTAACAAGCGCGACAAAGCTCCGGTTTTGAGTTGCAAAGAGAAACGATTGCAGAGAGAAACGCAGGTGCGACTACAGTGGGGTGGATGGAAAGGTGGCACAAAAAAAAACGATTGAAGAGGATATCAATGAAAACAGATCATGGTGAGAAGATTCATGCAGGAGAGAGGGAGGTAGTCAAGGAAAGTTGGCCCTAACCACCAATCTAGGATCTCCAATCCTAACCTTAACCATTAAAAGGTATGAGGAAATACAGTATCTGACTGTGGATCAGTGGTTTGAGGTGACTGCAACTTACTCTGGATTTTTTCAAGATAAGTTGGCCCTAACCACAGATCTAGGATCAGCTTATGCTACCTCCAATCCTAACCATAAACCATTACCAGGATGCAGCAATATCTGCTCCTGGATCAGTGTTATGGTTTGAGGTGACTTGAACCAACTCTGGGTAGGCTTCTGGGCACAGTGAGGGGGTGTGGTGCCAATCTCTGCTCACCTGACAGAAGTTGCCAGAGAAACCGGGCAGGCACAGGCACTGGAAGCCGTTGACGTCGTCCTTGCAACTGCCGCCGTTCAGGCACGGGCCACTGGCACACTCATCTACATCCGTCTCGCAGTGCTCACCGCCGAAGCCCGACGGACAAACACAGCGGTACCCGTTCACCATGTCCTAGGGAGGGGAAGAAAACGGAGAAAGGGAGAAAAAAAAAAAAAGTGAGTGTGTGAGGTACAGAACGGTAAGGAAAACAAGCCATTGTGAAAGGGTTGGAAAATAATTAAGACATTTCTTTTTCCTGGCAGGGGACGAGAATGTTTATGGTAATCTGATCTATTGTAGTCATGAAGACCTTCCGCCTATTCCCCCCCTCCCATTCTGCCCTCCTCCACAAGCATTCATGTCTTCTGCCCCACTCTTTGTTAGCATTGCCCGAGCAACTCATGTCTGTGTTCTGAAAGCATGTCTCAGCAGTTTGCCATTTTTAAACCTGCCATAAAGGAAAAAAAGGGGGAGGAAGAGGGGAAGGGGGAGAGAAAGCAGCCAAAAACAACTCCAATATGCCAGGAAGTATCCGAAATATGTCAATCGACCAGGACCGGTACATTCCAGAAAAATAAGAACACATCTATGTCCCAAATGGCACCCTATTCCTCATGATAGGGTTCTGGTCAAAAGTAGTGCACTATATAGGGAATAGGATGCCTTTTGGGAGAAACCCAATAAACCTACCTTGCAGGTTCCCCCATTTTGACACTGGTCCCGACAGTCATTAATATCTGTGGAAACAATTTGTAACAATCAAATAAAAATAAATAAACGTATACAATTTGAGCTCCGCCGAGGAGAGGCCTTGATAAGGCTTTCCTCGTCAAGATTTCCCACAAGCTTTCCTCAGGATAAGCCTCGTTTGAGAATAGGTGGTAAAAATAAAGGGTGCGATTCGTGCGGGTCCTCGGTGCGATGGGGCTTCACGCGATTGAGCGCCCATGTTATTTGGACGTTTTACCGGCTGTGCAGGCAGACAATGACTCGAGATAAAAACGTGCATTATTATTTGTATTTGTTTTTTTCTGTCGTCCAATTTCAGACAGACTACTCCAGAACTATTAGTCCAGGACAAAAAAAACAACAAAAAAAACACTGAGCCAGCCTCAGTCCTAACCATCAGTCATAAACTCACTTCCAAAACTGGCCCTAGAACAGTTGTTTAAAGTTGCTACTGGCACTTGACGTAACATTGCTTCATTTTAGAACAGGGGTGTGCAACTTTAGACTCTGGAGATTGAATGGCAGGGTGAGCAGGCTTTTGTTCTACCCCGGCACGAACACACTTCAACTAATCAGGCTTTCAATTGCCAACCATGATTAGTTGAATTACCCATGTTAGTGCTGGGCTGGAACAAAAGCCAGTTTCCCCTGCTGCTCCCTGGAACCAGACTTGCCCACCTCTGCATTAGAACAAGCGACAGGCCTTTTCATTGAGAGAGAGAGAAAAAAATAATAATAACTCACTGGTGTCGCAGTTCTGGCCCATCCAACCAGGGAGGCACTCGCAGAAGTACCCTCCAATCAGGTTCCGGCAGGAGTTGGCATTCAGGCAGGGGTCGCCTTCGCACTCATTGGCGTCTGAAACCCACAAAACATTTAATTCCTTCATTCCTCTTACAGGGCATTCGGCATGCAACTGCGAAGTGTCGGCAGCCATAGGAATAGAATAGTTTCCCCCGTCACCCACCCATTGACTTGGGGATGCCTATTCTAGGAATTATATTTCTATGGTCTTTTCTGGTGATCTGCATTCAAACCGCATCAGAGCCGGTCCCCATGGTGAAAGGCAATTGGGGACAAACACAAAATGTGCCAGGTGGGGTGAAGGATTGTGGATCAAGGCAGCAGTGAAGACACCCATCCTCTCACTCCTCATTCTAAGCACTTTAAAAACACACGGCCATTCCTCAAAGGATGATCCCACGGCTTAGGAAACCCCACATTATCTCTGCCCCCAGAGGAATCCCAAAAGCAGCCATGGAATGGAATGCCGAAGGAATTTTCCCCATCCTGGCACGCCGTTTCTAAATCTTCACACTAGAGCGCCACCAAAAGACAAGGGTGGTATGATGAATTTGCACTTAGAAGCTTAACTAATGTCAGTTTGGAGATTCCCCCCCCCCCCCCCCCCTAATGGTTAAGGTTCAGATTTGGAGAGTGTAAGCTGGTCCTAGATCTGTGTCCTAAGGAAATCCTCCAATTGTAGCAAGGTGGTTAGAAGTTGCCCTCAACCACAGATCTAGGAAACTAACTTCAACCATTATATCAATAATGATCAATACTCTCTCTATGTTAGTAGGATATATAGGTGGTAGTGGGATAGAGAAGGACTAGGTTGTTGTGAGATAGAAGGTAGAGGTTTGTAGGATATAAGAGTACAATTGTTTCTGTGATCGAGGGGATATAGGTAGAGGAGTTGCATGGGGATTGTGGGATATAGGAGGTAAAACAAAAATTGGATAGAGGATGACCGCAAACCTGGTGGTTGAATGATAGAGGAGGTGCCGGAATTTGTGGGATAGAGTAGTAGTTTTTAAGGGAGGGGGGAATATAGAGGATGAATGCGAGCTCAGTGGTTATATGATAGGGTTCAAGCGAGATGGCCAAGATGCAAAGTCAGACTTTGCAACTTGGCCAAATAGTGACGACCGTATGATAGAGGAGGTGCAGGGTGTTATGGGATAGAGGACTGACTGACCGATGAGGCAGGTCTTGCCGCTCCACTGGAAGGGACAGGTGCACTTGAAGCCGTTGACCTGGTCCTGGCAGGTGCCCCCATGGCCACAGGGGTTGGGGAAACACTCGTCCACATCTGTGTGTGGGGGGGTTATGACTAAATGTGGAATGGCAAATCAAAAGTCCATGACAATGGCTAGGTCTCTAGCGCTTGAAAGGCTGATGGTGTCATAATGACACAAAATACATTTACGTTTTTAATGTCCCCGCCATCCTTGTCTATTCCTGAATAAGTCTATATAACACACTGTGGTTGTTCAAATCTTAACCCCTATTAATATCACAAACACAACTGGAGTTATAACCAGTTTAACGAGGGCATGTCATTCATCTACTCAATTTATAATCTCAAAACGGTAGCGGAGAAATGTCAACACGGACAATTTCTTCACATCAGTCATTGGCAAACAAGTTGCTTGCAAAGAAAACAAGCCTGGTTGGCGCCATTAACAAAGCGAGAATGGAGCTCCCTCCCCCTGTGCAAAATAAGGCACCTGCACATCAGCAGTACTCTACAACGGTGCTGAAGAATGAGTGTTGTCACACTTTACCAATGCATGGCAAGAAATACAGTTTGCATCATGAGCACCAGCGGCAAGGACACAAAGAGAAAACTATTATGAACTAATACCGACCAAAGATATTTCATCAGAATATGCATCCAGTGGTGTAAAGTTAAGTAAAACTACTTTGAAGTACTACTTAAATATTTTGGGATTACCACTACATTCCTAAAGAAAACATGTACTTTTCACTCCCGTACATTTTGAATGCTTAGCAGGACAGCAACATGGTCTAATTCACGCATTTATCAAGAGAACATGTGGTCTTCCCTACTGCCTCGGATCTGGCGGTCTCTCTAAACACAAATGCTTTGTTTGTGAATTATGTCGGAGTGTTAGATTGTTCCCCGGGCTACCTCCCCTAAAAAGAACATCATGCCGTCTCGTTTGCTTTAACATAAGGAATTTGAGAGGATTTATAGCATTTACTTTTGATACTTAAGTATATTAAATATACTTTGAGACCTTAAAATAGATAATTACTCAAGTATGACAAGTGGTATTTTTTCCCCCACCACTGTACACGTCGCCATATATAGATAGATCAACTTATACAATGCGTTTTTCCTATGAGAAAATAACCCGAATGTCATCTACTTCATTCTATAGGTTGTGGATCTTTTGGATCAGATGGCACAGCTGTACAGTGAAAGGAGGAACTCGCCGCTGGCCTGTCACGGTTCTACAAACATGCTTGACTTGGCTGCTATCAACACACGTGTTGCTTACGCAGTGCATGAACCCCACGAGCAGGAGAGACTTCATCATGAGTCTAAGCACACGGGCTAAGTGAGAGACATACGAGGACCAAGGCAGGAGGGAAAGATTCCACGCGAGCAATTGCGCAAGCCAAGTAGAAACTGCCAGGTGGGCAGATGTACTCGCAAAACAAACAAACAAAACCCGTTTCAGCTGCGAGCAAGCGACTTGTTTATGCGAAGTGTTGCAAGCGACAAAAATGTGTGATGACAGTTAAGAACAAGGGATGACACCTAAATAAAAGATCCAACTGATGCCATTAGGTGAAGATGCACAACAAACTGTAAGCACGAGCGGGGCCATAAATAATGTGTTTAATAACTGACAATGACTGCGGTTTTAAAAAGCGACACATTCATTATAATGCCATTCTGGCTTTTGTGCTGATTTTTCACTATTTATCAAGCACAAATGGTGCCAATACTGATGTTTATGCAACTGAGATTTTCTTCAATTGACCGCGCGTCTTGCTGACAGATCATGTGTCTTGTTGGTTTGGGTTACTTGTATTAGTTTTGTCATTATAAAAAGAAGCGGTTACCGTGTTCCAACGCACATGCTTTTTGTTTCATAGAATTTCATAGAAGTGTAAAAATCGCTTTTATTTGTGAAGTGCCTTTGTTAAAAGTATGTTTAGTGATTTTTCTATACAGTCCCATACACTAATAAAATATTTTGAGGGGGGAAAGAATATCATATTTTCATTTTTAATGTTGCCTAAGACCTTCATAAACACAACAAGATAATTATTTTTACGATAGCATATATGAAATATATTTGACTGTTAGAATGTTGACGTCCAAAAGATGCGTCAATTGGCACGAACAAGGCCAGTATAATATTGAATTTAAAATGACCTAAACCTCAGGTATTACATACTATAATGTATTACTTACTGATGCTGCAGGAGGGGCCACTCCAGCCGGGGGCACACTGGCACTCGAAGCCCTGACTGGTCTCCAAACAGCTCCCTCCGTTAAAACAGGGCTCCGACAGACAGGCATGCTCTGCTACGGACCGAGAGACAGAGCAAGAGGTAGATCGAGCGGATAAAAGGGAGAGGGATGAGAGTGAGAAGGAAGAGAAAGAAAGGGGAGAGAGGGGAAAGGTGGAGAACAGATAGAGAGTTAGAGAGTTAAACTCCCAAACTCAGTTAGTTCTCACACTGCAGGAGGGTGGGGTGGGTTTTCCCCCTCGCTGCAGTCGGTTCCCAGCAGCTTTCTCTGGCCCAGCTAGACTACAGCCAGTGGAGTGGAAAGCCCCTTTGACCTCTCACTAACCAGCTCTGGACCACACCGCAAGACGAGGAGCGAGAGGGGGAAGGAGAGATAGGAAAAGATAAAGAGTGCTGAGTGCAAGAGAAATAAACAGAACAAGAGAAAGAACAACATTTCTCAATGAGAAAAAGACAGAAAGAAAGCAAGAGACAGAAAGAGAAAGACAGAGGGTCCGATCTCCCACTAGGCCTACGTCGTTAGAAAAAAAAAACATCCCCTCTCCCATTTCACTCTCACTAGACCCCCCAGGGCCCTAGCCCTATAGCCTTAGCGTTTACTCTAGCCAGCTAGCAGGAAATCGTCTGTCACGGCATGCTGACCCCGCCGAGCGACGCGCCGTGACTTCCACCCAAGCGTAAATCATTGTCCATCCCGTCTCGGGAGGACGAGAGAAGAGAATAGCAAACTCAAGTCACAACGGATTCCTCCGCTCAAATCAATTAATGCTCTGCATTCTTTGGCTGGCAGATCGAGGGTAGCGTCCCAAATGGCAACCTATTCTCTATATAATGCACTACGTGCCTGGTCAAAAGTAGTGCACTGAATAGGGTGCCATTTGGGACTCCCACCCGAGGGGGGGGGTTGAGAGGGAGATGACTGTTGATTGGTGTCAGCGGGTTAGGGGCACGGGAGGAATAGAGGGGGATATAGGGAGGGAGGGAAAGAAGGAGCACAGGAGGGGGTTTAATGTTGTTGGTCTGGCTGGGAGAGAAAAAGAAAAGGAGAATTCAGGCTTGGCTGGAAGCTGGAATCCCCCTCTTCTTTTCCTCGTTCTCTCCCTCGTTCCCTCCCTCCCTCGCTCTCAAGATGACCGGCGATAGTTTTCAAACCCTCGCTACAAACAGAGTGGCAACTGTCCCAGACAAACACAGAGCGGGTGTGTTTGACTGCCAACGCCTACAGGGAGCTTTCCCCTCAATTAGCTGAGTCATGCCTCCATTGACCCCCATACAAAACAAGGGCCATCTACTTATCCTAATGATCAAATTCGACCAAACTTCATTGAAACATCCTCAACTAAAGAAAAAGAAAAGACATACAACTCTATGACATCCCTATGATCAAAACTCGAACTTTATAGAAACCAACCTTGATTCTAACAATTGACACATTTTAAACAACTTGAAGATGTGAGGTAACTGTTAGATTTGTTGATGAAGCTGAAATTACAATCCACCCTCAAAGGTTAGCTCCGTTACTGTGTCTCCTTCCGTTCCCGTTTCCCTTGATGATACATTAATGAGGTCGTCACCTCCTGGCCGGAGTGACGCGTGAGACCGCCCCACAAACGGAACCTCCCTGGATGGGGTTAAGCACGGGGCTGACCCCCCCTAACCCCTGAACCATGACCCCTCGACTTCCCACCCCGTCGCACCACATGACTCAGATCTCACCGACCAGTCTTGAGAAAACAAATACCCTTCTCTCTCAATCGTCACCAGAAAATGAAAAAAGTTGAGTGGGAGACAGGAGAGAGATTCTCCAACATAGTAGATTTGCTGCGCTTGAGTGTCCAAGACTAATTTCACTCTGGGACAATACAGTTAATCTTATCTTCTACTCCAATTTCACTCTCATAAGGAATAAACATGGAGTGGAACCAGACCCTAGACACTACAAGCGACTTACCTATTTACACACACGCGTACGTGTCTCGTCAGGTGACTCACCTTTCTCGCAGTGGACACCAGAGTAGCCGTCAGGACAGGCACAGTGGTACTTGTCAGGTCCAGTGTTGCTGCAGGTCCCCATGTTCAGACAGGGCTGGAACGTACCACATGTGTTCAGGTCTGGAAGACAGGGAGGGAAAAGTATGAGTGTGGTGGTATTTCACAGCAAATGGATGAGTGTGTTTGTGAGGGCACCAGTTATCAGCTGTATATCTACAGAGCAGAGGGGTATACCACTAAGCAGGATCAATGAGTTAGCCATCTAACTTGCCTAAATATATCTATATTTATCACACACACACACACTGTAATTGACTCAACAACCAAAAACATCTAAGTTTAGCTTAAACCAGAAAATCAGTAGGCCTATTTATGGTTGTTATCAAAGTTAGCTGGCCAACTCAATGACCATGCTTTGTAGTGTACCTCTCTGGTGTGTATTTGCATGCGTGCATGTGTATGCTTACCTTTGTCGCAGAGCTGGCCGCCAAAGTTTGTGTCACAGAGGCACTGCCACGGTTCCACGCAGCTTCCATGCACACAGCCCGGGTGAGGGATGCACTTATCACAGTACTCACCCTGCCAGCCGTACAGACACCTGCAGGACACACACGCACTCGATAAGTATTCAATGCAGGGGACAACCGATCTCGACACTATCCCGCTTAAAACACACACGAATGGGTTGGGCTGGGCCAAGGCTGCTCCCTGAGTAAGTAAAAGTGCTTGTCTGGACAGGGCACTAGCAGGGGTAAACTTTTCATCCTAAAGTCATTAGGATAACAGAGCGAATCGTATACACCCCCCCCCACACACACACATTCATTCCTGGTATCCATGCCCAGCCCACCTTTGCTACATGCATTGGATAACTATCCCAGATACCCAATATATACACCTCCTACCTACTGAAAGGCTTGAATGAAAGCTGCAAAAAATATGAAGCCATCAAAAGTACACATTTCACTGCAGCCTCCCGTAAGAATCAGATGTGTGTTTGAGTTCAGAAGAAGCCATAGAAGCTTCTCCAGAATCGCCACAACATGCTAACTTCTCATACCGCCACTTCCGATTGTTTCTTGGCTGCGAGACTAAAGGGCTAAATCAAAGCATTGCGCTGAAGGGAGGTGAAAAGAGGGTGGGGAAACAGACAGGTGAAAGAAAGGGAGAAAAAAAATCCTTTGAATTTGACCGCGGTCTTCGAGACCAGATTCCACCACCGCCGCCATTAAGCTCTCACCACACTGGGGGCCCCTTCCCAAAAACATGCAAAGGTTCAGGCCCTTCACAGCTCTGGATGATGAGAGGGGGGATTCATTGAGTTGTGCTTATTAGGGCACGCAATGTAAAACAGTCACTTCCTGCTTCAGTCTGTTTTCTTCTGTTTGGTGCCTAACGAACACATCACAATCAAGGGTTGCGAGTTTGATTGCCACGTATAGTAACATGCATAATGTATAGTGTCATCTAAGACACTGCCAGAAATGACTATGTCTCCATTGAGTCTGATGCCAATCCAAAGTGGGCAGAACGCATGGTATTGGGAATTCCCCCTGCCAATGGTGTTATTTCCATGTGGAACAAGGGTGCTGCTGAGTGATAACAAGTCGGGAGTGAGATTTTGAGTCTGGCTCTTTTCAGAGAGTTTTTTTTTTTTTTACTAACTTAGATTAGCTGAAAATGGTTGTGTTGGGAAAAGGGGTGCTTACTTGCAATCTCCGGGCAATTTACAGGAACCGTGTTCAGTGCTGCAGCCCTGCCTGCAAATAGCTGAGAGAGATAGAAAGAGAATGAGGGAGGAAGTAAAGGAGAGAGCGAGAGGGGGAGAGAAAGAAAGTCAAGTGTTGTGATGGTGAGAAGTCAGCAAGAAATTCACAGGGGGGGGGGGGGTAAGAGTGACAGAAAAAAAAAAACGAAGAGTCAGCATGATGATGTCAGACAGCTCCCCCTCCCTCATCTCATCTCCAAACTCGTGGGAATGTCCTAAGCTCCAACCGGGGCAGTAATCCTACAAAATCCAAGACTTATCCCGGAGCCCTGCCATTGCTCCCAGCTAGGATACTAAGGCCTAGGGGGTGCGCTGGTGCGTTGCAAACAGCCCAAATTCCAAACGGCAACGCTAACTATTTGTTAAAGCCTGCCGGGCCAGCCGTGGCCAAAGTCTGCTGCGTTAAGACAATATGCCCTCGTGTCAATGGTTGAAGAGGCCAGCTTGACCCCACCCCTAAATTATATAATTTAGCCTAGTGTTCATTCTCTCTCTGGTCGGTTTCACCTCAACGCAATTGCTGTCAATTGTGGGCCAAGTCGCTAAAGCACAAGTTGCCCTTAAAAGACCCACTGTTATTAATATCATTTGAATTATATATTCCAATTGATTGTTGATGAATGTCACTTGATGAATGCCTTTTGAGCTTTGTTCAAATGTCTAACCTCATGGAAAAAAATAACTTATTTAGCTTGACTTCACGTTGCTGTAAAATTACAGACAACTGCTTTGGTTAAATCCCTCCCGCTTACCAGTGCTGCATTCTGGTCCAGACCACCCTTCGAGGCAGGTCTTGTTGCCGTTGTGGTCGCAGTTGTAGTGGCCAAAAAAGTCGTTGCGCGGACGGCAGAACTTGTTGCAGCCGAAACCATAGTAGTGCTCGTCGCAGCTGACCCGAATCTGGTACTCAAACTGGCCCACCGGCCCGTTGTGCTTCAGGCTCTGCCACTGGCGGCTGGGGTTGATCATGCCCGACTGAACAGCCTTCTCGATCCTCTCGCCTCCCACGCCTGATGGAGGGAAATGGATTGCGGAGAGAGAGGACTCAGAGGGACTGGTAGGAAACACATGTGCATAAGGTGGAGGCAAAGACAAATGCAGTCATACAATACATACACAGAAGTCAACGCATGATGTCAATGCCCATTCAGCGAAACCAAGCGTCTTGCTTTGGGTCATTTTAATGCCACTTCTCGGACTTTACTAGTACAGGGTCTCCAAATATCACTGGGTAAATGCCCAAATATGAATTGCCATCCAAGGCTACAGCTGCCAACAGACATAAGAGGTGATGCCCCCTTCTGTCCCTGCCCACTTCGCCACCCTCTGCTACCCTTGCACCCAAACAAACTCGACTTCACCAGGGTCAGCCCTCGAGGGAAAGAGGACGGCATCCCTCCCATGCCAGCGCTGCCATGTCACTATGTTAGGGCAGTCACTGCCTCCTAATCCCAATTTCCATGAAGAAGTCCTCTGGTAGTCAAGAAATACAGAAAGGCAGTAACGCAAACGACAATTTTCTTATTTTTTTTATTTTTTAAACTGTCCATAACAGTCTGCCCACTTAAATTCCGTTCAGCCTCTGCGAGCTTTGACAAGGGGGCGCGAAAATGAACAAAAACTTAAGCGTTGAGTTTGTTTACTCTTTTCTTGGAGGGAAAGCTGCTTTGTTACGGCAGTTGTAGTGGTGGGCCGTAGTAGTAATATTCCATGCCGTTCTAGAACCCTGAGCGCCAATGTGGTATTTCGCCAGTGGAGTGCAAAGTGTGGTCGGGGTGAGGTGACGCCCTCTCACTACCTGAGGCCCGGGAATAGTTTGACGGCGAGGGGGTTGTGGTTTGGCAAAACGGACAAAATTAACCCAAGGTCCTCGAGAAAAAAAAAAGAAAAGAAAAAAGACCTGGAAGCAAACTGTGACCCACCATATCAAACAGGAAAGCCCTGGGACAGTTGACGGTGTGAGAAACAGCCAACCCCAAGAAACTGTACTGTCCTGGTGATTTGACCAAACATTTAAACCTCTCAGTTCTGTGGTGAATACCGCTCGGGGCAATGAGTCGGCACCGACATGATACTTACCACGGTAACTTGTAATTTAAGCTTATGTAAGCACAATTTAGAGACGCTAACTCTAGACTAAGGTTAACCGTAGCAGTGTATCTGGATAGCATTAGCAGCACAACTGTGATAGGCTTTTAATGTGTCTGCTTATTGGAAGCTAACTGGCCACGTGCCCAGGGCACTTAGCTTGTTGACGCTAAGTGAGACGGCCAATATTTGGCCTGTCCTCACTTGGCCCTCTTCCTTGGCAGACGTTTTCATTGATCTAGCTGGCTTGTTGTGTGTGCTTGTCGGCGGGAGGGCTTTCGAAAAATACAAGTCTTCAACCGCACACTAACCTTTCTGCATTTGGCCTTTATTGGCCCGAATGCGATGATTAGTTTCATGCTCGGTGTAGACTTGGCTATGGTGGAACTACTGCCCTGCCCTCCTTCTGGGCCAAAGCACACCTGGACAGGGGTCAGCGTACCCTGGGGCCGATTTAACACTGGAACTATAATGGTTCCCTGAGGAATGCCAAATGCAACACACAGCCTTAACTCCCACTGACTGCCTAACGGTCGGGCTGAAAACAAACAACGCTCAAATCTGTAGTGTGATCGCTCTCCATCTCCTCCTCACTCTCTCCCTTACCAGTCTATACTACCGTCACTGTTTTCTGAATGAGAGTATTGTGTAAAATGACAGTTGAGAGCTATATGGATGGTAGGGGAGTACGAGAGGCAGAGGGAACGACTCCAGGTTATTTATGCTTGATAGTTTTCTGCCCAACGTTGGTCAGTAATGCCAACCAATGGCTTTTCAAATGGGGGAGGGGGGGGGGGGGGTGAATGTGAGTATCATAAAGGCCAATGTGTGAGTGTGTACCCCACACACAGAATGGTGGCATGACCATGGCCTGCACCTGCCATCAGCATTTAAAAACATTTTTATAAGCACAAGTAAAATGTCCCTCCCCCAAAATGTCCCTTAACAAGAAATTAAGCCCCCCACACAATTTTGTCCTGGGATCACCACTCATGTTACTTTTGTAATGTGAAACCGAAATATATATATATGCCATATATATATTATATATATAATAATGGTGGGGGATAACTCACTGCCCGTAGAAGAGTCGTTGTTGAAGTCCAAGGCCTCCACAATCAACGTATAGGACCTCTGGAGAGAGAGAAGATTGATAAGACAGAGAGAGGTGTCAGATAAAAAAGCCACAGCTGCGTTAATCCTTTCACCCCTGGCTGATACAGGTTTACTTTTAGATTCCTTTCTGCATAGTTCCTGTTAACAGAGTTGGCTATAGGCTACTTCTTATTTAGCCTACTGTTTGAATTGACATAACATATTGGCAGAAATCTAAAGAATTGGGGAAGAGAAAGTCCCATCTGAGGTAATAACTGTTGTTAGATCTGGTATAACATTAATGCAGCGTGTACCTTTATCAATAAAAGAACATTTCATTATAGGCACACATTCACAGGGAATAGCGTAAATAGAGCCAAACTCCTTCCCATTCGTGAGCACACACACACCAGAGAGCCGCAAGCGAGTGGGTATGGTGGCGTTTAACGCCGTGTCTGTCCATTGGCCGTTCTCCATGTGTTGCAGATTAGAGAGAGCGCAGCAATCCCCCCCGAGGCGCCAGCAGCCCTCTGATCCGGGCGGGCTAAGCCACTCTCCCTTCCAGCAACACACCCCAAAATTAACCCACTGCTTTCTCCTCCCCGGATAGGGAGAGATCAAGAGTGGCGATAGAGCAAACCGCTGGCATTGTTTAAAAACCATCCTGGGTTCCTTTCCTTTATGTTCCCCTTCCAGTGCACTGTGAGTAGTTGTGTGGAGCGACTTGAGGGCGCTGTAATAGATAGAATAGAATGGTTTTGAGGTAGTGGGTTTGCATCTCTGCTGTGTGTGTGTGTGTGTGTGTGTGTAAAAGGCCATTTCAGTGTGTGTATACTTGTGTGTGCGCATCATGGGGACGGGGGGGGTCCATTATTTCGGCACCTCTTTGAAACTGTCTCTCTTAAGGCCCCCATCGCTCTCACCGGTATCGGATAACAGACAGCGGAGAGCCGTGGAGGGCTGGGCTCAGGGGGGAAGTGTGTGTGCCAAGAGTGTGTGTATGCGGGCCTTCATTCATTTGAGACTGTTGTGTACAGTATCATGAGTTTTCATCTGGGTGCATCATATATCGGTTTGTGTGCACGCGCAATTGTGTGTATGTGCGAGCTAATAAGTGTAAGTGCCTGCCGAATGCAAGTGTGTGTGTGTGTGTGGGTCCATACTTGGCTCCAGTCAGAGGGCCTCTCTCCACTCACGACACTCACTTGCCAACATTCACATGAGCACTCCTTGTATCACTTGTCAATGAAGCTCCAAAAATATGAGAGGGGGGAGGAAAGAGTGTGTGGTGGTGGAAACAGGGGGTGATGAGGGGTTGGGGTGGTCGGGGCAGACAGCTTGTTCTTTCCCTCCCTCTCCCTTGGAGGCATGCCCGGCCTCTTGTGTGGGGCTTATGGCCTTGCCACTTTGTCCCATTTAAACAAACACAACGCTGGTTCACTGGCACACATAGCCCTGCACAGCCTAGCAGCTAGCTACATTGTTCCATTGAATCACTGATCGTTATCTTATATGGATGTCAGTCTAATTACTGGTTATTACTCCGAGGAAATCCAGATGATGTCAAGATTTGGGGAAAACCACACAGCAGCGCCAACTGTGTGTGCAGCCATTTTGCTGCATTTTGCTGATTCGTGATCATAACCATTGAAATGGAGAGACGTGCTAAACAGTGGTAGCCAAGTCAACTCAACTTTCTCAAACTATCCAAAGCTTGGGAATTTCACAATTTAAAAAGCACTGTCCTTAAATAAACTCCAGTCAAAACTGTTATTTCCTCACAAATATCAAAGAAAAATTCTTTCAAAACATTTCCCCCTGCCAAACCCAGTCGGTTAGTACATGCCACCGGTCGACTGTGCCAACGTAATGTTTACCAAAACGGTAAATAGCAGCCAGGTAAGAAAGCAAAGCACACCATCCCTTCTTTCCCCAGACTAGTGGTGCCTTGCCCACTTTCTCCCCTACGTCACTCCCTCCTTCAACACGATTGAGTAATTTTGGAACGGTGCCCAACTACATGTTCCGTACCCAGTTTTGGTTGAGGACAGAGGCACGGCCGGGCGCTTTCGTTAGGCTGAGATAAGTGTGGGAAAAAGCAAGTGAAATGAGCAGACAAGCCTGGGCACGTCCAGGAAGGGAGTCAACAGGGTGAATAAGTGCCTGTGTTTTGCAGAGCAGTAGGAGCAAGGCTCACGCTATAGTGGCCTGATTGGCCTCTACCTATAAAGGGGAACTTTTGGGCGAAGGATAAAGTCATCGCTGCCCACATTGAATGAAACCAAAATTGAGGATTTTTTAAAATCATGCTCTATTCAACACCCCGGAAGCCCTTTATCAAAGGTCAACTGATACGAGGCCAGTTTCAGACACAGATTAAGCCTAGTCCTGGACTAAAAACACATTTAATGGAAATTCTGCATTGCAATCTTTTTTTTGGTCCAGGACTAGTCTTAAGTCGGTGTCTAGGAAACCAGTGTTTTGACATTTACAAGCTTTCAATGCTTCTCAAACATAAAAATGTCCAGTTTGACAAACACTAAAATGAAACTTCTACCTGGACGCGTTGTGCTGAAGATACAAGCAGGCTGTTCGGATTACCCTCACCTCATAAATCACTGTGCGCTTTTCAGTTTTGTACTGTCGGACCTCTCCCCCTTTATTAGGCATTCCCCCTGCCTCTCCTAAACACACACACACACACTAGGCCAGATGCAAGGTAGATGAGGCTTTAACGACAGTAAGGGAGATGGAGAGAAACAGAAAGAGATGGGGAAACAGAGGCAGACAGATGGATTGGAGAGATAAGAGAACGAGAGATGAGCGAGACTAGTATAATAATCCTTGCTGAGAAGTGAGAGCGAAAACCCCCCCAAAATGAACAGAGAAAGAAAAGCCAAGCATCAATGTTGGCTGAACTCCAGCCCGCTGTTTGACCATGGGGGGGGGGGGGGGGGTCTATCCCCACTGGCCTCTATCCTTCTCTAGGCTTTGGCTCTGGGGGCTGCTGGCTGGTAGAATAATAGGCCTACCGGCATTACGCGAGTAAGGCAACCGATGGGCCATAGGGGCCGAACTTCAAAATAATGGCAACTTCAGCACAACGGTTTAGTCTGGGAGCCGCCGAACGAACCGCGGCACTGCTGAGTCTACTGCTGCATCCTGTTGCTTACCCCCAGCCACATTATTCCCATCCTGGCCTCCCATTATCTCCCATAATCCTCGCTGCCAGCCCGAGGCTATTGTTCAGGCCCCCTCCTGTTAATATAAGCTGTCACTGCTTCTGTCTGGCTAGGGTCGTCAAGCCAGGGGCCGAGAGAGAGGAGAGAGAGTAGAGAGCTCCTCTCGCCAAGCTCTAAAAAGAATGAGAGGAGAACAGTGGCCTGTGTCACATGTGAGAGTTCAAAAAGGAGAGGGGGAAAATAGGGAGAATGTAAGTTCAACAACCGCAAGTAAGATGTTGTTGGCGATACTTTTGGCCATGGCAAGAGGCTGCCATTTGAGGGCCCAATAAACAGACTGACGCAGAGTGAGGTTGTCTTGGTTCGCCAGTGCCAATTTGGGGTCGGGGTTGTGGACATATAAAAACAGACCCAGGGCCACTCTAGCCTAGCCAAGCCTGGGGTGTATTTTTCACTAGGAACTAACAGAAGCAAACAGACCAACGTGGGGAGGGACGTACCTAAAATCATTCAATAAGAAACTAATTTTTGTTGCAAAATGTTTTCCGTAGTTAAATGTTTTTCTATGGTGTGCACTAATGAATACACCCCTGCTTCTTCGAAGTAAGGGTACGGTGACTGCTTCATTTAACACACCAGTTACTATAGGGTGGCAGGGTTAAAAAGATGGAATGTCTTGGGACCAGTCAAGCGCAACCGCCCAGGTTGACAAAGGGCGGTGGGGGAACAAGAGGCCTTTATACTGCCTGTGTTAAGGTCAGGGGCGAGGGTACACGCCCAGACCTTTGTGACTTAGGCCATGTCGACTGCCCCTATACAGTAGTGGCATCGTGTCCTAAACGCTGGCTGACTGTTCAGTTTATGAAATATTTGGGAATATTCCATACTCGGGAATCTCAAGTGTCCACACCTGTGCTAAACAGAACAAAATGCTGGCATAGTTCCAAAAGCCCCCTATTTCTAGGAATATACTCTTTACAATCGACTTAGAATTTATTTATTTTTTTTTTTTATCCAGATCCTGATTCTATATGAAAATCAATATAAATCCAACATCGCCCTTCCACAACACACATCATTTTTCACCCATTAGGTCTAGCCACGGAGAACACTGTAAGTAAAGGGTTTGGAGGGGGGAAAAAGCTGTCTCCATCATCCATGCCCCCCTTGCAGATGCTCTCCTCCCTCTCTTGCTCCCAGTTCCATTTCTCCCAGTGGGAGGCCTCGTTACCTAGCAACTCCCTCAAAACATCCAATCACTTCATCCCATTGATGACCTGGCACCTCTTCATTGAATGCTGATGAGGCACAGATTTACAATTCATACAAAACAGGGGTTATTGTACGACCACGAATTTAAGTGTGAAAAAAAAGCCAATTCCCCATTCAATATTTCATTAAGTTTGCCCCTGAGCTTGTCTTTGTTGTATTTCTGGGCAAACAATCTTGAGTAATTAACCAAATTGCTAGGTAGAAATTAGATGGAAAAGAAAATATGCAATAGGACAATGGCTTCTTAGCTAGGTCTTTTCATAGTGATATTGGAGCATGTCTAGAAAACCATTTGGGGGCCACATCCTTGTGTGTCCAAAACACATTTTGATGCTGCCAGGGCAACTTATCTGCATTGAAATAGCATCCGTCGACTTTGGTTGTCATGTTCTTAGGTCAACTATAGCCTAATCCTTGACAATAATTGCTGGGTACAACTAGCCTACCTCATTCAAGATGTTTCCTCTCAATAACTACAGTATAATCTCACAGAGCCACAGAAAAAAAATGAGCTCAAAACATGGATGGCTTCATGTCATGAACATTGTGGCATGGTAAAAAAAAAGAACGTACACGAGAACAGTCAACCAGAGGAAGAGGTATAGTTAAGTGAGTGAAGCCTCTGCTTCCTGGGAGCGCACTGTGTGTAAACGCCGTGGCTAGATAACCCAGCTGTTTTATTGCCTATTCTTGCACAAGCCATTGTTTGAGGCTCGGCTACTGGTCGCGCTCTTTAGGAAAAGACCATGGGGAATGAATCCCGTTTAGGCAGCGCGTCACTGGTAGAATGATGCGACGCTACAGCTCTTCGTAAACGATTAAACCTCTTTGCACTTGCCCATTTCGGTTTAACATTTCAGCCTATTCCCAATAACTATCGCATGAACACTAGTGATGAGTATTCAGACAGCGCAATCTTATGGACCACCTCACTTTATTCTCTGCCAATCTGACTGAACAATAATATACGGTTTTTTGTAAGAATAAGGTTACCCCCTAAAAAACTTTACCGTGTCTTGTGTCCCATGAACTTGCATTGTGTAAGCCTTGCCTGCCTCACATACTGACATTGACATATCCAAAAGTTACTTAATTTGCCCATCGTTTTTTGTAGTCTATTCATCTAAATTGCACTTTGCTGAGACAAAATATTTGAGGGTTCAAGTTCTCAGCAAACTCGAGCGCCCGAGTGGGAGAACGTGTTATATAAACATAACGACACAATCAACTCACCGGCCAAGCGAAGCTGAAAGGTAACACAATCCTCGACTTGTCACTCCTCGTGTTCCGCAAAGAAAAAGTATTCCCTCCGACCACGGGTGTTGAAGCCGTCCCGAAACTGCATGGGCCCGCCGAAGAGACCTTCAACTGGTACTCCTTTAGACACACTTTAAAATAGGTAGCACACTCATCCCTCGTGCATCTGCGATCTACGGCATTCCGAGATCCATCGCAGCACACACCAGTCTGCAGTTCGCCATTCACGTTCTGCATCGACACAATTTGCAATTCGAAGTGTCCTGATGCCACAGCCACCTGTTTTTTGGAATGAAATGTGCAACATTACTTCATTTGAATGAGTCTTGCCTTTTGATACCTTCCTTTCAAACTGTCAATCAACATGTATGCAAGCTTGAACATTTCCAACTGTAGAAGTAACGTTAGCTAACAGCTAAATAGAAGTACATAGCTGCAACAAATCGTATCAAGCTAAAGTAGGTAGATAACGTTACACGTTATCGTTTGTTAGCAACCTAATATCGACATTAGTTAAGTGTGTGATTTGTAGTTATTAACTTGCAACAAACTATTGCAAATAAACCCCCTTACTGTTATTTTACAGAGGCACGCGTTACTGCTTATTTTGGAACTTTGGAAAATCAAATTGATGGTGACATGAAAACATGCTTACGTTTTCTAGTGCATCCTCCTAAACGCACAAACCAGTTTTTGAAAATGTGCATGTTGAAAACTAAAATTAGAGCAATACTGTATGGGCAAAAGGTTAGAAATAGGCTTGAATATTAACGTACCTTAATCCACATGCATTGCAAGAAGACATGAATAGAAAAAGCAGCACAGCTTGAACTCGGTCTCAAAATCATGCCTTCTGTTTGATAGTGCCGTTTTGCTGCGAAACTAAAAGTCCGGCCGACCTACGGCTCTATATACTCCTCCGATTTGAACATGCACGAGTGGAGAACAACACCTTTTGAAAAGAGCATAGATTTCCAATGCAAAATGACCTGCCCCCTTGTCTCGCTTTTTTGTCCTTTCGACTATTGTTCTTTTTCTTCATATATTTCTGATCGCCTCTGATACAACAATTCCAACGAGCTAAGAAAACGCCGTCTGTGTCCGAATGACTGTCCCAGACTTTACAGCAAGTTCAGGGGAAGAGGGGGCGGGGGCAAATCAAGTTGCTGTTTAATATTCATAAGTAGGAGAGATTCCCTGAGATCGAAGCCACACCTAATGTTGAATATGTATGTCTGTCGTGCATCGTGTGTTTACTTCACAATCAACTGTGCAAGTGCGATCATGCATCATATTTTCAAATAAGTCCATAGAGCACACAGAAAAGTACTTAGCATTTGGTTCATTATTATACATTGAGAGTAAGCCTTGTGCAGTGAGCTTATTGATCTCCTGTAGTGTAAACCAATCTGGTGGTAATGAGCAAGATAGTTAATTATTTTGCTTTTATTGGTCAACATTTACTTATTCTAATGGAGCTACTAAACCTGACCAAGATGATACAATGATGTGAAAACCCCTTGATATCTCTGACAAGTACATGAGATATGTCCAACAAAATTCATGCATATTTTCAGGAAAGCCATTTGATGATGTAACCATCATCATCGTGTGTCTTATTGTCTTGTTTGACAAGGAACATGCCTGCATCCTCATACATCTACTGCCTATTTTCAGTGAGCTGAGATCCATATGATCCACATTAATATCGTATTATGTTGCGAATACCCCTATAGTTGACCCCACTGACACGGCCATTGTGGAGCCCAGTGACAAAGAAAGCCGAGCTATGTCTCGGACAGCTGTGTGGTATAAGGAGATTTGCTGTTTTTCTGTGGTTGTCCCACAAATGATGATTGAAAAACCAGGAGGATACCCGTGAGGGTAAGGGGAGACTTACCGCTGGGTCCACCTATTGCGGTGACTGTGAGAGCCCTTTTTCCAACGAAGTCGCTCCCTGTTCAAAATTTCAGCATGAAAATAATCACATAATGGGGAGTGCACTGGAGAGTGATGGGAAGGTGAAGGGGTGTAGTAGGGGGGTCATTGTATGAAATAGAGACAAAGGTGGGACAGTCTTTATTCTCAAATTAGAGCAGCTGGGCTCTTCCCCCTTAAAGAGCCCCATGAATAGATTATGGCCCCTTAACTCAATAGAGACAACCCCCTTTTTTCAAAAGAGAGACCCCCCCCTCTTTGCATTGGGGAAAGTGTCGCCTGGATAACTGCGTGACATTTACCCGACTACAACAACAGAGAAGGAGGGTTTAATGAGGCAAAGATAGGCCCCCAAATATTTTCAATGGATTAAGTCGATGGTTGTGGCCGAACGACGAACCTCTCTGCTCGTGCCTCGGTGATTCGGCTAAATCTGAAAAGGCAAGTGGGCTACTACTGCCTGCCTGCCGCCCGCAGGGATCAAATCTCTGCGACGGTTGTCATTTGTCCATTCACTCTGTTCTCAATCCTACTTAGGGAAAGGAGACAGCATGCGCTCTATGATCCTGATGAAAGCTTTGCTTCGCTCCTGGCAAAGAAGAAAGAGAAGCTCATTGGAGCAAAAGCCAGTGGTTAGGGGTTAAGCTGATATGGCGCCCACTTGCATCTGGTGTTTTGGGCCTTGCAGTGCCCCTTCGGTCTAGTCAATGTGCGAACAAAAGCACGATGAGAAAATTGTATCCAACGCAAGCATGTGCTACAACCAGAAGTCTGAATATACAGTATGACATGTCCATTGATTCTTTTGTCTTCAGGATTCTTTTACAAACCAGATCATTTTGACCCATGATGTAGATAGAGTGCCTCAGAATTTTGGGGTGCATGACTCCTGGGGACCTCAAATCCTCAACCTTATGTGCAATATGGTTGAGGATTTGAGGTTCCTGGGCGTCATACATCCCAAAAATCCGAGAGGCCACAAAGTATGGATGGTTTTGGGGTGGTACGGAGGTTTGAGAATTTAGCATTTTTCAAACACCTGAAACACCTTTTTTTCCTGCAATCTAGAGCCATAATCATTATGCTTAATTCTATGTATAAAAAAAACATGTTTAATTTTCTGAGTATCTCAACATACCACTTGAGCTGTCTGTATCCTCCTGACTGGAACCTAAATATGCTTCTCTGCATCTCTGCTAAAATCAAGGTAAAAGATTGAAGGAATGTGAGTCTTATACATTTAGGTATTGCTTGCTTTTCTAAAGTCTACCAACATTGACAGCAGGCATGCCAGCTAAGATAGTTTGACAAGCTAGCTACTCTAACTTCGTTGGTAGCTAGTTATGAGGTTGGGAGATTGGGAACCTATCTGGGCTATCTAAAGTCAACTTCATAATATTGCCAGGTGGCTAGTAGTATTACAGAGATAAAATGCATGTGCTGAGCACTTGTTGGCTGCTTTTCCTTCACTCTGCAGTCCAACTCATCCCAACCATCAAGGCAAATGGTGGCTACTTTGAAGAATCTCATATATTTTCATTTGTTTAACAAATTTTTTGGTAACTACATGATTCCATATGTGTTATTGATGTCTTTACTATTATTCTACAATGTAAAACATAGTAAAAATAAAGAAAAACCCTTGAATGAGTAGGTGTGTCCAAACCTTTGACTGGTACTGTATTATATATATATGCAGAAGTGTGTGGACACCCCTTCAAATTAGTGGATTTGGCTATTTCAGTCACACCCATTGCTGACAGGTGTAAAATGAAGCACACAGCCATGCACTCTCCATAGACAAACATTGGCAGTAGAATGGCCCATACTGAAGAGCTCAGTGATTTTCAACGTGGCACCATCATAAGATGCTACATTTCCAACAAGTCAGTTATTACATTTTCTGCCCTGCTAGAACTGCCCGGTCAACTCTAAGTGCTGTTATTGTGAAGTGGAATCATATAGGAGCAACAACGGCACAGCAATGAAGTGGTAGGCCACACAAGCTCAGAGAACGGGACCAATGAGTGCTGAAGCTCGTAGCGCGTAAAAATCGTCAGTCCTTGGATGCAACACTTACTACCGAGTTCCAAACTACCTCTGGAAGCAATGTCAGCACAAGAACTGTTCCGTCAGCTGGAGCAGTGGAAATGCATTTTCTGGAGTGATTAATCACGCTTCACCATCTAGCAGTCCAATGGACTACTCTTGGTTTGGCGGATACCAGGAGAACGCTACCTGCTCCAATGCTTAGTAATAACTGTAAAGTTTGGTGGAGAAAGAGTAATGGTCTGCGGCTGTTTTTCATGGTTCGGGCTAGGCCCCTTAGTTCCAGTGAAGGGAAATCTTAATGCTACAACATACAATGACATTTTAGACGATTCTGTGCTTCCAACTTTGTGGCAACAGTTTGGGGAAAGCCCTTTCCTGTTTCAGCATGACAATGTCCCAGTGCACAAAGCGAGGTCCATACAGAAATGGTGTGGAAGAAGTTGACTGGCCTGTACAGAGCCCTGACCTTAACTCCATCGAACACCTTTGGGATGAATTGAAACACTGACTGATATATATATGTATGTATGTGTGTGTATATACACTACATGACCAAAAGTATGTGGACACCTGCTCGTTAAACATCTCATTCCAAAATCATGGGCATTAATATAGAGTTGGTCCCCCTTTTGCTACTATAACACCCTCCCTCCACTCTTCTGGGAAGGCTTTCCACTAGATGTTGGAACATTGCTGCAGGGACTTGCTTCCAATCAGCCACAAGAGCTTTAGTGAGGTCGGGCACTGATGTGGGCGATTAGGCCTGTCTCGTCTAGAATGCCATTGTATGCTGTAGCATTACGATTTCCCTTCACTGGAACTAAGGAGCCTAGCCCGAACCATGAAAAACAGCCTCAAACCATTATTTCTCCTCTACCAAACTTTACAATTGGCACTATGCATTTGGGCAGGTAGCATTCTCCTGGCATCTGTCAAACACAGATACGTCCATCAGACTGCCAGTTGGTGAATCGAGATTCATCGTTTCAACTGCTCCAGAGTACAATGGAGGCGAGCTTTACACCACTCCAGCCGACGCTTGGCATGGCGCGTGGTGATCTTAGGCTTGTGTGCGGCTGCCCGGCTATGGAAACCCATTTCATGAAGCTCACAACTAACAGTTTTTGTGCTGAAGTTGCTTCCAGAGACAGTTTGGAACTCGGTAGTGAGTGTTGCAGACTATTTTTTACGCGCTACGCACTTCAGCACTCAGAGATCCCGTTCCCTGAGCTTGTGTGGCTATATATAAAACAATGGATGCACCTCAATAGTGTTGTTGCTTGCTCTCCTCATCTCTTCTCCTTAATCTGCACTTCATCCACAATATGGAGGGTGACTTTCACGTAGTTCCTTTCATTCACCCTCAATTTCCCCTTAGTGATGATGAAAGAAAGGAGACGAGGAGAGGATGCCACTTCAGACTATTGAGATGCATGCAGCCAGTGTGTAGCACAGGGGGGAGCGGAAGGTAGTTGTGGTTGCTTTTAGATGGCTCCATTACGTGTGTGGCTTTACGAGCTGAGAGAGAGACTAAGGCAGGATGGTGTAGGAGGAGATTTTCTTCTGAGCAGTTGTTAAACAAGTTGTGTAACCCTTTGTTACCGTACTTATGCTTCTCCGGTCAAGGTGTCTCATCATAACATTGTACAGGATTGTGCAAAAAGGTTTGCCAATTCCAAATATACCAACCAATAAGCTTCAGAAATGGCTTGGGCTACTTCCCACATGACATTTACGTAATTTAGCTGACACTCTTTATCCAGAGCGACTTACAGGAGCAATTAGGGTTAAGTGCCTTGCTCAAGGGCACATAGACACATTTTTCACCTCGTCGGCTCAGGGATTCTAGCCAGAGATCTTTTGTTTACTGGCCCAACATTCTTAACTGCTAGGCTACCTGCCACCCACAGCACACTAATCCCAGACCTACGAAATGTTCGGGTTTCATGTGCTGTCTGTCCAATATAGAGCTCACCAGTTTGTGGTCGTAAAAAACGGAAATGAGTTACCTCTGGTTTGTTCAGCCATTTCTATGGGGGAAATGAATGGGGAAAGAATAGGGTTTGGTATAAATGCCGAAAATAAGGTCTGAGGTTAACACAGGCTTAGGAGATATGTTTTGTCCTATGAGATAATATCAGTGGGTTATGAAGCCTTTATGTGCTTTATGTCCTTTTTCTGCGGACATAAATGCTTCAGAATTCACAAAAAGGGAAGTTAGCTGATTAAGATGATCTCATAGAACAACATGTATAAGATCTCTTAAGACTGTGTTTACCAAAGACCTGTTTTTTGGCATTTTTCCAAAAACCCTCCATAAACTCTATTCATTTCCACATAGGTTTTGTCCAACGAACCATGGTGGAGTTAGAGCATACAAAAATTCACTACTACTATTGCTCTCTATTCACCTTCCTTACCCCACGGTTCAAATAACAAGGGGGCTAGGCACCCCCATAGCAAATCACCCCCCCCCCATAACAATTTAAATATCATTGTTGGCCACCTCCCAAATTGTCAAAGATATCTACCTCCCCCAAGAGAAGTACTCTCAAGAGAGGGAGCACACCCTCAAGTCTATTTTTAACTATTCTCCTTACTTACACCACCCCCAGGTGGTGGTGTGTAAAGATACCTTATTGTCATACATCGCTAGACGGACAATATCATTGATGGGCTTTCTTCTTTTTGCAAACGACTAAAGCCTTGCCACTGCTGACTTTAATGCTCAAATCAGTTTTGTCTTCAAATCTGTTTGGGACTACTGACTGTCCAAACAGCAGTTACAAGTGGCCAAATCGGGTTTGTGTGTGTTCAGACAGCAGTCATTTGCTGACACGGATACGCTAGTTGTCATAGAAATGACAGGTCTGTGTGCAGTGGGGTAGGCTGATTGGTGGTGGTGCTTCCTATCACTCAGAAGTTATGTGGCAAGCTAAGGTGACAAAAATGCCTGTCATGGACATTTCCTAGTTGCTTTGAATGTTCAAAATCATAGGGTAAGAACACTTTGAAAGCCTTAAAGGATAAGATGATCCAACTTTCAAAACAAGTCATTTTCAGCTAGCCACAGCAGTCAACTAGCTAGCTAGGTAGAGGTTTAGCTTTCTAGCACATTCACTAATTTGTTTGTAAACAATTAACAAGCTAGTTAGCTACAATGTCATGTTCTTGTCAAACTGTCAACAGAGGAGCTAGCAAGCAACAAGATATGCCGAATAACAGTATAAAAACCACTTCAGGGTAAATAAATCAGATTTGACCGCCACATGGTCAGGAATCAGATTTCTATCTGACTTCAAACCGCCTTTATAGGTGCTTTGAAATGTGGCTTGAAATATCAGATTCCATGTGCTTTTTGGATGCTCAGACTGCAGGAAAAATAACAGATTTGAATCAGATATACAAATAGGATTTGAGTCACTTCAAACTGCCTAATGTGAACACAGAGTCTCACTCCCATAACTCAAGTCTCCTACTGATGACTCACACTCTTTGCAGCAACTGCCTGTCCTATTGGTCACCTTCCTCTTTGTTTAGTCATCCCTCTCTCCCACCCTTCCTTACACACTTTAGGGTGGATTAACAAGTGTTGTTTTACTGTATTTGAAAGGTCACGAATTCGCCACTTATTATGTCCGTGTGTGTCTGGTCTCGTTTTTATGAACAGTCAATAAGAATGCTGTCCTTTTTGTCTCTTCCACTAGGCATTAGGCCTGCCAATTTCATGATTTAGTTTGTTTTCATTGCAGTTGCCCTTGTTGCAACAGAGTGGACATTTTCTGTAAATCTGCAATGAAGTGGGCCGCCACACATTTTTGAAGTTTGGACATCAGGTCTATTACTTTCTAATTCTCTGCTGCCCAGTGCTTTCTGTATTTTGGCCCAGTTTTCCACACTGTATTTTTTTTCTCTCTCTATCTCCTCCCTCTGTCCCCACCCCCAGATGAGACAGCGCTACGTTCTAAGAACTGAGCAGCGCAGCCGGCTCTGTCCATAAATAAATGACTGATTCTCTCTACACTAAGGTCAAACACTTTGGCTGTGTGAAAAGTTCCCACGCTTTCCCACTTCACTTCTCTGCCTACAACGTCAGTGTCACTCCCTCCCGTAGGGAGGTGGCTGTTGGTTGCGAAACGGCGGCTCTACAGGTGGGTTAATCAGCTACCAATGTAATGTTCCAGCCTGCACCGCATCAATGATTCATTCGGTTACTGGTTCACGAAGCCAACACACTTTCTCAGGATAGCCAGACAGATTGTCCAATAAGAAAGCCAGGGGTGATGGCTGAATGGCTGACTTCATTTGGAAATCATTGTGTAGTCTTAATGTGGTCTGTCGTCAGTACTGTAGTATGTAGGTTGTGCATCACATGCAAGTCAAACAAATGCATTCCTCAAGTAGTCATTCATGTAGTCATGAATTGACCAGAGGGTGTATAGTATTCAAACAACTTTTGATACACTTTATTGACCATAGTAGCGTATCTTTAGATAATTTAAATGTTATCAATGCTTGAAGGGGGTTATGTTAGTTTAGCTAGCATTGGCATTCAGAGTATCTGCTTTCAATTACATGTTGTGAGTCGTGTGTTTACTGACAGGGACACTGGCTGCTCATCTGGATTGACCATTAGGTACTTTGTTGGAACTGCACAGGTTAACCTCTGCCTGTTGCGGGATGAAAGGTGTCTCTTTGTGCACAGGACTTTGGGTCATTGGCTTTTTCAGTCCACTCTCAATGTGATGATAAAGGTCACATAATTCTGCCATTTCTCAGACAGGCCTACTATCCAATATAACAGGAATTTAGGCAACCCAGGCTTAATTTCCCATATAAAAACAGTAGTACTGTGTATTTGCAATGCTAAAATGAGACCCCAAAATGTTTCAGTTCAGATAGTGTGTTCTAAGTTAATCTAGCCAGCCCTCCTTTAGAAGAAAACTTCAAGCTCTGTCTTTTTTTGGCAGGGCTAACCAATATGCCAGTGTTTACTGACAAATGCAGAGAGAGCCCTCGAGTCTGTTTGAAAGGAATGCAATTAAACTAAGCTCCTTCGTTGTTTTGTCAAATTAAGTTGCTTGGCAGGAGCACCCATCGGTAAATAGCATTCTTATGACAAAGGGTTTCCCTTTTTGGTTCACTCTAGATTTATCGTAGTCATTTGAGGAATCATAGTGGGTAGCTAAAGAATGGTGCCAGGGCATTCCAGGACTTCAATAATAATGAGGTGTCAACTACCTGGCTCAATGTAACACAGAGAATGTATATAAAATTGTCTGTTTAATGACAAAACTTTGTATAACATAGTACTCTGGTTTCGCGGTTGTATTGGTGCAGTATAAATAGAGGCAAGTATGTTTACTGACAACACTCCATATAAAAGAACACTATGCGTCTCAAATGGCACTCTATTCCATATATAGTGCACTACTTTTGACCAGGGCCCAAAGGGCTTTAGTAGTGCACTATAAGTATAGAGAATAGGGTGCTATTTGGGACGTAGTCTCTCCTTTTCTGGTTGTATTGGTACAGTATAAAAAGAGGCAAGGGAGGGGTTTCCTTGGTATGCATTCTTATGAATTGACTAATTATTTAAACAAATGAATTATAAACATGAATAAAAACATGGTCATTATAGATAAACCACACAATATACACCTCTGTTATTGACTCCATTCCAGGCATTACTATGAGCTGTCCTCCCCTCAGCAGCCTCCACTGGTGTGACTGCACATGAGCCATATCTCTTCATTAACGATCACCCAGCCCCGTATGAATGAATTACGTTTAATGAGTTACAAAGTCATTACAGGCCTTGGAAGACATCCCTTTTGATGCTTTGTTCCCGCAGCTCTGAGAGATGACACAGTCATTAACATGCTCCTTGTTTGGATCTCTACCTCAATAGGCTCCAATACGTAACTAATGAGGGCGTGTACGGGGGGGAGGCCCCATCTGGCATTCCGAGCACTGTTGTCTTACTCTGCTTTGGTCCAGATAGACCATTTACCAACAAGGAAGGGGACTCCGAACATTTTTTGAATTGAAATCCAGTGTTAGTTGCTCTATCCATCCCCCCAAAATGTAAGATAAAACCAAATCCACCCCAAAGGACATTTGGTGGGGACCCACTCCACCCCCAATCTAGATTTGCATATAACCAGATACCTAAAATCTCAGGTATTAGGCATTGGAGTCCAATCTCCCACTGCCCTGCTCAACTCAGTTTATAATTCCATAAATTTTTGACAAACCTGCCATTGCATAATGTTGAGCTAAGCATCAACCATTTTGCATTGTGGCAAAGTGATCAGGTGATTCAATTGGTTGGTTTGAAGAGTAGTTTATTGAAGGTATTCTTTAGCTTTTCTGTTCTCATTGTAATGAACATGAAGGGAGACAGAGAACTGATTTCAAGCGTGGAGGTGCAGCAGGTGTTTATTGCAAAGGACCACAGGAGGAGGCAGGCGGCTGGGTCCAGGGGCAGGCAGAAGGTCGTACACAGGGGGTCCAAAAGGGTAACAGTACAGGCAGGGAAAAGGCTAGTAACGTAGTCCGGGAGATCAGGCAATAGGTAGATAACAGGAAAACCGATAGGCTAAAGTACAGGCAGGGAATAGGCATCATTAGTGAGGCAGGCAAAAACTATCATACACGGGAGGAGTAAATCACAGGAAACCCAGCGCGCTGAAAGCCGTGTGTCACAAAAAAAACAATACCTCACATTGATGTGGTGCAAAGAACTGAACTAAATAGTGTGTGATAATGACATACAGGTGTGTGAACAGGTGATTAGAATTCAGGTGACTGGGATCTGGAGAGTGAGCTGTGTTCAAGAGATCTAGGTGTTTGAGAGTGTGGGCTGGAAAGTGAGCTGCGTTCAGGGGATCTACGTGTTTGAGGTTGTGAGTTGGAAGCAGACGTTACACTCATTGTGCAAAGAAGTTTACCTTACATTGTGTTATTTTCTCTCATCTGACAAAAGGAGATCCAAATGAGATAATGAATATTAATTAGTCATATGCAAATTTCACAACACTGAAATCGCTACTAAGCTGCTGTATGACTGTTTGCCACTGGCGTGTAAAAGCCTTATTTGTGCATGGAGCAGAATTCATGACACACAGAGTAATACATCTCCGAATATTGATGAGTAATTATGTGAATGTTTATGTTGTCAAAAGGGTTTATTCGCTGGAAGTTATTCTGTCAAATCAAATCAAAGTTTATTTGTCACATGCGCCGAATACAACAGGTGTAAACCTTACAGTGAAATGCTTACTTACAGGCTCTAACCAATGGTGCTAAGCACCATTGGTTAGGAGACCGTAAAACGGCGGCCATCTCCTCCAGCGCCATCTTGTCCCAAGCATGTGTGTTTCATAGTGTGTGACATCAGTCCCTCTTGGTTTAGCTTGCTCAATAACAGAGGGAGATTGTTTGAATGTCTGGTGACAAATGTGCCTGGGGCCACTTGAATTAGCTACAATGTCTTCAGAAAGTATTCATACCGCTTAACTTATTCCACATTTTGTTTTGTTACAGCCTGAATTCAAAATAGATTAAGTTGATTATTTTTCTCACCCATCTACACACAATACCCCATAATAAAAAAAGTGAAAACATGTTTTTAGAAATGTTTGCACATTTATTGAAAATGGAATACAGAAATATCTATTTTACATAAGTATTCACTCCCCTGAGTCAATTCTTTGTAGGAGCACCAATGGCAGTGATTACAGCTGTGAGTCTTTCTGGGTAAGTCACTAAGAGCTTTCCACACCTGGATTGTTCAACATTTGACCACTGTTCTTTAAAATATTCTTCAAGCTCTGTCAAATCGGTTGTTGATCATTGCTAGACAACCATTTTCAGGTCTTGCCATAGATTTTCAAGTAGATTTAAGACAAAACGGTAACTCGGCCACTCAGAAACATTCACTGTCTTCTTGGTAAGAAACTCCCGTTTAGATTTGTCTTTGTGTTTTAGATTATTATCCTGCTGAAATGTGAATTCATCTCCCATGGTCTGGTGGAAAGCAGACTGAACTAGGTTTTCCTCTAGGATTTTGCCTGTGCTTAGCTCCATTCTGTTTATTTTTTATCCTGAAAAACTCATCAGTCATTAACGATTACAAGCATACCCATAACATTGTGCAACCACCACTATGCTTGAAAATATGTAGATTGGTACTCAGTAATCTGTTGGATTGGATTTGCCCCAAATATAAAACTTTGCATTCAGGACAAAAAATGTATTGCTTTGCCAATTGTTTTACAGTATTACTTGAGTGCCTTGTTGCAAACAGGATGCATGTTTTGGAATATTTGTATTCTTTGTAGGGTTTCCTCTTTTCACACAGTCAATTAGGTTAGTATTGTGGAGTACCTACAATGTTGTTGATCAGTTTTCTCCAATCACAGCCATTAAACTCTGTAAAGGTTATTTGTCACATGCGCCGAATACAACACCTTACAGTGAAATGCTTACTTACGAGACCTTAACCAACAATGCAATTCAAGAAATAGAGTTAATAAAATATTTACTAAATAAACTAAAGTACTGTATATATATTTTGGGGAATCAATCAAAAAGTAACACTTTAAATTTACAGAACAATAACGCAAAACATGACTTAGTACTTGGTAGCAAAACCCTTGTTAGCAATCACAGAGGTAAGACATTTCTTGTAGTTGGCCACCAGGTTTGCACACATCTCAGGAGGGATTTTGTCCCACTTCTCTTTGCAGATCTTCTCCAAGTCATTAAGTTTTCGAGGCTGACATTTGGCAACTCGAACCTTCAGCTCCCTCCACAGATTTTCTATGGGATTAAGGTCTGGAGACTGGCTAGGCCACTCCAGGACCTTAATGTGCTTCTTCTTGAGCCACTCCTTGTTGCCTTGACCATGTGTTTTGGGTCATTGTCATGCTGGATTTGACGGTACATGGCCCCGTCCATCGTCCCTTTGATGCAGTGAAGTTGTTCTGTCTCCTTAGCAGAAAAACCCCCAAAGCATAATGTTTCCACCTCCATGTTTGACTTTGGGGATGGTGTTCTTGGTGTCATAGGCAGCATTCCTCTTCCTCCAAACACAGCGAGTTGAGTTGATGCAAAAGAGCTCCATTTTGGTCTCATCTGACCATAACACTTTAACCCAGTTGTCCTCTGAATCATTCAGATGTTCATTGGCAAACTTCAGACCGGCAAGTATATGTGCTTTCTTGAGCAGGGGGACATTGCGGGCGCTGCAGGATTTCAGTCCTTCACGGCGTAGTGTGTTACCAATTGTTTTCTTGGTGACTATGGTCCCAGCTACCTTGAGATCATTGACAAGATCCTCCCGTGTAGTTCTGGGCTGATTCCTCACCGTTCTCATGATCATTGCAACTCCACGAGGTGAGATCTTGCATGGAGCCCCAGGCCGAGGGAGAATGACAGTTCATTTGTGTTTCTTCCATTTGCGAATAATCGCACCAGCTGTTGTCACCTTCTCACCAAGCTGCTTCGCGATGGTCTTGTAGCCCATTCCAGCCTTGTATAGGTCTACAATCTTGTCCCTGACATCCTTGGAGAGCTCTTTGGTCTTGGCCGTGGTTGACAGTTTGGAATCTGATTGATTGATTGCTTCTGTGGACAGGTGTTTTTATACAGGTAACAAACTGAGATTGGGAGCACTCCCTTTAAGAGTGTGCTCCTAATCTCAGCTCGTTACCTGTATAAAAGACACCTGGGAGCCAAAAATCTTTCTGATTGAGAGGGGGTCAAATACTTATTTCCCTCATTAAAATGCAAATCAATTTATAACATTTTTGACATGCGTTTTTCTGGATTTTTTTGTTGTTATTCTGTCCCTCACTGTTCAAATAAACCTACCATTAAAATTATAGACTGATAATTTCTTTGTCAGTGTACAAAACAGCAGGGGATCAAATACTTTTTTCCCTCACTGTATGTTGACTTAAACTGGGATATGCTTAACACCCCGGCCGTCCTACTATCTAAACCAGATGCCCTCAATCTCACACAAATGATCATGGAACACACCAGGTACAACCCTAAATCCGTAAACACGGTCACCCTCATAGATATCATCCTGACCAACCTTCCCTCTAAATACACCTCTGCTGTCATCAACCAGGATCTCAGCGATCACTACCTCATTGCCTGCATCTGTGATGGGTCCGCGGTCAAACGACCACCCCTCATCACCGTCAAACGCTCCCTAAAAGACTTCAGCGAGCAGGCCTTTCTAATCGACCTGGCCCGGGTATCCTGGAAGGATATTGACCTCATTCCGTCAGTAGAGGATGCCTGGTTATTCTTCTAAAGTGCTTTCCTCACCATCTTAAATAAGCATGCCCCATTCAAAAATAATTGAACTAAGAACAGATATAGCCCTTGGTTCACTCCAGACCTGACTGCCCTTGACCAGTACAAAAACATCCTGTGGCGTACTGCATTAGCATCGAATAGCGCCCGCGATATGCAACTTTGCAGGGAAGTTAGGACCCAAAATACACAGGCAGTTGGGAAAGCAAAGGCTAGCTTTTTCAAACAGAAATTTGCATCCTGTAGCACAAACTCAAAAAAGTTCTGATACACTATAAAGTCCATGGAGAATAAGAGCACCTCCTCCCAGCTGCCCACTGCACCGAGGCTAGGAAACACTGTCACCACCGATAAATCTACGATAATAGAGAATTTCAATAAGCATTTTTCTAAGGCTGGCCATGCTTTCCGCCTGTCTGCCCCTGCCCCGGTCAACAGCTCTGCACACCCCACAGCAACTTGCCCAAGCCTCACCATTTCTCCTTTACCCAAATCCAGATAGCTGATGTTCTGAAAGAGCTGAAAAATCTGGAAGTCTACAAATTTGCTGGGCTAGACCATCTGGACCCTCTCTTTCTAAAATTATCTGCTGCAATTGTTGCAACCCCTATTTACTAGCCTGTTCAACCTCTCTTTCGTATCGTGTGAGATCCCCAAAGATTGGAATGCTGCCGCGGTCATCCCCCTCTTCAAAGGGGGAGACACTCAGACCCAAACTGTTGCAGACCTAAACTCAGCAAAAAAAAGAAATGGCCCTTTATCAGGACCTGGTCCCTGCGTGAACATGCCTTAGGCATGCTGCAAGGAGGCATGAGGACTGCAGATGTGGCCAAGGCAATAAATTGCAATGTCCGTACTGTGAGACGCCTAAGACAGCGCTACAGGGAGACAGGGTGGGCAGCTGATCTCCCTCACTGTGGCAGACCACGTGTAACAACACATGCACAGGATCAGTACATCTGAACATCACATCTGCGGGACCGATACAGGATGGCAACAACAACTGCCCGAGTTACACCAGGAACGCACAATCCCTCCATCAGTGCTCAGACTGTCCGCAATAGGGTGAGAGAGGCTGGACTGAGGGCTTGTAGGCCTGTTGTATGGCAGGTCCTCACCAGACATCACCGGCAACAACGTCGCCTATGGGCACAAACCCACCGTCGCTGGACCAGCCAGGACTGCCAAAAAGTGCTCTTCACTGACGAGTCGCAGTTTTGTCTCACCAGGGGTGATGGTCGGATTCGCGTTTATCATCGGAGGAATGAACGTTACACCGAGGCTTGAGCAGGATCGATTTGGAGGTGGATGTTCCGTCACGGTCTGGGGCAGTGTGTGTTAGAGCATCATCGGACTGAGCTTGTTGTCATTGCAGGCAATCTCAACACTATGCGTTACAGGGAAGACATCCTCCTCCCTCATGCGGTACCCTTCCTGCAGGCTCATCCTGACATGACCCTCCAGCATGACAATGCCACCAGCCATACTGCTCATTTTGTGCGTGATTTCCTGCAAGACAGGAATGGCAGTGTCTGCCATGGCCAGCGAAGAGCCCGGATCTCAATTCCATTGAGCACGTCTGGGACCTGTTGGATCGGAAGGTGAGGGCATGGGCCATTCCCCCAGAAATGTCCGGGAACTTGCAGGTGCCTTGGTGGAAGAATGGGGTAATATCTCACAGCAAGAACTGGCAAATATGGTGCAGTCCATGAGGAGGAGATGCACTGCAGTACTTAATGCAGCTGGTGGTCACACCCGATACTGACTGTTACTTTTGATTTGGTCCCCCCCTTTGTTCAGGGACACATTATTCAATTTCTGTTAGTCACAAGTTTGTGGAACTCGTTGTTGAATCTTGTAATGTTCATACAAATATTTACACATGTTAAGTTTGCTGAAAACCAACGCAGTTGACAGTGAGAGGACATTTATTTTTTTGCTGAGTTTATATCTATCCTACTTTGCCTTTCTAAAATGTTCGAAAGCAAAGTTAACAAACAGATCACCGACCATTTCGAATCCCACCGGACCTTCTCCGCTATGCAATCTGGTTCCCGAGCTGGTCATGGGTGCACCTCAGCCATGCTAAACGATATCATAACTGCCATCGATAAAAGACAGTACTGTGGAGCCGTCTTCATCGACCTGGCCAAGGCTTTCGCCTCTGGCAATCACCACATTCTTATCGGCAGACTCAACAGCCTTGGTTTCTCAAATGACTGCCTCGCCTGGTTCACCAACTACTTCTCAGATAGAGTTCATATCGGAGGGCCTGTTTTCCGGACCTCTGGCAGTCTCTATGGGGGTGCCACAGGGTTTAATTCTTCTTCTATGTATACATCATTGATGTTGCTCTTGCTGCTGGTGATTCTCTGATCCACCTCTACGCAGACGACACCATTTTGTATACATTTGGCCCTTCTTTGGACACTGTGTTAACAAACCTCCAGACGAGCTTTAATGCCATACAACACTCCTTCCGTGGCCTCCAACTGCTCTTAAATGCAAGTAAAACTAAATGTATGCTCTTCAACCGATCGCTGCCCGCACCCGCCCGCCCGTCTAGCATCACTACTCTGGACGGTTCTAACTTATGTGGAAAACTATAAATACCTAGGTGTCTGGTTAGACTATAAACTCTCCTACTAGATTCACATTAATCTCTCCAATCCAAAATTGAATCTAGAATCAGCGTCCTTTTTCGCAAGAAAGCATCCTTCACTCATGCTGCCACTCACTCATGCTGCCAACATACCCTCGTAAAACTGACTATCCTAGCCATCCTTGAGTTCGACGATGTCATTTACAAAATAGCCTCCAACACTCTACTCAGCAAATTGGATGTAGTCTATCACAGTGCCATCCGTTTTGTCATCAAAGCCCCATATACTACCCACCACTGCAACCTGTATGCTCTCGTTGGCTGGCCCTCGCTTCATATTCATTGCCAAGCCCACTGTATTCAGGTCATCTATAAGTCTTTGCTAGGTAAAGCCCCGCATTATCTCAGCTCACTGGTCACCATAGCAGCACTCCAGCAGGTATATTTCACTGGTCATCCCCAAAGCCAACTCCTCCTTTGGCTGTCCTTTCCTTCCAGTTCTCTGCCTCCAATGACTGAAATGAATTGCAAAAATCACTGAAGCTGGAGTCTTATTTGTCCCTCACTAACTTTAAGCATCAGCTGTCAGAGCAGCTTACCGATCATTGCACCTGTACCTAGCCCATCTATAAATAGCCCTCCCAACTTCCTCATCCCCATATTTATTTTTTGCTCCTTTGCACCCCAGTATTTCTACTTGCACATTCATCTTCTGCACATCTATCACTCCAGTGTTTAATTGCTCATTGTAATTATTTCACCACTATGGCTATTTATTGCCTTACCTCCCTAATCTTACTACATTTGCACACACTATATAGACTTTTCTATTGTGTAATTGACTGTATGTTTGTTTATCCCATGTGTAACCCATGTGTTGTTTGTCGCACTGCTTTGCTTTATCTTGGCCAGGTCGCAGTTGTAAATGAGAACTTATTCTCAACTGGCCTACCTGGTTAAATACATGTGAAATAAAAAAATAAAAAGATCCAACGTCTGTAATACTTGAATGAAATGGAGCTTAATCCATTTTGTTGAGGTTATCTTTCTCTCGTGGCAGTGTCTCTCAAATCGGCCTTGTCAATGTATTTCAATCAACAATCTCATGTGGATGACTGAGTCTTCCCATAATATAAGCCCTGGATGTGGTGGCATTACCTAATAGAGTTGCAATCGACTGTAAATGTCTTAAGGGTCTTTAAGGTGTGCCAATGTGAGATAGAGAGATAAAGGTAGAGAGCAATATTCTTAGCCAACATGTGGCTTCTCATTTCAAGAGATAAGGAGGCCCTCAAGGAGTGCCGTTCTCTGATATACTCTTTCCCCTACCAACCTCTCTCCTCGCCTGACGCCACCATTACGGGTTTTCCTACTCTATAGTCGATACGGAGAGACATTCGGCGAGGGAACGGAGGGGGGGGGGGGGGGGGGGGGTCATGAAACAACATGCCCCCTCTCTGCTTCCCCGCGCTGCACCGTGAAGAATCACATGATCAACCATCCACTTGTATAGGAACCTGGTACGGCTACACATTACCGCGGCTTGGTCATTCCAGCAAGAGAGTTGAGTGGAGAGTCAATGAAAAAAATGAAGGGTTTTAATGTGATGTCGTATTATCGGAACCGATTCAAAGTGCAGGAGTTGTTCATTGTCTTGAGCCAATAAAATAACAAGATCAGGGAATCTCTTGAGTTTGACTCCCCGGAAATACTAGATAAAATTCCCATATGAGTGGTGGAGCATTACTAGTTCAGACTTGAATAGGGATGGTCGACCTTGTTCCTCCATTCGTACAAACTGGAGAGCTGCATGGATAGACGGAAAACCACCAGCGGTGTCGTGCTATGTTTTTAGATGAAGGAGCGCATTTTTAAAAAAAAGTTTATTTTATAATTTCTCAATCAACGTTTGTACTGATGGATGTAGCCTATTGAATATCATTGTAGGATAGAACCCATGTATAAAATTCCAAGAAAATGTTATATTTTTAATATCCTCAAACAACAAATTAGGCATACCTCACTCATCTAAATAGGCCATCTTCACTGTCAATCGTGAATGATAATTCTTCATGTTTTACCGGTGAAATGTCCAAACTGCAAGCCTGCCAATCATTTGATCTCAATCAGTTTTATGGGAATATGCCTTTAGATCTTCTTGAATTACTGTTTCGTGACCAGATGGTCTTAACAAACTATTAGCCTTTCTTATAGGCTTCTTTTGTTTCAATCTTTTTGTTTCAATCTAAGCATATATCCTGCCTATTGGCATGCGGTGTTGAGTTTTGGCGCAGGATTTTTGTTGTTGTTGACTATTCAGCTTCAGATAAGAAATGACTGAGGAGGTGTTTTTGGTGTAACATATTATAGGCCTACTACATATATGCTGTTATATTCGGTTCTGTTAGGCTATGTAAAATACTAATGAATCATTATGTGGTCTTGCGAGATGTTGATTCAGTTTTGATCTAACATTAGGCCTACTAAATGAGCACCATTGTGAGTAGTGATAATATTATATTTGTAATATAATCATAAGTGGTGAATATGACTATTAGGCGTAGGCAAACAGATCTTGACGAGGGTTATTTTAAGCAAATTGAGCGCCCTTCGCATAGTGGTGCTGAATGGACAGCACCGCAACCAAGTGGTCACACTATCGTTCTGGGTTCCACTGCGCAAGACGGGACCCGTGGAGTTTTATGAACTACAAGGCAGACAAGCAGTGAATTTGGATCCTAGATCTCGTTGGGGTGATGATAAGGTTCATGCGGTGGATCAGTTTGTCTGCATACGCAATAGAGGTGGTGCGTTTCTATAAGCTAAGCACTCAGACAGTAGGGCGAGTTGAAGTGCGTCGTACGTGAGCCCTAAATTCATAACAAACTGTTTTGAGGACAGACATTTTTGCAACTCTTAGTAGAGTTTTCTGTCTGTGACTGTTCTTGTTACATCAGATTTGGCCTGCTCAAAGTGGTCAAGAGTCCAACCGATGGGCTTCTGCAGTCTGCACACATGCCTACAGCTATTTAACATATGCGCCACCGCCAGAGAGAGAGAAGACAAGGAAGAAACCACCATTTACCTACCTATAGGTTGCTATAGCCTACATATTTCATTTGTTTGTAATTTTCATGGAATTTTTGTGGTAATTAAATATTGTTTATGTATAATTTATCTGAATACATTTCTCAGAGATATTTTTACCAGCTCTGTGTAGTCTCAAATTGAAAAAGGTGAGGGGAGCACCGCTCCCCCAAGCTATGGCAGCACTACATCTCTGAAAACCACATTGGCCGTTTGATTGCATATGACAAACCTAAGAGGCGGGGATGTGTGTATAGTTGAGAAACATCTGGGTCCTCAAGTAAACGTTCGTCAGAATTATTTGACGAGTGAAAAAGTCATGTTTCAATCATCTTGGGGTGATCAGGTTTTGCTATAACCAGGTGTTTTGAGGTTGATTTTCCATAACTTTCGCTAAATATTCTCACTTGTGAAGCACCGTGTCTATAAAATGTGCTTCTGGTTGTTGGAGATATTGCATATAAGCCAACCTTGTTAGACACAGAGTCTGACAGTTATTAAACTTAACTTCTCTATTAAGAATTACATTCCACAGACAAGTTAGAGACTGTTTAATTCAGAGCTGGCTTTACATCAGTTGTAAAAATTACACGAAAAACATACACCGACACACACAAACACAAACACACACACACACACAAACGCTTTTGTATGACTTCTATAATTAAAGACTCACAAATCATACATCCATTTGGTGTTGGTCTAAGGAAAAAGCCTGGTGTGGCAAAATGTTAAATCTGGGTGCAAAATTAGAACAAGGGCGGGATAAAAGAAACAAAAGTTCCTCCGGGGTCAAAGTGAAAAACAACTCTTTGAGAACACATCACTCCCCTTCATTATTCACCCTCCAAGAAGTAAACAAAGCGTTTTTGCAACATCGTTGTTTGTTGTGTCTGCTGGCAAAATTTTGTCTGGTCCTTAAGTCCACCCTCCAGGCCATCGATAATATTCGAAGGAGGAAATGTAATTCTCTGTATATTTTTTTGGTACAGAATTAAGTAATGCAACTGGGGAGTGGGTGGGGCAGTGGAGTAATCCATGTGCATTCATGTCTGGCCATCTGGAATGGACACACGCACACACACACACACACACACACACACACACACACACACACACACACACACACACACACACACACACACACACACACACACGCACACACACACACACAGAGAGAACCACATTTGGGGCTGGGCTAACCCTCAATAGAACAAGTTCTACAGGCCCAGGCCCACCTCACACCAGATCACTCCAGTCCAGACGGCTGTGGGAAAGAAGGGGGAGGGGAATGTGTAAGAAAACATATGTAAGAAAACAAAATAGTAAGTTATACCTTTGAAACACAAGAAGGATGAAAATGAATGTTTCATCTTGTAATGTGTGTTTCATCAGAACCTGCTGACTGCTATAAATCCATGTCACACCAAGCATGTCAACTCTAAGAGATAAATGTGTATGTCTGTAGACCGAGTCCCAAATGGCACTCTATTCCGTATTTAGTGCATGACTTTTGACAAGGGCCCATAGGCCTCTGGTGAAAGTACACTATATAGGGAATATGGTGCCATTTGAGACAGACCCTCTGTGTCTGTGCAGGTGGCCTACATTAATGAGAGGAGGGCACATCCGAAATGCAACCTGACAACACACATATTTGTATTATTTATTTAACCTTTATTTAACCAGGCAAGTCAGTTAAGAACAAATTCTTATTTATAATGACGGCCTACCCAGCCAAATCCTGATGACGCTGGGCCAATTGTGCACCACCCTATGGGACTCCCAATCATGGCCGGATGTGATGTATTCATTAATGTGTTTGTATGATATTACAAATACTTTAACTGTACGTGCTTATGTATGATCATGCACAGTATGTATGATTAAACTTTTTGGGCCAACGGTGCAAACTCAACAAACTGGCCTGTTCTCCTTAAAGGCTCAACCCTGTAAGTAGTAAGAAACACCACTTTCCATTTGTTTTGTCCAAGGGTGGAGTCCTAGACGTGTAATTTAAACTTCCACAGAGACAATTCATTGATGTCAATGAGAAATTCACGGTAAAGTTTGAGTGACCCTCACATGTATCTTAAACAAGGACTTGTCCCTATTCCAGGGTGGGGTGTGGGTAACTCCTGTCCTGGGAGGGGCCACACTGTGTGCAGGTTTAGTACAGCTTAGCTCAGCACAGTTCAGCTTGACTAAGCACAGCATAGTTTGGCTCGGCACAGCTCGGCTCAGCACAGGTTAGCTCGGCTTAACCCAACACCGTTCAACCCAGCACAGTTCGGCTTTGCCCAGTTTAGCACATTTTGTCACAGTTCAGCTCGGCACAAAAGCAGCCTGTTGTGGCCATGCGACAGCCATCTGATTTATGCAGCCCTGCTGACAAAGAGAGAGAGGATGAGAAGAAAAGCAGCTAATGCCCGCTAACCCACAACAGCTGCCTACCCTGTCCGCTTTCCTGTCGGCAAATGGAGGGCTGAGTTGAGGAGCTCACTTCAGAAGGTACACATTTTCGCTCTCATGTGTTCTTTGTACACATACAAGTCCACATGTGTACATACGCACACACAGGCAAATGCTTGCATCCGGTTGACATTTCAGACGTGCTAAGTGACGACCGTGGGGCGTTAAAATTTCCCCACCACTCAGCACATTCCCAAAGAAAGAGTAAGTGAATATCGAGCAGCACGGTATCACTCTGCTTCTCAGAGATACATGACATGCAGTAATGAAGACGAATCATTTTGCACTTGAAAGGCTGCCATTCCTTTGCTTGATGGGCTCACCTATTCACACCACCCAGCCAGACACAGAGGCAGACAGACAGACAGGCTTGAATTGAGTTGCACTTGAAGCAGAGAAAGGAAACATGGCATCCCACACGCACGCCCAACTTCAGAGAGAGGACAGGGTTGAAAGCGAGAGAAAAAGAGAGAGATATTAGATATGACAATGTGTTCCTATATTTATGCGTTGGCAATGTAAGATAAGGTACTTTCATGCCAATAAAAGCTAATTGAATTGAGGGAGAGAAAAATATAGAGAAAGAGCATCATTGGAGCTTATCTAAATGTTGACTTTGAGTGGTGTTTCGGGACCATATTAATGGGGAGAGTCCAACTTTACCAGCCAATGACCCTTGGCTTGGTTGACCTCTCAGAGCCTTTCACATGAGGTCAGACACACAGACTCTCTCTCTTTCTTGCACATTTCTGGGATATTTTTTATTTTTATTTTTTACATTGGAGTCATTCCACATCCCTTTTGATTAGCTCAGGTGATTTGGCCAGGTGTGAAACGCTCAATAGAAACAATTTCATGTTTCAATCCTTGATTACGATACGGGTTTGGAAACATTAGACAGAGAGTCGGAACAGTTACATGTTGGCCCCGCTGTGGTCATTTGTTCAAATGAGAACCCTATGGCTGAATGGCCTTGGGTCCTCAAGAGCTATGATTAGGTTAGATTTAAATTATAAAGCCAATCTCAGTGACTTGGATCGAAAAGGAATAGCATTGAGACGGGGTGCAAAATATATGGTGGAAGGAAACTCTCTCTCGCCCATGTTTACACCAATCCAATGCTTTTTAAGTTTAGTAGTACATGTAAGAAGAATCAAGTCAGCTACCTAGATGTTTTTTTCTCTGTTAGCTAGTGATAGCTAGTAATAGTGATGCACAAGCTAGGCCCTTTTGAAACATCGCCATCTCCTGGCTGCATTTAACAGTGGAGCAGGTTGAGAGCTTTAAGTTCCTTGGTGTCCACATCACCAACAAACTAGAATGGTCCAAACACACCAAGACAGTCGTGAAGAGGGCACGACAGAGCCTATCCCCCCTCGGGAAACTAAAAAGATTTGGCATGGATCCCCAGATTCTCAAAAGGTTCTACAGCTGCATCACTGCCTGGTACGGCAATTGCTCGGCCTCCGACCTCAATGCACTACATAGGGTAGTGCTTTAGGCCCAGTACATCACTGGGGCTAAGCTGCCTGCCATCTAGGACCTCTACACCAGGCGGTGTCAGAGGAAGGCCTTAAAAATTGTCAAAGACATAGCATAGCATAGCAAGCGCATAGCAAGCGGTACCGGAGTGCCAAGTCTAGGACGAAAAAGGCTTCTCAACAGTTTTTATTCCCAATCCATAAGATTCCTGAACAGGTAGTCAAATGGCTACACATACTATTTTCATTGTGTCCCCCCAACCCCTCTTTTACACTGCTGCTACTCTCTGTTTGTCATATATGCATAGTCACTTTAACCATATCTACATGTACATACTACCTCAATCAGCCCGACTAACCGGTGCCTGTATGTAGCCTCACTACTGTTATAACCTCGCTACTGTATATAGCCTCGCTACTGTATATAGCCTCGCTACTGTATATAGCCTGTCTACTGTTATTTTTCACTCTCTTTTACTGTTGTTTTTATTTCTTTACTTACCTATTGTTCACCTAATACCTTTTTTGCACTATTGGTTAGAGCCTGTAAGTAAGCATTTCACTGTAAGGTTGCATTCGGCGCACGTGACAAATAAACTTTGATTTGATTTGAACAGATTCAGTAGCATGAAAAACCCCCAAAAGCAAGATTTTTGCCCAAAGTTTTAAAAAAAACATAACATAATTCGTGATGGTTTTCATTTGATTATAGTTAGTTTTGGAAACAATTGTATGTCGCAACAAAAAATGATATGGTATTGAATTCATAAGCCTAAAGATTATAATGTTGCAACTTTCAGAACAAATGATGATACAATGGCATGGATGGAAGTTTACCAAGGAAACTGCAAGCAAAGAAAATGTTTTCAACATTGTAATTCATCCTACAGTATGTTTGGGCCCAGTTTAGCCGGTGTGTGTGTGTGTGGCCTGAGGTCTGGCAAGGTCTGGCACGGTGCTTTGCTGGGAATGTGTAATTACGCAACAAAATGCTTTGATCCAGGTTTTTCCATCAGGCCCAAATTGTCCTCACATTGTGCAGTCCTGTGGATCCTTGGGACTCTCAGAGGGATAGAGGCTCCTTTCATGTGCACCCCTCTGGAACTCAAAGTATCCCGCCCTTGAAAACTGAGCTCCCTCCCTTTCTCTTTCTCTTTCTCCACCGCTCTCTCTTTCTCTCCTGCGCACTGGCACGGACGAAGGAATGTGTGTGAGAAAAAGAGAGGAGAAAGTAAGTGTGTCTGAGAAAAAGAGTGAGTGAGTTGGTGAATGGGCGAGAGTGTGTGTGTGTGTGTGTGTGTGTGTGTGTGTGTGTGTGTGTGTGTGTGTGTGTGTGTGTGTGTGTGTGTGTGTGTGTGTGTGTGTGTGTGTGTGTGTGTGTGTGTGTGTGTGTGTGTGTGTGTGTGAGATGTACATAGACTAAAACAGACAGAGAGGTAAAATACAGTGGAGAGGACATCGCCTAACATGCCTGTATCAACAATGAAGTCAGCCAGCGTGTTTCATCATTATCACCCCACAGAACAGGAAAACACCCCTTGGATCATCATGTCCTTAATTACATGACACCCTTCTTCTGAGAACACTTATCCCCCTTTCCATCGGTTCAAACTTCACACAGTCTCTGGACTGAAGGAACAAATTGTGTGCCCTCTCGGTGTAATCTCCAAATGAGCAACAGATGCTCGGATGATAAAATCATAAGACTCACTTTAGATGTGCACTCTAAACTGCAGAGTCCACAGCAAATCTACAGTATGTCATGGACATTCACTTCTATTCACAGAGACTTAGTACATGTTTACGAAAGTACAGTAAAAAACGTAGATGTAGACTGTATAGATAGGCATCTACACAACATATGCTTCTGGCTTATAAAATCACAGAGGTTCTCTGTGGGCACTGCACAGCAAGTCCATGTCATAAACATGGACTTCTAATAAACACGTCCATTAACTTCTATTCTCTGAGACGGAGAAATGTTCAATGTGGATGCCTACAGATATGCATCTGTAGTAGGCATCTGATGATCAAATACCTTTTACTGCAAAATGGCAAAGATTGTGTTTCCTTTTGAGTGGCCCCTGCCAGGGCTTGAAAACCAATCAAGGGTGTGACAATGCTTTATGGGAAAGATGTTATTTTTGGCTCATTCTATGTGATCAGAGGCCAAAGGGGGAAAGAGCCCCAATATTGTAATTGTATTGGTATTGTTGAGTTGGAGCTAGTTCACATAGGATTGGACACTATGTTAAAAAAGTGTTCAATATCTATTTAGTGTTAGTTACTTTGTTGAGGTGGTGTTTAGAAACCTATTAGCATTGGTTGCAGTAATAAAGCTAGTTACTCTGAGATGCCACAAAATGGACGATGGTCCTCTGTTTTCCCAGTATGCGCCCTAATACAATGTCGTTTATGCGTTTCTCGAGAGCAGTTGGAGTTACTAGACACATGCTACGCTCAATCTCCACCCCGTCATGCTTGCAAGGCTTGCCATCCCCCACTCCACACCCTCCCCAACGCACCCACCCTACAACACCTCACCCAGCTCAGTCCAGACGTATAGGAAACCTTAGGAGACCGCAGTGTGCAGAGATGTTTTTTATCCCCCTCGCCCACAGACCACACCGCACCACTGTAATCACCACTCTGGGGTTGACATGCATCTAATGCTCTGGTAGAACTGGTTCCCATTTAGATTTCAGGTTGAGTGAGAAGAAAGCCCTCGCTCGATCCCTACCTGCTTATAGAATCGGAAGGGTTGCCTGTAGCGTGCCTGGAGTGGGAGCTGTGGTCCTGTATTGAATCAACAGTGTGGTTTCTAGCCGCAAATCTGGCAACCCTGTGTTGTTATGAGTCTATTACCCTCTCGACAGGGTTTTGTTGCCATGTTTGTGACGGACTCAATCGAATCGAATCAGTATTGCCGCATTTGGGCAATAACAATTTTTCCATGGCGGAATAAAATCGCAGAGTGATTGTGGGTACTGTGAAATGGTAATAGAAGCACCCCCCCCCCCACACAGGTACATGCTTCTAGTTATCATAATAGGACATGTGGGTATGGGCAACAGTTTGTAAATGAAGTCACTGAGTACACAAACAACAAATGATTATCTTTATTGATCCATTAAACAGAGACAACAGTAGGGTGTAAGATCAGGTGACAATATCTGAAAGCTGAGTTAGAATTCTACTGTTTGACTGGTGCTCACTTTATAAATCATGATATTTTGACCAACTGTGAATTAAATTGAAATAATCTTTGCACAAATGTCTTCCTTAATGTGTTGTGAATAATGTGTGTAAATGTCAATGTTAAACCGTTCGTGAGCATGTCTGTGAAAAAGGGGAGCTCCCTCAATCAGTTAATGTGTTGTGAATAATGTGTGTAAATGTCAATGTTAAACCGTTCGTGAGCATGTCTGTGAAAAAGGGGAGCTCCCTCAATCAGTTAATGTGTTGTGAATAATGTGTGTAAATGTCAATGTTAAACTGTTCGTGAGCATGTCTGTGAAAAAGGGGAGCTCCCTCAATCAGTTAATGTGTTGTGAATAATGTGTGTAAATGTCAATGTTAAACTGTTCGTGAGCATGTCTGTGAAAAAGGGGAGCTCCCTCAATCAGTTAATGTGTTGTGAATAATGTGTGTAAATGTCAATGTTAAACTGTTCGTGAGCATGTCTGTGAAAAAGGGGAGCTCCCTCAATCAGTGTGGCCAGAGCGGTTTGATGCTTCTGACAACCACATTTCGAGCTCTCCTGAAAATACTACTTTTCACATTCATCCATTTCGGCAGATTTGATTTTGTCCAATCATAAACAAGTTGAGTACCAACTAAAAGTGTAGAAGTTGACTGATGCCTGGAAGGGGTTTTGTTGCGAAAGCTAAAAACTTGCCGGAGGGAGAAGGTCAGCAAGCTTTCATCTACACTGTTTGACCATATACATTAAAACTTCTTGGTGACAGGGGGCAGTATTTTCACGTCCGGATGAAATGCATGCCCAAATTCAACTGCCTACTACTCATCCCCAGTAGATAAGATATGCATATTATTAGTAGATTTGGATAGAAAACACTCTGCTGTTTCTAAAACTGTTTGAATCATGTCTGTGAGTACAACAGAACTTATGTAGCAGGCGAAACCCAGAGGAAAAACCATTCAGATTTTTTGGGGGGGGTCACTCTCTTTTCAATGAGTTTTCATTGGGAATCCAGACTTCTAAGGGACCTTCTTGCAGTTCCTACCGCTTCCACTGGATGTCACCAGTCTTTAGAAATTGGTTGGGGGTTTTTCCTTTGTGTAATGAAGAAGTAGCCCTGTTCAAAACGAGGGTCACTTCAAGTGTACTGTTTGTTAGAGGCGCGTGACCAGGAAGGTAGCGTCAGTTTGTTTTCTTCCTGTATTGAACACAGATCATCCCGTCTTCAATTCTATCGATTATTTACTTTAAAAAATACCTAAAGTTCTATTACAAAAGTAGTTTGAAATGTTTTGGCAAAGTTTATAGGTAACTTTTGAGATATTTTGTAGTCACGTTGCGCAAGTTGGAACCTGTGTTTTTCTGGAACAAACGTGCCAAATAAATGGGCATTTTGGATATATATCGACGGAACTAATCGAACAAAAGAACCATTTGTGATGTTTATGGGACATATTTGAGTGCCAACAGAAGATGCTCATCAAAGGTAAGGCATGATTTATATTTTTATTTCTGCGTTTTGTGTCGCGCCTGCAGGGTTGAAATATGCTTCTCTCTCTTTGTTTACGGAGGTGCTATCCTCAGATAATAGCATTGTTTGCTTTCGCTAAAAAGCCTTTTTGAAATCTGTATGTTGGCTGGATTCACAACATGTGTAGCTTTAATTTGGTATATTACATGTGTGATTTCATGAAAGTTTGATTTTAATAGCAATTTATTTGAATTGGGCGCACTGCATTTTCCCTGGCTTTTGGCCAGGTGGGACGTTAGCGTCCCACATATCCCAGAGAGGTTTTAAGAAACTCAAAAAATCGTATATAACTACACAGATCAGATTCTTCATGAACATTTAGATAGGCTGCTGTCAACATTTCAGGCTGAATTGTTGAAGCAATCATACAATTATCCGAGTACGTGACTAACAAGCTGTTTAGCTAGCTAGCCACCGTTCGCTAACGGGACAGAAGTGGGGCGTTCTGCTTGGCTACAGAGGAGATTTCTCTCTCAATGCGCTCTGTCTCTCTCGCTCTCTCAATTTGATGAAACTAAAATAAACTTTAATGCATTTAAACCTCAGGATTTAGGAATAATTTGATATGCAGCAATTGAGACTGCATTTAGAATTGCTGATGCGACCAGAGATTAACCAAGGAGGTGACAAGCTGATTTAGCAAGTCTGCTAGCTAGCTAGGTAAGTAGCTGAGGGGGAGAGAGAAACATTGCTTTGTGCCTGTCTCTCTTGCTCACACACACAGGAGAGAGAGAACGGAAGGAAAGGGGGAAAGTAGGGTGAGGAAGAGAGAGTAGTAGGCAGGGAGGGATGGATGGGGAGAGATTGAAAGATGGGGAGAAAAGATGGGAGGGAAGGAGAGGACCACTGGCTGGCAAATGCCCTCAGCAAGCACTGGCAGTCTGTTTTAATTTGTTTGATATTAATAGGCTTGTATTCTTACCATCTTTAACAGATATCTTGCTCGTCTGAATGGCCTCCTCTACCCCTCTGACCAATTAGTCTGTATAATGTTAGTGCACGCACGCACGCACGCACGCACGCACGCACACACACACACACACACACACACACACACACACACACACACACACACACACACACTCTCTGACAGTTGTCTAAGTCTATGTGGGGAGGTGTAAAAGGTGGGACAGATGTCCAGTTAATGTGTTAACCGATGATCATTATGCTCAGAGCATAAACTCTCAACACAGTCTACATTTGAACAATCAAAAGTCATCTTTCCCTCTCTCTTTCTCACACACACTTTATTGGTTGTTGTGTGACATTACAGATGCTCATGTTTTGTTATATTCTCCCAATGTTTAACAGATACAGTTGAAGTCGGAGGTCTACATACACCTTAGCCAAATACATTTAAACTCAGTTTTTCACAATTCCTGACATTTAATCCTTGTAAAAATATCCTGTTTTAGTTCAGTTAGGATCACCACTTTATTTTAAGAATGTGAAATGTCAGAATAATAGTAGAGATAATTATTTATTTCAGCTTGTATTTATTTCGTCACATTCCCAGTGGGTCAGTTTACATACACTTTATTTGGTAGCATTGCTTTTAAATGGTTTAACTTGGGTCAAATGTTTTTGGTAGCCTTCCACAAGCTTCCCACAATAAGTTGGGTGAATTTTGGCCCATTCCTCCTGACAGAGCTGGCGTAACTGAGTCAGGTTTGTAGGTCTCATTGCTCGCACACGCTTTTTCAGTTCTGCCCACAGATCTTCCATGGGATTGAGGTCAGGGCTTTGTGATGGTCACTCCAATACCTTGACTTTGCTGTCCTTAAGCCATTTTGCCACAACTTTGGAAGTATGCTTGAGGTCATTGTCCAGTTGGAAGACCCATTTGCGACCAAGCTTTAACTTTCTGACTGATGTGTTGAGATGTTGCTTCAATATATCCACATCCTTTTCCCCTCCTCATGAAGCCATCTATTTTGTGAAGTGCAGCAGGCCCTCCTGGAGCAAAGCACCCCCACAACATGATGCTGCCACCCCCGTGTTTCACGGTTGGGATGGTGTTCTTCGGGCTTCAAGCCTCCAAACATAACGATGGTCATTATGGCCAAACAGTTCTATTTTTGCTTCATCAGACCAGAGGACATTTCTACAAAAAGTACGATCTTTGTCCCCATGTGCAGTTGCAAAGAGTAGTCTGGCTTTTTTATGGCGATTTTGGAGCAGTGGCTTCCTCCTTGCTGTGCGGCCTTTTAGGTTATATTGATATAGGACTTGTTTTACTATGGATATAGATAGTTTTGTACCTGTTTCCTCCAGCATCTTCACTGGGTCCTTTGCTGTTGTTCTGGGATTGATTTGCACTTTTAGCACCAAAGTACGTTCATCTCTAGGAGACAGAACACGTCTCCTTCCTGAGCGGTATGACGGCTGCGTGGTCCCATGGTATTTATACTTGCGTACTATTGTTTGTACAGATGAATGTGGTACCTTCAGGCATTTGTAAATTGCTCCCAAGGATGAACCAGACTTGTGGAGGAGTACAATTTTTTTCTGAGGTCTTGCCTGATTTCTTTTGATTTTTCCATGATGTCAAGCAAAGATGCACTAAGTTTGAAACTAGACCTTGAAATATATCCACAATTACTCCTCCAATTGACTCAAATTATGTCAATTAGCCTATCAGAAGCTTCTAAAGCCATGACATATTTTTCTGGAATTTTCCAAGCTGTTTAAATGGCCTGTATTCTTTGCATGTTCATAATGAACTTTGGAACTTAAGATATGCACCTACTGTAATGACATCAGCCTGTATTTAATTTTTTATTTTCGCTGCTAATAAATGTGCATAAGACCCAATCAATAATCTGTTTGGAAAGTGGTCTGTTGTGCACGCATCTATGAACACTTGCAATCTCACCTTATGCTAGAATAGCTATCACACACACACACACACACACACACACACACACACACACACACACACACACACACACACTGTGGGAGGGGTAAAGGTTTGGTGAGTGTAAAGGTCGGAAAAGGTCTGTAGAGGTCTGGTAGGTGTGAATGGACTTTTCCCCATTGAAAGTCTATGGCCATTGGAATGCATTGAATTGTACGCTAAAATGTAGAAATAGTAGAACAAGTATTTACGTAGTCTGAAGCAGTCTGTAATGTTAATTTGGTGTCTCTAGCTCAAAAAAAATACTTAGATGTGTTACGTGTGCTCCCTCTCCGGCTTCTAGGTCACCAGGCTGCTCATTATGGCGCACACCTGTCACCATCGTCAGCAGACTCACCTGGACTCCATCACCTCCTTGATTACCTGGCCTATATATGAACCCTTTTGTTCCTTCCCCAGGTGTCATTGTTTCTGTTTCCTGTCTGTGCATTGTTCATGTTTCTTGCTCTGTTTATTAAATGATGCACTCCCTGAACTTGCTTCCTGACTCCCAGTGCATACGTTACAAGATGGGGGGGGAAAAACAAATTTGTCAATGATTTATTACCTCCAACATAAAAGTTGTGCATAAATGTATGGCTAATTTGCATATGCAATAGAACAGTCAGAAGTTTGGACACACCTACTCATTCAAGGGTTTTTCTTCATTTTGACTATATACTATATTGTAGAATAGTAGTGAAGACATCAAAACTATGAAATAACACATGGAATCAACCTTCTTTTCTTTTTAACAAATCAAAATATATTTTATATTTGAGATTCTTCAAAGTAGCCACCCATTGCCTTGACAGCTTTGCACACCTTCAGCAACCAGCTTCATGAGGTAGTCACCTGGAATGCATTTCAATTAACAGGTGTGCCTTGCTAAAAGTTAATTTGTGGAATTCCTTCCTTCTTATTGTGTTTGAGGCAATCAGTTGTGTTGTGACAAAGTAGGGGTGGTATACAGAATATTGCCCTATTTGCTAAAAGACCAAGTCCATATTATGGCAAGAACAGCTCAAATAGACTGTCGTTTCTCATTGCTTATCATTACTTTAAGACATGATGTCAGTCAATGCGGAGCATTTCTAGAACTTTGAACGTTTTTTCAAGTGCAGTCGCAAAAACCATCAAGCACTATGACGAAACTGGCTCTCATGAGGACCGCCACAGGGAAGACCCAGAGTTACCTCTGTTGCAGAGGATAAGTTCATTAGAGTTAACTGCACCTCAGATTGCAGTACAAATAAATGCTTCACAGTGTTCAAGTAACAAACACATCTCACCATCAACTGTTCAGAGGATACTGCGTGAATCAGGCCTTCATGGTCAATTGCTGCAAAGAAACCACTACTAAAGGACACCAATAAGAAGAAGAGACTTGCTTGGGCCAAGAAACATGAGCAATGAACATTAGACCGGATGAACGGATGATCTCCACATGTGTGGTTCCCACCGTGAAGCATGGAGGAGGTGTGAAGATGTGGGGGTGCTTTTCTGGTGACACTGTCTGTGATTTATTTAGAATTCTAGGCACACTTAAGCAGCATGGCTACCACAGCATTCTGCAGCGATACGCCATCCCATCTGGTTTGTGCTTAGTGGGATTATAATTTGTTTTTCAACAGGACAATGACCCACCACACTTACAGGCTGTGTAAGGGCTAGTTGACCTCGCCTCCATGTGAGATGGTTTGGGATGAGTTGGACCGCAGAGTGAAGGAAAAGCAGCCAACAAGTTCTTAGCATATGTGGGAACTCCTTTGAGACTGTTGGGATAGCATTTCAGGTGAAGCTGGAGAGAATGCCAAGTGTGTGCAAAGCTGTCATCGAGGCAAAGGTTGGCTACTTTGAAGAATCTAAAATCTAAAATGTATTTTGATATGTTTAACACTTTTTTGGTTACTACATGATTCCATATGTGCTATTTAATAGTTGTGATGTCTTCACTATTATTCTACAACGTAGAAAATAGTAAAGAATTAAGAAAAACCCTTGAATGAGTAGGTGTGACCAAACTTTTGACTGGTACTGTGTATGTATTTAATTATATTTCATTTTAACATGCTAATATTATTGTATAACCTCTGAAAATTTGATATTGATAAGACATTCCTACCTTTAAATATTTGTTAATCTGATTCGACCTGTGTCATTTAGGTGCCATTTTTGGAAAAGGCTTTGCCATTTATCTGTGCATTACTGTATCTCCGTGAACATTTGACCCAGAATTTGGACACACAAATTGTAATATCTCAGCAATGGTAAGTCCTACAGACATTAAACAAAGTACACTGTGCTAATGGGACTGTGTTGTATCATCAGTTCAGCTAACAACAGTAATTTTTGCTGTCACAGTACATACTGTACAAACATAGTGGCTGGTTCGATGTCAGTACTTTTACCCTTTAGTTTGTGTTATGCCTAATCTCTATTTTCTAGAAGTGCAGCAGCATTCTGTGTAGGCTACTGAAAGTAAAAAGTTTAAAAACATGGACATAACTTTTTCTTGGCTCCTGTATGCTCTTTCTCTCTTTGTTTCTCTCTTTCCCTCTTTTGAGACAGCAGCAGTCATAACTGCTTTTCATTGACATCATCAATTCTCGTCACCCTGTGCTAAAACTCCCATCTTTTGGTATCCACCCAGGAAGTGTGTTTGTTCTTTATGTTTGTGTGTGTATGTGTGTGTATGTGTGTGTGTGTGTGTGTGTGTGTGTGTGTGTGTGTGTGTGTGTGTGTGTGTGTGTGTGCACATGCATGTCTGTGTGCGTGTGTCGGTGCTTGTGTGCATGTGCGGTATGTGTGTGTGTTCTGTATACACTGTCAGGGACCCGAGGCAGAGACATTTCCATTGTTTTTGAAACAGGCCAGTATGGAGCAGTTGCTTTCATTAACTATCAAAGGGCGCTCTGCGGCTGCAGTGGGACTCCCCGCCTTTTGTCTTTTTCTTGGAGGACGCTCTGAGCCCTTCTATCTCAACAGTATGCAACATGGCTCCCTGTCCAACATCCAAGACCTGTGTGTGTGTGTGTGTGTGTGTGTGTGTGTGTGTGTGTGTGTGTGTGTGTGTGTGTGTGTGTGTGTGTGTGTGTGTGTGTGTGTGTGTGTGTGTGTGTGTGTGTGTGTGTGTGTGTGTGTGTGTGTGTGTGTGTGTGTGTGTGTGTGCGTGTGTGTGCGCAACATGGCTCTCCATCTAACATCCAAGCCCTGTGTGTGGTAGAGTGTGTGCATGCGCGGCAGTTTATGTGTGTGGCAGTGTGTGTGTGTGGCAGTGTATGTGGCTCCCCATCGAAGCCATGTGTGTGTCTAAGTACTGATGTCATAGGCTGGGATAGAACAGGGACTAATAAAAGCTCTGTTTTTCCTTTCTGCCGTTGTCTCTTTTCAAGGCTGAAGCCACATCCAACATCCAAAACATTTCAAAGAACATAGTTTTAGTGGGTGTCATATTTCCTGTTTTGTTTTAATCCAGAAACGATGGAATTCAAATTGACTGAGTGAGGCGTGTAAGTTATGATGGAGTTTCATTATGTTTTGGCTAATTGTGATGTTCTATAATATGCCATTTATATTGGTATCTATCTATATAATCTATAGTTAAATGCCAAAATAAAGGAAACACCAACATAAAGTGTCTTAATAGTGCGTTGGGCCACCTCGAGCCGCCAGAAAAGCTGCAATGTACCTTGACAATGGATTCTACAAGTGTCTGGAACTCTATTGGGGGATGTGACACCATTCTTCCATGAGACATTCCATAACTGGAGTTTTGTTGATGCTGATGGAAAACATTGTCTCAGGCGTCGCTCCAGAATCTCCCATACGTGTTTAATTGGTTTGAGATCTGGTGACTCAGACACACGCACTTACGCACACACACACAATGTTTTCTATTGCTATCCTTGTGGGGACCAAATAATTGATTCCCATCCAAAATCCTATTTTCCCTAACCCAAAACCCTAAATCTAAAACTATACCTAACCCCTAAGCCTAAAATAGAATTTGTCCTCGTGGGGACTGGCAAAATGTCCCCACTATCCTTGTGAGGACTTCTGGTACCCACAAGGATAGTTTAACAAAAACACACCCACCCACCCTTTAAACACCCTATGCTCCTTTGAGACCTCTATTTCAAAGTCACTGAGATCTCTTCTTCTTGCAATGGTAGCCAAAATAATGGGTAAGTAGGCATTTTTTTCAAATTTCCATTGCTTTATTTCCTCGGGGACTACACCTGTGTGGAATCACCTGCTTTCAACTTTGTACCCCTCGTTTACTCAAGTGTTTCCTTTATTTTGGTAGTTACCTGTTTTTCACAATGGTGATAGTCTTCATGCATTTATGCTATGTAGGAAAGTGTTGTTACACCATATGACAAAATGTCACACAATGACAGAGCTTGCACACTGAGCTATGGCTCAATGACATACTGTACCACACAGTCTTAAAACTTCAACCAAACCCCCCCCCAATAGACATGGTCTTGGAATGCTAGTCCATTTTGAAGGGAATTCCACACCCCTGAAAACGCTCCAACAAAAAAAGCCTGGCCATATTAGAACTCCCAAAACATGATTCACAGTATTCTATACAACTGCATGATCTATGCATTATGTCATGTATATGAAGTCTTTATGTACTGTTTGGTCTATAGATGAAAGGTTTCGCCTAGTTATACTTCATCCAACTTCTCGTGTGGCATGACTCGCTTTATTTCTAGCCTGCTTACTGATTAGTTCGCCGATAGGCGATTTTACGACTCCACATCTTGATTAAATGAGCTGTTTACGACACCGCAGAGAATACAAGAGGGGATGGACATCCTCTGACATCCTCTTTTCCAGCCTATTTCAAACGCTAATCGAAGGAGATTGCTCGATGCTTTGTACCAAACATTCCTCCCTCAGGAAAAAAACAACGTATTAAAAGTGAAAGACGAGGCTGGGAGAGTAGCCAGGAGGGAGAAGGGGGTCTGGCGGGACGCCCGATAAAACCATACAGTCTTTCTCCCATTTTTCAACCCCCACAGACCCCCTAAGACTCCCTCAGACAGCACTGAAAATACCCCCCCCCCCCCCTCTTTACTCTGAATTTATATAGTCCCTTAAGAGGGTCAATAACAAACGGCGGTGACAGCGTGTTGGGACAGAGCCCGGGATCATACTGTTGGAACGGGATCATAATATTGGAGAATTGGAGAACAGAGGCATTGTCTGTTCGGATCCCGACCAACTATCAATGATGCATAAGGATGGATGGGTGATTACACAAGTACATACTGTATGCACACACTCGCTCACACAAAGTCATACACAGACAAACATGCACACACACAAACAGAAAACCCCCACTCCCAAAGAAACCTTTGCAGTGGTTTTAGTAAAAGTAGTTGATGAAAACTAGCCACTTACGAAATGCAATTATCTCCATTTTGCTAGGTACTTTTTTGTGTTTTATTCAAGCGGATAAGCTAGTCACATCAGCAGTGACGTAGTTTGTCTATGCCCAACTGACGTTCTATTACATAGAGGTGCTGTTAAGCTGGAGCATTTGAAAATTGTGGAAGGCAAACCGGATGTCCACAGGGACTACATCTGTAGCCTTTAGGCAATTATAAAAGCTGTGAAAATGATCCGTGAGCTGTTATGAATGCTTATCACAACTTATCACAACTTGAATAATGATAATAGACAAAGAATTTTAGTCTTAGATCATTATTTTCTAAGGTGTGACCAGTTTTATAACTGCTAATATCATCCATAATGTCTCATTATTGTAATCTAAAGCCCTCAAACTCAACTCTGGACCTCGAAGCCAGTTCCCCTGCAATTTGTTCACTGTTCCTCTGTAATCAGGGACTGATTTAGACCTCGACACCAGGTGTATGCAATTAATTATCAGGTACAACCAGCAGGCTTCGAACCTCTTAGGGTAAGAGTTGAATACCCCTGGTGTCAAGGAAACTCTCTCAGCAGCAGTGTTACAATACCTTTTGTACATGACCTTATTTAGTCTTGCTTAACATTAAGGTACCCTTTATAATGGGAGCGTGTCCTGGCCCGCTCATAACGCTCTGTGACCCTTGGAATTCTGGGATTCTGGAGGATAATGCACAGCTGGTTGTGGTAGGAGGGGCTTTCAAACAAGGAATCAGTGCAAGGGTGAAGAAAGAGGACCCTCCACCTGCCATCAAGCTCTTTCTTCTCTCACACAAACACACACACACACACAAACTGTCTCTCACACAGACCCACCGACCCACACACACACACACTGCACACTAACCTTCGGCAACAAAAAAGTCATCCATATTGATAAACCTCCAGATCCATCTGTTCCTCTTCGTATAGCTGGACCCCAGAGAGGAAGCCTGTTCTGACTGGCAGATTTAATATGGGTACGTCCCAAATGACACCCAATTTCTCATACTGTGCATTACTTTTTACCAGGCCCCATAGGGCTCTAGTCAAAAGTAGTGCACTACATAGGGAAAATGGTGCCATTTGGGATGCAAACATGGACTCAGCTGCTGCTGGTGTTCCCATCCTCTCCTTCCCTCCCTCCCTCTCTCCATCCATCCCTCCCTCACTTTATCCCTCCAGCCTTCAAACCAATCTGGCAACTGCCAGTCACTGGGAAAAACCCATTAGGCTGTCAATAAAATCCCCATTTCATTCATTGGTAGTTATTGTCTCTGCTATTCCCTTGAACCAGAGGTGCTGCTAGTGGAGTGAGCATTGATGGTGTAGGGTAATGTTGCCCATAGACGCTAATCCTGGGTCTGTTTTTCATTTGACCCACTAGTAAGGTTATGATTGGGGTAGGGGAAGCTAGAGATCCTAGATCTGTACCTAGTGGCATCGATTGCGTTTCATGAATAGTACATAGCCTGAAGGGGATTTGTTAGCAGAGGGATCCAAGACTATGTTTTGGAGACCACTGTCTAAAAACACATCAGTGTTTGTCCTTTTATTTTCCCTTTGCTGTACCTCAGATACTTCCCACTCGAGATTATTTGAGTAATGAATTTACTCAGTTGTAGTAGTGATAACTGTACAAGTTTGTGTGTGTGTGTGTGTGTGTGATTGTTTTCCTGTATGCCTGTGTGTGTGTGTGTGTGTGTGTGTGTGTGTGTGTGTGTGTGTGTGTGATTGTTTTCCTGTGTGTGTGTGTGTGTGTGTGTGTGTGTGTGTGTGCGCATACGTCAGCCTCTTTGTCTTCTCTCTCTCAAGACACTAGACAGATGTTATCATAGCTTCTGCTGCTGCCCTTCCCCTTTTCTCTCCCTCCACCAAGACAGTGTCATTTTAGAGCACAGCCCGTAAAATGAGGCAGCTGAAGTTTACAGTCTTCAAATGATGCCCTTGAGGAAACAATCGGGAGGCATAATGTACACTCAACTTCAAAGATCGCCAGCAATACTAACTATGTAATTACAAAGCACTACTGCTTTTAAAGGAATGACGCTTGATCAGCCACTGATGTCTTATGGCGAAAGAAGGGAGAGTTAGAGTTGAGACTGTGTTTAAATCATCCTGCTGACCTGGCTCATTTGTAGTTTTTGTAAGTTTTTTGGACATCGGATATATTTGGTTGACTTTCTGTCTGTCGTGGTGTGTGTGTGTATGTGTGTGTGTGTGTGTGTGTGTGTGTGTGTGTGTGCGCGCGTTTATTTGCGTGTGTTTGTGTGGCGACCAACGACCACAACATTTTTGCAGTTCTTGATGTGTGTGTGCATGCATGTTTGCCTGCATACATTTCTTTATGTGTTCTTCATCTAAAAGTCATAGAAAAAAAGCCACTTTGGGGAACAAATGTTGGAGGCACCATGAGGGAAAGATAGAGGAGTGGGGATAGTCAAACCTACACACACACAGTAAACGGGAAGGAGAGAGACAGCGAGACGGTTCAGAGAGGAGACTTCAAGTTTACCAGAGTAAAGAAAAGGAAATCTCCCTAATTGAACTCAAGTGTGTTTATGAGCCAGTTGGCATCTCCAATCCAAAGAAAATGTTTTCAACCACGGAGAACAAAAAAGGAAAACATACAGAAATTATTAGAAAATACTAACGCCGATTGTTTCTGGTTAGTCCCAGTCCCATGCGCAGATTAAAAGAGACAGAGAAGTTGTCTGATGATGGTATACAATGTGGGTTGCTATGGGAACCCCGGCTCCAGACTTGAAGGGCGCGTTTGAGTCTGAAATGCGAGCCCTTGAGCTCTACACAATGATGTCACCAGGGAGAATGTCAATGGGAGAGGAATACAAAACTCCTCTTTTTAACATCCAAGGGGCATGTAAAGAGCACGCAGTCCTCTCCACTCTGGTAATGTGTTACCATTTGTCATAATTATGACAAAGCAAAAGTTATATTTTCATATGAAAATCCAATTCCTCAACACATGGGATTAAATGATACAAACATTTCATTCACGTATGTAAAAGTCGAGTCAAATGGTGTTCAACGGTTAGTCACTGTTTTATGAACACGAACCAGAGGGGAAGGTCTTCACAAAACGCCAGTGTTTGTTTCTGTTAATTGCGGCTTTGGTGATGGTGTAACAAAGCCAGTTCTGTATCTGTCTTTCCGAACAACACATCATCACTCAAAGACAGTTGTGCTAACTGACAGACCAAGAGGCTAACCTGAGCAAAGTTTGGCTTTAGATCTCAGGATAGGGAGACTTCACGATAGCTATTAGTGTAGCGGAGGTGATTTAGAATCATGCTCTTGTGATGAGGTAACCCTGTCTGAGCTGTTGTTCTTTAGGTTAAGATGGTTGTCTGGCGAATGACAGGGGTCGATTCCCACCAGCGCAAAGTAGCGCAAACAGCTCAACTGCTACAGATGGGAGGTTTAACCCTTTTCATACATAGGATGCTGCTACAGTAACGGGTCGATAGCAACAATTAATAACCTTTAAGACAATTTTTTTTTAAAGTTCCACATCAGAAGCGTCTACCTTTTCAGACAGTAGAATTATGCTCCGGCATAGAATGTTCAGTATTGTTACCCTGACAACAATAAATGTCGCTGATTGATGTGCTGTTGTGTTGTTGTTCTCCATTTTTTTTTTGTATGGGAGGGTAGATTGATGTGTTTTTTACTAAGTGTATTGCTAAGTCATTGTATTTAACAAACTTAAAAGTACTTTTCGTAAGAGCGAGTGGTCTGTGCTCAGGCAGCAGGCAGGCAGGTTGTGCACAGGCAGCTCGAGATCATTTGATTGACAGTTCTGTTTGCCTAATGATGGAGGTTAGTCCCGCTTCAGAAGCGTCATTCCTTTAAAAACAAGTTAAATGCCCGTTCAGTGGCGCTACTATCTCCATTTAAAAAGCCATATTGTACCTTCTAAGACAAACAAACATGCCGAGGTGCCGAGGTGCTTTTAAGGCGCCGCATTCGTAGCATCAATATCTCCTGGGTTTAATTGCTTCTTTTAACATCTTGCCTGGAGCCTGTATTGACTGATCTCCCTGTGGTCATTTTCACTTGATCCTAATGATGATATCTGCTTTCAGACCACAACTGTCCCCAAAGGCTGGATGCTGGGGAGCCAACTGTGATGTCATTCTTCGTAAAGGGGACGAGGCAATTCAGGATTCCTCCGTGTCAAAGGTCACAATTGTCTGGTCATGAATTACCACCCCTGGAGATTTGCATTATTAACTAGCAGAGTTCGTCAAGGTATCCTGTTACTCAATCTGTCAAAAGATGGTGAAGCGTGATTTCCACCTAACACATGGGAAAGTATGTCATATTTTGTCAGGGAGCAGGTAGCCTGGAGGTAAGAGAGGCGAGCCAGCAGCAGGTGGGTTGCCGGTTTGAATTCCAGGTCTGACTGGAGAAAGAGCAATGTGGAAAAGCACAGTAGAATCTCGTGGTCCACATGATAGTGTGACAAGGGGCATAATACGTCTACGCCACAAAGGGGATACGTTTCTCAAGCACTGTCAATCAGTGGTCTATTCATCCTGTTAGCAGCGCAATGCAGAGTGGAAGGGAGCATCCATTGGGCTTAGCTACATCATCAATTACTCAATGACAGTAACATAACAGTGCAATTGATTCTGCCCGTATACTCAGGTAATCTGCTTTCTTTCCGTCACGAACGAAACCAACTTGGACTTCTGACTCGAAAAACAGAGACTCCAAAGTCATCTGAATTTCAGTCCTTCACATTTCCGTGTCTCAACATCTCTTTCCTATTCTCATAATGCATTCCAAGACAATGGAGAGAAATCCAAAACAAAGATTATCAAGTAAATTCTGCATAGACAGGTTGAAGTCGGAAGTTTACATACACCTTTGCCAAATACATTTAAACTCAGATTTCCACAATTCCTGACATTTAATCCAAGTAGAAATTCCTTCTCTTAGATCAGTTAGGATCATCACTTTATTTGAAGAATGTGAAATGTTAGAGAAAATGATTTATATCAGCTTGTATTTCTTTCATCACATTCCCAGGGGTCAGAAGTTTACATACACTCAATTAGTATTTGGTAGCATTGCCTTTAAATTGTTTAACTTGGGTCAAACGTTTCAGGTAGCCTTCCACATGCTTCCCACAATAAGTTGGGTGAATTTTGGCCCATTCCTCCTGACAGAGCTGGTGTAACTGAGTCACAAAGTAGGTGTCCTAACCGACTTGCCAAAACTATAGTTTGTTCACAAGAAATTTGTGGAATGGTTGAAAAACGGGTTTTAACGACTCCAACCTAAGTGTATGTACACTTCCGACTTCAACTGTGCATGGATATACCCACACTATCATTTTCAATGTTCTGAGTGTAACCACGTTGGGTTAGTGGCAGGATGTTTTCTACCAGACTATAGAGGAAATCCTATCAAGGGGATTTTGCCATCAGTGTCCCTCTGTGCAGGATTGTGTGTGTGCCCATACAGTTCAAGCATTCAAATTTCACAATTACTGGCACGCTTTGCTTGGTGTAATCATAATCATGTTTATTCCTCCCGGTTTGTCTTCTTGTCTTGTCTCTTGGAAAGTTATCTATGAGGAAAGTTGAGCTAGCAGAGGAGTGCTATATACTGTATACTGTGGCTGGTTGATATTGGACGTACTGTCTATACAGTGGACTGCTATGCAGCAACATCTTGGGACTAGTGGGACTAATAACAGCATGCACTAAACAGGAGCATGGATTTGTCACGGGCAACTAGGAGGGTAACCAGGCCAGCACAGTACAGTCAGGTGTGAATGAGGATGAAGTGCATTTGACTGACAGGACGGCGAGGAAGTTCATGCCTGTGGCTTTCAGGTGGCCATTTTTTTTTCTCCTTGGGTAAAAGTGACAGTTATAACGCAGGCCACAGTTTTGGACCTTGAGATGGTATGATTTTGAGTTTTATTGGCCGGCTGCATCCCTCATTCTGCCTCTTTCTGAATTTCAGTGGTTCTACATTTTGCTGTCTGTTTTGACATCCCAGAAATGGTAAAACATCAGGACACACTTACAATCAAAGTAAGGGATTGGTTAAGTTTAGGGGTGCGGTTAATGTGAGGGGAAGTCATTAACACTGCCAATCGTGATTAGGTCCCAAGTCACAACCAATCTCAACCTACGATCCCTCAATCTTTCCTTTCCCAACAACGTCTGAAGAGCAACTCTATATAATTTGTTCATTAAAAAAAATCTTAGTAATACCTTGCCAGGAAAATGTATTTTTCTCTTTTCTTAAAATGTTTTTGTTATGCTTTAATATTATAGCTCAGACACAGGTCATGGTTGTTAACATGAAACACAACCTGTTTCCCCTTCTGTGGCTAAAGAATTGTGTTAGGTGAAATCGCTGTTTGGAATTCTGTACAGCTAAAGTTACAATCTTAGGACTCTTATAGTTGGCCTTTTAGGAGCTTGTGGCTGGACAGACTCATTCTCACCTCAGCTGAAATGCATGCCAAGGGTCTCCTCGAGATAAGCACGGTTCTTTTTTCTTCCTCAAATGGGATGAAGCTGGAAACTGTCTCATAGACCAGAGCATAAGACTTTTATGTGCATCCCAAATGGCACCTTATTCCCTATAAAGTGTACTACTTTTGACCAGGCCCTGGTCAAACTAGTGCACTATATATCATTTTTATTTTATTTTATTTCACCTTTATTTAACCAGGTAGGCTAGTTGAGAACAAGTTCTCATTTACAACTGCGACCTGGCCAAGATATAGCATAGCATTGTGAACAGACAACACAGAGTTACACATGGAGTAAACAATTAACAAGTCAATAACACAGTAGAAAAAAAAGAGTCTATATACATTGTGTGCAAAAGGCATGAGGAGGTAGGCGAATAATATAGTGAATAGAGTGCCATTTGGGACGAATCCTGAAGCCATAAAAGCATTTGATGAATGAGCTGAGCATGTTGTGAACTCTCGCTGGCATGCCTTATCGTATTGTTTGGCTACCGGGGACCGAGGTCCAGAACATCTAATGGTCATTTTAACTGACCGTATACAAACTGGAGAGATTCCACCACACGGCTCTTACTGTAATTTAATTATACCAATGTGTTTTCATTAATTGAATTCCCTTAATCTATTTCATGAGAATTTGTAAGATTCTTGTTTGCATAAAATAGACGGAGACCAGTCTTAATTAGGTAACAGAATATTCTCGGAGCGCGCTGCCATGTTACCACGAGCAACAGTGTAATGCTCCGGGTGTCGTGGGTGTGGAGTCAAATGCAGGAGACAGAGTTCAATGCTGTGCGTCTTTTAATAGCACCAACGCACCACAGGGTGCTCACAAAAGTTACGTTCCCAACCACAGGGAATCAAAATGTACAAATGGAAAAAATCACGACCAGGCACTAACACGTACCTCTAACACAGAGCCGAAGGTTACATAGAAATAATCCCGCACAACAACCAGGCGGGCCGGCTGTCTAATAAAGACAAACTAATTAAACATGAACAGGTGCTACCACTAAACATACAAGGAGGGGGAGGAAAAACAATCAGTGGCAGCTAATAGGCCGGTGACGATGACCGCCGAGCGCCACCCGCCCGGGAAGGGGAAACACCCTCGGTCGGACTCGTGACAAACAGTTTATATACAATAACATGACGCCATTTCATTGCTTAACAGAATCCCCTCCTCTCGACCGGGACAAAGGGAACTTTAAAAGTTTATTCTGACCCCCCCTAGCACATACACAGGACACACAACACAACTGAATTAACTTTTGACCCCTCAACATTATCGATCACCACTTAGCTGACAGTTCTAATTAACAGAAAACCTAGGAATGCACTCACTGCCTTATCTAAAACACCGCAGAGCTCAGTTTCGTCAGTTCACTACCTAATCCACAACCCATTTCTTTCTTCCCAGTTGGAATGGTGTTCATTAACTTTAATTACTCCTTGTCCATGTCACACAATCCCTTCTTATGAACTCATATTGTTAATCAGATATAATAAAACAGAGTATAAGTTTACTTAGTTACAGTTCCATTTAAAATGATTTGTTCAGTCATTTAATCATAATTTTCCTAACAATACACCCTAAAAATTACTTAACAACTCATACCATCATTAAACACTACATGGAAATATCAATGATATACTAGAAGAAGACAACCCAATACATGTATATACACACAATCAACTTCAATGACTGTTCTAACCTACATCAGAATCTTAACTCTACTTATCAGGATTTTCCGTTACAATCTTCATGAAAAAAAACGTCTATACATTGAAACAAGAAAACATCTAAATTCCCTAAACATCAAATATGGTCTCCTCGCAAGTGAAAGGATCCAGATTCTTCAATTACGTCCAGAGCCATGTATTTTGTATTCCACTGGTCAGAGCTTAGGATTGGTCCATATATCACCATCTGAAGTGTCATTGATTTCTCCAGAGTCCTGGAAATGATAACTTTCATACACGCAATCAAAACACATCCGCACAAAACTAACACAGTCACACAGGTGAAGGTAGCCCATAACACAGTAATCATAACATTTTTCCATCTTCCAAACACACTGTCAACCCAATTAGTCAGAGAAGTATTCACCCCTGAGTTCACTGCCAACTCGTGAGCTAGGGTGTGTAAACCAGCCAAGGCCTCGGTCACTGATCCATCCGGAGCTGTGTCATCGGTTTCCAAACTACCTCCATACACTCCCACCCTTTTCAGCGAGCAAACATATCCAAGACTATTCTATTCTGCCAAGCCATTCATTACATCTCTGATATAATTGGTGAAGCGCTGTGGATTTTTAATAGATATAATTGATCCAATCCACATTCTCATTGAGAGTGGACCACCAAAAAATACTTGACTCTAATCCTGCCAGGATCGAATTTATAGCTTTGATCTCATCTGGCCCCCCGTGGAACCACAATGTTATTAATACAAACCCTATCATCAAAAGATCTGGGACGGAGATTTGTCTTCCAACAAGACAATGATCCAAAACATAAAGCAAAATCTACAATGGAATGGTTCAAAAATAAACATATCCAGGTGTTAGAATGGCCAAGTCAAAGTCCAGACCTGAATCCAATCGAGAATCTGTGGAAAGAACTGAAAACTGCTGTTCACAAATGCTCTCCATCCAACCTCACTGAGCTCGAGCTGTTTTGCAAGGAGGAATGGGAAAAAATGTCAGTCTCTCGATGTGCAAAACTGATAGAGACATACCCCAAGCGACTTACAGCTGTAATCGCAGCAAAAGGTGGCGCTACAAAGTATTAACTTAAGGGGGCTGAAACATTTTGCACGCCCAATTTTTCAGTTTTTGATTTGTTAAAAAAGTTTGAAATATCCAATAAATGTCGTTCCACTTCATGATTGTGTCCCACTTGTTGTTGATTCTTCACAAAAAAATACAGTTTTATATCTTTATGTTTGAAGCCTGAAATGTGGCAAAAGGTCGCAAAGTTCAAGGGGGCCGAATACTTTCGCAAGGCACTGTATATTGAATCCACTCTAACCAGAGGTTATAATCCTCATAACCAGTTTCCCTTTCCTTAAGATCTTTCATATGAACTATCCACACCGGCTCTTGGCTCTGGACAACTCCACAGTCAGTATCTACTTTGTCAGGGGGATTCTGCTTGTATTCTGCTGACTATAGAGCAATTATATGCTCTAACTTTTTCTACCCAGAATGCACTAGATTATCAACTGAAACCCTTACTTTCACTACACTCCATCTTCTTCCATACTGGGTATGTAGATTTATGTAGCCCTCTCACATGATGTGAGCTATAACCTGTTCCCATGAACTACACAGGGACTTGCATAGATGTCTTCCATAATAGCTGCTCTTAATCCTGAACTACCAAGGAGTCAGAGGCCCCATTTGGTCTACATAGAACTCCACTGAGACATCCTTCCCAATCCCACTCTCACTTCCTGTTTATCCAGATCAAGTGATCTCTTATGCTTGGTTAATACTAAATCCTCATTGTTTAACTATGTCAATATTACCCTCTGGCCTTCTCGGTGTTCATGGTGTATCAGGAATAAGGTTCCCACAACCAGACAGCTCAGGATGGACAGCCCACCCATAAAGCCCCACCCTCTTCCAGAGAACACATCATTAGCAAGAGCCAGACACACTTTCACTTCTATGAACAAAAACAGGGATGGAATGACGGGAAAGGAAATCGAGAGATGGCCCCAAGAATTCTGTTAATTCCAGTTCTCCTCTCGAACACTGTTATTGTTCGAAAGTGTCAGTGTGTCTTACCCTCCCGCAGTGTGATATGAATCCGGGTAGCTCTTTCAGCTAGCTGTCACCAGGAGTCCTTGGTATGGTCCCCCCAACAGGCCTCAGGGACTGGATTGAGTGACTTCACCTGTAATTCACCTGTAGTGCATAAAATCTTGGACATATAGGTTTGGTTAACAAACAGTTTATCATTTGTTCTATCTGACTATATCTTTAACTTCTATACCTACTTATTAGTTATTTTTTATTATTTTTTATTATCCAGTAGGTCACATCCTATCCTAGAGCACAATTTACCCATCCTCCCTTTGATACCTGGCTCTGCCCAGGTAACAACCTTGCCTACTCTAAACAATGACTTAGGTAAGATTAGTAAATTATCCTTATGTCTGACATCATCATGTAGGAGCGCCCCTTTCATTCTCCACATGTCCAATTCTCCCTTGGGCGTCCATTCATGTCAATCCTGTACCAATTCTCTGTCAAGTGTCTTATCTACTTTAAGAAGTATCTGTGCTACTTATATATTTTCTTAAATATATATTTATTGATTTAAACAGTAACCCTTTTCCCTCCTATCTCTCAAATACCACTAAGCGTCTCACTGTTTGACTTTATTTTAGAAAAAAACGTGTCTATGAGTGGCAATCTCTAAAGTCCTTACATTTCCTTCATCAATCTATCTTGATTAAATGTAATACTATTTTTAAAAACTCCTAATAGTCAAACAAAGCCAAAAACAAATGCTAACCATATCAAATCCTTCCGACACTAATAAGCTCTTTCCTTCAGGGATCCACAGTATTTTATCTGACAATAACATGAAGTAACCTTAAAATCAGTTTCATCAATAATTTAATATATGTTGCATAGTGTGGAATACCTTTTCTACAGTAATTTATTACCCATAAGAACTGAAACGTATTTTTCTATGTAATTTCCTGCCCTATTGGCTTAATATATCTCCTATCCAAAACTCAATGTATCTTCCCCTATTTATTCTCAATGATAAATAGGATTTTTTTCTGTTGTAATACCAAATCAATAATAGCCCATTCAAACACTTCACAGCTAATGTTTTAAAACAGAATCCTGAACCACTTTCTCATCTGCGGTTCAAACTATAATTCTAACCCCAAACTAAAACTAAAACTCATAAAATAAAACTCATGAAGTTCCATATGTGAGCTCTTTAAAATACCTTTGCACTAAAACAAATAGTCCTAACAAATGTTTTATGTGTGTATATTTGCAAACCTTAATGAATAAACTTCCAGGACTTTTTCAATTTGGTTGTTTATGGCCTCAATCTCACCCACTCTCCCCAAGATTATAATCCCAGGAAACATCTAAAAGAGAGACAATAAAACTACCATTCTCCCAGAAAAACACAAAACGCCTAACTAGCATTCACTATGCTACTAAACCTAATTCCTCTTTACCTCAAATCATTAATCATAAGTTTTAAACAACGTCAATGTATATGTATACTTAAATGAACATGCTACCCTTAGATACAATTCGCCTGATAACATTATTATCTAATGTATTACTTTTTTCCCTCTGTCGCAAATGCCGTACATTTCTCACTGTAAGAAATCAGTAATTTAATCCCAGATATTTAATAAAAATGTAAACGTATTCTCCCATGGCTCCTTCAATATACATATTTTAGATAACTTCCATCCGTCCCGGAAGAAGGAACCCTACTTAAACACACCAGAATACAATGTTTAATTCTGTTAAATCAACTCCTAAAATAAACAATAAACAGTAACAAAATAAACAAACCACTTTAATCAGCAAAAAACAAACTATACAAAAACTCCCTACTATAATGCTTCAGATGACAATATTACTCAGAGACTCATGTTTACATCTCAATAAAACAAAACACAGTCTGCATGTTCCTCAAAAAACAAGAACTTGCCCCTGTTACAGATGTCTATGTAGCAGAGGGAAAGCTCAAATAACCAAATTCAACCTAGCTAATTTCCCAAAACATATGCAATTGTTTTTTACTATAGAGGTTGCTTTTAAACATGAATACCCTAACATTGTTCCACACAATGGAAACAGTGCTCAAATTCACTGGTGTTACTTAAACAATCAAACCAGGAATCAATAACCATCAGAATCCATTATCACTATGTTTTACGATATTCTCATAGCCAAATACAGTCCAAATAAATGCCACAAATCAATGATGCCCACCTAGCGAATCTGCTGCTAGTTTTTAGCATCTTTCCTGACTACCCTGCCGACTTACAACTACTTTAAAAAATGTATTTGGACATTTTTATCAACTTCTGAAAAGTGACTCAAAACAATAATGCACGCATTTTCCTTCTAAAAGACACAAACAATCTTCTCCGTCACCTCCAGTCACAACATCATTTCCGTGGCGACAAAAGTGCCTTGCGAGTGATGTCATCAACAAGCGCTCAACCTAGACCCAAGTCGCAACGATTTTCAATGAATTGTAAATAATTGTTGGCTGTCTGCAGCAACAGTAGTACGGGTTCGATAAACCCGTACATAAGAACATTTCGATGGACACAAATCTATCGTAATTGTCTCTTCATTATTATTTAGAAATCATTATATTTAAATAACTGTCTCGTCTTTGATTCAGCATTTTATTACGACTCTATTCCCAATACATTATTCAAACAGATCATTCAGTGAACAGACATCGTCTTACCTCAAAATTATTATTATTATTTTAAGTTGAATGAATTAGTCTTTCAATTTGAACCAAACAAACTATTTAAAACGTTCAGTTTATATCTTATACAAATACTAGTGGCTATAACTTTCTAGGCAATACAAACAAATAGTTTAATTACAATCAAAAACTAAGAATTTTTAGTTAATGCCTTGGCTGGGAACCCGAACACTGAACTACAGTTTGCAAGACAGCTATGCTCACCACTATACAACCAACGCTATGGAACTGACTGAGATTCTCCGCAAATAGACCCATTTTACAATTGTCTGTATTCGTAACTCCGGCATCGGGACAACAGAAAATAGCCCTAATTTAAAAGCCCAAAGTTTTCCCTCAGTGAGGATTCTCATTAATCTCGCTCTCCTCTATCAGAAATGAGGAATAGTTACTATTGTGACTCTTGATAAGTTATTAGGTCTCACACGTGAGCGAATTATCGTTCCTTCTTTAAACTTACTCCTCCATGTCGGGCCAAAATAGAAAATAGCTGTTTCTCTTATCTCTTCCCTGCATTATTTCCCTTCTCCCGTTAATTCCAGGACCTCCTTTGAGGATTTACTACCCATGTTACTAGTAGCTATGGTATTTAATCACTTATCTATGCCTTTCTATTTTTTTAACCTTCTATGTGTGTGTATTTCTATAAATCTGCTATTTACCGTTACTCAGTTACTTTAGTTGCTCTCCTGTCTGGCTATGTGTGTGTCTCTTGAATGATAATCAATGTGTATGGGTTTCTATATTTATTTCTCCTTTCTGGAAACTTCGTCTATAGATTTGACTTTTGATCGGACATTAAATTTCACCTGTATACAATTATAAGCTCATTATAAACTATTGTTCCTTGGGACTTTCAACGTTAATATCTCATATCTCACTTCTCTAGACTAGGTTTCCCTCACCACCTCTGTGGATATTACTTTCTTTCAGTATTGAATAGGTTCAGTTATTTCGTTCGCCTAGGTTACCCTGCCTTCTCACCAAGCCTAATTTATATTTAGATATGTCTTTTGAATTAATGGCTATCCTATTTGTACAGAACGACCGTCCTATCTAACAAAACTTACTATATCCCACCCTTAATAACCCTTCGGCTTGCAAAACCAGGATTTATTAAGTTCTATTTTATTTACGGTAGTGCACCTTACCACAGGTCATTTCAGACCTGCTTCCTTCCTTCCTATCGATTTTGGTTAAAACACAAAGTAGAAACCTAGTGTATTTGTTCAGAATATTCAAGCACCTATCATTGATTAAATCCAAACTCCTTTAGAACATTCAATCAAAAATATCTTAAATAATTCCTCCCAAATTTGAGAATAAAGACTATTTACCTTCGTCCTGTAGACTGGGAAAAGCAATGCCGGTTCGATTCCGTCACCTTCTCAGTCGCCCTTAGATCTTTATACCGGCCTGTTTTTTTAAACATCAATCCAGAGGCCAGGTCTTTAAATAGCGAGTCCAGACTCGTCCGTGCACGGCTTTTGGCTTTCCCTTCGGACGACAGAGGCAAGTTTGTGGAATCCCGCTAGAAGGACCAATTGTTACTGTAATTTAATTATACCAATGTGTTTTCATTAATTGAATTCCCTTAATCTATTTCATGAGAATTTGTAAGATTCTTGTTTGCATAAAATAGACGGAGACCAGTCTTATCAATAATAGGTAACAGAATTTATTCTCGGAGCGCACTGCCATGTTACCACGAGCAACAGTTTATATACAATAACATGACGTAATTTCATTGCTTAACAGAATCCCCTCCTCTCGACCGGGACAAAGGGAACTTTAAAAGTTCATTCTGACCCCCTAGCACATACACAGGACACACAACACAACTGAATTAACTTTTGACCCCTCAACATTATCGATCACCACTTAGCTGACAGTTCTAATTAACAGAAAACCTAGGAATGCACTCACTGCCTTATCTAAAACACCCCAGAGCTCAGTTTCGTCAGTTCAACCATAGGTTAACTACCTTATCTGATTACTTAATCCACAACCCATTTCTTTCTTCCCAGTTGGAATGGTGTTCATTAACTTTAATTACTCCTTGTCCGTGTGCCTTCTTATGAACTCATATTGTTAATCAGATATAATAAAATAGAGTATAAGTTTACTTAGTTACAGTTCCATTTAAAATGATTTGTTCAGTCATTTAATCATAATTTTCCTAACAATGGCATATTTGGATAATTTAACTTTTGTTATTGAAAACACAATGTTTTGGTTGATAACCATCATCAAAGCTTGCCATATGCAAGGTTAGCATATGAATTTGTAGCTTGCATACATTTACAGTAAGTGCATTGCGCTCACTGGTGTAAGGAAAAAGCAGCCTAGTGCGAGATGTATTTATACATGTATTGTCACTTTCTGACCATAGTTCTTGTGTGTTTTCCTTGTTTTAGTGTTGGTCAGGACGTGAGCTGGGTTGGCATTCTATGTTGTGTGTCTGGTTTGTCTATTTATATGTTTGGCCTGATATGGTTCTCAATCAGAGGCAGGTGTTAGTCATTGTCTCTGATTGGGAACCATATTTAGGTAGCCTGTTTTGTGTTGGGATTTGTGGGTGGTTATTTCACCACACAGGACTGTTTTCGGTTTTCACATTTATTGTTTTGTATATTTGTAGTGTTTTCTCTGTATTCGTCTTTATTAAAGATGTTTAACCCTAACCACGCTACGTTTTGGTCCGCCTCTCCTTCCCAGGAAGAAAGCCGTTACAGAACCACCCACCCCAACAGAACCAAGCAGCGTGGTAACAGGCAGCGGCAGCAGGAGAAGCAGCCAGCATCACAAGACTCATGGACATGGGAGGACGAGTTGGACGGAAAAGGACCCTGGGCAGAGCAGGGGAATATCGCCGCCCCAAAGCAGAGCTGGAGGCACCAGGCTTCCTGTGCGTGTCCAGAGCCCAGTACTCCCTGTTTCTCCTCCCCGCACTCACCCTGAGGTGCGTGTCCTCGGCCCAGTACCACCAGTGCCAGCACCACGCATCAGGCCTATAGTGCGTCCCGCCTGTCCGGCGCTGCCAGAGTTTCCGCCCCTCAGTCCAGAGGCGCCAGAGCCCATCTATGTCCAGCACTGCCAGAGCATTCCTCCTCTCCAGCGCTGTTGGAGGTTCCCGCCTGTCCGGCGCTGCCGGAGCTTCCGCCCCTCAGTCCAGAGGCGTCAGAGCTCCTCTGTCCAGCACTGCCAGAGCCTTCCTCCTCTCCAGCGTTGCCGGAGCTGCCCGTCTGCCCAGCGCCGCCTGAGCTGCCCGTCTGTCCAGAGCTGCTAGAGTCTCCCGTCTGTCCAGAGCTGCTAGAGTCTCCCGTCTGTCCAGAGCTGCTAGAGTCTCCCGTCTGTCCAGAGCCGCTAGAGTCTCCCGTCTGTCCAGAGCCGCTAGAGTCTCCCGTCTGTCCAGAGCAGCTAGAGTCTCCCGTCTGTCCAGAGCCGCTAGAGTCTCCCGTCTGTCCAGAGCCGCTAGAGTCTCCCGTCTGTCCAGAGCCGCTAGAGTCTCCCGTCTGTCCAGAGCCGCTAGAGTCTCCCGTCTGTCATGAGCCGCCAGAGCCGCCAGTCAGCATGGAGACGCCAGTGCCGCCGGTCAGCCAGGATCTTCCAGAGCCGCCGGTCAGCCAGGATCTTCCAGAGCCGCCGGTCAGCCAGGATCTTCCAGAGCCACCAGTCAGCCAGGATCTGCCAGAGCCGCCAGTCAGCCAGGATCTGCCAGAGCCACCAGTCAGCCAGGATCTGCCAGAGCCGCCAGTCAGCCAGAAGCTACCAGAGCCATCAACCAGCCTGAGCTACCTCTCAGTCCTGAGCTACCTCTCGGTCCTGAGCTACCTCTCGGTCCTGAGCTACCCCTCGGTCCTGAGCTACCCCTCGGTCCTGAGCTACCTCTCGGTCCTGAGCTACCCCTCGGTCCTGAGCTACACCCTCGGTCTTGAGCTACCCATCGGTCCTGAGCTACACCCTCGGTCATGAGCTACTCCTCGGTCATGAGCTACCCTTCAGTCATGAGCTACCTCAGTCTTGAGCTGCCCCTCAGTCCGGAGCTGCCCCTCAGTCCATTGGAGCCCTTTGTTAGGGTTCCTAGGCCAAGGTCAGCGGCGAGGGTCGCCACTCAAAGGACGCTAAGGAGGTGGACTAAGACAATTATGGAGTGGGGTCCACGTCCAGCGCCAGAGCCGCCACCGCGGACAGATGCCCACCCAGACCCTCCCCCATAGGTTTAGGTTGTGTGGTCGGAGTCCGCACCTTGGGGGGGGGTACTGTTTTCCTTGTTTTAGTGTCGGTCAGGACGTGAGCTGGGTGGGAATTCTATGTTGTGTGTCTGGTTTGTCTATTTCTATGTTTGGCCTGATATGGTTCTCAATCAGAGGCAGGTGTTAGTCATTCTCTCTGATTGGGAACCATATTTAGGTAGCCTGTTTTGTGTTGGGATTTGTGGGTGGTTATTTCTGTGTCTGTGATTGTTTCACCACACAGGACTGTTTTCGGTTTTCACATTTATTGTTTTGTATATTTGTAGTGTTTTCTCGGTATTCGTCTTTATTAAAGATGTTTAACCCTAACCACGCTGCGTTTTGGTCCGCCTCTCCTTCCCAGGAAGAAAGCCGTAACATGTGGTCCATTGAGTAAACAATAAAGGTATAGATGTAGAACAGATATAGATTTTAACCAACTATTTCAAACAAACTCATACACCCAACATAATACACATGTTGACCCTCACTCAAAAAAAACATATAATACCCAACGTATACACACTTGGTTCTAATAACAGCTGACTGAATTGGTGTGATTGTTGTAACTCACCCTCTTGTATATATTGAAAATATATGGCAAGACACGGGGCAAGCGGTTCTCACTTCTACTCCCATGTCAGATTCCCAGCGATGTGACCTTATATGTTGCTCCCTGTAGCCTAACACATATTTTAATGGCCTAGCCACTTCTCAATGGTGGTTTCAGCAGTCTGTCCACATGAGAGCAATTTGTGGCAGTGTGACCGAACCACAGGCATATATTTATACATGCGGTTTGGTATGCCACGAAAAATGAAAAAAATGTAATGGTACATAAATGAATACTGTGAAATGAATACTGTCTCGGCTCTAAACATCGGCATAACAATGTGGGAGACTTGCAGGACCTGTGTGTGAAGCATGGTAATTATTAACACATTAATAACACATTAATGAACTGCATGGACTTTATTCCACACTACAAATTGAATGTATGAATGCATGTACCGAAAGGGAATGTATGTACTGAAAGGGAATGTTTGGTTTCAACAAGCGGTTCACCTGGCACTAAATATGTAATAGTGCCAACACCTTGGGACTGGCACAAATGTGTGTATCAGATTTCAGGCATGCATATATCGAGAGTTAATGGATAGGTTGTGTATTTTAACTTGGACTCTCTTACACAGAAACAAAGTTGGTGCTTATTCAATGTGCAGTTATCAGGGAAGCAACGTTGTGGACTGAATGGCATGAAATGCGTTTTTAAAATGCCACATTTTGCCAAGAGAGATCTCACTGTGAAATGAATACTGTGAAAATGATTTGTAGTCTTCTAATCCCCTGGGGTTGAATGGGGTGGACGTGTGCAAATCCTAGAAAAGCCTCTGGGACTGTGGCTTCAATAAAAACATTTTTTATTTCACTCAGGAGATCTTGTTGATATATATTTTTTAAAAGTATATCTTTAATAACAAGAAGGCAGCAATCAAACACTAATTCAAATCATACAAATGATGACATGAATGATGACATGAATGATGACATGAATGATGCCACCTAGACGAAAATAAAAAGCAACAAAACTAAAGAGGTTGTTTTGTCTGTCTAAAGGGTTAACCGAAGGTCAGTGCACGCCCTCACACCCTCTGGCGTTCCCAGCCATGCTGCTGCACTTGTGGGTTCAATGGGATTCCTGGGACATCGTAAAAAAGGGACAGAGCACACGCACATGGCTCTTGATCCCATGCCCCACAGGTACGGCAGGCTAGTTAGCCTGCATAGACCTCCAGTGTATTTTATATACTGTAGTCAGGGGTTCTAAGCCTAGTCATTATACAGACAGAAAGGAAGCATGTTTCTCATTAGGGCGATATGTTACTGGGAGAATAATGTATCGACCTACATGCAAAATGTTGACAGTTGTATACTGTAGTGGGGATATAAGTTCTAACTAAAGAGGTTGATAATGAGTTCTTTGAGGTTTGGTTGTCATTTTTATTAGATATTTATTTATTTCCTTCTATCCTTCCTTCTATCCTTCCTCACATACTTGACCTAGCCATTGACAAATGTCGTAATAACATCCTGATGTAAATGTCAGATATTCAATAGATCCTAGATTGAGTATTTTTCTCTGCATACCACATTGACTCTGCAAACAGGCAGTCTATTTTTGTTGTAATGTTGGTGTACAGTGTGTGTCCAAGTGAGGATAGATAGTGTCCCTATGCGCTGAACCGGGCCTGCTTAGTTATTTGTCTTGTGCGGATGCAGGATCGATTCGGGGCTTGTGTGTGTGTGTGTGTGTGTGTGTGTGTGTGTGTTCACACATCCTTGCGCCTGTGTCTGTGTGTATGTGTACGAGTCCGTGTGTGTGCGTCAGATTGAGTGGAACAGCAGATGTAGGGGTCTTTCCTGTTGGCTGGTAGAGAGCCGGTGGGGGATAGTGGGTGCCTGGGGGACGGTGCAGTGAACCGCTGCAGCTAAAAAGGATCATTAGCAAATGCATGGTGGGAATCCAGATCCTGCGTCATTGGTTGGAGCTCCTTTTCCTAAAAACAAACACCAAAACATACAGTAGGAAGACATACACACACAGATGCACATAGCATATGTAAGTAAAAGTATAACATACTGTACTACAGTGTACAAAGTCACACACACTAAACACAAATGTTCATATGCACACACACACTACAGTATACAAAATAACACACATAGAACACAAATATACATACACACACATTGAGCACACACTGAGCACACACACACAGAGACACACACACTGCACATGCATACACAGCCAATTGGCTGGGGGGTGGTCTCTACTGGTTTTGCTACCAGCAGGCCTTCGGTGAAGGTGAAGGCCTTCGGTGGAATAGGCCTTTGGCCCACCCCATACAGCATGAGCTGGGGCGTTAGGTCCTCCCCTGCTGGCAGACACAGGGAGATCAGGGGGCCTGCTTCCTTCCACAGGTCCCTGGTGGCTCTGCACTCGCAGAGCAAGTGCATCCCCGTCTCATCTTGGCCGCAGCCTGGTAGGGGCACGCGGGTGTCCTTGCCATGCCCTGGGAGTTCAGGACAGGTCCCGGTGCCGGTTCAGCAGAGCAGGATGGGCCAAGTTGCGCCAAACCGTTGTGGGCTCGCCTGTAGCAAACCCGCGCACTGGACACACTGGTTCCGCTCCTGTTAAATTGTATTGAATTTCTTTTGGAGAAGTTTTATTGTTGCATTTCCTTTAAAAACAGCTCATATATTTTTGCACATAATTGTATACACATAAAAACAGCATAAAATCATAAAAGACAGCATTTGAATATTACATTTAAATTTGTTAAAAAGTACATGTTAAAAAGAAATAGAAACAAGCATGAATAAAAGTACTTTTTCTTGTAAAACAACCAATCTGTAAAGGCCATTTCAAATGTGTACTAATTATTTAACAAAGATAAAATACTTTTCAGATATGAATACATGTTAAAAGGTCATTTTGTTTTAAAAGCTCTCGTCGGTCCTTATTTGCTTAAGATCTCATTTAGTGAAGGCCACAAGATTGAAAATGAATTAATGCAACAAGCATGCTTCTGTCAGTAACAAATACAGTCATGGGTGGTAACCCTACAATTCACTCAAAAGGCAAGGCAACCTGGGAAATATGCAAATACGGCTTTACACTAAGCAGTGTGTTAATTTAACAACGAAATGTGTGGACCCATATAGACACTGGAACAGTGTTACATTTAACAGTTAGTGTTGATTTAACACTGGAGAATTTGACGTGCAGACACACACACACACACTGAGAATACATATACACATTGAAAACACACACACTGAGCACACCACACAGATATACAAGTTCAAACCCACACTCTAAATCTGATCATCTCAATGACAGTTAAATAGTGTGATCTACAGTAGATTAGAAATTATGTCATTGAAACTTAAAGGTAGCTATTGGGAGTTTCTCAACTCCAACCCTTATCTCCCCCTGGCATGTCTCCTAAGTATGATGCCACTCACAGTCACCACACCCCTTCCAAACTCTCTGTGCCCTTCATCTCACACTAACTCACTTTACCGAGTATACAGTATACACTGTGCTCACAAACAATGCACGTCACACATCAGAGAAAGAAAACACATTTTGGTAATTCTATCTATCGAATATCTATCAGAACGATAAGGCCTGTTGGAATTCTGACATTTGCAGGAACATTGATAGGCAACATGTGCCTGCAACCGACTACATAGACAGTAAATGGGCCACTTCCCTATTTACGATGTATTAGTGTTTGAGCATATCATGGTCTCACATGGTCTCTCCTATCATTGCTATGCAGACGACACACAATTCATCTTCTCCTTTCCCCCTTCTGATGACCAGGTGGCGAATCGCATCTCTGCATGTCTGGCAGACATATCAGTGTGGATGACGGATCACCACCTCAAGCTGAACCTCGGCAAGACGGAGCTGCTCTTCCTCCCGGGGAAGGACTGCCCGTTCCATGATCTCGCCATCACGGTTGACAACTCCATTGTGTCCTCCTCCCAGAGCGCTAAGAACCTTGGCGTGATCCTGGACAACACCCTGTCGTTCTCAACTAACATCAAGGCGGTGGCCCGTTCTTGTAGGTTCATGCTCTACAACATCCGCAGAGTACGACCCTGCCTCACACAGGAAGCAGCGCAGGTCCTAATCCAGGCACTTGTCATCTCCCGTCTGGATTACTGCAACTCGCTGTTGGCTGGGCTCCCTGCCTGTGCCATTAAACCCCTACAACTCATCCAGAACGCCGCAGCCCGTCTGGTGTTCAACCTTCCCAAGTTCTCTCACGTCACCCCGCTCCTCCGCTCTCTCCACTGGCTTCCAGTTGAAGTCGCATCCGCTACAAGACCATGGTGCTTGCCTACGGAGCTGTGAGGGGAACGGCACCTCAGTACCTCCAGGCTCTGATCAGGCCCTACACCCAAACAAGGGCACTGCGTTCATCCACCTCTGGCCTGCTCGCCTCCCTACCACTGAGGAAGTACAGTTCCCGCGCAGCCCAGTCAAAACTGTTCGCTGCTCTGGCCCCCCAATGGTGGAACAAACTCCCTCACGACGCCAGGACAGCGGAGTCAATCACCACCTTCCGGAGACACCTGAAACCCCACCTCTTTCAGGAATACCTAGGATAGGATAAAGTAATCCTTCTCACCCCCTTAAAAGATTTAGATGCACTATTGTAAAGTGGCTGTTCCACTGGATGTCTTAAGGTGAACGCACCAATTTGTAAGTCGCTCTGGATAAGAGCGTCTGCTAAATGACTTAAATGTAAATGTAAATATCAGAACCCTGATGAATACATGAAAACGCCAATCTCTGATTGAAAGTCAAAGGTTTAGTGGGGATTACACACACACAGGCGCTTACACGCTTACGCGCTCACACAATTGTGTTCATTAATCAAATTACCCACTGTCAGTTTTCTGTACATAGCATGCATCAGGGCAAATGGCAAAAAAGAAGATATTTTTTACTATGAAATGCCAAGTGTTCTGAGAAAAGTTGGACATGATGAGGTCACTCATCTAAGTAACATGCATTCTTACACACTGTGCTAAATATGGTCCATTTTTTATATTTCAAGTCAGTTAAGAACAAACTCTTATTCACAGTGGCAGCCTACAGGGAACAGTGGGTTAACTGCCTTGTTCAGGGGGAGAATAACAGATGTTTTACCTTGTCAGCTCAGGGATTCGGTCCAGCAAACCTTCCGGTTCGTAGCCCAATGCTCTAACCACTAGGCTACCTGTCAACCCAGTATGTATCACCCAGTATGTCTAATGTCTGTGTTTTTAAAAGAAGGGATTTTTGCTGAATAGTCCACAAAGCTAGAAACAAGCCAGATAAACATAAAATACTTTTAGACAGAGACACAAAATAATCGCGTTTCCAGTTGGTAAAAACACATGAAGGAAAAATGTAAAAATGCTGGTGGTGGGTGAAATGTTTTCATGCCAATTTGCAGCTAATAAAGCATGTGTAAATTTCCAATTATGATTTAAGCTTAAAGCGTTTCTCTTCGTTGTTGCGCCTCCTTCCTGCAGCTGTCACGGTATTCAAATAGTCAAATTCATCAGAGCACAGAAGTTTCAATATTAGCAGATGACTTTGCCTGTCAAGAAACCTCACGTCTCGTGGTTTGAGCAGAGGGGAAGAGAAACGAAAATGGGCTGATTTTCTGTTTGGCCAGAAAGGCACTTCTGTACCAGTTAATGTTGAGTGAACAAGCCACGGGCCTCTTCATCTTCCTAATCTTTGTTTGAGAAACTCAGTGTGGTTGCATTTGTCACGACTCCCACCGAAGTTGGCTCCCCCGCCTGCTCGGGTGGTGCTCGGGGGTCGTGGTCACCGGCCTACTAGCCGCCACCGATCCCTTTTTCTTTTCGGTTAGTTTTGTCTCATTTGTTACACCTGTTCCCATTTCGTGTGTGCTTGATTTGCTTCCCTATTTAGCGTGTGCTAAATAGCCCCTTTGTTATGCGGGCTATTTGTTATTTGATGTTCACGTTGTGTCGTTGGTGTTGTTTGTGGACCGTATTACCCGTTGTTTTGGGTTGGTCAGTGTTTTGCGCCCTGCGTGTTTGGGCATTTACTTTTGGTTCCGCATTAAAGTGCATCTTTCCCCTGGACCACTCTGCTCTCTGCGCCTGATTCCTCTCTACACACCTAGCCAGCCGTGACAGCATTCCTAACATTGTTGAAAGTAAGAGAGAACCAGTAGGGTTCAGAAACCAATGACATTCATTGACATGACAGATTTATTCTGCTGGATATACATTTGAAGTCGGAAGTTTACATACACTTAGGTTGGAATCATTAAAACTAGTTTTTCAACCACTCCACAAATTTCTTGTTAACAAACTATAGTTTTGGCAAGTCTGTTAAGACATCTACTTTGTGCATGACACAAGTCATTTTTCCAACAATTATTTCACTTGCCATTTCACTGTATCACAATTCCAGTGGGTCAGAAGTTTACATGCACTAAGTTGACTGTGCCTTTAAACAGCTTGGAAAATTCCAGAAAATGATGTCATGGCTTTAGTAGCTTCTGATAGGCTAATTGACAACATTTGAGTCAATTGGAGGTGTACCTGTGGATGTATTTCAAGGCCTACCTTCAAACTCAGTGCATCTTTGCTTGACATCATGGGAAAATCAAAATAAATCAGTCAAGACCTCAAATTGTAGACCTCCACAAGTCTGGTTCATCATTGGGAGGAATTTCCAAACGCCTGAAGGTTCCACATTCATCTGTACAAACAATAGTATGCAAGTATAAACACCATGGGACCACGCAGCCGCAGCGAAAAGTGCATATCAATCCCATAACAGCAAAGGAAGTTGTGAAGATGCTGGAGGAAAAAGGCACAAAAGTATCTATATCCACAGTAAAACGAGTCCTATATTGACATAACCTGAAAGGCTGCTCAGCAAGGAAGAAGCCACTGCTCCAAAACCACCATTAAAAGCCAGACTATGGTTTGCAACTGCACATGGAGAAATGTCCTCTGGTCTGATGAAACAAAAATAGAACTGTTTGGCCATAATGACCATTGTTATGTTTGGAGGAAAAAGGGGGAGGCTTGCAAGCCGAAGAACACCATCCCAACCGTGAACCACGGGGGTGGCAACATCATGCTGTGGGGGTGCTTTGCTGCAGGAGGGACTGGTGCTTTTCACAAAATAGATGGCATCATGAGGCAGGGAAATTTATGTGGATATATTGAAGCAACATCTCAACACATCAGTCAGGAAGTTAAAGCTTGGTTGCAAACGGGTCTTCCAAATGGACAATGACCCCAAGCATACTTCCAAAGTTGTGTCAATATGGCTTAAGGACAACAAAGTCAAGGTATTGGAGTGGCCATCACAAAGCCCTGACCTCAATCCTATAGAAAATGTGTGGGCAGAACTGAAAAAGCGTGTGCGAGCAAGGAGACCTACAAACCTGACTCAGTTACACCAGCTCTGTCAGGAGGAATGGGCCAAAATTCACCCAACATATTGTGGAAGCTTGTGGATGGCTACCTGAAATGTTTGACCCAAGTTAAACAATTTAAAGGCAATGCTACCAAATACTAACTGAGCTTATGTAAACTTCTGACCCACTGGGAATGTGATGAAAGAAATAAAAGCTGAAATAAATAATTCTCTCTACTATTATTCTGACATTTCCCATTCTTAAAATAAAGTGGTAATCCTAACTGACCTAAAACAGAGAATTTTTACTTTGATTAAATGTCAGGAATTGTGAAAAACTGAGTTTAAATGTATTTGGCTAAGGTGTATGTAAACTTCCGACTTCAACTGTACCTCATTGAGTGGATTTTATGCAAATTTAGAAAACAGACACTGAATGAGATTTAACATGCCTGTGAATATTCTTATATCTTGTTATGACATACATAGTCTTCTTAATAGCCGCCCCCCAAAAAAGGCTACTGACAGGCATTCCTGCATAGCACATAAACATTGGGTTGCATATGTTATCAAATTACTTGATATGTGGTGTAATAAAATTCCCTTGCGGATCCTCCATCTGAAATTATACATTTATGGGGGAATAAAGTTTTTTCCCATGACCTGGCAATGTAATGTCTTTTACATTGAATTCTCCCATGCAGAACATTTACTCTTGTATTACCACCATGCACAGTTTCCAACCAATGTGCCATGGTCCATATCCTCACAGAGGAAAACATTTGCTTCCCCTTGTTGATGGATGGGTCTACGTACTTATTTTCTCTTTTTTCTAAGTATTTCAGACACGAAAGGGGGGAAAAAGATCAGTTAAATGTCAAATTTCAGCATATTTCCATTTCTTAATTTTCTCCTCGAAGCTCGTGAGCCACCACCCAGTTGTTGATAACGCTCCAAGTCAGAAGATTTCTGCGTAGAGTCTCGCAGAGAAAACATGGACAAATAAGTGAATGTGGGAATAAAAGCTTCAACTTGTCCCCTTTAGTGATAACATAACGAGAGGGTCTCTCCCAGTCCCAGTTCGTGTTAACATGGTGCCTCAGGGATGTCTAAGGCACTACTGTCTAAGGCACTCCCCATTTATGAATGCACTGTTATGAACTCTACTGTATTGGCCTGCTGTGCACAGTAAAGAGGCCCTATTTTTAGCCGGTGTTTGAATGTAATACCCTGATGTGTGATTTTAATATGTTTGAATATACCTATTCAATGTACACTACATATACAAAAGCATGTGGACACCCCTTCAAATTAGAAGATTAGTCTATTTCAGCCAAACCCGTTCCTGACAGGTGTATAAAATCAAGCACACCGCCATGCAATCTCCCTAGACAAACATTGGCAGTAGAATGGCCTTACTGAAGAGCTCAGTGACTTTCAACAAGTCAGTTAATCAAATCCCTGCCCTGCTAGAGCTGCCCCGGTCAACTGTGCTGTTATTGTGAATTGGAAACTTCTAGGAGCAACATAGGCTCAACCGCAAAGTGGTAGGCCACACAAGCACACAGGAGGGGACCGCCCGAGAGCTGAAGAGAGTAGCGTGTAAAAATCGTCTGTCCTTGGTTGCAACACTCACTACCGAGTTCCAAACTGCCTCTGGAAGCAACGTCAGCATAAGAAGTGTTCATTGTGAGCTTCATGAAATGGGTTTCCATGGCTGAGCAGCCGCAAAAAAAGCCTTAGATCACCATGTACAATGCCAAGCGTCGGCTGGAGCGTTGTAAAGCCCGACCGCCATTGGACTCAGGAGTAGTGGAAACGCGTTCTCTGGAGTGATTAATCACGCTTCACCATCTGGCAGTCCGATGGACAAATCTGGGTTTGGCAGATGCCAGGAGATCGCTACCTACCCCAATGCATTCTGCCAACTGTAAAGTTTGGTGGATGAGGAATAATGGTCTGGGGTAGTTTTTCATGGTTCGGGCTAGGCCCCTTAGTTCCAGTGAAGGGAAATCTTAACGCTACAGCATACAATGACATTCTAGATGATTTTGTGCTTCCAACTTTGTGGCAGTTTGGGTAAGGCCCTTTCCTGTTTCAGCACAAAGCGAGGTCCATACAGAAATGGTTTGTCGACATCGATGTGGAAGAAATTGACTGGCCTGCACAGAGCCCTGACCTCAACTCCATCGAACACCTTAGGGATGAACTGGAACACTGACTGCGAGCCAGGCCTAATCCCCCAACATCAGTGCCTGACCTCACTAATGCTTTTGTGGCTGAATGGAAGCAATGTTCCAACATCTAGTGGAAAGCCTTCCCAGAATAGTGGAGGCTGTTATGGCAGCAAAGGGGCGACCAACTCCATATTAATGCTCATGATTTTGGAATGTTTGACGAACAGGTGTCCATATACTTTTGGCCATATAGTGTATATGACTATGAATATGAATACAGATGGAAATTCACTGGCTGGCTAATCTGTCACATTTACAAAAATGTTGATCAATGTGCATTGTGCATGTCAAATTAACATAATGTAAACCTAATGTAACCTAAAGTGAAGGTAATGTGCTGTTATATGATTTTAATGTGGTTGTATGTACCTTACACCACAAATGAGGTTCCTGTGGGAAAATAAAGTTATTCTAAGTTTAAGACAGCCCATGTCTGGGCTACACCGGTCCTATTGGTCCTTTACAGATAAGGGACAAGGGGACCATTCCCTTCCTGTGTCCTCATGGCTGGCAGCCAGTCACAATGGGCGGGATTCATTGGGGTAATTCTGTCATGCAGCTACCGACTTGGCCAGCACTCCCGAACCCAAAGAAAGAATGTGACCTCACAATACACATATTTCAACATGACCCCGGCCCGGCCCGGACTGCTCTGCAATGTACGTCTCCTGGACTCTCCTTTCATCATCATCAAAACTTGCTTCTGTTCACCACACATAACCCAAACTATCCGGGCCACGTTCGGCAGGACAAAATGTTGTGGAACGTTCAGATAAAAAATCCTATATTTCTATGTCTGTGTGAACAGACATGCTTGCCTACGTCAGCTCTATTCATGACATTTCTATCTATCGTCTTTATGAACTTGTTGGGGTGGGGGAAGGGCACCATCACGTTTACCCTTTGGTTTTATGAACAAAAGACCGCAGGGACTACGCAGTCTCCTCTCTTCCTTTCTCGCTCCCTCATTTCCCCTCTTCTTTTCCTCCTGCTCCTGCACTTTTCGAGGCCAACCTCGTAAACGTATGTGCGTGCAACGTGGGAATATCCCAGCCAACCATCCAAGTGTGCTTGAGTGTACAGGAGACACAGAACGTACAGTAATGCAAAGCAGATGACTCCGAAGCCATTAGAATAGATATGAATTATAGTCAGTGTTGTGTCTCGAGCCACCTCTCAAGTTGTCTACATCAAGCCCAATGTGTAACCAGGCCTGCTAACCAACGGACCCTTTATAAGTACATTCACATCACGCCTTGCTGGTTATAGCGTCAGCTGTCTCTTATCAACATACATATTTGTATGTCATATGTACGTATATCAACATAGGTTTTTAACGGAGTGCATTTATGCTGTGTAATCACCTGGCATGACAGGCCATGGAGGCTTATTAAAATGGCACCCATTATGCTGTCAAACAAACTCGTAGTTATGTTTAAATCCCAGGCTTACATCCTGCTACCAACTAAATCTGCCTCAAAGGAAAGTTGAATCCTCCTCCTTGTCGACACCCATCCAGGCTTTTCATGATCCATACAACATTTGCCTGCGGGATATATCATCTCAAAATGGAGGACGATGTCACCCCGGGCTTGTAATGATGCCTGTCAGCCTCCCTGGGAAAAGCATTTAACACAGTGCATTAAAGGTCTACAAGTATTTTTATAGAATGCTTCTTGTAGCCATAATTGTTCACAACGATCATAAAGATGCGAGACAATCAAAACTGTAATTAAAAGATTCGAGCCGCCTTGTTTGTGCTCCCATAACACGGGGCGTGTAAAAAGACAGAGGGAGGACTTGTTGAAGGGCACGCACAAGAAAAAGCTTTGAAACCACAAATGGCTCTGTCCAAGTGGGAGAAAGCCCAGCCAATGCCAGACTTTGTAGGGGGAACAAGCCGTTAGCTCAGCGTCTTAAAATAAGAATGAGGCACCTCATTAAGCGAGAGGAAAACTATGTCACCCTTTAATGTCAAAACATCGCTAGGCATATGAGGGCGCTGAGCTGACAAACTGAGCTGGGGAACCCATATTGAATGACGGTTGTCATGGCACTATTTAAAGTGGGAGAGGTTCAAAGATGAGATTTCCCCTCGGGCACTCTCTTGGGCACCAACCCTAAATAAGGACCCCTAGCGATGACAGCAGCGCCATTTACTGAGTTACTCACTTCCTGGTGGCAACTGTGTTTTGAATAAACTCCCCTGATTGTTTTGTCTGGAATGCAGATGAATGGGTTAAAAGACGATGACTGTAGACTGAGATATTGCAAAGGAATGTCGGTTTGATGTTGCGGCTAAACAACAAAGTATTCTGTAAGTCAATGGAGACAATGAAAACACTAATGAAACCATTTTGGAGGCCATCACACGATGTTAAAGGAAGGCTACACACCTGCAAAGGGGTTGTGGGACAGAGATATCTGGATGTATATGTGAAATGAACAACATAGCGCATAACAAAGAAGCCTATACCTGGGTTCAAATAGTATTTGATATCTTTCAAATCGTGAGTGAACAATGGGAGAGTCTCAATGTTGGGACTTATTCCATTGGTTCCATTTTGGCAAGCTCAATCAGGCACAGCTAAAGCATTTGAAATTATAACAAATACTATTTGGACCCAGGTCTGAAGCAGTCCTCCATTTCTTTCTGTTTGCCTAGTTTCTGTTAGAAGCATATGCATCATTTTATTGGATATCACTATGGAATGTAAAGGGTGAGGGTAAAAAAGGGGACAGAAACAGAGAGAAGTGACAGATGAGTGAGTTAGGGGTGGGCTTCCAAAAAGCATTCTGTTATTCATAGCACCTGTCTATTTAATTTCAGATGACATGCATTGCATTCCCCCCATTCGAATACTCTGGTCAAAGGGGTAGTGCTTAATAGGCAAAGATGCCAAGGCATCACAGATCTCTAGTCAAAACATGGCAGGATTAGTCCCTAACAAGTGGATCTTCAAGTGCTTGGATCGTGATAGGCAACACTAACAATTCCTGTGCTAGTGAGTGAAGTGGAATTTAAATGAACAGTCTTTTTCTCCCCAATTCTGATCTTGTCTCATCGCTGCTCATCGCTGCTCAACTCCCCAATGGGCTCGGGAGGCGAAGGTCGAGTCATGCATCCTCCAAAACATGACCCGTCAAACTGCGCTTCTTAACACCAGTCCTCTTAACCCGGAGGCCAGCCGCACCGATTTGTCGGAGGAAACACCGTTCAACTGACGACTGAGGTCAGCCTGCAGGTGCCAGGCCCGCCACAAGGAGTTGCTGGAGCGAGATGAGCCAACTAAAGCGCACCCCGGCCAAACCCTCCCCTAACCCGGATGACGCTGAGCCAATAGTGCCCCCGCCCTATGGGACTCCCGATCACGGCCAGTTGTGATACAGCCCAGGATCAAACCCGGGTCTGTAGTGACGCCTCTAGCACTGCGATCCACTCTGGAGGCCCAGCACGGCGTGTTCTATATGATGAGGAAATACTTAAGCATTTACATTACATTTACATTTAAGTCATTTAGCAGACGCTCTTATCCAGAGCGACTTACAAATTGGTGCGTTCACCTTAAGACATCCAGTGGAACAGCCACTTTACAATAGTGCATCTAAATCTTTTAAGGGGGGGTGAGAAGGATTACTTTATCCTATCCTAGGTATTCCTGAAAGAGGTGGGGTTTCAGGTGTCTCCGGAAGGTGGTGATTGACTCCGCTGTCCTGGCGTCGTGAGGGAGTTTGTTCCACCATTGGGGGGCCAGAGCAGCGAACAGTTTTGACTGGGCTGCGCGGGAACTGTACTTCCTCAGTGGTAGGGAGGCGAGCAGGCCAGAGGTGGATGAACGCAGTGCCCTTGTTTGGGTGTAGGGCCTGATCAGAGCCTGGAGGTACTGAGGTGCCGTTCCCCTCACAGCTCCGTAGGCAAGCACCATGGTCTTGTAGCGGATGCGAGCTTCAACTGGAAGCCAGTGGAGAGAGCGGAGGAGCGGGGTGACGTGAGAGAACTTGGGAAGGTTGAACACCAGACGGGCTGCGGCGTTCTGGATGAGTTGTAGGGGTTTAATGGCACAGGCAGGGAGCCCAGCCAACAGCGAGTTGCAGTAATCCAGACGGGAGATGACAAGTGCCTGGATTAGGACCTGCGCTGCTTCCTGTGTGAGGCAGGGTCGTACTCTGCGGATGTTGTAGAGCATGAACCTACAAGAACGGGCCACCGCCTTGATGTTAGTTGAGAACGACAGGGTGTTGTCCAGGATCACGCCAAGGTTCTTAGCGCTCTGGGAGGAGGACACAATGGAGTTGTCAACCGTGATGGCGAGATCATGGAATGGGCAGTCCTTCCCCGGGAGGAAGAGCAGCTCCGTCTTGCCGAGCAATGGCAGTATACGTCTTTTTGTGTGAAATACATGAATTGAAACTGATTCATGTTGTAGTTTCACCAGTTTCGATTCCACTATCTCAGGGAGGTAGCTCTCTTGTGTAACTCTCAGGAACGTTTTATTTTAATGTTCCATCAAAATAAATACATATGATGCAAATCACTACAATGTACAGTATGTACATAATATAAATGTAGCATTTATTCTAAAAATGATGTGCGTAACCAGGAGCCAAAGTATATTCAACTATTATTTTCAAACCACTGACATCTACATTTCCAAGGACACCGGTTTCAAGGATTTAAGTACAACAGCTGGCCAAACAACCACTGAGATAAGAAATCCCTCCTTGATACGGCAAAGTTGAAACACGTGGGTTGAATGAATACTTGGTGTTGTTGTTCGCGGTGGCCTTAGCTTCTGATTGCAGGGATATTAGTAGCATATTAGCATCCACACTGTGCCTTATTCAAAAGAGATTTCAATTAAATTTCACTCGGGCAATGATGATGGCCATGCAATTATAATGGGGATTAAAAGAGAGCCCTGACATCAGTCGACAACAATGCCACACCATTGGCATTTAGTCCATTCTGAAAGTTTTTTATGGTCCCCTTTAATGCTGTTTGGGCCTCAGGGGCCCCCTTTGTAATTGCAGCCAATGAATTGTAACGCCGGACTGAATAGCCTGTGCTCATTGGTGGAACAATGGCTGACAAATAGAGCAAGAAGCACGCCAGGCTGCCAGCAGCCTCTTGTCAGATTATCAACAGCTGCTGCTGCCGTGGCACGGTCGTCCCTTTCAATGCCCAATCCCTTCTCATGAGGAGCTGGGGTGGGGTTGACGGGAAGACCCGGTGGCATGAGAGTGCCATCAATCTCTATTGTGTCCCCCCCCCCTCCCCTTTCTAAAGAAAACAGTCACTAAAGTCTCATTTGTCGCCACTTTTCCATGGTGGGTGGGGTAGTGGGTGTGCGTGATGGAGCCGCAGTGCTTTCTATGTGGGGATTATTTAAGGGTTAATTGAGTGTGGTAAATGATTGGGTGCTGAATAGGGATTTAGTAGTAGGTGGTGGTGGAGGTGGCAGATGTGGTGTGAAACAAAGAGCCACTCGGCTTCTAAAGAATACAAATCAGGGCCCATGCTCTATTCCGGACTCTATCTAAGACTCAATTATCCCATTCACGCTGGGAGCAAACGAGTTGTTGGAGTGCACAGATGGTTTCCATGCTAAAGAACTCTGGGGAAAACAGAATTATTTTCTGGGCACCTTTTCTTCAGGTTCAATTAACAATGGAGCAATGTTTTTTTTTTATTGGGTATTCATGATGTGCTGGGCCTTGTGAACAGGTTTCTTAAGATTGAAGGATTCTGAAAGGGACAATGGAAGAATGGAAGGCCATGAATCGGAATGAGAGGGTGAGGATGTGGCTTAGCTCTGGCCTTTTTCCCGAATTGAGACTACTACACCGAAAAAGGGGAACCTCTGATAAATGGGGGAAAATATGTAGAAGGGCGTGTCCACCTGGGGGCCGTCTGCCTGGCACGCCATTTGTTGCTCGCCACCTCAAGCCAATGGAACAGTAATCTAATTCATTCTCCTTCAAAAAAATCCAGACCTCTCCTTAGCCCCTCAAAACAACAGCTCAAAACAGGCTTGAAAAGGCCTGAGAACCCTGGAGAACAGTGGAGACAAAGGCGAAGGGGAGCTCAGTCAGGTCATGAATACAGGGGCCTGTATTAGGGCTGCCATGTGTTCACGTCTGGCTGTTGTTGTTGTGGAGGCACACGATTCTCCGGCGATTATCCCTGTCTTTATTTAGTCATACCAAATGAATGCCACTTGTCAGGGAGAAAGGAAAATAAAAACATCCAAAGAGTCATGTGGCTAATTTATCATTTTAATTTATATGAACAGTGCTACATTTACAATATACTTCTAAAATACTTTCAAAACAGTGGCACGGAACAGGATTGAACTATAGGTGACACTTTAGTATAGGGATCACATACTATGCACTCATTTTATGTATAATTGTGTATTGATATATATTTAGGCCCGTATTAGGCATTATTTGCCATGACTTCTAATGCTAAAATAAGAAAACACTGACAAAATGTCTAATAAATGTCTAACAATACCCAATAAAGGCCAATTTGCTACTTATATTGCTAATGAGTGCCTATGACGTGATCCCTATACAGAAGTGTTCGATAATAGCGACTGTTGTTCCACTTCAACCATACCTTCTATTCAAGTGCAACCGAATGATGTTGTTTACCTCAGTCTGCAATCTCATTAAGTAAGTTTTAACTTTGCCATCTATCACCTCGAGGACCTTTGCTTTGTGAACTCCACATTGTTTGACACTCAACAGTATGTTTCAAAGTTTGCATTCCAACAACTAGCCTATAACTCCTCAACTTAAATTCCTCAAGTGCTGTCAAATGTAACAGGCTCACATACATGCACTCAAGACGAATCGCCTGGGATATTTCTCAATCTCCATCCTAGCTATCTCAAACATTCGCAAAATGTCCTTCCTGGCATGTTTGGGTGTGAATAGAAGAGGACATTAATATTGGGCCTAATCACTGTTCAAGGTCCCTCATCCATGTATGGCCTTGCCCCCGACCCAGTGTTTGAAAAGCAGCTAATATCAGCCAGGAAGGAACAATGGACAAAGCTGAGCACTTGAATCACAATGAAGGAGAAGGACCTGCCCTGCTAACACAAGCTGTGAAGACCCACCCGACCGACGGATGCCTCACAATATGCCAAACAATAAATCACAGTGATTGAAACAAAAGAACCCAGACTATAACCTCTTATCGCCCCCTAAATACAGTACAAAAACCTATTCATTCATGTATATTTTCCACAGGGAAATTTGATTCAAAACTCAATAAGAAAAATGGCCGTCAAACGGCACACAAAAAAACGTTGAGAGTGTTGAACTGGAAAACCCATACTATAATGGTCATTTCCTGGGTTTAAATAAATCATGAATAGGCTTTCAAAGGGCTATAGCAATGGCGGCTGTGAGAGAAGTGCTATTTCGGCAAAAGATTGGAATCAGGTCGGGGTCCCAGACAATACAAAGTGCCGTTGGCTATTTTTGGCGCTTCATTGTCAGGGAAATGGGGTTCCTTTCTTTCATTGTATCCAGTATCCACTCTTTCTTTCTTTCTTTTTTTCTTTCTTTCTTTCTTTCTTTTCTGTCTTTCTTTCTTTCTTTCTACCCCCAATCAAAAAACAAAACATCCCAGGTCTGTACTATGGGGCAATCAGCGAAAGCGTATGTAATGCTATTCATTACATTAGGAGCCTAAGGGGTTGAGACCAGTACATTCTTGTGGTCATTTTGGTAAGCTTGCGGCAAAGCCGTTGCACTGCAGTCGCCCAGTCCAGGTCAGCTTGTGGGAATGAGTCAATGACTTCTTTGCTTTTACTGTTCATTGTTTTGGAAATGTGTGTTAAAAAATGGGCAAAGTTAATGTGGTCGACACGCAACAATATCTTATCATAATAAATTTTCCTGGTGTAACTTTTGTTTTGTGTACTATAACAAATATTCCCTCTCTTTTCAAAGAGTGACTGTATCTGACATTGACTGGCATCGACTGAAATACTATAGGTCTCTTGGCCACAATTTAGAGGATGAAAAATATGTTGTTTTCCATTCACCAAAAAATACCCTTAATTTTTCTGTAGAGAAAATATCAGAACAAAAAATGGCATATTCCACGCAATATGGAAAAAATATATAAAGAAATCCCAGAGCATAACAGAGGGTAAAGAGACTATTCATAGATAATAAACAGAGAGTAACAGCAGCATGTGTGAAGGAATGTGAATATGTGTGTGTGTTTTGGAGTGTCAGTGTAGTATGTGTAAGAGTATGGTTAAGAGTCCAGTGAGTGTATATCGAGCCTGTGCAAGAGAGTCAGTGCAGAAAATAATAAATATGAATAAAATAAGAGGGTCAATGCACATAGTCCGGGCAACCATTTGATTAACTGTTCAGCAGTGCTATGGCTTGGGGGTGGAAGCTGTTATGGAGCCTTTTGGCTCTCCGGGACCGCTTGCTGTGCAGTAGCAGAGAGAAGGCTATGACTTGGGTGGCTGGAGCCTTCAACAATTTCTAAGGCCTTCCTCTGACACTGACTGGTATAGAGCTTGAGGAATATTGAAAAGAATAATGGGCAAATGTTGCACAATCCAGGTGTGGAAAGCTCTTAGAGACTTACCCAGAAAGACTCACAGCTGTAATCTCTGCCAAAGGTGCTTGTACAAAGTATTGACTCAAGGGTGTGATGTAAATTAGATATACAGTGGGGCAAAAAAGTATTTAGTCAGCCACCAATTGTGCATGTTCTCCCACTTAAAAAGATGAGAGAGGCCTGTAATTTTCATCATAGGTACACTTCAACTATGACAGACAAAATGAGAAAGAAAATCCAGAAAATCACATTGTAGGATTTTTAATGAATTTATTTGCAAATTATGGTGGAAAATAAGTAAGTATTTGGTCACCTACAAACAAGCAAGATTTCTGGTTCTCACAGACCTGACTCTCGCAGACCTTCTTTAAGAGGCTCCTCTGTCCTCCACTCGTTACCTGTATTAATGGCACCTGTTTGAACTTGTTATCAGTATAAAAGACACCTGTCCACAACCTCAAACAGTCACATTCCAAACTCCACTATGGCCAAGACCAAAGAGCTGTCAAAGGACACCAGAAACAAAATTGTAGACCTGCACCGGGTTGGGAAGACTGAATCTGCAATAGGTAAGCAGCTTGGTTTGTAGAAATCAACTGTGGGAGCAATTATTAGGAAATGGATGACATACAAGACCACTGATAATCTCCCTCGATCTGGGGCTCCACGCAAGATCTCACCCCGTGGGGTCAAAATGATCACAAGAACGGTGAGCAAAAAAAAAATCCCAGAACCACACGGGGGGACCTAGTGAATGACCTGCAGAGAGCTGGGACCAAAGTAACAAAGCCTACCATCAGTAACACACTACCATTTGGAGTTAATGCCTAACCTTAACCATTTGGAGTTAATGCCTAAACTTAACCCTAACCTTAAAATCCGGAGTTAATCCCTACATTTAACCTTAAACACTTTGAGATTTTACATTTGGAACAACTTTGAAATTTGAAGTTTGAGAAACGGATGAACGTCTAATTCTGATGTGAGACTGTTAGACCTTGTAGGAATTTTGAGTCTTGCTGATAGATTTGTGGATCCAGGATCACATGTTGGGATGTGGCTCCCTCTAGTGGTGCTTTTCCATATAGACTTACCCACACTCCAGGGTTTCGCCAGTGTTTTATGTTAATGTCAGCTCTAAAGACTTATGGCGAGGGCATCAACAATCTCTGCATCATTCAAGTCTGTTGCTTTGTGAGAAGGTGTTAAAGTTCACAGTTAGCCATTGTTATGTAAAAGTGGGCTGAAAAGAACACAGAGCATTGACTTGGCCCCAAGTGAGAGTAGGTCTACATTTACATTTAAGTCATTTAGCAGACGCTCTTATCCAGAGCGACTTACAAATTGGTGCATTCACCTTATGACCTCCAGTGGAACAGTAGTGCATCTAAATCTTTTCAGGGGGAGGGGGGGTGAGAGGGATTACTTTATCCTATCCTAGGTATTCCTTAAAGAGGTGGGGTTTCAGGTGTCTCCGGAAGGTGGTGATTGACTCCGCTGTCCTGGCGTCGTGAGGGAGTTTGTTCCACCATTGGGGGGCCAGAGCAGCGAACAGTTTTGACTGGGCTGAGCGGGAACTGTACTTCCTCAGTGGTAGGGAGGCGAGCAGGCCAGAGGTGGATGAACGCAGTGCCCTTGTTTGGGTGTAGGGCCTGATCAGAGCCTGGAGGTACTGAGGTGCCGTTCGCCTCACAGCTCCGTAGGCAAGCACCATGGTCTTGTAGCGGATGCGAGCTTCAACTGGAAGCCAGTGGAGGGAGCGGAGGAGCGGGGTGACGTGAGAGAACTTGGGAAGGTTGAACACCAGACGGGCTGCGGCGTTCTGGATGAGTTGTAGGGGTTTAATGGCACAGGCAGGGAGCCCAGCCAACAGCGAGTTGCAGTAATCCAGACGGGAGATGACAAGTGCCTGGATTAGGACCTGCGCCGCTTCCTGTGTGAGGCAGGGTCGTACTCTGCGGATGTTGTAGAGCATGAACCTACAGGAACGGGCCACCGCCTTGATGTTAGTTGAGAACGACAGGGTGTTGTCCAGGATCACGCCAAGGTTCTTAGCGCTCTGGGAGGAGGACACAATGGAGTTGTCAACCGTGATGGCGAGATCATGGAACGGGCAGTCCTTCCCCGGGAGGAAGAGCAGCTCCGTCTTGCCGAGGTTCAGCTTGAGGTGGTGATCCGTCATCCACACGGATATGTCTGCCAGACATGCAGAGATGCGATTCGCCACCTGGTCATCAGAAGGGGGAAAGGAGAAGATTAATTGTGTGTCGTCTGCATAGCAATGATAGGAGAGACCATGTGAGGTTATGACAGAGCCAAGTGACTTGGTGTATAGCGAGAATAGGAGAGGGCCTAGAACAGAGCCCTGGGGGACACCAGTGGTGAGAGCACGTGGTGTGGAGACGGATTCTCGCCACGCCACCTGGTAGGAGCGACCTGTCAGGTAGGACGCAATCCAAGCGTGGGCCGCGCCGGAGATGCCCAACTCGGAGAGGGTGGAGAGGAGGATCTGATGGTTCACAGTATCGAAGGCAGCCGATAGGTCTAGAAGGATGAGAGCAGAGGAGAGAGTTAGCTTTAGCAGTGCGGAGCGCCTCCGTGATACAGAGAAGAGCAGTCTCAGTTGAATGACTAGTCTTGAAACCTGACTGATTTGGATCAAGAAGGTCATTCTGAGAGAGATAGCGGGAGAGCTGGCCAAGGACGGCACGTTCAAGAGTTTTGGAGAGAAAAGAAAGAAGGGATACTGGTCTGTAGTTGTTGACATCGGAGGGATCGAGTGTAGGTTTTTTCAGAAGGGGTGCAACTCTCGCTCTCTTGAAGACGGAAGGGACGTGGCCAGCGGTCAGGGATGAGTTGATGAGCGAGGTGAGGTAAGGGAGAAGGTCTCCGGAAATGGTCTGGAGAAGAGAGGAGGGGATAGGGTCAAGCGGGCAGGTTGTTGGGCGGCCGGCCGTCACAAGACGCGAGATTTCATCTGGAGAGAGAGGGGAGAAAGAGGTCAGAGCACAGGGTAGGGCAGTGTGAGCAGAACCAGCGGTGTCGTTTGACTTAGCAAAACGAGGATCGGATGTCGTCGACCTTCTTTTCAAAATGGTTGACGAAGTCATCTGCAGAGAGGGAGGAGGGGGGGGAGGGGGAGGAGGATTCAGGAGGGAGGAGAAGGTTGCAAAGAGCTTCCTAGGGTTAGAGGCAGATGCTTGGAATTTAGAGTGGTAGAAAGTGGCTTTAGCAGCAGAGAGAGAAGAGGAAAATGTAGAGAGGAGGGAGTGAAAGGATGTCAGGTCCGCAGGGAGGCGGAGTTTTCCTCCATTTCCGCTCGGCTGCCCGGAGCCCTGTTCTGTGAGCTCGCAATGAGTCGTCGAGCCACGGAGCGGGAGGGAGGACCGAGCCGGCCTGGAGGATAGGGGACATAGAGAGTCAAAGGATGCAGAAAGGGGAGGAGAGGAGGGTTGAGGAGGCAGAATCAGGAGATAGGTTGGAGAAGGTTTGAGCAGAGGGAAGAGATGATAGGATGGAAGAGAGAGAGTAGCGGGGACAGAGAGCGAAGGTTGGGACGGCGCGATACCATCCGAGTAGGGGCAGTGTGGGAAGTGTTGGATGAGAGCGAGAGGGAAAAGGATACAAGGTAGTGGTCGGAGACTTGGAGGGGAGTTGCAACGAGGTTAGTGGAAGAACAGCATCTAGTAAAGATGAGGTCGAGCGTATTTCCTGCCTTGTGAGTAGGGGGAAGGTGAGAGGGTGAGGTCAAAAGAGGAGAGGAGTGGAAAGAAGGAGGCAGAGAGGAATGAGTCAAAGGTAGGCGTGGGGAGGTTAAAGTCGCCCAGAACTGTGAGAGGTGAGCCGTCCTCAGGAAAGGAGCTTATCAAGGCATCAAGCTCATTGATGAACTCTCCGAGGGAACCTGGAGGGCGATAAATGATAAGGATGTTAAGCTTGAAAGGGCTGGTAACTGTGACAGCATGGAATTCAAAGGAGGCGATAGACAGATGGGTAAGGGGAGAAAGAGAGAATGACCACTTGGGAGAGATGAGGATCCCGTGCCACCACCCCGCTGACCAGAAGCTCTCGGGGTGTGCGAGAACACGTGGGCAGACGAAGAGAGAGCAGTAGGAGTAGCAGTGTTGTCTGTGGTGATCCATGTTTCCGTCAGTGCCAAGAAGTCGAGGGACTGGAGGGAGACATAGGCGGAGATGAACTCTGCCTTGTTGGCCGCAGATCGGCAGTTCCAGAGGCTACCGGAGACCTGGAACTCCACGTGGGTCGTGCGCGCTGGGACCACCAGATTAGGGTGGCCGCGGCCACGCGGTGTGGAGCGTTTGTATGGTCTGTGCAGAGAGGAGAGAACAGGGATAGACAGACACATAGTTGACAGGCTACACAAGAGGCTACGCTAATGCAAAGGAGATTGGAATGACAAGTGGACTACACGTCACGAGTGTTCAGAAAGTTAAGCTTTACGTAGCAAGAATCTTATTGACTAAAATGATTAAAATGATACAGTACTGCTGAAGTAGGCTAGCTGGCAGAGGCTGCGTTGTTGACTATGTAGGCTAGCTGGCATTGGCTGCGTTGTTGACACTACACTAATCAAGTCGTTCCGTTGAGTGTAATAGTTTCTACTGTGCTGCTATTCGGGGCTAGCTGGCTAGCTAGCAGTGTTGATTACGTTACGTTGCGTTAAAAGAACGACAATAGCTGGCTAGCTAACCTAGGAAATCGCTCTAGACTACACAATTATCTTTGATACAAAGACGGCTATGTAGCTAGCTATGTAGCTAGCTACGATCAAACAAATCAAGCCGTTGTACTGTAATGAAATGAAATGAAAAATGTGATACTACCTGTGGAGCGAAGCGAAATGCGACCGGATTGTTGAGTGCAGAAGTTCTGTCTACCAGATCCACGGGTAAAATCCTGTAAATCCTGTATGTAAATGCACCATTAGAAGCTGGATGTAGAAACCAATGGCATAAACTAACAGAACAGATAATACAACCACTGTTGTAATGTGTGGCGGAAAGAAGCAAACATTATTTTTTGTCCCTAACAGTGACTACGCTTTTCCACTTGTGTTTTAACTAGCTATCCCCCTTTCCCTTTCTTTAAAATTTCTCATGAATGGATTTCACATGAATTCTTGGTTAGTCCCATCTGTGCAAATGGTATGTCCGGCATCTAGTGGTGTTTTGCAGTATGACATGACTGGAGTCCTGTCTATCTCTGTAACATGCTGACCAGACCAGACGCTTCGCGTGTGCGAGCGTTGCAAAATAAATGTACACATACATGTTATTCAATCACTGCACCCACACTGAGCGAGCATCTGCTTAGCCAGGTGCTAAAATAGAACTTGGTTCTATTTTTGACACTGGACGAGCTGCAAGTCCTGCATCTTCCATCTCCTCATTGGTTTTTAGGAGCATATACCCACGTGCCATCTCCTCAGTGGTTTTAAGGGGAATATATCAAATCTAATTTCAAATCAAATGTATTTATAAAGCCCTTCTTACATCAGCTGATATCTCAAAGTGCTGTACAGAAACCCAGCCTAAAACCCCAAACAGCAAGCAATACAGGTGTAGAAGCACGGTGGCTAGGAAAAATTCCCTAGAAAGGCCAGAACCTAGGAAGAAACCTCTGAGGGGTGGCCACTCCTCTTCTGGCTGTGCCGGGTGGAGATTATAACTGAACATGGCCACGATGTTCAGATGTTCATAGATGACCATCAGGGTCAAATAATAATAATCACAGTGGTTGTCAAGGGTGCAACGGGTCAGCACCTCAGGAATAAATGTCAGTTGGCTTTTCATAGCCGATCATTCAGAGTATATCTACCAGAGTTGAAAACAGCAGGTCTGGGACAAGAAGCACGTCCAGTGAACAGGTCAGGGTTCCATAGCCGCAGGCAGAACAGTTGAAACTGGAGCAGCAGCACAGCCAGGTGGACTGGGGGCAGCAAGGAGTCATCAGGCCAGGTAGTCCTGAGGCATGGTCTTAGGGCTCAGGTCCTCCGAGAGAGAGAGAAAAAGAGAGAAAGAGAAGGAGAGAATTAGAGAGAGCATACTTAAATTCACACAGGACACCGGATAAGACAAGAGAAATACTCCAGATATGACAGACTGACCCTAGCCCCCGACACAAACAACTGCAGCAGTTGGAGGCTGAGACAGGAGAGGTCGGGAGACACTGTGGCCCCATCCCGACGATACCCCCGGACAGGGCAAAACAGGCAGGATATAACCCTACCCACTTTGCCAAAGCACAGCCCCCACACCCCTAGAGGGATATCTTCAACCACCAACTTACCATCCTGAGACAAGGCCGAGTATAGCCCACAAAGATCTCCGCCACGACACAATCCAAGGGGGGGCGCCAACCCAGACAGGAAGATCACGTCAGTGACTCAACCCACTCAAGTGACGCACCCCTCCTAGGGACGGCATGGAAGAGCATCAGTAAGCAAATTGATATAAAACATCCCCACTAAAAAGAAAATTATGCTCACGAATTTCTACAAAATGAGCACAAATTTATATAAAACATGGTTACAAATTATGAAACGAGCTCACAATATACATACACTATACTTTTAGTTTTGGATGTTATGATGATATTCCCTGGAGGTCGGGGCCCACAGGGCAGGTGCCCTGCTTGCCCATTCGGTAATCTGGACTTGATCATCAAGTTAAACCACAGGTATTGTTGTTACACATCCTCACACTGTCTTGGAGGATAAAACTGAGACTGTAGCCAGCTTCCATTTTACCTAATTTTATTGTCCAAAGAATGTTCTCATAGTCCAGAAGTATTGGATGAAAATCCACAATGTTGGTGCCACACAGGAGCACTGACCAATCTGCCTCCAAAAGAGGACTGCTGGTTTTGAGGATGGTGTGGAGGTCAGTGGTTGATGATCTGAGCACCCCCTGAGATGGTGAGTGTGGTTTCAGTAGACCAATGTTGAGCTGGTAGATCAAATAGGAGCTTCGGGGAAAGGTAATTTAGTGCTTTGAATGTGGTTCATATGGCCTTATAGTGGATTCAGGACTTGGACAAGGAGTCAATGCAGGTTAAAGATGCATTTACATGGGGTTTTGGATGATAGTGTCAAATTTCTTAGAATGAGTGATAATATTGTAGTTCGGGGACTGGAGGGGAAAATAGTCAAGTTGGGAAATGTGCAAATATTTAGATACAAATATATAGTCAAGTTGGGGATTATTCAGATATATCTGTTGAATAAGAGAAAAGACTGAAAGATCAAATCTTACAGTATATTAAATTCATATCATTGGGCCAAAATTGGTTGAATAAACATTGTTTCCACCTCATTTCAACAACAAGAAAATCTATGTGATGACGGCGAATCAACGTGGAAAACAAAATTGGATTTTTTTCACCCAACTTTAAACCAACATTTTTGGTTGATTTCCCAAATTTAAATCAAAACTAGACATTGAACTGATGTCTGTGCCCAGTGGGATTGGATTTCTGTAATCATATCAGCTCATTTGTCATACTTCTTCTAATCATCCAGAGAGAATGTACCTTTCTTTGAGGTTAACCTTTGAGATGACCTCCCTCAAGGATTCTCGCTCTTTCCTCGGAGCAAATTTATCCCACATTTTTAGCAAAGTCGCCATTGGTGGCCATGTTTCTCAAGATATTGCGACCATGATGCCTGTGGACAAAGATATTAATATCATCTTAAACGTGCAACATATCAAATAATTTCTGCTGTCTGTGATTAAAAACAGTACTGTCACGTTCTGACCTCTGGCAGCGTGACAGTACTTTTGTGTTTTCCTTGTTTTAGTGGTGGTCAGGACGTGAGCTGGGTGGGCATTCTATGTTGTGTGTCTAGTTTGTCCGTTTCTATGTATTGCCTGATATGGTTCTCAATCAGAGGCAGGTGTTAGTCATTGTCTCTGATTGGGAACCATATTTAGGTAGCTTGTTTTGTGTTGGGGCTTTGTGGGTGGTTGTTTCCTGTCTTTGTGTTATCTGCACCAGAAAGGACTGTTTCGGGTTTTGCCATGTTTATTGTTTTGTAGTGTGTTCATGCTTGAGTTTCTCATATTAAAAAAACATGGACACTTACCACGCCGCGCATTGGTCCTCCGATCCTTCTCGCTTCTCCTCCTCAGATGAAGAGGAGGAGGATAACCCTTACAGAACCACCCACCAAACAAGGACCAATCGGCGTGGTAATGAAATGAATGAAATGTTTAAATGTAAATGTAAATGTAATGAGCAGCAACAGCGGCCGAAGACACAAGACTCCTGGATGTGGGAGGAAATCCTCGACGGGAGAGGTCCCTGGGCAAAGCCAGGGGAGTGTCACCATCCCAAGGAGAAGCAGCAGCAGCAGGAGCAACAGCAGCAGAAAAAGCAGCAGCAGGAGAAGCAACAGAAGCAGCAGAGGAAGTGGCAGCAGCAGAAAAAGCAGCAGCAGGAGAAGCAACAGAAGCAGCAGAAGCAGCAGCTGCAAAAGCAGAAGCCTGAGAGGCAGCCCCAAAATTTGAGTCTGAGAGGGTCGAGGAGTTATTGGACAGATTGGAGGAGAGTGAACGGATGGGAGATGAAGAGACACTCGAGGAGTTGTTAATAGAATTGGATAGGGGGTGAAGAGAGAGAGCTGTTGATATGGCGTAGTATGCAAGGCATCCGCCCTGAGGTGCGTGTCCCCAGCCCGGGACCACCAGTCCCGGCACCCCGCACCAGGCTGTCTCTACGTCCCACCAATACAGGTGCTCCCGCCTGTCCGGCGCTACCAGAGTTTCCGCCCCTCAGTCCAGAGGCGCCAGAGCCCCTCAGTCCAGAGGCGCCAGAGCCCCTCAGTCCAGAGGCGCCAGAGCCCCTCTGTCCAGCGAAGCCAGATTCTTCCTCCTCTCCAGCGCTGCCGGAGTCTCCCACCTGTCCGGCGCTGCCAGAGCTTCCGCCCCTCAGTCCAGAGGCGCCAGAGCCCCTCAGTCCAGAGGCGCCAGAGCCCCTCTGTCCAGCGCTGCCAGAGCCTTCCTCCTCTCCAGCGCTGCCGGAGTCTCCAGCCTGTCCGGCGCTGCCAGAGCTTCCGCCCCTCAGTCCAGAGGCGCCAGAGCCTCTCAGTCCAGCGGCGCCAGAGTCTCCCGTCTGTCCAGAGCTGCTAGAGTCTCCCGTCTGTCATGAGCCGCCAGAGCCGCTAGTCAGCATGGAGCCGCCAGAGCCGCCAGTCAGCTTGGAGCCGCCAGAGCCGCCAGTCAGCTTGGAGCCGCCAGTGCCGCCATTCAGCCAGGATCTGCAAGAGCCAGCATTCAGCCAGGATCTGCCAGAGCCGGCATTCAGCCAGGATCTGCCAGAGCCGCCATTGAGCCAGGATCTACACGAGCCGCAAACCAGCCTGAGCTACCTCTCAGTCCTGAGCTACCCCTCAGTCCTGAGCTACCCCTCGGGCCTGAGCTACGCGTGCTGCTACAGATGCAGCAGCACGCGTGCTGTCCCTTTCACCTCACTGCCCACGGCCCTCTGGAGGTGGAGTACATGTCACCCAGTGTGGCCATGGCAGCACAGGACACTGCAGAGCGCAGGTTCTTCACCTGAATCATAATAACATGCACAGGACCAGCTATTAATGTTGAACAGTACAACCCACAGACATCAGAAACATGACACAATAATTTGACTTGTTCTCCAAATGTAGCAGATTTGTGCAGATGAATGAATAGGGCAGTGAATGAATACAGCTACCTCATTTATAATGGCAAGGCAGATATCATCGAGTTTAGGCATCAGTATGTCCATGTGGTTCTGAGCCATAACACGGAGAGAGGTCAAGCCCTCAATCTTCTTCTTCTTCAAACATGATTTAGACCTTGTTTATGGAAAGTGTTTATTTCTGTATTTCAATGTTGCAACTTGCTGAAAATTGTCCACAGTGTTCATATCATCTCGATTAAGCAGATTTTTATTTTTACATCCAGAGTGCATCAAACATGATTTAGAGCTTGTTTATGGAAAAGTGGTTATTTCTGCATTTCAATGTTGCAACTTGCTGAAAATTGTCCACAGTGTTCATATCATCTCGAAAAAGCAGAACAATCTTTTTTTTTTACATCCAGAGTGCATCAAACCTGATTTAGAGTTTTTTTTAATTGAAAAGTGGTTATTTCTGCATTTCAATGTTGCAACTTGCTGAAAATTGTCCACATTGTTCATATCATCTCGAATCTGATAATAATGCAGATATCTCACCTCTAGTTGTTGTTTCTTCTTGTAATCCTGATAATAATGCAGGAATCTCACCTGAAGTTGTTGTTTATTCTTGTAATCCTGATAATAATGCAGATATCTCACCTCTAGTTGTTGTTTATTCTTGTAATCCTGATAGAAATGCAGATATCTCACCTCCAGTTGTTGTTTATTCTTGTAATCCTGATAATAATGCAGATATTTCACCTGAAGTTGTTGTTTCGTCTTGTAATCATGATAATAATGCAGTTATCTCACCTCTAGTTGTTGTTTCTTCTAGTACTCCTGATAATAATGTAGATATTTCACCTGAAGTTGCTGTCTTCTTGTAATCCTGATAATAATGCAGATATCTCACCTGAAGTTGTTGTTTATACTTGTAATCCTGATAATGATGCAGATATTTCACCTGAAGTTGTTGTTTCTTCTTGTGATCCTGATAATAATGCAGATATTTCACCTAAAATGGTTGTTTCTTCCTGTAATCCTGATAATAATGCAGAAATCTCACATCTAGTTGTTGTTTCTTCTTGTAATCCTGATAATATTGCAGATATCTCACCTCTAGTTGTTGTTTCTTCTTGTTATCCTGATATCAATGCAGATATCTCACCTGAAGTTGCTGTTTCTTCTTGTAATCCTGATAATAATGCAGATATCTCACCTGAAGTTGTTGTTGCTTCTTGTAATTCTGATAATAACGTAGATATCTCACCTGAAGTTGTTGTTTATTCTTGTAATCCTGATAATAATGCAGATATCTCAGCTCTAGTTGTTGTTTCTTCTTGTAATCCTGATAATAATGCAGATATCTCACCTCTAGTTGTTGTTTCTTCTTGTAATCCTGATAAAAATTCAGATATCTCACCTCTAGTTGTTGTTTCTTCTTGTAATCCTGATAAAAATGCAGATATCTCACCTGAAGTTGTTGTTTATTCTTGTAATCATGATAATAATGCAGATATCTCAGCTCTAGTTGTTGTTTCGTCTTGTAATCCTGAAAATAATTCAGATATCTCACTTGAAGTTGTTTTTTCTTCTAGTAATCCTGTTAATAATGTAGATATTTCACCTGAATTTGCAGTGTCTACTTGTAATCCTGATAATAATGCAGATATCTCACCTGAAGTTGTTGTTGCTTCTTGTAATTCTGATAATATTGGAGATATGTCACCTGAAGTTGTTGTTTATTCTTGTTATCCTGATAATAATGCAGATATCTCACCTGAAGTTGTTGTTTCTTCTTGTTATCCTGATAATAATGCAGATATCTCATCTCTAGTTGTTGTTTCTTCTAGTACTCCTGATAATAACGTAGATATTTCACCGGAAGTTGCTCTGTCTTCTTGTAATCCTGATAATAATGCAGATATCTCACCTGAAGTTGTTGTTTATTCTTGTAGTCCTGATAATGATGCAGATATTTCACCTGAAGTTGTTGTTTCTTCTTGTGATCCTGATAATAATGCAGATATTTCACCTGAAATGGTTGTTTCTTCTTGTAATCCTGATAATAATGCAGATATCTCACCTCTAGTTGTTGTTTCTTCTTGTAATCCTGATAAAAATTCAGATATCTCACCTCTAGTTGTTGTTTCTTCTTGTAATCCTGATAAAAATGCAGATATCTCACCTCCAGTTGTAGTTTCTTCTTGTAATCCTGATATCAATGCAGATATCTCACCTGAAGTTGCTGTTTATTCTTGTAATCCTGATAATAATGCAGATATCTGCAGATATCCAGCAGCAGTGGGAGGAGGAGGAGTGAAGAGTTTTTCTTCTTCTGGTTAGGTTAAATTGATGACTGGCCTTGAGTAATTTGTGTATCTGTAATTATTTAAAGAAACAGCGTGCTTAAAGCATCAGACAAGTTACGTACATAAAGTTGATTTTATTAAAACATGGGGTGATTGTTAGAAAGAACAGATGACTCTTGGTTGACCAAGATTTATTTTAGTTGGTGACAGCACTAGAACATGATTTAGGGGCTCCAGAGTGGCGCAGCGGTCTAACACACTGCATCTCAGTGCTTGAGGCATCACTAGACACCCTGGTTCAAATCCAGGCTGTATCAACTTGGTTCAAGCAGACCACCATCATCCCTGAGCCCAAGAACAGAAAGGCAACCTGCCTAAATGACTACAGACCCGTAGCACTCATGTCCATAGCCATGAAGTGCTTTGAACGGTTGGTAATGGCTCACAACACCATTATCCCAGAAACCCTAGACCCACTCCAAATTGAATACAAACAGATCCAGGCTGTATCACAACCGGCTTCGAATGGGAGTCCCATAGGGCGGCGCACAATTGGCCCAGTGTCGTCCGGGGTAGGCAGTCATTGTAAATAAGAATTTGTTCTTAAATGACTTGTCTAGTTAAATAAAGGTTACATATGAATAAAAATATTGTTTTATGACAAACCATTTTCTACAAATCCGTCAAGGCACCAACTTTTTAAAACAAAGGTTTCAAACCAATTCATGAATGTAATGATAATTACATGATAATAAATTGGCTGAATATTATACAATGACTTATCAACAGCTGTAACAATTTGACCCCCACAGGAAATCTACACTGGCAATTCTAGAATATACTATATAGCCTAGACACCTGGTTAAACTATCATTATGACATCATGGATGAATTCTAGAACAATACTATATATCCTAGAAACCTGGTTAAACTTTCATTATGACATCATGGATGAATTCTAGAATATACCTCAATCTGTTTAAAATGATAATTTTGACCTCATGGATGGCCAGTCTTTGTAATCATAGTGTAGTGAATTCAGGGGGTAGCCCTGAGCTGAACTGAAACCTGGGTCCAGTGACTGTCAAGCCAACACCATATAACTGTTACACCAAGATGTCTGAACTTCTTGACGAGTTCGCTAGGTGTTGGGTTACGGTTGCTACAATAGCTTTCTCTATGAATGTGAGAGTGGTTACATTTCTCCAGCCCCCATCCGTCAGCTGTTTACCAAACCAAGTCTCTGGGCAGCCATTTTGTTGCTGTTTAAAAAACCTGCACAACCAATCTGCAGTTGAAACAACAACAAATATGTCATTCCACCACTGTTTTGGTAATAAAATGATGATGGGGCTGGATAAATGTAACTACTCTCAAATTCATAGACAGACCAATGGATGCAAGGACTGACCATCCATGATATCAACATATTTTTTAAACCATGTTAAGGCTATACAGTGTTGATTTACATTGTTTCTAAACTTTGGAGTAAAAAAAGCTTATTTTGGGGTTCTGATGGGGTACAACAGTTGAACTAAGCTCATGAGGCATGTGTTAAATTCTTCAAGAACCAATGGCTATAAATTAAAAATGAAAAAGTCACAATATGGATGTAGCAATTGCAGATTTCCGCTTTAACACCAAACATCAGTTCAACAACTGCAGAGTTTGTGCCTCTGTTTTTAAGACAGTACTTACTAGTGTTAATCAGGGAACGGTTTCTCAAAACCATCTTACGGTTAAGTTCACCGTTAGAACCATTGGATGCTTTAAGATGCGTTTGCAAAACCGGGCCCAGATATCCAGGTTCCTCCTTCTCTTCTTCCTCCTCCTTCTTCGATGTAAGAGTCATCTCCCCCTCCACCTCTTTCACTCCATAAACTGCATCCTCCTCTCCTTTTACTGTAACATCCTCCTCCTTTCCCTCTGAACGCATCTTCCTCTTCTTTCACAGTAACGGCCTCAACCTCTACTTCTTGTTTTACTGTGATATCCTCCTCTTCTTTAGAAGGAGAGTAGCTTAGTGACCGCATGGTCGGAGATGTTACCTAGCTAGGCTAATGCTAACTTATCCAGACCGCTAGCTGACTAATAACAACAACACCGTAAATATGAAATTATATCAGATAACTAACTAGACGACAGAAGTGGGTTTAAAACACATTTGCTATTTTGTCTAGCAAGCTACCGAGGTGAATGACTAACGGTTTCTGCTGTTGAAAGAAGCGTTCCGTCCACTAGATTATACGTTACACTAACATAATTGCCTTAATTAAAGTCGCAGACCGCTATCTGCTGACTGGAGTGGGGAACGCAGTTGAGTAAAACGTATATTTGACTTTCAGGCAAGTTAAAGTGTATGAAGCATGAGTTTTTACTCACCAGTGTAACAACAGCATTGCCTTCGAGTCCCACATGATGTATTGTTACATCATGTAGGAGCAGTATAGACCTAGTCTGTTCATTATTTACATCTATATGATGTATTGTTACGCCATGTAGGAGCAGTATAGACCTAGTCTGTTCATTATATACATCTACATGATGTATTATTACACCATGTAGGAGCAGTATAGACCTAGTCTGTTCATTATGTACGTCTACATGATGTATTTTTACACCATGTAGTAACAGTATAGACCTAGTCTGTTCATTATACACATCTACATGATGTATTGTGACGTCGCTGCTTATTTATTATTATCTGTTAGTTTGACTGAAATAATCAGAAACTTCCTTAAAAATGCAGATGTCAAGTTGATGTAAAGTGTGATTCTCACGGATTAAAATCTGCACTAATCAACACATGCATCTATCTGATAATCTCAATGTAATATTATTATTTCATAATAAAACATTTTAAACGATTTGTTTGGAAAAACATAACTTTTCCCTCAACTGTATCGGCACGCGTATCTGCAGATTGCGTTGTGAGTCTATCAGGCGACGCTGGTAGTGTGACGTATAATCTAGTGGACGAAACACTTCAACAACAACAGCGAGTCATCCACCTCGGTAGCCAACATAGCTGAAAAATTCAAGCTGTTTAGACTGTTTCGGTGTATATTAACCACTATGATTTAAACACACTTCTGTCGACTTATGCCGTTTACCTAGTTACCCCCTTTAATTCCATATTTACCTTGGTAGTAGCTAGCTGGATAGCTAACATACACGACCATAAGCTCCCTAAACTACTCTCCTCCTGCTAAAGAAGAAGAGGTCTGCTGGATGGAGAAAGAAGGTCTCGTGAAAGAGGAGAAGGAAGAGGATGAAACAATAAAACAAGAAGTAGAGGGTGAGGTTGTTACAGTGAAAGAAGAAGAGAAAGTCGTTTCAGTGAAAAAAGAGGAAGACGCGTTCAGCGTGAAAGAGGAGGATGTTACTGTGAAAGAAGATGTGGAGGAACGGGAAGATAACAGTCACATCGAAAGAGAAGGAGGAGGTGACTAGGGATCTGATTAACAACATTCAGTACTATCTTGGAATGGGGCACAAACTGTCTGCAGTTCTTGAACTGATGCATGTTTAAACTATTTTACTGAAGTCCTACTCTTTATTATGTTGTTTATAATGTAGGAATTGATGAAGCTACATAACAAAATAACATAACGTGTTCACTAAACTGTAACGTGTATACCATCAAAGAGCGGGCCACCAACAAAACGCATTAATGCATCCAACATATTATTTTATTTTAGTTAAATATATGTTAATATAATGGTCTCTACAGCCTAAAAACTAACATAATAAATCAAACTTGTCATCAAATGTTTTTGGTTGCTTACACACATTTTACAGATGTTATCAGAGGTGCAGCAAAATGCTTATGTTTCTAGCTCCAACAGTGCAGTAATACCTACCAATACTTATCAATACACACAGAAAACGCCAAAATAAGAAGAAAGAAATGAAGAAATACCAGAACGATTTCAGACTCAGGAATATAAATATTTAAGCAGAGCCTCCCAAGTGGTGCAGCATTCTGAGGCACTGCATCTCAGTGAAAGAGGCGTCACTAGAGTCCCTGGTTTGAATCCAGGCTACATCACAACCGGCTGTGATCGGGATTCCCATAGGGCGGTGCACAATTGGCCCAGCATCGTCCAGGTTAGGGGAGGGTTCGGCCGGCCGGGACGTCCTTGTCCCATCGCGCTCTAGCGACTCCTTGTGGAGGCCGGACGCATGCATGCTGACTTCGGTCGCCAACTGGACGGTGTTTCCTCCGCCACATTAGTGTGGCTCGCTTCCAGGTTAAGCGAGCAGTGTGTCAAGAAGTGCAGTGCGGGTTGGCAGGGTCGTGTTTCGGAGGTTGCATGGCTCTTGACCTTCACATCTCCCCCGAGTCCGTAGGGGAGTTCAATTGGATATCACGAAATTGGTGAGAAAAAAAGGTTAAAAGTACAAAAATATATATACACTGGTACTAAAAATTAGATTTTTTGATCACCTGGCAGATGTGTAAAACCATGTAAACACCTGCAAGAATTCGGTTAGAAGTGAATCACCTGCCTGGACATACTAAGACCTACACAGAGACCTGCATTTTGAAGTTGGTTTAATAATTATTGTGAAAATTGACTTCAGGTGATTGAGGGATCTAGTCTTGATTAAACATCATAGGAAGTTTTATCATGTGGAGGTTTCATTCAGGTCTCTGTTTAATTAAATAAGCTGTTTGTCTTTGACAGGAGAGAGACCAGACTCTCCTTCTGACAGCAAGAAGAGTCCTTCAGGGGAACCAGGCCCTGAAACGTCCAAACCAGCAGGACGACATCACTGCTCCCAGTGTGGAAAGAGTTTTACTCAGGGAGCCTGAAAACACTGAAGAGAAGCCTTACCACTGCTCCTTGTGCAGAAAGAGTTTTAGGTGGTTAGGGAGCGTGGAAAGGCATGAGAGGACACACAGAGGAGAAAAGCCTTTCCAATGTTCCCATTGTGGAAAGAGTTGTTCCCAGTTAGGGAGCTTGAAGGAGCATGAGAGGACACACACAGGAAAAAAGACATACCGCTGCTCCCACTGTGGAAAGAGATTTACCCGGTTAAGGTACCTGAAGGAGCATGAAAGAATACATACAAATACACAGGAGGAGAAGACATACCACTGCTCTCATTGCGGAAAGACATTTTCCCCGTCAGAGGACCTGAAAACACATGAGAGAATAGAGAGGCTGTGTTCTGACTTGTGTTTTTGACTGAGAATTTGTGTTTTTGTTTGGGCTGTCAGACTTGAGAACTTTAATTGCGATTAATCCATTGTCCGAAAGGGTTAAAAACACTGAAAACATCCAAAATACATACTGTATACTGCTAAAATCTACAATGCCATGTAAAAACAAGATGACATTGTAATATTTTTAAAATGGTATAACTTTTTGCTGGACCCCAGGAAGAGTAGCTGCTCCCTTGGCAGGAACTAATGGGGATCCATAATAAACCCCAGGAAGAGTGCATGCTGCCTTTGCAGGAACTAATGGGGATCCATAATAAACCCCAGGAGGAATAGCTGCTGCTTTGGAAGGAACTAATGGGAACCCATAATAAACCCCAGGAAGAGTAGCTGCTGCCTTGGCAGGAACTAATGGGGATCCATAATAAACCCCAGAAAGAGTAGCGGCTGCCTTGGCAGGAACTAATGGGGATCCATAATAAACCCCAGGAAGAGTAGCTGCTGCCTTGGCAGGAACTAATGGTGATCCATAATAAATACAAATACTTGTATCAATATATTTGTGTCTTTTTACTCTCGGATTCTAAAATGCTAATTAGCATCAAAGTAGACGACATGGAAGACTACAAATCCCTGCACGCTCCTGCTTGTCATCTCTAGCCGACACCTTTCACAGAACAGTTCACTGAATTGTCCATTGAAATACATTTAGCCAATTTAATCATTGCTACATTTAGCTAATTTTAGATAGTTAATCCAGAGATTCTTACCTTTGCCTCGATTTGACAGTCATCCCGATCATCATGGAATTTGTCGTTCTTTATGATAGCCACTTTAGCGGCTAATTATCATTTCATTTTATATATTGATATTGTCCGAGAGAGATTTACATGGTTATCAAAACGTCACCCTAGGAAAAGCCTTTGTGAAACTCAGACCTTTTTAAAAGTATTTCTACAATCCCCTATGGGAAAAATGAATGGTGGAAAAACGATTGGAACCATTTCCCTGTTTGACCTCTAGGTTTTATGGGTATTATGACACCTCCACTGTGGGGCTCTATTAGGCTTCAGCTTCCCATACTTGTTGCTAGCAGTAGCTAGTAGGCACGAGCCAGCCAGAATCTCTGTGCAAAGCTTGCACCCTGGGAAATGAAATGCACTCTGGGAATCGTAGTATGTTGTATAATTTCCATTGTATTTCAATGCCGTGTAAACTATTGTAATGGAGAAGCTTCAGAAATTAGCTTCAACATTTTTAATGTTTTGGAACTGAACTATTGATTTGATACATTCAATTATTAATCTGTAATGGGATATAGGTCAACAAATTGAATATAGAATAGAAAATATAATATAGAATAGAATATATAATATAGAACATAATATATAACAGAATATATAATATAGAACATAATATAGAACAGAATATATAATATAGAACATCATATATAACAGAATATATCATTTAGAATAGAATATAGAATAGTTATAATTTAGATCATAATATATATAAAAAATGTATATGTATATATGTATGTATATATATATAATATAGAATAGAATATATAATATAGAACATAATATATAACAGAATATATAATATATGATATAGAACATAATATAGAACAGTATATATAACATAGAACATAATATAGAATAGAATATATAACATAATAATATAGAATATAATATATAATATAGAACATAATATATAACAGAATATATCATTCAGAATAGAATATAGAAAAGTTATAATTTAGATCATAGTATATCAAATAATATGTAATATAGCACCTAATATATAATATATAACAGAATATAGAATATAGAATATATAATATAGAACATAATATGTAACATAATTTATAATATAAAATAGAATATATAATATAGAACATAATATATAACAGAATATAGAATATAGAATATGTGATATAGAACATAATATATAATATAGAACAGTATATATATATAACATAGAACATAATATATAACAGAACATAGAATAGAATATATAATATAGAACATAATATGTAACATAATATATAATATAGAACATAATATGTAACATAATATAGAATATAGAATAGAATATATAACATAGAATAGAATATGTAATATAGAACATATTATATAACAGAATATATAATATAGAATAGAATATATAATATAGAACATAATATAGAATATATTTATTGGAAGTTTATTTGTTCTACCAGTTATCAACATATTGTTAAAAATATATATATATATAAAGCCCAGTGGCTTTAGTAAATACACTATATTTATATATAAAGCCCTTTAGTTAATACACTATATTTATATATAAAGCCCAGTGGCTTTAGTTAATACACTATATTTATGTATAAAGCCCTTTAGTTAATACACTATATTTATATATAAAGCCCATTAGTTAATACACTATATTTATATATAAAGCCCAGTGGCTTTAGTTAATACACTATATTTATGTATAAAGCCCTTTAGTTAATACACTATATTTAGATATAAAGCCCTTTAGTTAATACACTATATTTATATATAAAGCCCAGTGCCTTTAGTTAATACACTTTATTTATGTAAAAGCCCTTTAGTTATTAATACACTATATTTATATATAAAGCCCTTTAGTTAATACACTATATTTATATATAAAGCCCTTTAGTTAATACACTATATTTATATATAAAGCCCAGTGGCTTTAGTTAATACATTTAATTAATGTCGACGTTGTCACGAATATCACGGAAGGTGGCTCCCCTTCCTGTTCGGGTGGCGCTCGGCGGTCGTGGTCGCCGGTCTACTAGCTGCCACCGATCCCTTTTCCTTTTTGTTTGGTTTTGTCTAATTGTTTTCACCTGTTCCTTGTTGGGGGTTTTGCGTTGGTATTATTTAAGTTAGGTTAGCCCGCGTGTGTTTGTACGGGCTTGTTGCGTAAGAACCCCCCCCCCTTAAAAGACTTACATTTACATTACATTTAAGTCATTTAGCAGACGCTCTTATCCAGAGCGACTGACAAATTGGTGCGTTCACCTTAAGACATCCAGTGGAACAGCCACTTTACAATAGTGCATCTAAATCTTTTAAGGGGGGAGGGGGTGAGAAGGATTACTTTATCCTATCCTAGGTATTCCTGAAAGAGGTGGGACTTAGATGCACTATTGTAAAGTGGCTGTTCCACTGGATGTCATAAGGTGAAAGCACCAATTTGTAAGTCGCTCTGGATAAGAGCGTCTGCTAAATGACTTAAATGTAAATGTAAGTACGTAAGAAGTGTATTGTTTATTGTTGGGTTTTCTTTGTCCGGGTTATTATTACCAGTGGTCCTTGGGTTGAGTTTGCGCCTGTGTTTTGGCTTCACCCATTTGTACGTGTTCCTGGTTTTTGGACATTAAAGCGTTTTCCCCTCGAATCTTCTGCTCTCTGCGCCTGACTCCACACCCATCACTCTTCAAGCGTTACAGACGTGGTATCAAGTGTCATTTTGGTGTTGAGTATAATTTCGTTATTGAATGTTATGGTACTAAACCTGGCATCAGTATCGAAATCAAATGTGGTATCGTGACAACACTGGTTTTATTAAAGTTTGCGGGGAGGTGAGAACATTCTTACGTTAACTTTTGTGTGAAAAATGGCGCACGCATATTTTTGCATACAGTGCATTCCCGAAAGTATTCAGATCACTTGACTTTTTCCACATTTTGTGACGTTACAGCCTTGTTCTAAAATTTATTAAATTGATTTATTTCCTAATCAATCTACACACACATCAATCCATGATAACAAATCAAAAACAGGTTTTTAGAAATGTTGGCAAATTTATACAAAATAAAAAACGTAAATATTACATGTACATAAGTATTCAGACCCTTTACCACGTACTTTGTTGAAGAACCTATGGCAGCAATTACAGCCTTGAGTCTTCTTGGGTATGACGCTACAAGTTTGGCACAGCTGTATTTGGGGAGTTTCTCCTATTCTTCTCTGCAGGTCCTCTCAAGCTTTGTCAGGTTGGATGGGGAGCTTCACTAAACAGCTATTTTCAGGTCTCTCCAGAGATGTTCCAATGGGTTCAAGTCCGGGCTCTGACTGGGCCACTCAAGGACATTCAGAGACTTGTCCCGAAGCAACTCCTGGATGTTTTGGCTGCGTGCTTAGGGTCATTGTCCTGTTGCAAGGTGATGTCTGAGCGTTCTGGAGCAGGTTTTCATCAAGGATATCTCTGTACTTTGCTCCGTCCATCTTTCCCTCGATCCTGACTAGTATCCTTAGTCCCCTGAAAAACATCCTCACAGCACGATGCTGCCACCACCATGCTTCACCGTAGGGAGGGTGCCAGGTTTACGCCAGGCATTCAAGCCAAAGAGTTCAAAGTTGGTTTCATCAGAGCAGAGAATCTTGTTTCTGATGGTCTGAGAGTCTTTAGGTGCCTTTTGGCAAACTCCAAAAGATTTGTGCCTCATCGTAATCCTGTCTCTAAGGTCTACGGACAATTTCTTCGACCTCATTGCTTGGTGTTTGCTCTGACGTGCATTGTCAACTGTGGGACCTTATTCTCAGTCAAAAATATAAGTAGGAATACAGCCTTTCTATTCTCTCATGTGATTTCAGGTTCTCTGACTGGGAAAATGTCCTTCTACACAGAGAGAGAGGTGGTAGGGCTTTTTTGTGTGTGTCCTCTTATGTTCCTTCAGGCTCCTTAACCAGATAAAACCCTTTCCACACTGGGAAAATAGAAAATGCTTTCCCCTGTGTGTCCTCTCATGAGCTTTTAGGTGCCCTATCTGAGTAAAACTCTTTCCACACTGGGAACATTGGAAAGGCTTTTCTCCTGTGTGTATCCTCTCATGAGCTTGTAGGTCCCATAACTGAATAAAACTCATTCCACAGTGGGAACAGTGATAAGGCTTTTCTCCTGTGTGTAGTCTCTTGTGCCTTTTCAGGTTAGCTAACACGGCAAAACTCTTTCCACACTGGGAATATTGGAAAGGCTTTTCTCCTGTGTGTGTCCTCTCATGCAGTTTTAGGTTCCCTGACCAGCAAAAACTATTTTCACAGTGGGAGCAGTGGTGTTGTCTCGCTGGTTTGGGCGTCTCTGGGTCTGGTTCCCCTGAAGGACTCTTCCCGCTGTCAGAGTGAGAGTCTGGTTTCTCTCCTGTCAAAGACAAACAGTTTCTAGTTAAACAGAGAACTTAATGAAACCTCCACATGATAAAACTGTCTTCCTATGAGGTTTAACCTATCTAGCGCAGGGGTTCCGCTAGAACACCTCAAAAACATTCCACTGAAAAGGCAGCACGCGAAATTCTAAAACATTTTCTAGAAATATGTAACTTTCACATATTAACAAGTCCAATACAGCAAATGAAAGATACACATCTTGTTAATCTACCCATCATGTCCAATTAAAAAAATGCTTTACAACTAAAGCACAACATATGATTATGTTAGATCACCGCCAAGTCGAAATAACACAGCGATTTTTCGAGCCAAATATAGGATTCACAAAAAGCAGAAATATAGATAAAATTAATCACTAACCTTTGATGATCTTCAGATGATCTTCATCAGATGACATTCATAGGACACTGTGTTACACAATACATATATGTTTTGTTCGATAATGCGCATATTTATATCCAAAAATCTCAGTTTACATTGGCGCCTTACGTGCAGTAATGTTTTGATTCCAAAAAATCCAGTGATTTTAGCAGAAATACTCATAATAAACATTGACAAAACATACTAGTGTTATTCACAGAATTAAAGATAGACTTTTCCTGAATGTAACCGCTGTGTCATATTTCGAAAAAGCATAATCTGAGAACGGCGCTCAGAACCCAAAACAGCCAGAGGTATAGCCGCCATTTTGGAATCAACAAAGTTAGAAACAACACCATAAATATTCACTTACCTTTGATGATCTTCATCAGAAGGCACACCCAGGAATCCCAGTTCGACAATAAATGACTGATTTGCTTCATAATGTTCCATCATTTATGTCCAAATAGCCACTTGTTGTTAGCGTGTTAAGCCCAGTAATCCATCTTCATGAGGCGCGAGCATTTCATCCAGACAAAAACTCGAAAATGTATGGAATCAATCGTTAGGATGTTTTTAACATAAAACATCAATAATTTTCCAACCTTTGTCATCAGAAAAAGCACTGGAACGCGAGGTATCTGTGTTCGGAGCGCGCGTCATGAGACTGAGTCACGATGCCAGACCACTGACTCAAACAGGACTCATGAGCCCCTCCTTTATAGTAGAATCCTCATTCAAGTTTCAAAAGACAGTTGACATCTAGTGGAAGCCCTAGGAAGTGCAACCTCATCCATATCTCAATGTGTACTCGGTAGGCAAAGCTTTGAAAAACTACAAACCTCAGATGTCCCACTTCCTGGTTGGATTTTTCTCAGGTTTTCGCCTGCCATATGAGTTCTGTTATACTCACAGACATCATTCAAACAGTTTTAGAAACTTCAGAGTCGAGGTCGACCGATTAATTAGGGCCAACTTCAAGTTTTCATAACAATCCGAAATCGGTATTTTTGGGCGCCGAATATATATATATATATATTTTATACCTTTATTTAACTAGACAAGTCAGTTAAGAACACATTATTATTTTCAATTACGGCCTAGGAACGGTGGGTTATAACTGCCTTGTTCAGGGGCAGAACGACAGATTTTCACATTGTCAGCTCGGGGGATCCAATCTTGCAACCTTACAGTTAACTAGTCTAACGCAATAACGACCTGCCTCTCTCTCGTTGCACTCCACAATGAGACTGCCTGTTACGCGAATGCAGTAAGCCAAGATAAGTTGCTAGCTAGCATTAAACTTATTTTATGAAAAACAATCAATCATAATTACTAGTTAACTACACATGGTTGATGATATTACTAGATATTATCTAGCGTGTCCAGCGTTGCATATAATTGGACTGAGCATACAAGCATCTGACTGAGCGGTGGTAGGCAGAAGCAGGCGGGTAAACATTCATTCAAACAGCACTTTCGTGCGTTTTGCCAGCAGCTCTTCGTTGTGCGTCAAGCATTGCTGTTTATGACTTCAAGCCTATCAACTCCCGAGATGAGGCTGGTGTAACCGAAGTAAAATGGCTAGCTAGTTAGCGCGCGCTAACTAGAGGGACGGAAGCTATACTGTTACACTGGCAATACTAAAGTGCCTATAAGATCATCCAATAGTCAAAGGTTAATGAAATACAAATGGTATAGAGGGAAATAGTACTCCAATAATCGGTACCTCCAATAATCGGTATCGGCGTTGAAAAATCATAATCGGTTGACCTCTACTTTAGAGTGTTTTCTATCCAATACTAATAATAATATATAAGGGAACACTAAAATAACACATCCTAGATCTGAATGAATGAAATATTCTTATTAAATAATTTTTTCTTTACATAGTTGAATGTGCTGACAACAAAATCACACAAAAATTATCAATGGAAATCAAATTTATCAACCCATGGAGGTCTGGACCTCCACGTGCCTGTATGACCTCCCTACAACGCCTGGGCATGCTCCTGATGAGGTGGCGGATGGTCTCCTGAGGGATCTCCTCCCAGACCTGGACTAAAGCATCCGCCAACTTCTGGACAGTCTGTGGTGCAACAGACTGTCCATTGGTGGATGGAGCGAGACATGATGTCCCAGATGTGCTCAATTGGATTCAGGTCTGGGGAACAGGCGGGCCAGTCCAAAGCATCAATGCCTTCCTCTTGCAGGAACTGCTGACACACTCCAGCCACATGAGGTCTAGCATTGTCTTGCATTAGGAGGAACCCAGGGCCAACCGCACCAGCATATGGTCTCACAAGGGGTCTGAGGATCTCACCTCGGTACCTAATGGCAGTCAGGCTACCTCTGAGGAGCACATGGAGGGCTGTGTGGCCCCCCAAAGAAATGCCACCCCACACCATGACTGACCCACCGCCAAACCGGTCATGCTGGAGGATGTTGCAGGCAGAACGTTCTCCACGGCGTCTCCAGACTCTGTCACATGTGCTCAGTGTGAACCTGCTTTCATCTGTGAAGAGCACAGGGCGCCAGTGGCGAATTGGCCAATCTTGGTGTTCTCTGGCAAATGCCAAACGTCCTGCATGGTGTTGGGCTGTAGTAAGCACAACCCCCACCTGTGGACGTCGGGCCCTCATGGTGTCTGTTTGTGACCGTTTGAGCAGACAGATGCACATTTGTGGCCTGCTGGAGGTCATTTTGCAGGGCTCTGTCATTGCTCCTCCTGCTCCTCCTTGCACAAAGGCGGAGGTAGCGGTCCTGCTGCTGGGTTGTTGCCCTCCTACGGCCTCCTCTACGTCTCCTGATGTACTGGCCTGTCTCCTGGTAGCGCCTCCATGCTCTGGACCCTATGCTGACAGACACAGCAAACCTTCTTGCCACAGCTCGCATTGATGTTCCATCCTGGATGAGCTGCACTACCTGAGTCACTTGTGTGGGTTGTAGACTCCGTCTCATGCTACCACTAGAGTGAAAGCACCGCCAGCATTCAAAGGTGACCAAAACATCAACCAGGAAGCATAGGAACGGAGAAGTGGTCTGTGGTCACCACCTGCAGAACCACTCCTTTATTGGTGGTGTCTTGCTAATTGCCTATAATTTCCACCTGTTGTCTATTCCATTTGCACAACAGCATGTGAAATGTATTGTCAATCAGTGTTGCTTCCTAAGTGGACAGTTTGATTTCACAGAAGTGTGATTGACTTGGAGTTACATAGTGTTTTTTAAGTGTTCCCTTTATTTTTTTGAGCAGTGTATTAGCATCTGGGACAGAGTAGGGGGCAGTTCACTCTGGGCACGCTATTCATCCAGGAGTGAAAATGCTGCCCCCTATCCCAAAAACTAGACTAGATCCCTCAATAAAAGAGCAGAACTGGTCATCCCAGAGTAACTGAATGCAAAAACATTCAAGAGATATGCAGTATCAGTCAACATTTTGGACACATCTAGTCATTGAAGGGTTTTTCTTTATTTTTACAATTTTCTACATTGTAGAATTATAGTGAAGACATCAAAACCTTGAAATAACACATATGGAATCATGTAGTAATGAAAAAAGTGTTAAACAATTAAAAATATATTTTAGATTTGTCAAAGTAGCCACCCTTTGCCTTGATGACAGCTTTGCACACTCTTGGCATTCTCTCAACCAGCTTCACCTGGAATGCTTTTCCAACAGTCTTGAAGGAGTTCCCACATATGCTGAACAGTTGTTGGCTGCTTTTCCTTCACTCTGTAGTCCAATTCATCCCTAACCATCTCAATTGGGTTGAGGCCAGGTCATCTGATGCAGCACTCAGAATTTACCATAGGAGGACTCAACGATGATGAATGGAAACAGTATGCACCTGAGCTCAATTTCAAGTCTCATAGCAAAGGGACTGAATACTTATGTAAATAAGGTATTTCTGTTTTTTTATTTTTCACAAATGTGAATTTTTTTCTCCAAACTTGTTTACTCTTTGTCATTATGGGGTATTGTGATGTCATTATGGGGTATTGTGTGTAGATTGATGAGGATTTGTATTTGTTTTAATCCATTGTAGAATAAGGCTGTAACGTAACAAAATGTGGAAAGACTTTAGTGACATAAATAAGGGGTTAAAGACATGTATCTCTCAGATTCAGACACTTCAGAACAAACTTCCTTTCGATGTTCTGGGGGAAACAATGTTATTATGGTTACGGTTGTTCCATGTTGTGGATGTTATCCAATGTGTTACTATGGTTACTGCTGTTCCATGTTGTGACTGTTATCCAATGTGTTACTATGGTTACTGTTGTTCCATGTTGTGAATGTTATCCAATGTGTTACTATGGTTATAACAGTATGGCCAAATCATTTTTTACATAAAATAACTTTTTAATATTTTTTGTTGATACTTCCATGAGTCTTACAGTTCAAAATTATCCTTGGTATAACCTTCTTAAAACAGCACTATACTGGGGAAGCCCTTCATGTTGTTTAAATCTTCTTAAAACAATTCCATATAGTTTAGAAGAACCTCCCCCTTCGACAGGGCTTAGACTGTAAAACTATCATTTATATCTGATGATCGGTGGGACAAGGACATCCAAGCCGGCGAAACCCTCCCCTATCCCGGACGACGCTGGGCCAATTGTGTACCGCCTCATGGGTCTCCCGGTTGTGGCCGGCTGCGACACAGCCCGGGATCGAACCCGGATCTGTAGTGCAATGCAGTGCTGCACCACTCGGGAGGCTGTTGATACCTAGCACTACCTATTATACTTGCTAGCACCACACGAGAGCGAAGCTAGCGTGGTCATCCACATGTTTTACCAATAGTATAAAACACCTGCAAGCTCTTCATAAAAAAAAAATGCAGTATTCAATATCAAAAGTAAAGAAATATTTAAAAAATGCAGGGACCCAAGACTAAAGATTCTATTTTAACAAACTAAACATAAATCTTATCAAACTCGCGTGGTGCAGTTGAGTTGTGGGTGTCAGAAATAATGTAGCTATTTTTACAGCAGGAATTCTGATAAGTTGTAGCTGTGACGAGGGCTTAACCTCACTGGCCAATGAAAACATGTTCCCAACCTTTTCATGTGGTTCCATCAAGTTGTGTATTTACGGTGTTTGATGTTGTGTTGTTATAACCTCCGGGAGGAGAGCATGGATGTTTGTCCTGGGAGATTCCATGCCAGCGGACCCCGGAAATATTTGTCAGAACATTCCTAGATATCAAAAATATTTTCAGGCTAGGCTGCGGTGTGTGTGCGTAATGTGTGGATAGTCAAGTAGCTCCTGACGAACAGTTATTGTGCTGACGTTGCTTCCAGAGGCAGTTTGGAACTCGGTAGTAGTGAGTGTTTCAACCGAGGACAGACGATTTTTAAGTGCTACGCGCTTCAGCACTCAGCGGTCCCATTCTGTGAGCTTGTGTGGCCTAACACTTTTTGGCAGAGCCATTGTTGCTCCTAGATGTTTTCTCTTCACAATAACAGCACTTACAGTTGACCGGGGCAGCTCAAGCATGGCAGAAATTTGACAAACTGACTTGTTGGAAAGGTGGCATCCTATGACGGTGCCATGTTGAAATTCAGTAAGGCCATTCTACTGCCAATGTTTGTCTATGGAGATTGCATTGCTGTGTGCTCAATTTTATACACCCGTCAGCAATGGATGTGGCTGAATTAGCCGAATGTAAATTTAAGTTAACAAAAAATGTATTGGTTCTGCAATGTTGAAAATACTATAAGGTGTGGAGACCATCAATTTCAACTTATTTTAGAAGAAATAGGTCATTATTTAAGAAAAAGTACAATGGTGCTAATATGTTTATCATGCCACTGAATCCAATCAAATTAATTTAGCAATATCCAAATCATATAACAAATCCAATTCAAGAGGTTTCAAGGCTGGAATCAAGAAATGCAAAATTCCATTAATCTATATAACAACTTAATATTATGTCACATGCACCGAACACACACATGCACCTTACAGTGAAATGCTTACTTACAAGCCCTAATCAACAAACAAATGAATATGAATAAGAAATAAAAGTAACAAATAATTAAAGAGGAGCAGTAAAATATTAAGACAGCCATCTTGTCCAGGGGAAGTACATCAAGCTGCTTCACTACAGAAACAGGAGATAGACTCCTGTTACTATACTGTGGTACTCTATAGACTAGAGTCCTGTCCAGAAACAGGAGATAGACTCCTATTACTATGAGATGTTCTGAAACCTGTACACTTGTATACAAAATATCATCTCATTTTAGACATGAACCAAACTTTTTTTTTAAAGAAAACCTTTTTTGTTTAAGACTTCATATAAACAATATGATTTAATGCGGCATAAACAAAAACAAATTCTCAAGTCAAAAACTTAAGTCAGAACACAGCTTCTCTATTCTCTCATGTGATTTCAGGTCCTCTGACTGGGAAAACGTCTTTTCACATTGAGAGCAGTGGTATGTCTTCTCCTCCTGTGTATGTATTCTTTCATGCTTATTCAGATGCCTTAACCTGTTAAATGTCTTTCCGCACAGGGAGCAGTGGTACGTCTTATCCCCTCCTGTGTGTGTCCTTTCATGCCTTGTCAGACCCCCTAACTTGGTAAAACTCTTTCCACACAGGGAGCATTGGTAAGGCTTTTCTTGTGGGTGTGTCCTCTCATGCTGTTTCAGGTTCACTAAACCCCTAAAATTCTTTCCACACTGGGAACATTGATAAGGCTTCTCTCCTGTGTGTATTCTCTCGTGAGTTTTCATGTTTACTAACCAGGTAAAAGCCATTCCACAGTGGGAGCAGTGGTAAGGCTTCTCCCCTGTATGTATTCTCCCGTGTAATTTCATGGACTTTAACTGGGTAAATCTCTTTCCACACACGGTGCATTGGTACGGTTTTTCTCCGGTGTGTGTCCTCTCATGCATTTTCAAAGTCCCTAACCATCTAAAACTCTTTCCACACTGGGAACAGTGATACGGCTTCTCTCCTGTGTGTATTCTCTTATGCTGTTTCAGGCTCACTAAACCCCTAAAACTCTTTCCACACTGAGAGCATTGGTAAGGCTTCTCTCCTGTGTGTGTCCTCTTGTGCCGATTTAGGTTCCCTAACTGGGTAAAATTCTTTCCACAGTGGGAACATTGGAAAGGATTTTCTCCAGTGTGTATTCTCTCGTGTGTTTTCAGGCTCCTAACCAGGTAAAAGTCATTCCGCATTTGGAGCAGTGGTAAGGCTTCTCTCCAGAGTGTATTCTCTTGTGTATTAATAGGTACCCTAATTCGTTAAAACTCTTTCCACACTGGGAGCATTGGAAAGGTTTTTCCCCTGTGTGTGTCCTCTCATGTCTATTCAGGTGATATAACCAAAGAAAACCTTTTCCACACTGGGAACATTGGAAAGTCTTTTTTCCTGTGTGTGTCCTCTCATGTTTCTTCAGGCTCCCTAACTTGGTAAAACTCTTTCCACAGCGGGAGCAGTGATGTCCTCCTGTTGCTTTGGGCGTCTCTGGGTCTGATTCCCATGAAGGACTCTTCCCTGGGTCTGGTTCCCCTGAAGGACTCTTCCCTGAGTCTGGTTCCCCTGAAGGACTCTTCCCTGAGTCTGGTTCCCCTGAAGGACTCTTCCCTGAGTCTGGTTCCCCTGAAGGACTCTTCACTGGGTCTGGTTCCCCTGAAGGACTCTTCCCTGGGTCTGGTTCCCCTGAAGGACTCTTCCCGCTGTCAGAGGGAGAGTCTGGTCTCTCTCCTGTCAAAGACAAACAGAGTATCTAGTTACTTAGTTGTCTACTGTGCTGTACTGTGTGGCCAAACTTGTGAAACATATAAGTCTATGATTGGTTCAGATTTGGTCTTGTTTGGAGTTCATTAAAATAATAGCCAGTGTGAAAAAGAGTGGTCACCAAGGCATTCCTAGTCAATCATCAAACATTTCTGTAAAAACCCAATGTGTTTTCCGTTTGCTCCAGCAATATTCTTAAAGTGTATGTGAATTTAGCAGTAAAAATATATTTTCAAATATTAGTTTGATGAGCCCGGCCTACAAGACCCAGTTTCATCACCGCCCTCTCCTGAGGCTGAAAGCCCAGAGACTAGCACTTTGCCTGGGTGTGCGGTTTTGTCTGGGGGCGCTAAAATTAACATTCGAGGCCATCAAGCTACTATGCTCGGAGATAGTTTTAATTTCAACTGAGGTAGGCTCGATTCAGACCCGAAAACAAGAGGTTTCTGATACTTTCAAAGCAGATTGAACTGATCTGTGAAACGAGACTGTGCCTGTTATTGCCTCACTCAAAACAACAGTTCCACACCATGATGATTGCAGCACATTACACCTGACGTGAATCGCTGAGAATCTGATAAAGGCGCAGGAAAGCTGTGTGAGCTTAGAGGGATTCTCTCCATCTCAGCAATATCCTGAGACCGTTATTACATTTTTGGCCGATACCGATATCCAATATTTTGCCTTTTAAGTATTCTAGTACAGTTAAATAGCTAACACACACACGGATGCAGCGGTCTAAGCTAGAGGTTGACCATTAATTAGGGCTGATTTCAAGTTTTCATAATCGGAAATCTGTATTTTTGGGCGCAAGTCAGTTAAGAACACATTCTTATTTTCAATGACGGCCTAGGAACGGTGGGTTAATTAACTGCCTCATTCAGGGGCAGAAATGTCACCTTGTTTTCACCTTGTCAGCTCGGGGGATCCAATCTTGCAACATTGCAGTTAACGAGTCCAACGCAATAATGACCTGCCTCTCTCTCGTTGCACTCCACAAGGAGACTGCCTGTTACGCAAATGCAGTAAGCCAAGGTAAGTTGCTAGCTAGCATTAAACTTATCTTATAAAAAACAATCAATCATAATCACGAGTTATCATCAACCATGTGTAGTTATTACTAGACATTATCTACCCTGTCCTGTGTTGCATATAATCTGACTGAGCATACAAGCATACAAGTATACAAGTATCTAAGTATCTGACTGAGCGGTGGTAGGCAGAAGCAGGCGCGTAAACATTCATTCAAACAGCACTTTTGTGCGTTTTGCCAGCAGCTCTTCGTTGTGCGTCAAGCATTGCGCTGTTTATGACTTCAAACCTATCAACTCCCGAGATGAGGCTTGTGTGACCGAAGTGAAATGGCTGGCTAGTTAGCACGAGCTAATAGCGTTTCAAACTTCACTCGCTCTGAGCCTTGGGGTGGTTGTTTCCCTTGCTCTGCATGGGTAACGCAGCTTCGATGTGGTGGCTGTTGTCGTTGTGTTGCTGGTTCGAGCCCAGGGAGGAGCGAGGAGAGGGACGGAAGCTATACTGCCTACCACTGCTGTCAGATACTTAGATACTTGTATGCTTAGTCAGATTATATGCAACGCAGGACACACTAGATAATATCTAGTAATATCATCAACCATGTGTATGATTGATTGTTTTTTTATAAAGATAAGTTTAATGCTAGCTAGCAACTTACCTTGGCTTACTGCATTCGCGAAACAGGCAGTCTCCTTGTGGAGTGCAACGAGAGAGAGAGGCAGGTCGTTAAATCGTTGGACTAGTTAGCTGTAAGGTTGCAAGATTGAATCCCCCGAGCTGACAAGGTGAAAATCTGTCGTTCTGCCACTTTTGATTTATTTCACCTTTATTTAACCAGGTAGACAAGTTGAGAACAAGTTCTCATTTACAATTGCGACCTGGCCAAGATAAAGCAAACTGAACCAGGCAGTTAACCCACCGTTCCTAGGTCGTCATTGAAAATAAGAATGTGTTCTTAACTGACTTGCCTAGTTAAATAAAGGTATAAAAAAAATGTATAAAAAATAAAAAACAGCAAATCGGCGCCCAAAAATACCAATTTCCGATTGAAAACTTGAAATCGGCCCTAATTAATCGGCCATTCCGATTAATCGGTCGACCTCTAGTTGTCACTCTCTAGGTCATGCCAGTAGGCTACAGTAGGTTGTATCTCTCTAGGTCATGCCAGTAGGCTACAGTAGGGTGTAACTTTCTAGGCCATGCCAGTAGGCTACAGTAGGTTGTAACACTCTAGGTCATGCCAGTAGGTTACAGTAGGTTGTAACACTCTAGGTCATGCCAGTAGGCTACAGTAGGTTGTAACTCTCTAGGTCAAGCCAGTAGGATATAGTAGGTTGTAACTCTCTAGGTCATGCCAGTAGGTTACAGTAGGTTGTATCCAAGTGGAAACAATTATCAACCCAATGTGGAAAGAGTCAAATTTGGTCAACAACAAAATGAATGGCTTATTTGCTACATGAGGTTTACTTGACCCAACAGACGATTCGAAATGCTTAAGTTGTTATGTGGACAAGTGGCATACCGACCACTTTGATAGAAACACTTTAGGAGTTGTCTCCAGATCGCTATGCATATTCATGCTAGTAGCTTAGCATCGCTCTCCATTGAATACAGGCGGTTGACGTCAACAACCCTCATAGATTATAAACAATAGATAATAATAATAAGATGAATCCACCAATACAAAGAAAGGTTAGGTGGGAGATAGACAACCCACAGTCCCACTTTGTGAAAAACGACTCCCCTTGTTAGGGCGGAGAGTCATCTTGTCAGTATATCCATAATCTTTGGTGTAGCCAACCAAACTCTCACATGGCACTATTGCGGGGCACGGTGTGTAGTAAATCATCACTACATGAAAATCACTACATGCCATGCCCCCCAGTCTGCGGTCAGCAGATAGACCCTTCTCAATTATATATGTTAAGTCACTTTTTGGAAACGGGATGGAGAAAACAAGGGTAGCCTGTTGTCTACGTCGCCTGATTATAGACATATCAGTCATCATCCTAGGGCCCTCCGTTGAAGAGGTATTGACGAGCCAACTCCGAATATCCAAAGTTAAAACCACATTTAAGGCGGTACTTACTGGTGTTAATCAGATCTCCTATCTCCACCTCTTCGTCTTTCAATGTGACAGTAATCTCGCCTTCCATCTTCACTCCAAAAACTGCATCCTCCTCTTTCTCTTCCTCCTCTTCTTTCACTCTGAACGCATATTCCTCTTCTTATGGAGGACCAGCCTATTCGATATGATGTAGTTATTGATGTAGTTATTGATGACTACTAATGAGTAGCTATATATTATGCAAGGTGATTTGTAAATGAATCAGTCAGCAGCCACCTGCACTGTCGGCTGCCAAACCAATCAGGTGTTCAACAAAATTATTCTTCAGACGTCATTGATTACGTGCTGCTGATAATGTGACACTGCTTTCGATTATACCGCTTAGCGTCTCCAGTACATGCCTCATAGCTCCAGTCTCAAACTGAAGCCTGTTCCTGCTGAAGAAGAAGAGGTCTGCTGGATGGAGAAAGAAGCTCTCGTGAAAGAGGAGGAGGAGGCTGTTACAATACAAAAACAAGTAGAGAGTGAGGCTGTTACAGTGAAAGAAGAAGAGGAAGATGCGTTCAGAGTTAAAGAGGAGGAGGAAGATGTTTCAGTGAAAGAAGAGGAGGGGGAGGTGACTGTCACATCGGAAAATGAAGAAGAGGAGGGACCTGGATATCTGGGCCCGGATTCACAAACTCATCTTAAGGCACCCAATGGTTCTAACGATGAACAGGCCCTGATTAACACAAGTACTGTCTTAAAAACAGAAGCACAAACTCTGCAGTTGTTGAACTGATGTTTGGTGTTAAAGGGGGAATTTGCAATTGCTACATCCATATTTTGACTTTTAAATAATTTATTTATAGCCATTGATTCTTGAAGAATATAACATATGCCTCATGAGCTTAGTTCAACTGTTGTACCCCATCAGAACCCCAAATAAGCTTTTTTCTACTCCAATATTTAGAAACAATGTAAACCAACACTGTATAGCCTCAACATGGTGAAAACTATAATGCTGATATCATGGATGGTCAGTCCTTGCATCCATAGGTCTGGCTATGAATTTCTCCAGCCCCATCCATCATCTTATTACCAAAACAGTGGTGGAATTACAGCTTTGTTATTGGTTGAACTGCAGATTGGTTCATTGATTGTTGTGTGGCTTTTTTAAAAGGGGCAACCTAGTTTTTAAAGAAACAAAATGGCTGCCCAGAGTCCTGAGCTGTGTTAGAATACTCATACTAACCTTACTATTTGTGATGTTAATAGAGCATATAGTATGCTTATTGGTCATAGTATGATGTAGTTAGTATGCAAGAGTTCCCGGATGTCGTACTAAATTCCCCAAATGTGACGTATAGACGTAGAACTTTAGGGCCCAAAAAGCATTTCTGTAGGGAAACACAAACCAAAATCACTCCACTACCCTGAATTTCAAACAAAAATGGTACTATTCAGATCCCTACACAGGTTCAGGAACTTGGGAGGTGGGGGAACGTCTTCATTCAGTTCTCCCTGTAACATTTGGTCTGTCCTGGAGATCCAGAAATCTATTTGCCGCCTTCACAATGTCGTCTAGCTTCTTAGATGTTTTATTAGTTTATTATTAATGCAATTTATCACTGCGACAGTGAGGACAATGCAAACGCAATTTTGTTGTAGAAACCCCTCCATGCTAATGCGGTAACTGCTAGTATTGAACGAAGGTTATTTATAATTTGTTAATACAATTTATTACTTGCTCTATAAACACAACAAAGTCCACCTTGTTCACTATTCGTCTGTTGGGATCCTTCTCCTGCATGGCTTCACTGCAGACTATGGGACATGAACTACCTTCTCCTCTCTACTCCTTCAGCTGTTTTCACTGCCTCCATATAGGACACCTGCTGGATGGGCCTGATCATCCTAGCTACTGTGACATCCTTCATCCGTACAGGGAACGTGATTCCCATTACAACATGCTTCATCTGACTACGACATATTTATTCCTTCGACAAACACTTGCCATATGTCCAAACTGCAGCGGCTTCTGTACATCTCACTTACCCAGGTTTTACATAAGATGGGAGAACCACTTCACCAAACCACAGTAAAACCTTCCCTCTATCATTAATTTTAATCAACGTGCGTCTACCTGAAATTTTTTACCTAAACCACACAAAGCTTTCTCCTTTGGCGCTGTTGACACGCAATCAGAATCATACCGCTCCTGGTCACTCCAACCGATTCCACTTCACCCAGTTCATCCTTCACCATCTTTGAGACCGTTAACAGGTCACCCACAAAAACATCCTTGCTGATGATTCCAACTCCGACCCTAAACTGCTGTTCACTACCAACTTTAACCCTTTTCACTCCACTGTTCTTCACCATCGTCCACTCAGTCTCAACAACTGTACAGAGTCACTGTTCTTCACCATCGTCCACTCAGTCACCAACTGTACTCACGCCAAGATAATCCCTCAATGCTTCCTCCAGTCATCCCCCGGACTCCCTCGCTCTGTGCTGTGAAAGATGTGAGAGTTTGTGTTCTCAAAGTAGCACCTATATTGTTTTCATTCCAGCACATCTGTTGCTTCACCAACTTTTCCTCCCTTTCGTCTGCATTACTTGCTGTCTTTTCCCTTCCTGATTTCCCTCTCTTGGATGTCTCCACCACGCTCCTACTCTGTCAGTAATTCCTCCCTGGTTTATTAAATTGGTAGTCATGTCAAACAACAATATATTCAAGGTGCTGCACATTCTATTCCACATCTGGAATTAGAATCGTCATTATGTTTCCATGATTTCAACACTTCACCAGTTAACTAAGCCTATAATGTGGACACCAAGGATGTGGGTACCAAGGAACTTGAAGCTCTCAACATGCTCCACTACAACCCCTTTGATGAGAATGGGGGTTTGCTCAGAGTTTAGTCCCAGGTTTCTTAGCTTAGTGATGAGCTTTGAGAGCACTATGGTGTTGAACGCTGAGCTGTAGTCAATTAATAGCATTCTCACATGGGTGTTCCTTTTGTCCAGGTGGGAAAGGGCAGTGTGGAGTGCAATAGAGATTGCATCATCTGTTGGAGGGGGGGGGGGGGGGTATGCAAATGAGAGTGGGTCTAGGGTTTCTGGGAAAATAGTGTTGATGTGAGCCACGTCCAGCCTTTCAAAGCACTTCATGGCTACATATGCGAGTGCTATGGGTCGGTAGTCATTTAGGCAGGTTACCTTAGTGTTCTTGGGCACAGGGACTATGGTGGTCTGCTCAGACTCAGACAGGGGATGAAAATGTCAGTGAAGACCCTTGCCAGTTGGTCAGTGCATGCTTGGAGTACATGTCCTGGTAATCCGTCTGGCCCTGTGGCCTTGTGAATGTTAACCTGTTTAAAGGTCTTACTCACATCGGCTGCGGAGAGTGTGATCACAAAGTCATCTGGAACAGCTGATGGTCTCATGCATGTTTCAGTGTTACTTTCCTTGAAGCGAGCATAGAAGTTATTTAGCTCGTCTTGTAGGCTCGTGTCACTGGCCAGCTATCGGCTGTGCTTCCCTTTGTAGTCTGATGTGGCAAGCTCTGCCACATCCGACGAGGGTCAGAGCCGGTGTTCCATGGTGTTCAATGGATATATCAATCTCCCCAGGGTAGCAGTAATACGTTGAGAGATTTGTCCACAAAGGGTTACCCCTCCCATAGTTGGCTCATTATTGGGATTCATTGCTGATTCCTACCTGTAGCTCACTATGAAGTGTCTAGTGATACAGGTAAAGGGCCCTGTTGGAGATTGGTAGCGGAGTCGAGGGAACAAGCAGGGTCGGACACAGCCATGTTATTATCCCACACAGTGTCTGTGGTTCATATGAACCCCGTTCCTGGGAATTAAATTTGATTACAAATCGTCACAGTCTGTTACCACAGAAGGGGTCCGTTTGTCCCATTTCCAGCTAGGTTACGAGGCGCTTTGTGTAACGACCGTTCGTGGAAGAAGGTGAGGACCAAGATGCAGCGTGGTAAGTGTTCATCATTATTTTAATAAACTGAACACAAAATACAACAAGGAACAAAAGAAACAACCGAAACAGCTCCGTCAGGTGCAAAACACACTAAACAGAAAATAACTACCCACAAAACCCATGTGGGCAAGAGCTACCTAAGTATGGTTCTCAATCAGAGACAACGACAGACAGCTGTCCCTGATTGAGAACCATACCCGGCCAAAAACAAAGAAATACAAAAACATAGAAAAAATAACATAGAACGCCCACCGTAGTCACACCCTGGCCTAACCAAAATAGAGAATAAAAAGCCTCTATGGCCAGGGCGTGACACTTTGTCATTTCCACAGTCGGTTTATTTTGGTACTGTCCATATGTAGCTTGTTTTTGGTCACAGAATGGCTGAATAAGTGCAACATTTTACCTGGAGCTAACTATGTTCGGTCCGAAACTTGATATAAAATATTCTGGGCCCTCAAAATTTCCCGCGCCAGTGAGTTAGGGACAGACACAGCTGTAGGCTATTTGTGTAAGGGAAAGAAGTAATCAGGTATTTTGTGACATTTCCACTGGATCAGAGCATTACATTTTTCCCTTTCATGTCTGGTGGTTATCAACAGAGATCTGGAAATATTTTACAAATACTTTGAGGAACTATTGTCATTCGCCAATTGATTTTAGTAAGACTTTGTTTACTGTTTGAGAAGAAGAAAAAATTACTTTGAGAAGCTCCACAAATCATTAGTGGGGGTGAGTAAATACTATCCAACATCCCCAAATCGCTCTCTGCCCTTTGTTTGCTAAAACGCAATTTGGTTGCAGAAACACCTCCATGCTAATGCGGAAATCCCTAGTTATACCAATAACATAGACCTACTGTAGGACCCATAACTTCACCTAACAACAACATAGACCTACTGTAGGACCCATAACTTCACCTAACAACAACATAGACCTACTGTAGGACCCATAACTTCACCTTACAACAACATAGACCTACTGTAGGACCCATAACTTCACCTAACAACAACATAGACCTACTGTAGGACCCATAACTTCACCTAACAACAACATAGACCTACTGTAGGACCCATAACTTCACCTAACAACAGCATAGACCTTCAGAAAGGTGCCTATATTGGAGACCAAAAGTTGTCTGGCACACAACTTTAAAAATGTATTTCTAGCATACAATTGTCGATGTTACTACTAATGGGAAAACAAGACAAAATATGACTATTGTTATTCACTTGACTGTCTTAAGACAAATGATTAACATTCATTACAGACATCATTGTTTGTACAACATCATGGCTACGCTGTTGGCATCAACATTTTACAGTGTATTTTTGCTGTTGTGGGCCTTAAACCACCTGTCTGACTTTTTGTTCACACAGGAGAGAGACGTGACTATCGTGGATCCTCTGGGGGGCCTCAACAACCTCATGATGCTGATGAGGCAGAGAAGAGTCTCTCCACGTCAAAACACCTCAAGAAACACCAGCAGAGACTCACAGGGAAGAAATCTCATTGCTGCTCTGACTGTGGGAAAGGTTGCAAATCTTCATCAGAACTTAAAATACACCAGAGAAGACACACAGTAGAGAAACCATACTGCTGCTCTGACTGCAGGAAGAGTTTCTTAAGATCAGATTCACTAAAAAGACACATGAGAGTTCACACGGGAGAGAAACCTTATAGCTGGAGTTGTTTCATGAAATAATGTCACAATGTACAATGTTTTAACATTGTAGTAGGAATATTTTAATGATGTCACAATGTAGAATGTTTTAACATTGTAGTAGGAGTATTTTAATGATGTTCTACCTTATCGTTTGCCCTGTTCAATTGATTGCAGCATGATATGGATATTAGCCTCAGGGGAAAATCCAGGCTCTGAATTGAAAGGGTACTCTTGAACAATAAGTGACTAACAAAAAAAGGGCTGTGTTACACTTACTGCATTGGTGATCCACCTGAATCAAAATGCAACACTTCAAAATGTAGCTAGCTGTTTTCTACAAGTTGAAAAAGCTGCTTGTTTAAAAAAATACATGTCATGAGGAAGGTGAGGGATCAGCCCAGAACTCCACGGCAGGACCTGGTCAATGACCTGAAGAGAGCTGGGACCACAGTCTCAAAGAAAACTATTAGTAACACACTACGATGTCATGGATTAAAATCCTGCAGCGCATGCAAGGTCCCCCTGCTCAAGCCAACGCATGTCCAGGCCCGTCTGAAGTTTGCCAATGACCATCTGGATGATCCAGATGCGGAATGGGAGAAGGTCATGTGGTCTGATGAGACAAAAATAGAGCTTTTTGGTCTAAACTCCACTCGCCATGTTTGGAGGAAGAAGAAGGATGAGTACAACCCCAAGAACATCATCCCAACCGTGAAGCATGGAGGTGGAAACATCATTCTTTGGGGATGCTTTCTGCAAAGGGGACAGGACGACTGCACCGTATTGAGGGGAGGATGGATGGGGCCATGTATCGCGACATCTTGGCCAACAACCTCCTTTCCTCGGTAACAGCATTGAAGATGGGTCGTGGCTGGGTCTTCCAGCATGACAACGACCCGAAACACGCAGCCAGGGCATCTAAGGAGTGGCTCCGTAAGAAGCATCTCAAGGTCCTGGAGTTGCCTAGCCAGTCTCCAGACCTGAACCCAATAGAAAATCTTTGGAGGGAGCTGAAAGTCCGTATTGCCCAGCGACAGCCCCGAAAACTGAAGGATCTGGAGAAGGTCTGTAGTGGGCCAAAATCCGTGCTGCAGTGTGTGCAAACCTGGTCAAGAACTACAGGAAATGTATGATCTCTGTAATTGCAAACAAGGTTTCTGTACCAAATATTAAGTTCTGCTTTTCTGATGTATCAAATACTTATGTCATGCAATAAAGTGCTAATTAATTACTTAAAAATCATACAAAGGGATTTTCTGGATTTTTGTTTTAGATTCTGTCTCTCACAGTTGAACTGTACCTATGATAAAAAAATGACAGACCTCTACATGCTTTGTAAGTAGGGAAACCTGCAATATCGGCAGTGTATCAAATACTTGTTCTCCCCACTGTATGTAAATAAGGTGATTCTGTTTTTTATTTTTAATAAATGTGATATTTTTTCTCCAAACCTATTTTCTCTTTCTCATTATGGGGTATTGTGTATAGATTGATGAGGATTTGTATGTATTTAATCCATTGTAGAATAAGGCTGTAAACGTAACAAAATGTGGAAAGACTTAAGTGACAAAAAAGGGGGTTAAAGACATAAAAAAATATATAGATATAATTTTTTGATCTCTCTCTTAGATTCAGGACAGACACTTCAGAACAAACTCCCTTTAGATGTTTTGGGGGAAACAATGTTACTATGGTTACTGTTGTTCCATGTAGTGAATGTTATGCAATGCATTAGTATATGGGTTATAGCAGTATGGCCAAATATTTTTTGTTGATACGTCCATGGGTCTTACAGTTCAAAATCAAATAGCAAAATTGTCCTTGGTATAACCTTCTTAAAACAGTACAATACAGGGGAAGCCCTTCATGTTGTTTAAACCTTCTTAAAACAATTCCAAATAGCTTAGAAGAACCCCCAGACAGGGCTTAGACTGTAATGGGTTAAAACTATCTGAGACTTACATTACTCTGAGACTAGTTATCCTGGGATCTTACATTACTCTGAGACTAGTTATCCTGGGGAATAGTTTCAATACATTTGCAAAAAATCTAAACCTGTTTTTGCTTTGGCATCATGGGGTATTGTGATGTCATTATGGGGCATTGTGATGTCATTATGGGGTATTGCGATACATTTTAGAATAAAGGGATGCACCGATATCACATTTTTGGCCAATACTGATATCCAATATTTTCCTTGCCCCCAAAAATGTAGAGGACTTTTAAGCATTCTAGTACATCATTCTAATAGTTAACACACACACGGACGCAGCAGTCTAAGACACTGCATCTCAGTGCAAGAGGCGTCACTACAGTCCCTGGTTCGAATACAGGCTGTATCACATTCGGCCGGGATTGGGAGTCTCACAGTAGTTGTCTGTTATTGGTGTAGAGTGGACGACAAAGGAGAGGGATCCCACATGTGGATAGGAAGATACAAATTATTATTATTATTACTGGAAAATATTCATTTAAAATCCAGGAATTTTACAACTTTAGCTCTCTAGGTCATGACAGTAGGGTACAGTAGGTTGTAACTCTCTAGGTCAGGCCAGTAGGCTATAGTAGGTTGTATCTCTCTAGGTCATGCCAGTAGGCTATAGTAGGTTGTATCTCTCTAGGTCATGCCAGTAGGCTATAGTAGGTTGTACCTCCCTAGGTCATGCCAGTAGCTTACAGTAGGTTGTATCCAAGTCGTTATATCTCTCTAGGTCATGCCAGTAGGTTACAGTAGGTTGTAACTCTCTAGGCCATGCCAGTAGGCTACAGTAGGTTGTAACTCTCCAGGTCATGCCAGCCGGCTACAGTAGGTTGTATCTTTTTTTCAAGCAGAAATTTGCTTCCTGCAACACTAACTCAAAAAAGTTCTGGGACACTGTAAAGTCCATGGAGAATAAGAACACCTCCTCCCAGCTGCCCACAAGATAGGAAATACTGTCACCACTGATAAATCCACTATAATTGAGCATTTCAATAAGCATTTTTCTACGGCTGGCCATACTTTCCACCTGGCTACTCCTACCCCGGTCAACAGCACTGCACCCCCCACAGCAACTCACCCAAGCCTTCCCCATTTCTCCTTCTCCCAAATCCAGTCAGCTGATGTTCTGAAAGAGCTGCAAAATCTGGACCCCTACAAATCAGCCGGGCTAGACAATCTGGACCCCTTCTTTCTAAAATTATCTGCCGAAATGGTTGCCACCCCAATTACTAGCCTGTTCAACCTCTCTTTCGTGTCGTCTGAGATTCCCAGAGATTGGAAAGCAGCTGCGGTCATCCCCCTCTTCAAAGGGGGGGACACTTGACCCAAACTGCTACAGACCTATATCTATCCTACCCTGCTTTTCTAAGGTCTTCGAAAGCCAAGTCAACAAACAGATTACCGACCATTTCGAATCTCACCATACCTTCTCTGCTATGCAATCTGGTTTCAGAGCTGGTCATGGGTGCACCTCAGCCACGCTCAAGGTCCTAAACGATATCTTAAACACCATCGATAAGAAATATTACTGTACAGCCGTATTCATTGATCTGGCCAAGGCTTTCGACTCTGTCAATCACCACATCCTCATCGGCAGACTCAACAGCCTTGGTTTCTCAAATGATTGCCTCGCCTGGTTCACCAACTACTTCTCTGATAGAGTTCAGTGTGTCAAATCGGAGGGTCTGCTGTCCAGACCTCTGGCAGTCTCTATGGGGGTGCCACAGGATTCAATTCTTGGACCGACTCTCTTCTCTGTATACATCAATGATGTCGCTCTTGCTGCTGGTGAGTCTCTGATCCACCTCTACGCAGACGACACCATTCTGTATACTTCTGGCCCTTCTTTGGACACTGTATTAACAACCCTCCAGGCTTCCTATTTCGCAACAAAGCATCCTTCACTCATGCTGCCAAACACATCCTTGTAAAACTGACCATCCTAACAATCCTCGACTTCGGCGATGTCATTTACAAAATAGCCTCCAATACCCTACTCAACAAATTGGATGCAGTCTATCACAGTGCAATCCGTGTTGTCACCAAAGCCCCATATACTACCCACCACTGCGACCTGTGCGCTCTTGTTGGCTGGCCCTCGCTTCATACTCGTCGCCAAACCCACTGGCTCCATGTCATCTACAAGACCCTGCTAGGTAAAGTCCCCCCTTATCTCAGCTCGCTGGTCACCATAGCATCACCCACCTGTAGCACGCGCTCAGGCAGGTATATCTCTCTGGTCACCCCAAAACCAATTATTTCTTTGGCCGCCTCTCCTTCCAGTTCTCTGCTGCCAATGACTGGAACGAACTACAAAAATCTCTGAAACTGGAAACACTTATCTCCCTCACTAGCTTTAAGCACCAACTCTCAGAGCAGCTCACAGATTACTGCACCTGTACATTGCCCACCTATAATTTAGCCCAAACAACTCTCTTTCCCTACTGTATTTATTTTATTTATTTGTTTTGCTCCTTTGCACCCCATTATTTTTATTTCTACTTTGCACATTCTTCTACTGCAAATCTACCATTCCAGTGTTTTACTTGCTATATTGTATTTACTTTGCCACCATGGCCTTTTTTTTGCTCTTACCTCCCTTATCTCACCTTATTTGCTCACATCTATATAGACTTGTTTATACTGTATTATTGACTGTATGTTTGTTTTACTCCATGTGTAACTCTGTGTCGTTGTATGTGTCGAACTGCTTTGCTTTATCTTGGCCAGGTCGCAATTGTAAATGAGAACTTGTTCTCAACTTGCCTACCTGGTTAAATAAAGGTGAAATAAAAAATAAATAAATAATTATCAATCAACCCAATGTGGAAAGTGTCGAATTTGGTCAACAACAAAATGAATGGCTTATTTGCTACGTGAGGTTTACTTGATCCAACAGAAGTTTCGTAATGCTTAAGTTGTTATGTGGACACGTGACACACCAACAACGTTCATAAAAACACTATAGGAGTTGTCTCCAGATCGTTATGCATATTCATGCTAGCAGCTTAGCATCTCTCTCCATTGAATACAGGCGGTTGACGTCAACAACCCTCATATAATATAAACAATAGATGATAATAAGAAGAAGTATCCACCAATCCAAAGACAGGATAGGCGGGAGATAGACAACCCGCAGTGCCGTTTTGTGGACAACGACTTCCGTTGTTAGGGCAGAGACACATCTTGTCAGTATATCCATAATCTTTGGTGTAGCCAACCCAGCTCTCGCATGGACCTATTGGGGGGCACGGTGTGTAGTAAACCATCACTACACGAAAATCACTACATGCCGTGCCCCCCAGTCTGCGGTCAGCAGATAGACCCTTCTCAAATATATATGTTAAGTCATTTTTTGGAAACGGAACGGAGAAAACAAGGGGTAGCAACAAATTGAATGCTTACTGGTGTTAATCAGATCTATCTCCACCTCTTCGTCTTTCAATGTGACAGTAATCTCCCCTTCCTTCTTCACTCCAAAAACTGCATCCTCTTTCTCTTCCTCCTCTTCTTTTACTGTGACATCCTCTTCCTCTTTCACTCTGAACGAGTCTTCCTCTTCTTTCACTGAAACAGCCTCAGCCTCGACTTCTTGTTTTACTGTGACATCCTCCTCTTCCTTCTCCTCTTTCACGACAATGTTCAGTCCCAAAGCTTCTTTCTCCGTCCAGTGGACCCCCTCTTCTTTAACAGGAGGGGAGATGTTTAGGGAGCTCATGTTCGGGGATGGTAGCTAGCTAGCAGTAGCAACTAGGCTAGTGCTAACTTAACCAGCCAGCTACTATAGCTGACTAATACAAAATAATGTAATATTAAATTAAATAGGTTAACAAGTAGATACGACAGGAGTGTGTCTAAAACACAGTAGCTAATATACACCGAAAGCGTATAAATAGCTTGAATCTTTCGGCTATTTTGGCCAGCAAGCTACCGAGGTGGTTGACGAACCGTTTCTGAAGAACCGTCCACTAGATTATACGTCACGCCGGTAGCGTCGCCTGAAAGACGCACATCGCCGTCTGCTGACTGGAGGGGAAACGCAGTTAAGATAAATATTTTATTTTCAGACAAAGATTATTTTAAATGGTTTTAATTAACTTTTTTTTTTTTACTTTAGTTTACAGCGCATTCGGAAAGTATTCAGACCCCTTGACTTTTTCCACATTTTGTTGGATTAATTACAGCCTTATTCTAAAATGGATTAAATAGAAAATGTTCCTTATCAATCTACACACAACATAATGACAAAGTGAAAGTGAAACCCCATTTGGAAACCTGTGGTTTGAATTGAATCGAGGAATGGTCTAAGATCCTTCCCACGGTGTTCTCCAATCTCATAAAACATTTTAGGAAAAAGTTAATCATGCTGTCATCATCGCAAGGTGAGGTATTGAGAGGTAGTGATCAAACCAAATCAAATATTATTGGTCACATACACATGGTTAGCAGATGTTATTGTAGTGAAATGCTTGTGCTTCTAGTTCCGACAGTGCAGCAATATCTAACAAGTAATCTAACAATTCCACAACAACTACCTAATACACACAAATCTAAATGGATGAAATAAGAATATGTACATATAAATATATGGATGAGCAATTGCCGAGCGGCATAGGCAAGGTGCAATAGATGGTAAAAGATACAGTGTATACATATGAGATGAGTAATGTAAGATATGTAAACATTATTATTAAAGTGACATTGTTTAAAGTGACTAGTGAGTCTCTATGTAGGCAGAAGCCTCTCTGAGTTAGTGATGGCTGTTTAGCAGTCTGACGGCCTTCAGATAGAAGCTGTTTTTCAGTCTCTGGGTCCCTGCTTTGATGCACCTGCACTGACCTTGCCTTCTGGATGGTAGCAGGCTGAACAGGCAGGGGCTCGGCTGGTTGTTATATTTAAAGGCTATATAGTGTTTATATTTATCAAGGGTGCCAATAATACTGGACCTGACTATAAAATATAGTATTTAAAGACTGGACCTGATTGTATATCTTAAATGACCACGTTTTCACTAATTTGATGACAGACTAATTGCCAAGTAATTCAAAAAGGTCAGGGGACCCTGGCTGGAAGTATGATGTAATGCCACTCTCACACAGTATGGCTGAACATACCCCTATCAGGCCTCTCAGTTCCATTACAATACAGAGAAGAGTCATTAGACGAAGGCGTCTTCGGTAGGGGGGTTAGAGCCCCTAAGCTCTGTCTGAACATTTACGCACAACGCTTGCGGTACGGTTTTGGAAGCATAAGGACCTAATCTTTCATATCAGCCAGAAACTTTTTTTTTTTAACTAAAGGTTAAATTGATACACACCTTTATAGGGTTAAAGTTGTGTTCCCACTCAGCCATATCTCCATGTTCCATGGAATATAAGATCAGCGCCAACTCACCATCAGTACGACCAAGAATATGTTTTCCGCGACGCGGATCCGGTGTTCTGCCTTACAAACAGGACAACGGAATGGATCGCATGCAGCGACCCAAGGAAACGACTCCGAAAAAGAGGGAAACGAGGCGGTGTTCTGGTCAGACTCCGAAAAAGGGCACATCGCGCACCACTCCCCAGCATTCTTCTTGCCAATGTCCAGTCTCTTGACAACAAGGTTGACGAAATCCGAGCAAGGGTAGCATTCCAGAGGGACATCAGAGACTGCAACGTTCTCTGCTTCACAGAAACATGGCTTACTGGGAAGACGCTATCCGATGCGGTGCAGCCAACGGGTTTCTCCACGCATCGCGCAGACAGAAACAAACATCTTTCTGGTAAGAAGAGTGGCGGGGGCGTATGCCTCATGACTAACGAGACATGGTGTGATGAAGGAAACATACAGGAACTCAAATCCTTCTGTTCACCTGATTTAGAATTCCTCACAATCAAACTACATTATCTTCCAAGAGAATTCTCCTCGATTATAATCACAGCCGTATATATCCCCCCCCCCCCCCCCCCAAGCAGACACATCGATGGCTCTGAACGAACTTTATTTAACTCTTTGCAAACTGGAAACCATTTATCCGGAGGCTGCATTCATTGTAGCTGGGGATTTTAACAAAGCTAATCTGAAAACAAGACTCCCTAAATTTGACCAGCATATCGATTGCGCAACCAGGGGTGGTAAAACCTTGGATCATTGTTACTCTAACTTCCGCGACGCATATAAGGCCCTGCCCCGCCCCCCTTTCGGAAAAGCTGACCACGACTCCATTTTGCTGATCCCTGCCTACAGGCAGAAACTAAAACAAGAGGCTCCCACGCTGAGGTCTGTCCAACGCTGGTCAGACCAAGCTGACTCCACACTCCAAGACTGCTTCCATCACGTGGACTGGGACATGTTTCGTATTGCGTCAGATGGAAATATTGACGAATACGCTGATTCGGTGTGCGAGTTCATTAGAACGTGCGTCGAAGATGTCGTTCCCATAGCAACGATAAAAACATTCCCAAACCAGAAACCGTGGATTGATTGCAGCATTCGCGTGAAACTGAAAGCGCGAACCACTGCTTTTAATCAGGGCAAGGTGTCTGGTAATATGTCCGAATATAAACAATGCAGCTATTCCCTCCGCAAGGCTATTAAACAAGCTAAGCGTCAGTACAGAGACAAAGTGGAATCTCAATTCAATGGCTCAGACACAAGAGGCATGTGGCAGGGTCTACAGTCAATCACGGACTACAAGAAGAAACCCAGCCCAGTCACGGACCAGGATGTCTTGCTCCCAGGCAGACTAAATAACTTTTTGCCCGCTTTGAGGACAATACAGTGCCACTGACACGGCCTGCAACGAAAACATGCGGTCTCTCCTTCACTGCAGCCGAGGTGAGTAAGACATTTAAACGTGTTAACCCTCGCAAGGCTGCAGGCCCAGACGGCATCCCCAGCCGCGCCCTCAGAGCATGCGCAGACCAGCTGGCCGGTGTGTTTACGGACATATTCAATCAATCCCTATACCAGTCTGCTGTTCCCACATGCTTCAAGAGGGCCACCATTGTTCCTGTTCCCAAGAAAGCTAAGGTAACTGAGCTAAACGACTACCGCCCGTAGCACTCACTTCCGTCATCATGAAGTGCTTTGAGAGACTAGTCAAGGACCATATCACCTCCACCCTACCTGACACCCTAGACCCACTCCAATTTGCTTACCGCCCAAATAGGTCCACAGACGATGCAATCTCAACCACACTGCACACTGCCCTAACCCACCTGGACAAGAGGAATACCTATGTGAGAATGCTGTTCATCGACTACAGCTCGGCATTCAACACCATAGTACCCTCCAAGCTCGTCATCAAGCTCGAGACCCTGGGTCTCGACCCCGCCCTGTGCAACTGGGTACTGGACTTCCTGACGGGCCGCCCCCAGGTGGTGAGGATAGGCAACAACATCTCCTCCCCGCTGATCCTCAACACGGGGCCCCACAAGGGTGCGTTCTGAGCCCTCTCCTGTACTCCCTGTTCACCCACGACTGCGTGGCCATGCACGCCTCCAACTCAATCATCAAGTTTGCGGACGACACAACAGTGGTAGGCTTGATTACCAACAACGACGAGACGGCCTACAGGGAGGAGGTGAGGGCCCTCGGAGTGTGGTGTCAGGAAAATAACCTCACACTCAACGTCAACAAAACTAAGGAGATGATTGTGGACTTCAGGAAACAGCAGAGGGAACACCCCCCTATCCACATCGATGGATCAGTAGTGGAGAGGGTAGCAAGTTTTAAGTTCCTCGGCATACACATCACAGACAAACTGAATTGGTCCACTCACACTGACAGCGTCGTGAAGAAGGCGCAGCAGCGCCTCTTCAACCTCAGGAGGCTGAAGAAATTCGGCTTGTCACCAAAAGCACTCACAAACTTCTACAGATGCACAATCGAGAGCATCCTGGCGGGCTGTATCACCGCCTGGTACGGCAACTGCTCCGCCCTCAACCGTAAGGCTCTCCAGAGGGTAGTGAGGTCTGCACAACGCATCACCGGGGGCAAACTACCTCCCTCCAGGACACCTACACCACCCGATGTTACAGGAAGGCCATAAAGATCATCAAGGACATCAACCACCCGAACCACTGCCTGTTCACCCCGCTATCATCCAGAAGGCGAGGTCAGTACAGGTGCATCAAAGCTGGGACCGAGAGACTGAAAAACAGCTTCTATCTCAAGGCCATCAGACTGTTAAACAGCCACCACTAACATTGAGTGGCTGCTGCCAACACACTGTCATTGACACTGACCCAACTCCAGCCACTTTAATAATGGGAATTGATGGGAAATGATGTAAATATATCACTAGCCACTTTAAACAATGCTACCTTATATAATGTTACTTACCCTACATTATTCATCTCATATGCATATGTATATACTGTACTCTAGATCATCGACTGCATCCTTATGTCACTAGCCACTTTAACTATGCCACTTTGTTTACTTTGTCTACATACTCATCTCATATGTATATACTGTACTCGATACCATCTACTGTATGCTGCTCTGTACCATCACTCATTCATATATCCTTATGTACATATTCCTTATCCCCTTACACTGTGTATAAGACAGTAGTTTTGGAATTGTTAGTTAGATTACTTGTTGGTTATCACTGCATTGTCGGAACTAGAAGCACAAGCATTTCGCTACACTCGCATTAACATCTGCTAACCATGTGTATGTGACAAATAAAATTTGATTTGATTTGATTTGAACACAGAGGGGTTCAACTGTGCTAAATAGGTCTCTAACATGCTCTGAACACCCGCGTGGAATGGAAGAAGGCCTCCAGAAATGTGTCGTAAATAAAAAATACAGTCGGCTGCAACTGTGACGAATCACTGAAACATACTGTCAGCTGCAACTGTTATGAAACACGGAAGAATGCTGTCAGCTGCAACTGTATTAAAACACTGAAACATACTGTCAGCTCCAACTGCATTAAAACACTGAAAAATACTGTCGGCTGCAACTGTGATGAAACACTGAAACATACTGTCAGCTGCAACTGCATTAAAACACTGAAAAATACTGTCGGCTGCAACTGAGATGAATCACTGAAACATACTGTCGGCTGCAACTGCATTATATCACTGAAAAATACTGTAGGCTGCAACTGTGATGAAACACTGAAAAATACTGTCAGCTGCAACTGCATTAAAACACTGAAAAATACTGTCGGCTGCAACTGTGATGAATCACTGAAACATACTGTTAGCTGCAACTGCATTAAAACACTGAAACATACTGTCAGCTGCAACTGCATTAAAACACTGAAAAATACTGTCGGCTACAACTGTGATGAATCACTGAAACATACTGTCAACTGCAACTATATTAAATCACTAAAACATACTGTCAGCTGCAACTGGATTAAAACACAGAAAAATACTGCCGGCTGCAACTGTGATGAATCACTGAAACATACTGTCAGCTGCAACTGCATTAAAACACTGAAAAATACTGTCGGCTGCAACTGTGATGAATCACTGAAACATACTGTCAACTGCAAAGGTATTAAAACATTTCAACCTACCAATTGGTAGAAAGAAAATTATATATATATTTTTTATCTGGGACAGCCCTAGAACATACAACATACATGCATTCAGACCCCTTCCTTTTTTACACATTTTGTTACGTTACAGCCTTACAGCCTTATTCTAAAATGGATGACATTTTAAAAAGTGCTCAATCTGACATTACAATACCCCATAATGACATCACAATCCCCCATAAAAGTGAGAAAAAACATTAGAAATGCTTGCATACCCGTGGTTGTATCTCTGTAGGACATGCCAGTAGGTCACAGTAGGTTGTATCCAAGTGGTTATATCTCTCTAGGTCATGCCAGTAGGCTGCAGTAGGTTGTAACTCTCTAGGTCATGCCAGTAGGTTACAGAATATTGTATCGCTCTAGGCCATGCTAGTAGGCTACAGTAGGTTGTAACTCTCAAGGTCATGCCAGTAGGCTACAGTAGGTTGTATCCAAGTGGTTTTATCTCTCTATGTCATGCCAGTAGGTTACAGTAGGTTGTACCCAAGTGGTTGTAACTCTCTAGGTCATGCCAGTAGGCTACAGTAGGTTTTTATCTCTCTAGGTCATGCCAGTAGGCTACAGTAGATTGTAACTCTCTAGGTCATACCAGTAGGCTACAGTATGTTGTATCTCTCAAGGTCATGCCAGTAGGCTACAATAGGTTGTAACTCTCTAGGTCATGCCAGTAGGCTACAATAGGTTGTAACTCTCTAGGTCATGCCAGTAGGCTACAATAGGTTGTATCTCTCGAGGTCATGCCAGTAGGCTACAGTAGGTTTGATCTCTATAGGTCAAGCCAGTAGGTTGTATCCAAGTGGTTTTATCTCTCTAGGTCATGCCAGTAGGCTACAGTAGGTTGTAACTCTCTAGGTCATGCCAGTAGGCTACAGTAGGTTGTAACTCTCTAGGTCATGCCAGTAGGTTACAGTAGGTTGTAACTCTCTAGGTCATGCCAGCAGTATACAGTAGGTTGTAACTCTCTAGGTTATGCCAGCAGTATACAGTAGGTTTGATCTCTGTAGGTCAAGCCAGTAGGTTGTATCCAAGTGGTTTTATCTCTCTAGGTCATGCCAGTAGGTTACAGTAGGTTGTAGCTCTCTAGGTCATGCCAGTAGGTTACAGTAGGTTGTAACTCTCTAGGTCATGCCAGCAGTAGGTTGTATCCAAGTGGAAACAATAATCAAAGAGTCGAATTTGGCCAACAACGAAATGAACGGCTTATTTGCTGAGTGAGGTTTACTTGATCCAACAGAAGTTTCGTAGTGCTTAAGTTGTTATGTGGACACGTGACATATCGACAACTTTGATAAAAACACTATAGGAGTTGTCTCCAGATTGCTATGGATATTAATGTTAGTAGCTCTCTCTAGCCACCTCTACCATGTGGACTGTATAGAACGGTGTGTTCATCTCTGTCAGATACGAACCTCTACCAGGTGGACTGTATAGAACAGTGTGTTCTAATAAAACACTATAGGAGTTGTCTCCAGATCGCTATGCATATTCATGCTAGTAACTTAGCATCTATCTCCATTGAATACAGACGGTTGACGTCAACAACCCTCATAGAATATATTTTAAAAAATAGATTACAATAAGAAGAAGTATCCACCAATCCAAAAAAAGGGTAGGCGGGAGCTAGAGAACCCTCAGTGCCGCTTTGTGTACAACGACTCCCCTTGTTTGGGCAGAGAGACATCTTGTCAGTATATCCATAATTTTCGGTGTAGCCAACCCAACTCTCACATGGCACTATTGGGGGGGCACGGTGTGTAGTAAATCATCACTACATGAAAATCACTACATGCCGTGCCCCCCAGTCTGCGGTCAGCAGATAGACACTTCTCAAATATATATGTTTAGTCACTTTTTGGAAACGGAACGGAGAAAACAAGGGGTAGCTTGTTGTCTACGTCTTCTGATTCTAGACATATCAGTCATCATAGTAGGGCCCTCTGTTTTAGAGGTATTGACGAGCCAACTCCAAATATCCAAAGTTTAAAACACATTTAAGGCGGTACTTACGGGTGTTAATCAGATCTCCTATCTCCACCTCTTCGTCTTTCAATGTGACAGTAATCTCCCCTTCCTTCTTCACTCCAAAAACTGCATCCTTCATCGGGACTGACTAATCAGAATACTATTATGTTACTGTATATGTATGCATTTTCTTTTAATCCTAGTACTGAATATAATGTGTGTAATTATAATCAAGAATTAGAACAATGACTGTCTTTTCCTTGGTAGAAATTAATGAACTTATCGTCCGACTGGCTAGAATGCTTATCTACACAGGAAGACCTTGGCTCAGTCATAAATGATCTAAATTGGTGAAAACGATGTGGGAAGGCTTGAGAACTATACTGCCATTGTACTAGAGTACCAGAGACGGGACAGTTCGAAAACTAATGACGTTATTTTCAGTTTATAACCTGTGGTAAATTGTATCACGTTCAGTACTCTCGAGAATAAATGCTACTGATTGATTTTGAGACTGGTCTCTGTCCATTTTATGCAAATAAGGGTCTTACAAATTCTTAGGAGTGGGCAGAGTGTTTAATTGAATTGGTTCAATTAAACATAAAGGAATTTAATTCCTGTAACAAGAGGTGGCCAAAGGAGGAATTGGCTTTGGGGGTGACCAGTGAGATTTACCTTCTGGAGAGCGTGCTACGGGTGGGTGCTGCAATGGTGACCAGCGAGCTGAGATAAGGCAGGACTTACTAAGGCAGGACTTACTACCTAGCAGGGTCTTGTAGATGACCTGGAGCCAGTGGGTTTGGCGACGAGTATGAAGCGAGGGCCAGCCAACGAGAGCGTACAGGTCGCAGTGGTGGGTAGTATATGGGGCTTTGGTGACAAAACGGATGGCACTGTGATAGACTGCATCCAGTTTGTTGAGTAGGGTGCTAGAGGCTATTTTGGAAATGACATCGCCGAGGTTGAGGATCGGTAGGATGATCAGTTTTACGAGGGTATGTTTGGCAGCGTGAGTGAAGGATGCTTTGTTGCAAAATAGGAAGCCAATTCTAGATTTAACTTTGGATTGGAGATGTTTGATGTGAGTCTGGAAGGAGAGTTTACAGTCTAACCAGACTAGAGGTCAACCGATTATGATTTTTCAACGCCGATACCGATACCGATTATTGGAGGACCAAAACAAAAGCCTATACCGATTAATCGGACGATTAAAAAAAAATGTATTTGTAATAATGACAATTGCAACAATACTGAATGAACACTTATTTTAACTTAATATAATACATCAGTAAAAATCCATTTAGCCTCAAATAAATAATAAATAAAACATGTTCAATTTGGTTTAAATAATGCAAAAACAAAGTGTTGGAGAAGTAAAAGTGCAATATGTGCCATGTAAACAAGCTAACGTTTGAGTTCCTTGCTCAGAACATGAAAACATATGAAAGTTGGTGGATCCTTTTAACATGAGACTTCAATATTCCAAGGAAAGAGGTTTTAGGTTGTAGTTAATATAGTATTTATAGGACTATTTCTCTCTATACCATTTGTATTTCATATACCTTTGACTATTGGATGTTCTTATAGGCACAATAGTATTGCCAGTGTAACATTATAGCTTCCGTCCCTCTACTCGCCCCTACCTGGGCTTGAACCAGGAACACATCGACAACAGCCACACTCGAAGCAGCGTTACCCATCGCTCCACAAAAGACGCGGCCCTTGCAGAGCAAGGGGAATAACTACTCCAAGTCTCAGAGCAAGTGACGTTTGTAACACTATTAGCGCGCACCGCGCTAACTAGCTAGCCATTTCACATTGGTTACACCAGCCATTAGGCTGACAGGCTTGAAGTCATAAATAGCGCTATGCTTGCGATGAGCCACCTGACCAAAACCCCGGATAAACCTCTGGTAGTAATTGGCAAACCCTAAAAACCGCTGCACCTCTTTCACCGTGGTCGACGTCGGCCAATTACCCACGGCTGTAACGCGGTCACCCTCCATCACCACCCTGGAGGTGGAAATACGATAACCCAGGAAGGAAACGGCCTGTTTGAAGAACACACATTTCTCCGCCTTGCAATATAGATCATGCTCCAGTAGTCGCCCAAGTACCTTACGCACCAGAGACACATGCGCCGCGCGTGTGGCAGAATAGATCAAGATGTCATCGATGAACACTACCACTCCCTGCCCGAGCAGGTCTCGGAGAATCGCATCTACAAAGGATTGGAAGACGGCTGGAGCATTTTTCAACCCATATGGCATGACGTGGTACTCATAATGGCCAGATGTAGTACTAAATGCGGTTTTCCACTCATCTCCTCCCCGGATATGCACCAGATTATACTCACTCCTCAGGTCCAGTTTGTGAAGAAGCGAGCCCCGTGAAATGATTCCACCACGTAGCGATGAGAGTTAGTGGGGTAACTAAACCACACTGTGATGGAATTTAGACCTCGATAATCAATGCACGGACGCAGACCTCCCTCCTTATTTTTCACAAAAAAGAAGCTCGAGGAGACGGGTGATGTGGAGGGCCGAATGTACCCCTGTCCCAGCGATTCAGCAACATATGTCTCCATAGCTACTGTCTCCTCCTGGGACAATGGATACACGTGGATACACGTGACTCCTAGGAAGTGCAGCGTTCTCAAGGAGGTCTATCGCGCAGTCCCCTCGACGATGGGGTGGTAATTGGGTCGCTTTTTACTGAAGGCGATAGCCAAATCGGCATGTTCAGAGGCAATGCGCATGGTAGAAACCTGGTCTGGACTCTCCACCGTAGTCGCACCAACGGCAACTCCTATACACCTGCCTGAACACTCCTCTACCACCCCTTAAGAGCCCCCTGTCACCAGGAAATCAACGGGTTGTGCTGAGCTAGCCAGGGAATTCCCAACACCACTGGAAACGCAGGTGAATTGATAAGGAACAGACTAATCTGCCCCTTATGACTCCCCTGCGTTACCATGTCCAGCAGCACCGTGGCCTCCCTGACCACTCCTGACCCTAATGGTCGGCTATCTAAGGAGTGCACGGGGAAAGGTAGGTCTAACGACACAAGGGGAATCCCTAGCCTTAATGTGAGCCCCCTGATCCATGACATTCCCAGCTGCGCCTGAATCCACTAGCGCCTTATGCTGTAAGAGGGAGAAAACCCAGGGAAAGAGGTTAACACATACATATGACCGACAGGAAGCTCCGGGTGAGTCTGGTCCTGACTCACCTGGGGTGATCGAGTAGTTCTCCGCCTGCCCTCCCGACTCCCAGACGAGTTCCTCCAGACACTCCTCCTCCGATCCCCCTCAAAGCCGCCCCCCCTAACTCCATAGGGATAGGAGCAGAAGGGCTGCGAGGTGGAAATGACAGGACCCGTTCCGAACGCCTGTGGGCAGCCAGCAGGTTGTTGAGACGGATGGCCATGTTGATGACTTCATCCAGCGTGAAGGTGGTGTCCCGACACGCTAGCTCCCTGCGGACGTCTTCCCTGAGGCTGCATCGGAAATGGTCTATCAAGGCCCTGTCGTTCCACCCTGCTCCTGCGGCCAAGGTCCTGAACTCCAGGGCAAAGTCCTGCGCGCTCCTCGTCTCCTGACGCAGGTGGAACTGGTGGATGGTCAAACACAGCTCCGGAATTGGCGGGTGAACTCGGGGTAATGATCTTTCGCCGAGTCTGGACCATTCAACACTGCCTTGGCCCACTCTAGGGCTCGTCCAGTCAGTCAGGAGACGAGGGTGCTCACGCTCTCCTCTCCGGAGGGAGTAGGCCGAACGGTCGCCAGGTAAAGTTCCAGTTGTAGGAGAAAACCCTGACACCCTGCCGCCGTTCCATCATACTCCCGTGGGAGCGCCAGCCAAAGAGCCCCGGATGCAGTAGCAGGAACAGGAGGTGCTGGAGGAGGGGGTGCTGGAGATGAGGTGGGAAGGCCACTCCTCTCCCATCGATCCATCCTCTCCATCATTTGATCCATTGCAGAACCAATCCTGTGGAGAACACTGGTATGATGGAGGACCCTTTACTCCATCGATGGGAGAGGAGGTGCGGCTGCTCCTGCTGATTCCATATGAGGGTGCGGGATTCTGTCACGCAGGACTAGGTGGGTGAAGGAATCAGACGCAGAGAGTTCCACTGGGGTAAAGTGCTCTTTACTTCGGCACACAAAATGATAAGCCTAACAATACAGGGCGCGGACATACAACGTGACAACCCAAAAATCACAGGGTGCCAAGTTAAGAAAATAAATCCATCTCTACCTAAAATGCACACACGTAACATAAAGACAATCCCGCACAAAACAAGGGCGGGCCTACCTACTATATATTGGGAAGCTCATTAAACCAAACAACAGAAACACAGGTGGAACTAATAAGACAAACAAACAGACAAACGAAAAAGGGATCGGTGGCGGCTAGTAGGACGGTGACGACGACCGTCGAGCACCGCCCGAACAGGCAGGGGAGCCAACTTCGGCGGGAGTCGTGACATTGCCTAGTTAAATAAAGGTATAAAACATTTTTTTTACATAAAAAACAACAACATTTGGGCAAAATCGGCACCCAAGAATACCGATTTCCGATTGTTATGAAAACTTGAAATCGGCCCTAATTATTCGGCCATTCCGATTAATCGGTCAACCTCTAAACCAGACACCTAGTTATTTGTAGTTGTCCACATATTCTAAGTCAGAACCGTCCAGAGTAGTGATGCTGGAGGGGCGGGCAGGCAGCGATCGGTTGAAGAGCATGCATTTAGTTTTACTTGTATTTAAGAGCAGTTGGAGGCCATGGAAGGAGAGTTGTTTGGCGTTGAAGCTCGTCTGGAGGGTAGTTAACACAGTGTCGAAAGAAGGGACGGAAGTATACAAAATAGTGTTGTCTGCGTAGAGGTGGATCAGAGACTCACCAGCAGCAAGAACGACATCATTGATGTATACAGAGAAGAGAGTCGGCCCAAGAATTGAACCCTGTGGCACCCCCATAGAGACTGCCTGAGGCCCAGACAACAGGCTCTCCGATTTGACACACTGAACTCTATCGGAGTAGCAGTTGGTGAACCAGGCGAGGCAATCATTTGAGAAACCAAGGCTGTTGAGTCTGCCGATAAGGATATGGTGATTGACAGAGTCGAAAGCCTTGGCCAGGCCAATGAATACGGCTGCACAGTATTGTATGGCAGTTATGATATCGTTTAGGACCTTGAGTGTGCCTGAGGTGCACCCATGACCAGTTCTGAAACCAGATTGCATAGCAGGGAAGGTACGGTGGGATTCGAAATGATCGGTAATCTGTTTGTTAACTTGGCTTTCGAAGACCTTAGATAGGAATGGTAGGATAGAAATAGTTCTGTAGCAGTTTGGGTCAAAAGTGTCCCCCATTTTGAATAGAGGTATGACCGCAGCTGCTTTCAAATCTTTGGGAATCTCAGATGACACAAAAGAGAGGTTTAACAGGCTAGTAAAAAGGGTTGCAACAATTTCGGCAGATAATTTTTAGAAAGAAAGGGTCCAGATTGTCTTGACAGGCTGATTTGTAGAGGTCCAGGTTTTGCAGCTCTTTCAGAACATCAGCTGACTGGATTTGGGAGAAGGAGAAATCGGGGAGGCTTGGGAGAGTTGCTGTGGGGGGTGCAGTGCTGTTGACCGGGGTAGGGGTAGCCAGGTGGAAAGCATGGCCAGCTGTAGAAAAATGCTTATTGAAATTCTCAATCAATAGTGGATTTATCGGTGGTGACCGTGTTACCTAGCCTCAGTGCAGTGGGCTGCTGGGAGGAGGTGCTCTTATTCTCCATGGACTTTACAGTGTCCCAGAACTTTTTTGAGTCTCTGTTGCAGGAAGCAAATTTCTGCTTGAAAAAGCTAGCCGTGGCTTTCCTAACTGCCTGTGTATATTGGTTCCTAAATTCCCTGAAAAGTTGCATAAGTCTGCTAATTTTTAATTTTTAATTTGACCTTTATTTAACCAGGCAAGTCAGTTAAGAACACATTCTTATTTTCAATGACGGCCTGGGAACAGTGGGTTAACTGCCTGTTCAGGGGCAGAACGACAGATTTGTACCTTGTCAGCTCGGGGGTTTGAACTCGCAACCTTCCGGTTACTAGTCCAACGCTCTAACCACTAGGCTACGCTGAACGCCACAGGATGTTTTTGTGATGGTCACGGGCAGTCAGGTCTGGAGAGATCCCAGGGCTATATCTGTTCCTGGTTCTAAACTTCTTGAATGGGGCATGCTTATTTAAAATGGCGAGGAATGCATTTTTAAAGAAAAACCTGGCATCCTCTACTGACGGGATGAGGTCAATATCCTTCCAGGATACCCGGGCCAAGTCGATTAGAAAGGCCTGCTCGCTGAATTGTTTCAGGGAGCGTTTGATAGTGATGAGGGAAGGTCGTTTGACAGCTGACCCATTACGGATGCATTCATTGAGGCATTGATCGCTGAGATCTTGGTTGAAGACAGCAGAAGTGTATTTAGAGGGCAAGTTGGATATCTATGAGGGTGCCCGTCTTTACGGCTTTGGGGTTGTACCTGGTGGGTTCTTTGGTAATTTGTTGGTAGGTTCGTTGGTAACAAGCTTAGATTGTAGGATGGCCGGGGTGTTAAGCATGTCCCAGTTTAGGTCACCTAGCAGAATGAGCTCTGAAGATAGATTGGGGCAATCAGTTCACATATGGTGTCCAGAGCACAGCTGGGGCAGAGGGTGGTCTATAGCAAGAGCAATGGTGAGAGACTTGTTTTTAGAGAGGTGTATTTTTAAAAGTAGAAGTTCAAATTGTTTGGGTACAGACCTGGATAGTAGGACAGAACTCTGCAGGCTATCTCTGCAGTAGATTGCAATGATATAGTTAGTTGCCAAAAGTTCCCGGATGTCGTACTAAATTCGCCAAAATATGACGTAAACACGTAGTATGGCTGAATGTTTCAGGAAATGGGCGTGGCTTCACATCGTTTTCAGATTTTAAGAAAATGGCGGAAAATATTCAGCCGAAGTCCAACGAGAGCCGATACAAATTCATTGCTTTAACTAATTATGACAAATGTTAAGAAAATGTTGAGCAATATAATAAAGTAATGGCTTTTCAAATAAGTTACCTTACACGTTATTTTGGCTGATAATTTGTTAGCATGTTATTACAGCAGTATGTACCGGTATGTTATTAACTAGCTACCTAACATTAGTTGGCTACTTATACATCAAACTTGCCAGTATATTAACTATACTCTATCTAACTAACTACCCAACGTTTATTGACTTGATTATTCCCGTCATTCTTTGCTAAATGGTATAGGTGTGCTTTCTCAATGGACATTCATGCTTTCATAAATCCTCTCTGTCGTTCTACTCCGATTTCAGAGCTCTCTCGTCTGAGTACCAGAGAGCAGAATAATGAATTTACTAGCGCTCAACACCCGTTCAATATGTCCAGGTGTCAGGAAATGGAGGCAAAAAAATAGTAATTTAAATGTTTTTACAGCAGCACAGTTACAGTCACTCTGGATAACATGAAAACTGCCTAACCAGCTAAAATGGTATTCAAGATTGAATTTAAAAACGCACCCAAAGTCGTCAAATGTCTTAACTAGTAATGTGTTATGCTAACTAGCTAGCAAGAGGTTGCATAGCAACAGCATGAACTTCCGGTAGACAGGAGAAGAGTGCTCAACTGAAAGGAAACAGTTTGGTTACAGTTTACTACAATTAACGAATAGTATTGTCACGCCTTGGTCATTGTATTTTGTGTTTTTGTTATATGTTTGGGTAGGCCAGGGTGTGACATGGGTTTATATGTTGTTTTTCGTATTGGGGTTTGGATATTTTGGGATCGCGGCTGATTAGGGGTGTTGTATAGGCTTGGCTGCTTGAGGCGATTCTCAATCAGAGTCAGGTGATTCTCGTTGTCTCTGATTGGGAACCGTATTTAGGTAGCCTCAGTTTCGCTTTGTATTTCGTAGGTGATTGTTCCTGTCTCTGTGTAGTTCACCAGATAGGCTGTAATTAGTTTTCACGTTCCGTTTGTTGTTTTGTATTTGTATAGTTATTTCATGTATCGTCATTTTCTTCATTAAAGTAACATGAGTAACCACCACGCTGCATTTCGGTCCGACTCTCTTTCAACAAACGAAGAACGCCGTTACAAGTATGTAGTATATACTCATTAAGTATGTAGTTACAGTATACTACAATTAACTAATAGTATGTGGTATATACTCATTATGTATGTAGTTACAATATACTACAATTAACTAATAGTATGTAGTATATACTCATTATGTATGTAATTACAATATACTACAATTAACTAATAGTATGTAGTATATACTCATTAAGTATGTAGTTACAGTATACTAAAATTCTATAATCAATAAAATTAACTAATAGTATATACTCATAACGTATGTAGTACACAGTATGTTAGTATGGGTATTCAAACACAGCTATTCGCCTTTTTTCTATTTATTTTCAATGCCATTACATTAAAGGTGAAATATACCTACATTCCATAAAATGTATAAATTGTTTGAAACCTTTGTATTAAACCCTTCTCAAAGTTGGTGCCTTGCCAGATTTGTATATATATTATTTAAATAAAACACTACTTGACGTTCCTTGTATTGATGGCAGTGTAGTTCCCTTAAGGCTCAGTCAACTTTGGTACAACATACTATGGCGAGTCGCGACTTTGGTTGAAGGATCTAAAATCACACCTGAAAAGGCCAATGAAATCCTCAACTGGCTGGAAGTCCCGTCTTCCACAGGTGATGAGCGTCAGACTCGGATTCATTCCTTTAATTATTCCACTCTTCACCTCGGTGTGAACAGGAACGATTCATGCTACAAAAACAAACAATTGGAACACGAGACTGTCTTACATTGCACCTAAAACTAATCTGACCCGTAGTGGTAGAGTGTGATCACCCCCTGGACTTTGTGTGGTTCTCAGTTTCCTAATCACAATGTCTTGGCTATAGCAATGAGTAAAATGGCTAAAAATGAGACCTGGACAATGAAAGTTAAGCCGGGTTAGGTTAGAGACCATGCCCAAATGAATAAATGTTCAAGTTTCAAACATGTTTCCATTGAAATGGCAGCAGCGGTATGAGAACCAGCTCGGAGCAATACGGATTTCCTCAGTAGGAAATTCTGGTGGACCCACTGTGATGCCAGACTGATAATGCTCATAGGGCTGACATCACTGGTTCAAATGTCAGTCGTGGCGCTAATGGCAGTGGCGCTAATAGCAGTGACGCCCGTAGCGAATAGCGGTGACGCCCGTAACGAATAGCGGTGACGCCTGTTGCGAATAGCGGTAACGCACGTAGCTAATAGCGGTGACGCACGTAGGGAATAGCGGTGACGCCCGAGGCGAATAGCGGTGACGCCCGAGGCGAATAGCGGTGACGCCCGAGGCGAATAGCGGTGACGCCCGAGGCGAATAGCGGTGACGCCCGTGGCGAATAGCGGTGACGCCCGTAGCGAATAGCGGTGACGCCCGTAGCGAATAGCGGTGACTTCTACAGCGAATAGAGGTGACGCCCGTATTGAACAGCGGTGACGCCCGTAGCTAATAGCGGTGATGCACGTAGCTAATAGCGGCGACGCCCGTAGCTAATAGCGGTGACGCCCGTAGCTAATAGCGGTGACGCCCGTAGCTAATAGCGGTGACGCCCGTAGCTAATAGCGGTGACGCCCGTAGCGAACAGCGGTGACGCCCGTAGCGAACAGCGGTGACGCCCGTAGCGAACAGCGGTGACGCCCGTAGCGAACAGCGGTGACGCCCGTAGCGAACAGCGGTGACGCCCGTAGCGGTGACGTCCGTAAGCGGTGACGCCCGGCGAATAGCGGTGACGCCCGAGGCGATAGCGGTGACGCCCGAATAGCGGTGACGCCCGTAGCGAATAGCGGTGACTTCTGCAGCGAATAGCGGTGACGCCCGTAGCGAATAGCGGTGACGCCCGTAGCGAACAGCGGTGACGCCCGTAGCGAATAGCGGTGACGCCCGTAGCGAACAGCGGTGACTTCTGTAGCTAATAGCGGTGACGCCCGTAGCGAATAGCGGTGACGCCCGTAGCTAATAGCGGTGATGCACGTAGCTAATAGCGGTGACTTCTGCAGCGAATAGCGGTGACGCCCGAGGCGAATAGCGGTGACGCCCGTAGCGAACAGCGGTGACGCCCGTAGCGAATAGCGGTGACTTCTGCAGCGAATAGCGGTGACGCCCGTAGCGAATAGCGGTGACGCCCGTAGCGAATAGCGGTGACGCCCGTAGCGAATAGCGGTGACGCCCGTAGCGAACAGCGGTGACGCCCGTAGCGAATAGCGGTGACGCCCGTAGCTAATAGCGGTGACTTCTGCCCGGTGACGCCCGAGGCGAATAGCGGTGACGCCCGTAGCTAATAGCGGTGACGCCCGTAGCTAATAGCGGTGACGCCCGTAGCTAATAGCGGTGACGCCCGTAGCTAATAGCGGTGACGCCCGTAGCGAATAGCGGTGACTTCTGCAGTGAATAGCGGTGACGCCCGTAGCTAATAGCGGCGACGCCCGTAGCGAATAGCGGTGACGCACGTAGGGAATAGCGGTGACGCCTGTAGCGAATAGCGGTGACGCCTGTAGCGAATAGCGGTGACGCCCGTAGCGAATAGCGGTGACTTCTGCAGCGAATAGCGGTGACTTCTGCAGCGAATAGCGGTGACGCCCGTAGCGAACAGCGGTGACGTCCGTAGCGAACAGCGGTGACGCCCGTAGCGAACAGCGGTGACGCCCGTAGCGAATAGCGGTGACTTCTGCAGCGAATAGCGGTGACGCCCGAGGCGAATAGCGGTGACGCCCGTAGCGAATAGCGGTGACGCCCGTAGCGAATAGCGGTGACGCCCGTAGCGAATAGCGGTGACTTCTGCAGCGAATAGCGGTGACGCCCGTAGCGAACAGCGACGACTTCTGTAGCTAATAGCGGCGACGCCCGAGGCGAATAGCGGTGACGCCCGTAGCGAATAGCGGTGACGCCCGTAGCGAATAGCGGTGACGCCCGTAGCGAATAGCGGTGACTTCTGCAGCGAATAGCGGTGACGCCCGTAGCGAATAGCGGTGACTCCCGTAGCGAACAGCGACGACTTCTGTAGCTAATAGCGGCGACGCCCGAGGCGAATAGCGGTGACGCCCGTAGCGAATAGTGGTGACGCCCGTAGCGAATAGCGGTGACGCCCATAGCTAATAGCGGTGACGCCCGTGGCTAATAGCGGTGACACCCGTAGCGAATAGCGGTGACTTCTGCAGCGAATAGCGGTGACGCCCGTAGCGAACAGCGGTGACGTCCGTAGCGAACAGCGGTGACGCCCATAGCTAATAGCGGTGACGCCCGTGGCTAATAGCGGTGACGCCCGTAGCGAATAGCGGTGTCGCCCGTAGCGAATAGCGGTGACGCCCGTAGCGAATAGCGGTGACTTCTGCAGCGAATAGCGGTGACTTCTGCAGCGAATAGCGGTGACGCCCGTAGCGAATAGCGGTGACGCCCGTAGCGAATAGCGGTGACTTCTGCAGCGAATAGCGGTGACGCCCGAGGCGAATAGCGGTGACGCCCGTAGCGAATAGCGGTGACGCCCGTAGCGAATAGCGGTGACTTCTGCAGCGAATAGCGGTGACGCCCGTAGCGAATAGCGGTGACGCCCGTAGCGAACAGCGGTGACGCCCGTAGCGAATAGCGGTGACGCCCGTAGCGAACAGCGGTGACGCCCGTAGCGAATAGCGGTGACGCCCGTAGCGAACAGCGGTGACTTCTGTAGCTAATAGCGGTGACGCCCGTAGCGAATAGCGGTGACGCCCGTAGCGAATAGCGGTGAAGCCCGTAGCTAATAGCGGTGACGCCCGTAGCGAACAGCGGTGACGCCCGTAGCGAATAGCGGTGACGCCCGTAGCTAATAGCGGTGACGCCCGTAGCGAATAGCGGTGACTTCTGCAGCGAATAGCGGTGACGCCCGTAGCGAATAGCGGTGACGCCCGTAGCGAATAGCGGTGACGCCCGTAGCGAATAGCGGTGACGCCCGTAGCGAATAGCGGTGACGCCTGTAGCGAATAGCGGTGACGCCCGCGGTGACGCCTGCGAATAGCGGTGACTTCTGCAGCGAATAGCGGTGACGCCCGTAGCGAATAGCGGTGACGCCCGTAGCGAACAGCGGTGACGCCCGTAGCGAACAGCGGTGACGCCCGTAGCGAATAGCGGTGACTTCTGCAGCGAATAGCGGTGACGCCCGTAGCGAATAGCGGTGACGCCCGTAGCGAATAGCGGTGACGCCCGTAGCGAATAGCGGTGACGCCCGTAGCGAATAGCGGTGACGCCCGAATAGCGGTGACGCCCGTAGCGGCGACGCCTGTAGCTAATAGCGGTGACGCCCGAGCGAATAGCGGTGACGCCCGTAGCGAATAGCGGTGACGCCCGTAGCGAATAGCGGTGACGCCCGTAGCGAATAGCGGTGACGCCCGTAGCGAATAGCGGTGACGCCCGTAGCGAATAGCGGTGACTTCTGCAGCGAATAGCGGTGACGCCCGTAGCGAACAGCGGTGACTTCTGTAGCTAATAGCGGTGACGCCCGTAGCGAATAGCGGTGACGCCCGTAGCGAATAGCGGTGACGCCCGTAGCGAATAGCGGTGACGCCCGTAGCGAATAGCGGTGACTTCTGCAGCGAATAGCGGTGACGCCCGTAGCGAATAGCGGTGACGCCCGTAGCGAACAGCGGTGACTTCTGTAGCTAATAGCGGTGACGCCCGAGGCGAATAGCGGTGACGCCCGTAGCGAATAGCGGTGACGCCCGTAGCGAATAGCGGTGACGCCCGTAGCGAATAGCGGTGACGCCCGTAGCTAATAGCGGTGACGCCCGTAGCGAATAGCGGTGACTTCTGCAGCGAATAGCGGTGACGCCCGTAGCGAACAGCGGTGACGTCCGTAGCGAACAGCGGTGACGCCCATAGCTAATAGCGGTGACGCCCGTGGCTAATAGCGGTGACACCCGTGGCGAATAGCGGTGACGCCCGTAGCGAATAGCGGTGACGCCCGTAGCGAATAGCGGTGACTTCTGCAGCGAATAGCGGTGACTTCTGCAGCGAATAGCGGTGACGCCCGTAGCGAACAGCGGTGACGCCCGTAGCGAACAGCGGTGACGCCCGTAGCGAACAGCGGTGACGCCCGTAGCGAATAGCGGTGACGCCCGTAGCTAATAGCGGTGACGCCCGTAGCGAACAGCGGTGACTTCTGTAGCTAATAGCGGTGACGCCCGAGGCGAATAGCGGTGACGCCCGTAGCGAATAGCGGTGACGCCCGTAGCGAATAGCGGTGACTTCTGCAGCGAATAGCGGTGACTTCTGCAGCGAATAGCGGTGACGCCCGTAGCTAATAGCGGCGACGCCCGTAGCGAATAGCGGTAACGCCCGTAGCGAATAGCGGTGACGCCCGTAGCGAAGCCCATAGCTAATAGCGGTGACGCCCGTAGCGAACAGCGGTGACTTCTGTAGCGAACAGCTGTGACGTCCGTAGCGAACAGCGGTGACGCCCGTAGCGAATAGCGGTGACTTCTGCAGCGAATAGCGGTGACGCCCGAGGCGAATAGCGGTGACGCCCGAGGCGAATAGCGGTGACGCCCGTAGCGAACAGCGGTGACGCCCGTAGCGAATAGCGGTGACTTCTGCAGCGAATAGCGGTGACGCCCGTAGCGAATAGCGGTGACGCCCGTAGCGAATAGCGGTGACGCCCGTAGCTAATAGCGGTGACGCCCGTAGCGAATAGCGGTGACTTCTGCAGCGAATAGCGGTGACGCCCGAGGCGAATAGCGGTGACGCCCGAGGCGAATAGCGGTGACGCCCGAGGCGAATAGCGGTGACGCCCGTAGCGAATAGCGGTGACGCCCGTAGCGAATAGCGGTGACTTCTGCAGCGAATAGCGGTGACGCCCGTAGCGAATAGCGGTGACGCCCGTAGCGAACAGCGGTGACGCCCGTAGCGAATAGCGGTGACGCCCGTAGCGAACAGCGGTGACGCCCGTAGCTAATAGCGGTGACGCCCGTAGCGAATAGCGGTGACGCCCGTAGCGAACAGCGGTGACTTCTGTAGCTAATAGCGGTGACGCCCGAGGCGAATAGCGGTGACGCCCGTAGCGTAGCGGTGATGCCCGTAGCTAGCGGTGACGCCCGTAGCGAACAGCGGTGACGCCCGTAGCTAATAGCGGTGACGCCCGTAGCTAATAGCGGTGACGCCCGTGCGGTGACGCCCGTAGCGAATAGCGGTGACGCCCGTAGCGAACAGCGGTGACGCCCGTAGCGAATAGCGGTGACGCCTGTAGCGAATAGCGGTGACGCCCGTAGCGAATAGCGGTGACGCCCGTAGCGAATAGCGGTGACGCCCGTAGCGAACAGCGGTGACGCCCGTAGCGAATAGCGGTGACGCCCGTAGCGAATAGCGGTGACGCCCGTAGCGAATAGCGGTGACGCCCGTAGCGAATAGCGGTGACTTCTGCAGCGAATAGCGGTGACGCCCGTAGCGAATAGCGGTGACGCCCGTAGCGAATAGCGGTGACGCCCGTAGCTAACAGCGGTGACGCACGTAGCTAATAGCGGTGACTTCTGCAGCGAATAGCGGTGACGCCCGAGGCGAATAGCGGTGACGCCCGAGGCGAATAGCGGTGACGCCCGAGGCGAATAGCGGTGACGCCCGTAGCGAATAGCGGTGACGCCCGTAGCGAATAGCGGTGACTCCTGCAGCGAATAGCGGTGACGCCCGTAGCGAATAGCGGTGACGCCCGTAGCGAACAGCGGTGACGCCCGTAGCGAATAGCGGTGACGCCCGTAGCGAACAGCGGTGACTTCTGTAGCTAATAGCGGTGACGCCCGAGGCGAATAGCGGTGACGCCCGTAGCTAATAGCGGTGATGCACGTAGCTAATAGCGGCGACGCCCGTAGCTAATAGCGGTGACGCCCGTAGCTAATAGCGGTGACGCCCGTAGCTAATAGCGGTGACGCCCGTAGCGAACAGCGGTGACGCCCGTAGCGAATAGCGGTGACTTCTGCAGTGAATAGCGGTGACGCCCGTAGCTAATAGCGGCGACGCCCGTAGCGAATAGCGGTGACGCACGTAGGGAATAGCGGTGACGCCTGTAGCGAATAGCGGTGACGCCCGTAGCGAATAGCGGTGACGCCCGTAGCGAACAGCGGTGACGCCCGTAGCGAATAGCGGTGACTTCTGTAGCTAATAGCGGTGACGCCCGTAGGCGAATAGCGGTGACGCCCGTAGCGAATAGCGGTGACGCCTGCGCGAATAGCGGTGACTTCTGCAGCTAATAGCGGTGACGCCCGTAGCGAATAGCGGTGACGCCCGTAGCGAATAGCGGTGACGCCCGTAGCGAATAGCGGTGACGCCTGTAGCGAATAGCGGTGACGCCCGTAGCGAATAGCGGTGACGCCCGTAGCGAACAGCGGTGACGCCCGTAGCGAATAGCGGTGACTTCTGTAGCTAATAGCGGTGACGCCCGAGGCGAATAGCGGTGACGCCCGTAGCGAATAGCGGTGACTTCTGCAGCGAATAGCGGTGACGCCCGTAGCGAATAGCGGTGACGCCCGTAGCGAATAGCGGTGACGCCCGTAGCTAATAGCGGTGATGCACGTAGCTAATAGCGGTGACTTCTGCAGCGAATAGCGGTGACGCCCGTAGCGAATAGCGGTGACGCCCGTAGCGAATAGCGGTGACGCCCGAGGCGAATAGCGGTGACGCCCGTAGCGAATAGCGGTGACGCCCGTAGCGAATAGCGGTGACTTCTGCAGCGAATAGCGGTGACGCCCGTAGCGAACAGCGGTGACGCCCGTAGCGAACAGCGGTGACGCCCGTAGCGAACAGCGGTGACGCCCGTAGCGAACAGCGGCGACTTCTGTAGCTAATAGCGGTGACGCCCGTAGCGAATAGCGGTGACGCCCGTAGCTAATAGCGGTGATGCGCCTAGCGGCGAGCCCGTAACAGCGGTGACGCCCGTAGGCGAATAGCGGTGACGCCCGTAGCGAATAGCGGTGACGCCCGTAGCGAATAGCGGTGACGCCCGTGAGCGAATAGCGGTGACTTCTGCAGCGAATAGCGGTGACGCCCGTAGCGAATAGCGGTGACGCCCGTAGCGAATAGCGGTGACGCCCGTAGCGAATAGCGGTGACGCCCGTAGCGAACAGCGGTGACGCCCGTAGCGAATAGCGGTGACGCCCGTGCGAGCGGTGACGCCCGTAGCGCCTGTAGCTAATAGCGGTGACGCCCGTAGCGAATAGCGGTGACGCCCGTAGCGAATAGCGGTGACTTCTGCAGCGAATAGCGGTGACTTCTGCAGCTAATAGCGGTGACACCCGTAGCGAATAGCGGTGTCGCCCGTAGCGAATAGCGGTGTCGCCCGTAGCGAATAGCGGTGACGCCCGTAGCGAATAGCGGTGACTTCTGCAGCGAATAGCGGTGACGCCCGTAGCGAACAGCGGTGACGCCCGTAGCGAACAGCGGTGACGCCCGTAGCGAATAGCGGTGACTTCTGCAGCGAATAGCGGTGACGCCCGTAGCGAACAGCGGTGACGTCCGTAGCGAACAGCGGTGACGCCCATAGCTAATAGCGGTGACGCCCGTGGCTAATAGCGGTGACACCCGTAGCGAATAGCGGTGACGTCCGTAGCGAACAGCGGTGACGCCCGTAGCGAATAGCGGTGACTTCTGCAGCGAATAGCGGTGACGCCCGTAGCGAACAGCGGTGACGTCCGTAGCGAACAGCGGTGACGCCCGTAGCTAATAGCGGTGACGCCTGTAGCTAATAGCGGTGACGCCCGAGCGAATAGCGGTGACGCCCGTAGCGAATAGCGGTGACGCCCGTAGCGAATAGCGGTGACGCCCGTAGCGAACAGCGGTGACTTCTGTAGCTAATAGCGGTGACGCCCGAGGCGAATAGCGGTGACGCCCGTAGCGAATAGCGGTGACTTCTGCAGCGAATAGCGGTGACTTCTGCAGCGAATAGCGGTGACGCCCGTAGCTAATAGCGGTGACGCCCGTAGCGAATAGCGGTGACGCCCGTAGCGAATAGCGGTGACGCCCGTAGCGAAGCTAATAGCGGTGACGCCCGTAGCGAACAGCGGTGACTTCTGCAGCGAATAGCGGTGACGCCCGTAGCGAACAGCGGTGACGCCCGTAGCGAATAGCGGTGACGCCTGTAGCGAATAGCGGTGACGCCCGTAGCGAATAGCGGTGACGCCCGTAGCGAATAGCGGTGACGCCCGTAGCGAACAGCGGTGACGCCCGTAGCGAATAGCGGTGACTTCTGCAGCGAATAGCGGTGACGCCCGTAGCGAATAGCGGTGACGCCCGTAGCGAACAGCGGCGCCCGTAGCTAATAGCGGTGACGCCCGTAGCGAATAGCGGTGACGCCCGTAGCGAACAGCGGTGACTTCTGTAGCTAATAGCGGTGACGCCCGTAGCGAATAGCGGTGACGCCCGTAGCGAATAGCGGTGAAGCCCGTAGCGAATGACGCCCGTAGCGAATAGCGGTGACGCCCGCGGCTAATAGCGGTGACTTCTGCAGCGAATAGCGGTGACGCCCGTAGCGAACAGCGGTGACGTCCGTAGCGAACAGCGGTGACGCCCGTAGCGAACAGCGGTGACGCCCGTAGCGAACAGCGGTGACCCCGTAGCGAATAGCGGTGACGCCCGTAGCGAACAGCGGTGACTTCTGTAGCTAATAGCGGTGACGCCCGAGGCGAATAGCGGTGACGCCCGAGGCGAATAGCGGTGACGCCCGTAGCGAATAGCGGTGACGCCCGTAGCGAATAGCGGTGACTTCTGCAGCGAATAGCGGTGACGCCCGTAGCGAATAGCGGTGACGCCCGTAGCGAATAGCGGTGACGCCCGTAGCGAATAGCGGTGACGCCCGTAGCGAACAGCGGTGACTTCTGTAGCTAATAGCGGTGACTTCTGTAGCTAATAGCGGTGATGCACGTAGCTAATAGCGGTGACGCCCGTAGCTAATAGCGGTGATGCACGTAGCTAATAGCGGCGACGCCCGTAGCGAATAGCGGTGACGCCCATAGCGAACAGCGGTGACGCACGTAGCTAATAGCGGTGACGCACATAGCGAATAGCGGTGACTTCTGCAGCGAATTCCGGTGACGCCCGTAGCGAATAGCGGTGACGCCCATAGCTAATAGCGGTGACGCCCGTAGCGAACAGCGGTGACGCCCGTAGCGAATAGCGGTGACGCCCGTAGCGAACAGCGGTGACTTCTGTAGCTAATAGCGGTGACGCCCGAGGCGAATAGCGGTGACGCCCGTAGCGAATAGCGGTGACGCCCGGTGACTTCTGCAGCTAATAGCGGTGACGCCCGTAGCGAATAGCGGTGACGCCCGTAGCGAATAGCGGTGAAGCCCGTAGCTAATAGCGGTGACGCCCGTAGCGAACAGCGGTGACGCCTGTAGCGAACAGCGGTGACGTCCGTAGCGAACAGCGGTGACGCCCGTAGCGAATAGCGGTGACGCCCGAGGCGAATAGCGGTGACGCCCGAGGCGAATAGCGGTGACGCCCGTAGCGAATAGCGGTGACGCCCGTAGCGAATAGCGGTGACTTCTGCAGCGAATAGCGGTGACGCCCGTAGCGAACAGCGGTGACGTCCGTAGCGAATAGCGGTGACGCCCGTAGCGAACAGCGGTGACTTCTGTAGCTAATAGCGGTGACGCCCGAGGCGAATAGCGGTGACGCCCGAGGCGAATAGCGGTGACGCCCGAGGCGAATAGCGGTGACGCCCGAGGCGAATAGCGGTGACGCCCGTAGCGAATAGCGGTGACTCCCGTAGCGAATAGCGGTGACTTCTGCAGCGAATAGCGGTGACTTCTGCAGCGAATAGCGGTGACGCCCGTAGCTAATAGCGGCGACGCCCGTAGCGAATAGCGGTAACGCCCGTAGCGAATAGCGGTGACGCCCGTAGCGAACAGCGGTGACTTCTGTAGCTAATAGCGGTGACTTATGTAGCTAATAGCGGTGATGCACGTAGCTAATAGCGGTAACGCCCGTAGCTAATAGCGGTGATGCACGTAGCTAATAGCGGCGACGCCCGTAGCGAATAGCGGTGACGCCCATAGCGAACAGCGGTGACGCACGTAGCTAATAGCGGTGACGCACATAGCGAATAGCGGTGACGCCCATAGCGAATAGCGGTGACTTCTGCAGCGAATTCCGGTGACGCCCGTAGCGAATAGCGGTGACGCCCATAGCTAATAGCGGTGACGCCCGTAGCGAATAGCGGTGACTTCTGCAGCGAACAGCGGTGACGCCCGTAGCGAACAGCGGTGACGCCCGTAGCGAATAGCGGTGACTTCTGCAGCGAATAGCGGTGACTTCTGCAGCTAATAGCGGTGACGCCCGTAGCGAACAGCGGTGACTTCTGTAGCGAATAGCGGTGACGCCCGTAGCGAACAGCGGTGACGTCCGTAGCGAACAGCGGTGACGCCCGTAGCGAATAGCGGTGACTTCTGCAGCGAATAGCGGTGACGCCCGAGGCGAATAGCGGTGACGCCCGAGGCGAATAGCGGTGACGCCCGAGGCGAATAGCGGTGACGCCCGTAGCGAATAGCGGTGACGCCCGTAGCGAATAGCGGTCACGCCCGTAGCGAATAGCGGTGAAGCCCATAGCTAATAGCGGTGACGCCCGTAGCGAACAGCGGTGACTTCTGTAGCGAACAGCGGTGACGTCCGTAGCGAACAGCGGTGACGTCCGTAGCGAACAGCGGTGACGCCCGTAGCGAGCGGTGACTTCTGCAGCGAATAGCGGTGACGCCCGAGGCGAATAGCGGTGACGCCCGAGGCGAATAGCGGTGACGCCCGAGGCGAATAGCGGTGACGCCCGTAGCGAATAGCGGTGACGCCCGTAGCGAATAGCGGTGACTTCTGCAGCGAATAGCGGTGACGCCCGTAGCGAACAGCGGTGACGCCCGTAGCGAACAGCGGTGACGCCCGTAGCGAATAGCGGTGACGCCCGTAGCGAATAGCGGTGACTTCTGCAGCGAATAGCGGTGACGCCCGTGACGCCCGTAGCGAACAGCGGTGACGCCGTAGCGAACAGCGGTGACGCCCGTGGCGAATAGCGGTGACGCCCGTAGCGAATAGTGGTGACGCCCGTAGCGAATAGCGGTGACGCCCGTAGCGAATAGCGGTGACGCCCGTAGCGAATAGCGGTGACGCCCGTAGCGAACAGCGGTGACTTCTGTAGCGAACAGCGGTGACGCCCGTAGCGAACAGCGGTGACGCCCGTAGCGAACAGCGGTGACGCCCGTAGCGAATAGCGGTGACTTCTGCAGCGAATAGCGGTGACGCCCGAGGCGAATAGCGGTGACGCCCGAGCGAATAGCGGTGACGCCCGAGGCGAATAGCGGTGACGCCCGTAGCGAATAGCGGTGACGCCCGTAGCGAATAGCGGTGACTTCTGCAGCGAATAGCGGTGACGCCCGTAGCGAACAGCGGTGACGTCCGTAGCGAACAGCGGTGACGCCCGTAGCGAATAGCGGTGACGCCCGTAGCGAATAGCGGTGACTTCTGCAGCGAATAGCGGTGACGCCCGTAGCGAACAGCGGTGACGCCCGTAGCGAACAGCGGCGACTTCTGTAGCTAATAGCGGCGACGCCCGTAGCGAATAGCGGTGACGCCCGTAGCGAACAGCGGTGACGCCCGTAGCGAATAGCGGTGACTTCTGCAGCGAATAGCGGTGACGCCCGTAGCGAATAGCGGTGACGCCCGTAGCGAATAGCGGTGACGCCCGTAGCGCGGTGACGCCTGTAGCGAATAGCGGTGACGCCTGTAGCGAATAGCGGTGACGCCTGTAGCGAATAGCGGTGACGCCCGTAGCGAATAGCGGTGACGCCCGTAGCGAACAGCGGTGACGCCCGTAGCGAATAGCGGTGACTTCTGCAGCGAATAGCGGTGACGCCCGTAGCGAATAGCGGTGACGCCCGTAGCGAATAGCGGTGACGCCCGTAGCGAATAGCGGTGACGCCCGTAGCGAATAGCGGTGACGCCCGTAGCGAACAGCGGTGACTTCTGTAGCGAACAGCGGTGACGCCCGTAGCGAACAGCGGTGACGCCCGTAGCGAATAGCGGTGACGCCTGCAGCGAATAGCGGTGACGCCCGAGGCGAATAGCGGTGACGCCCGAGGCGAATAGCGGTGACGCCCGTAGCGAATAGCGGTGACGCCCGTAGGCGGTGACTTCTGCAGCGAATAGCGGTGACGCCCGTAGCGAATAGCGGTGACGCCCGTAGCGAATAGCGGTGACGCCCGTAGCTAATAGCGGTGACTTCTGCAGCGAATAGCGGTGACGCCCGTAGCGAATAGCGGTGACGCCCGTAGCTAATAGCGGTGATGCACGTAGCTAATAGCGGCGACGTCCGTAGCTAATAGCGGTGACGCCCGTAGCTAATAGCGGTGACGCCCGTAGCTAACGCCCGTAGCGAATAGCGGTGACGCCCGGTGACGCCCGTAGCGAATAGCGGTGACTTCTGCAGTGAATAGCGGTGACGCCCGTAGCCCGGTGACGCCCGTAGCGAATAGCGGTGACGCCCGTAGCGAATAGCGGTGACGCCCGTAGCGAATAGCGGTGACGCCTGTAGCGAATAGCGGTGACGCCCGTAGCGAATAGCGGTGACGCCCGTAGCGAACAGCGGTGACGCCCGTAGCGAACAGCGGTGACGCCCGTAGCGAATAGCGGTGACTTCTGTAGCTAATAGCGGTGACGCCCGAGGCGAATAGCGGTGACGCCCGTAGCGAATAGCGGTGACGCCCGTAGCGAACAGCGGTGACGTCCGTAGCGAACAGCGGTGACGCCCGTAGCGAACAGCGGTGACGCCCGTAGCGAATAGCGGTGACGCCCGTAGCGAATAGCGGTGACGCCCGTAGCGAACAGCGGTGACTTCTGTAGCTAATAGCGGTGACGCCCGAGCGAATAGCGGTGACTTCTGCAGCTAATAGCGGTGACGCCCGTAGCGAATAGCGGTGACGCCCGTAGCGAACAGCGGTGACGCCCGTAGCGAACAGCGGTGACGCCCGTAGCGAATAGCGGTGACGCCCGTAGCGAATAGCGGTGACGCCCGTAGCGAATAGCGGTGACTTCTGCAGCGAATAGCGGTGACGCCCGTAGCGAACAGCGGTGACGCCCGTAGCGAACAGCGGTGACGCCCGTAGCGAATAGCGGTGACGCCGAATAGCGGTGACGCCCGAGCGACAGCGGTGACGCCCGTAGCGAACAGCGGTGACGCCCATAGCTAATAGCGGTGACGCCCGTGGCTAATAGCGGTGACACCCGTAGCGAATAGCGGTGACGTCCGTAGCGAACAGCGGTGACGCCCGTAGCGAATAGCGGTGACTTCTGCAGCGAATAGCGGTGACGCCCGTAGCGAACAGCGGTGACGTCCGTAGCGAACAGCGGTGACGCCCGTAGCTAATAGCGGTGACGCCCGTGGCTAATAGCGGTGACACCCGTAGCGAATAGCGGTGTCGCCCGTAGCGAATAGCGGTGACGCCCGTAGCGAATAGCGGTGACGCCCGTAGCTAATAGCGGTGACTTCTGTAGCTAATAGCGGTGACGCCCGAGGCGAATAGCGGTGACGCCCGTAGCGAATAGCGGTGACTTCTGCAGCGAATAGCGGTGACGCCCGTAGCGAATAGCGGTGACTTCTGCAGCGAATAGCGGTGACTTCTGCAGCGAATAGCGGTGACGCCCGTAGCTAATAGCGGCGACGCCCGTAGCGAATAGCGGTAACGCCCGTAGCGAATAGCGGTGACGCCCGTAGCGAAGCCCATAGCTAATAGCGGTGACGCCCGTAGCGAACAGCGGTGACTTCTGTAGCGAACAGCGGTGACGTCCGTAGCGAACAGCGGTGACGCCCGTAGCGAATAGCGGTGACTTCTGCAGCGAATAGCGGTGACGCCCGAGGCGAATAGCGGTCACGCCCGAGGCGAATAGCGGTGACGCCCGTAGCGAATAGCGGTGACGCCCGTAGCGAATAGCGGTGACTTCTGCAGCGAATAGCGGTGACGCCCGTAGCGAATAGCGGTGACGCCCGTAGCGAACAGCGACGACTTCTGTAGCTAATAGCGGCGACGCCCGTAGCGAATAGCGGTGACGCCCGTAGCGAACAGCGGTGACTTCTGTAGCTAATAGCGGTGACGCCCGAGGCGAATAGCGGTGACGCCCGTAGCGAATAGTGGTGACGCCCGTAGCGAATAGCGGTGACGCCCATAGCTAATAGCGGTGACGCCCGTGGCTAATAGCGGTGACTTCTGCAGCGAATAGCGGTGACGCCCGTAGCGAACAGCGGTGACGTCCGTAGCGAACAGCGGTGACGCCCGTAGCGAACAGCGGTGACGCCCGTAGCGAACAGCGGTGACGCCCGTAGCGAATAGCGGTGACGCCCGTAGCGAACAGCGGTGACTTCTGTAGCTAATAGCGGTGACGCCCGAGGCGAATAGCGGTGACGCCCGAGGCGAATAGCGGTGACGCCCGTAGCGAATAGCGGTGACGCCCGTAGCGAATAGCGGTGACTTCTGCAGCGAATAGCGGTGACGCCCGTAGCTAATAGCGGCGACGCCCGTAGCGAATAGCGGTAACGCCCGTAGCGAATAGCGGTGACGCCCGTAGCGAACAGCGGTGACTTCTGTAGCTAATAGCGGTGACTTCTGTAGCTAATAGCGGTGACGCCCGTAGCTAATAGCGGTGACGCCCGTAGCTAATAGCGGTGATGCACGTAGCTAATAGCGGCGACGCCCGTAGCGAATAGCGGTGACGCCCATAGCGAACAGCGGTGACGCACGTAGCTAATAGCGGTGACGCACATAGCGAATAGCGGTGACTTCTGCAGCGAAGCGGGTGACGCCCGTAGCGAATAGCGGTGACGCCCATAGCTAATAGCGGTGACGCCCGTAGCGAACAGCGGTGACGCCCGTAGCGAATAGCGGTGACGCCCGTAGCGAACAGCGGTGACTTCTGTAGCTAATAGCGGTGACGCCCGAGGCGAATAGCGGTGACGCCCGTAGCGAATAGCGGTGACGCCCGTAGCGAACAGCGGTGACTTCTGTAGCTAATAGCGGTGACGCCCGAGGCGAATAGCGGTGACGCCCGTGGCGAATAGCGGTGACGCTCGTAGCGAATAGCGGTGACTTCTGCAGCGAATAGCGGTGACTTCTGCAGCTAATAGCGGTGACACCCGTAGCGAATAGCGGTGTCGCCCGTAGCGAATAGCGGTGAAGCCCGTAGCTAATAGCGGTGACGCCCGTAGCGAACAGCGGTGACTTCTGTAGCGAACACCGGTGACGTCCGTAGCGAACAGCGGTGACGCCCGTAGCGAATAGCGGTGACTTCTGCAGCGAATAGCGGTGACGCCCGAGGCGAATAGCGGTGACGCCCGAGCGAATAGCGGTGACGCCCGTAGGCGAATAGCGGTGACGCCCGTAGCGAATAGCGGTGACGCCCGTAGCGAATAGCGGTGACTTCTGCAGCGAATAGCGGTGACGCCCGTAGCGAACAGCGGTGACGCCCGTAGCGAATAGCGGTGACGCCCGTAGCGAACAGCGGTGACTTCTGTAGCTAATAGCGGTGACGCCCGTAGCGAATAGCGGTGACGCCCGTAGCGAATAGCGGTGACGCCCGTAGCGAATAGCGGTGACGCCCGTAGCGAATAGCGGTGACGCCCGTAGCGAATAGCGGTGACTTCTGTAGCGAACAGCGGTGACGCCCGTAGCGAACAGCGGTGACGCCCGTAGCGAATAGCGGTGACGCCCGTAGCGAATAGCGGTGACGCTGCAGCGAATAGCGGTGACGCCCGTAGCGAATAGCGGTGACGCCCGTAGCGAAGCGGTGACGCCCGCGAATAGCGGTGAGCGAATAGCGGTGACGCCCGTAGCGAATAGCGGTCACGCCCGTAGCGAATAGCGGTGAAGCCCGTAGCTAATAGCGGTGACGCCCGTAGCGAACAGCGGTGACTTCTGTAGCGAACAGCGGTGACGCCCGTAGCGAACAGCGGTGACGCCCGTAGCGAACAGCGGTGACGCCCGTAGCGAATAGCGGTGACTTCTGCAGCGAATAGCGGTGACGCCCGTAGCGAATAGCGGTGACGCCCGTAGCGAACAGCGGTGACGCCCGTAGCGAATAGCGGTGACGCCCGTAGCGAATAGCGGTGACGCCCGTAGCGAATAGCGGTGACTTCTGTAGCGAATAGCGGTGACGCCCGTAGCGAATAGCGGTGACGCCCGTAGCGAATAGCGGTGACGCCCGTAGCGAATAGCGGTGACGCCCGTAGCGAACAGCGGTGACTTCTGTAGCGCGGTGACGCCCGAGCGAATAGCGGTGACGCCCGTAGCGAATAGCGGTGACGCTGCAGCGAATAGCGGTGACGCCCGTAGCGAATAGCGGTGACTTCTGTAGCTAATAGCGGTGACTTCTGCAGCGAATAGCGGTGACGCCCGTAGCTAATAGCGGCGTAGCGAATAGCGGTAACGCCCGTAGCGAATAGCGGTGACGCCCGTAGCGAAGCCCATAGCTAATAGCGGTGACGCCCGTAGCGAACAGCGGTGACGCCCGTAGCGAACAGCGGTGACGCCCGTAGCGAACAGCGGTGACGCCCGTAGCGAATAGCGGTGACTTCTGCAGCGAATAGCGGTGACGCCCGAGGCGAATAGCGGTCACGCCCGAGGCGAATAGCGGTGACGCCCGTAGCGAATAGCGGTGACGCCCGTAGCGAATAGCGGTGACTTCTGCAGCGAATAGCGGTGACGCCCGTAGCGAATAGCGGTGACGCCCGTAGCGAACAGCGGCGACTTCTGTAGCTAATAGCGGCGACGCCCGTAGCGAATAGCGGTGACGCCCGTAGCGAACAGCGGTGACTTCTGTAGCTAATAGCGGTGACGCCCGAGGCGAATAGCGGTGACGCCCGTAGCGAATAGTGGTGACGCCCGTAGCGAATAGCGGTGACGCCCGTAGCTAATAGCGGTGACGCCCGTGGCTAATAGCGGTGACTTCTGCAGCGAATAGCGGTGACGCCCGTAGCGAACAGCGGTGACGCCCGTAGCGAACAGCGGTGACGCCCGTAGCGAACAGCGGTGACGCCCGTAGCGAACAGCGGTGACGCCCGTAGCGAATAGCGGTGACGCCCGTAGCGAACAGCGGTGACTTCTGTAGCGAATAGCGGTGACGCCCGAGGCGAATAGCGGTGACGCCCGAGGCGAATAGCGGTGACGCCCGTAGCGAATAGCGGTGACGCCCGTAGCGAATAGCGGTGACTTCTGCAGCGAATAGCGGTGACGCCCGTAGCTAATAGCGGTGACGCCCGTAGCGAATAGCGGTGACGCCCGTAGCGAATAGCGGTGACGCCCGTAGCGAACAGCGGTGACTTCTGTAGCTAATAGCGGTGACTTCTGTAGCTAATAGCGGTGATGCACGTAGCTAATAGCGGTGACGCCCGTAGCTAATAGCGGTGACGCCCGCGGCGACGCCCGTAGCGAATAGCGGTGACGCCCATAGCGAACAGCGGTGACGCACGTAGCTAATAGCGGTGACGCACATAGCGAATAGCGGTGACTTCTGCAGCGAATTCCGGTGACGCCCGTAGCGAATAGCGGTGACGCCCATAGCTAATAGCGGTGACGCCCGTAGCGAACAGCGGTGACGCCCGTAGCGAATAGCGGTGACGCCCATAGCTAATAGCGGTGACGCCCGTAGCGAATAGCGGTGACGCCCGTAGCGAATAGCGGTGACGCCCGTAGCGAATAGCGGTGACGCCCGTAGCGAACAGCGGTGACGCCCGTAGCCCGGTGACGCCCGTGGCGAATAGCGGTGACGCCCGTAGCGAATAGCGGTGACGCCAGCGAATAGCGGTGACTTCTGCAGCGAATAGCGGTGACTGTAGCGAATAGCGGTGACGCCCGTAGCGAATAGCGGTGACGCCCGTAGCGAATAGCGGTGACGCCCGTAGCGAACAGCGGTGACTTCTGTAGCGAACAGCGGTGACGCCCGTAGCGAACAGCGGTGACGCCCGTAGCGAATAGCGGTGACTTCTGCAGCGAATAGCGGTGACGCCCGTAGCGAATAGCGGTGACGCCCGTAGCGAATAGCGGTGACGCCCGAGGCGAATAGCGGTGACGCCCGTAGCGAATAGCGGTGACGCCCGTAGCGAATAGCGGTGACTTCTGCAGCGAATAGCGGTGACGCCCGTAGCGAACAGCGGTGACGCCCGTAGCGAATAGCGGTGACGCCCGTAGCGAATAGCGGTGACGCCCGTAGCGAATAGCGGTGACGCCCGTAGCGAATAGCGGTGACGCCCGTAGGCGAATAGCGGTGACGCCCGTAGCGACAGCGGTGACGCCCGTAGCGAACAGCGGTGACGCCCGTAGCGAACAGCGGTGACGCCCGTAGCGAACAGCGGTGACGCCCGTAGCGAACAGCGGTGACGCCCGTAGCGAACAGCGGTGACTTCTGTAGCTAATAGCGGTGACGCCCGAGGCGAATAGCGGTGACGCCCGTAGCGAATAGCGGTGACGCCCGTAGCGAACAGCGGTGACGCCCGTAGCGAACAGCGGTGACGCCCGTGCGAACGCGGTGACGCCCGTAGCGAATAGCGGTGACGCCCGTAGCTAATAGCGGTGACGCCCGTAGCGAACAGCGGTGACTTCTGTAGCGAACAGCGGTGACGCCCGTAGCGAACAGCGGTGACGCCCGTAGCGAATAGCGGTGACGCCCGTAGCGAATAGCGGTGACTTCTGCAGCGAATAGCGGTGACGCCCGAGGCGAATAGCGGTGACGCCCGTAGGCGACAGCGGTGACGCCCGTAGCGAATAGCGGTGACGCCCGTAGCGAATAGCGGTGACGCCCGTAGCGAACAGCGGTGACTTCTGCAGCGAATAGCGGTGACGCCCGTAGCGAATAGCGGTGACGCCCGTAGCGAACAGCGGTGACGCCCGTAGCGAATAGCGGTGACGCCCGCGAATAGCGGTGACTTCTGTAGCGAATAGCGGTGACGCCCGTAGCGAACAGCGGTGACGCCCGTAGCGAACAGCGGCGACTTCTGTAGCTAATAGCGGCGACGCCCGTAGCGAATAGCGGTGACGCCCGTAGCGAACAGCGGTGACGCCCGTAGCGTAGCGAAGCAATAGCGGTGACGCCCGTAGCGAACAGCGGTGACGCCCGTAGCGAATAGCGGTGACGCACGTAGGGAATAGCGGTGACGCCTGTAGCGAATAGCGGTGACGCCCGTAGCGAATAGCGGTGACGCCCGTAGCGAATAGCGGTGACGCCCGTAGCGAATAGCGGTGACGCCCGTAGCGAACAGCGGTGACGCCCGTAGCGAATAGCGGTGACTTCTGCAGCGAATAGCGGTGACGCCCGTAGCGAATAGCGGTGACGCCCGTAGCGAATAGCGGTGACGCCCGTAGCGAATAGCGGTGACGCCCGTAGCGAACAGCGGTGACGCCCGTAGCGAACAGCGGTGACGCCCGTAGCGAACAGCGGTGACGCCCGTAGCGAACAGCGGTGACGCCCGTAGCGAACAGCGGTGACTTCTGTAGCGAATAGCGGTGACGCCCGAGGCGAATAGCGGTGACGCCCGTAGCGAATAGCGGTGACGCCCGTAGCGAATAGCGGTGACGCCCGTAGCGAATAGCGGTGACTTCTGCAGCGAATAGCGGTGACGCCCGTAGCGAATAGCGGTGACGCCCGTAGCGAACAGCGGTGACGCCCGTAGCTAATAGCGGTGACGCCCGAGCGAATAGCGGTGACGCCCGAGCGAATAGCGGTGACGCCCGTAGCGAATAGCGGTGACGCCCGTAGCGAATAGCGGTGACGCCCGTAGCGAATAGCGGTGACGCCCGTAGCGAATAGCGGTGACGCCCGTAGCGAATAGCGGTGACGCCCGACGCCCCCGTAGCGAACAGCGGTGACTTCGGTAGCAGCGGTGACGCCCGTAGCGAATAGCGGTGACGCCCGTAGCGAACAGCGGTGACGCCCGTAGCTAATAGCGGCGACGCCCGTAGCGAATAGCGGTGACGCCCGTAGCGAATAGCGGTGACGCCCGTAGCGAATAGCGGTGACGCCCGTAGCGAATAGCGGTGACGCCCGTAGCGAATAGCGGTGACTTCTGCAGCGAATAGCGGTGACGCCCGTAGCGAACAGCGGCGACGCCCGTAGCGAATAGCGGTGACGCCCGTAGCGAATAGCGGTGACGCCCGTAGCGAACAGCGGTGACGCCCGTAGCGAGCGGTGACGCCTGTAGCGAGCGGTGACGCCCGTAGCGAATAGCGGTGACGCCCGTAGCGAATAGCGGTGACGCCCGTAGCGAACAGCGGTGACGCCCGTAGCGAACAGCGGTGACGCCCGTAGCGAATAGCGGTGACTTCCCGCAGCGAATAGCGGTGACGCCCGAGCGAATAGCGGTGACGCCCGTAGCGAATAGCGATGACGCCCGACGCCCGTAGCCGCAGAATAGCGGTGACGCCTGTAGCGAATAGCGGTGACGCCCGTAGCGAATAGCGGTGACGCCCGTAGCGAATAGCGGTGACGCCCGTAGCGAACAGCGGTGACGCCTGTAGCGAACAGCGGTGACGCCCGTAGCGAATAGCGGTGACGCCCGTAGCGAACAGCGGTGACGCCTGTAGCTAATAGCGGTGACGCCCGTAGCGAATAGCGCCCGTAGCGAATAGCGGTGACGCCCGTAGCGAACAGCGGTGACGCCCGTAGCGAACAGCGGTGACTTCTGTAGCGACGCGGTGACGCCCGTAGCGAACAGCGGTGACGCCCGTAGCGAACAGCGGTGACGCCCGTAGCGAACAGCGGTGACGCCCGTAGCGAACAGCGGTGACGCCCGTAGCGAACAGCGGTGACGCCCGTAGCGAATAGCGGTGACGCCCGTAGCGAACAGCGGTGACGCCCGTAGCGACGCGGTGACTTCTGTAGCGAATAGCGGTGACGCCCGTAGCGAATAGCGGTGACGCCCGTAGCGAATAGCGGTGACGCCCGTAGCGAACAGCGGTGACGCCCGTAGCGAACAGCGGTGACTTCTGTAGCGAATAGCGGTGACGCCTAGCGAATAGCGGTGACGCCGGTGACGCCTGTAGCGAATAGCGGTGACGCCCGTAGCGAATAGCGGTGACGCCCGTAGCGAACAGCGGTGACGCCCGTAGCGAACAGCGGTGACGCCCGTAGCGAGCGGTGACGCCCGTAGCGACAGCGGTGACGCCCGTAGCGAATAGCGGTGACGCCCGTAGCGAACAGCGGTGACGCCCGTAGCGAATAGCGGTGACGCCCGTAGCGAACAGCGGTGACGCCCGTAGCGAACAGCGGTGACGCCCGTAGCGAATAGCGGTGACTTCTGTAGCTAATAGCGGTGACGCCCGTAGCGAACAGCGGTGACGCCCGTAGCGAATAGCGGTGACGCCCGTAGCGAACAGCGGTGACGCCCGTAGCGAACAGCGGTGACGCCCGTAGCGAACAGCGGTGACGCCCGTAGCGAACAGCGGCCCGTGACGCCCGGTGACTTCTGCAGCGAACAGCGGTGACGCCTGTAGCGAATAGCGGTGACGCCCGTAGCGAATAGCGGTGACGCCCGTAGCGAATAGCGGTGACGCCCGTAGCGAATAGCGGTGACGCCCGTAGCGAATAGCGGTGACGCCCGTAGCGAATAGCGGTGACGCCCGTAGCGAATAGCGGTGACGCCCGTAGCGAATAGCGGTGACGCCCGTAGCGAACAGCGGTGACTTCTGTAGCTAATAGCGGTGACGCCCGTAGCGAATAGCGGTGACGCCCGTAGCGAATAGCGGTGACGCCCGTAGCGAATAGCGGTGACGCCCGTAGCGAATAGCGGTGACGCCCGTAGCGAATAGCGGTGACGCCTGTAGCGAATAGCGGTGACGCCCGTAGCGAATAGCGGTGACGCCCGTAGCGAACAGCGGTGACGCCCGTAGCGAACAGCGGTGACGCCCGTAGCGAATAGCGGTGACGCCCGTAGCGAATAGCGGTGACGCCCGTAGCGAACAGCGGTGACGCCCGTAGCGAACAGCGGTGACGCCCGTAGCGAACAGCGGTGACGCCCGTAGCGAATAGCGGTGACTTCTGTAGCTAATAGCGGTGACGCCCGAGGCGAATAGCGGTGACGCCCGAGGCGAATAGCGGTGACGCCCGAGGCGAATAGCGGTGACGCCCGTAGCGAATAGCGGTGACTTCTGCAGCGAATAGCGGTGACTTCTGCAGCGAATAGCGGTGACGCCCGTAGCTAATAGCGGTGTCGCCCGTAGCGAATAGCGGTGACTTCTGTAGCGAATAGCGGTGACGCCCGTAGCGAATAGCGGTGACGCCCGTAGCGAATAGCGGTGACGCCTAGCGACAGCGGTGACGCTGCAGCTAATAGCGGTGACGCCCGTAGCGAATAGCGGTGACGCCCGTAGCGAACAGCGGTGACGCCCGTAGCGAATAGCGGTGACGCCCGTAGCGAATAGCGGTGACGCCCGAAGCGAGCGGTGACGCCCGTAGCGAACAGCGGTGACGCCCGTAGCGAACAGCGGTGACGCCCGTAGCGAACAGCGGTGACTTCTGTAGCGAATAGCGGTGACGCCCGTAGCGAACAGCGGTGACGCCCGTAGCGAACAGCGGTGACGCCCGTAGCGAATAGCGGTGACGCCCGTGGCGAATAGCGGTGACGCCCGTAGCGAACAGCGGTGACGCCCGTAGCGAACAGCGGTGACGCCCGTAGCGAATAGCGGTGACTTCTGCAGCGAATAGCGGTGACGCCCGTAGCGAACAGCGGTGACGTCCGTAGCGAACAGCGGTGACGCCCGTAGCGAACAGCGGTGACGCCCGTAGCGAACAGCGGTGACGCCCGTAGCGAATAGCGGTGACGCCCGCCCGTAGCGAATAGCGGTGACGCCCGCGAATAGCGGTGACGCCCGTAGGCGAATAGCGGTGACGCCCGTAGCGAATAGCGGTGACGCCCGTGCAGCGAATAGCGGTGACGCCCAGCGAATAGCGGTGACGCCCGTGCAGCGAATAGCGGTGACGCCCGTAGCGAACAGCGGTGACGCCCGTAGCTAATAGCGGTGACGCCCGTAGCGAATAGCGGTGACGCCCGTAGCGAACAGCGGTGACGCCCGTAGCGAACAGCGGTGACGCCCGTAGCGAACAGCGGTGACGCCCGTAGCGAATAGCGGTGACGCCCGTAGCGAATAGCGGTGACGCCCGTAGCGAACAGCGGTGACGCCCGTAGCGAACAGCGGTGACGCCCGTAGCGAATAGCGGTGACGCCCGAGGCGAATAGCGGTGACGCCCGTAGCGAACAGCGGTGACGCCCGTAGCGAATAGCGGTGACTTCTGCAGCGAATAGCGGTGACGCCCGTAGCGAATAGCGGTGACGCCCGTAGCGAACAGCGGTGACGCCCGTAGCGAACAGCGGTGACGCCCGTAGCGAATAGCGGTGACGCCCGTAGCGAATAGCGGTGACGCCCGTAGCGAATAGCGGTGACGCCCGTAGCGAATAGCGGTGACGCCCGTAGCGAATAGCGGTGACGCCCGTAGCGAATAGCGGTGACGCCCGTAGCGAATAGCGGTGACGCCCGTAGCGAACAGCGGTGACGCCCGTAGCGAACAGCGGTGACTTCTGTAGCGAATAGCGGTGACGCCCGTAGCGAACAGCGGTGACGCCCGTAGCGAACAGCGGTGACGCCCGTAGCGAATAGCGGTGACGCCCGTAGCGAATAGCGGTGACGCCCGTAGCGAACAGCGGTGACGCCCGTAGCGAACAGCGGCGACTTCTGTAGCTAATAGCGGCGACGCCCGTAGCGAACAGCGGTGACGCCCGTAGCGAACAGCGGTGACTTCTGTAGCTAATAGCGGTGACGCCCGTAGCGAATAGCGGTGACGCCCGAGCGAATAGCGGTGACGCCCGTAGCGAATAGCGGTGACGCCCGTAGCGAATAGCGGTGACTTCTGTAGCGAATAGCGGTGACGCCCGTAGCGAATAGCGGTGACGCCCGTAGCGGCGACTTCTGTAGCGGTGACGCGGTGACGCCGTAGCGAACAGCGGTGACGCCCGTAGCGAATAGCGGTGACGCCCGTAGCGAATAGCGGTGACGCCCGTAGCGAACAGCGGTGACGCCCGTAGCGAATAGCGGTGACGCCCGTAGCGAATAGCGGTGACGCCCGTAGCGAACAGCGGTGACGCCCGTAGCGAATAGCGGTGACGCCCGTAGCGAATAGCGGTGACGCCCGTAGCGAACAGCGGTGACGCCCGTAGCGAACAGCGGTGACGCCCGTAGCGAACAGCGCACGCCCGTAGCGAATAGCGGTGACGCCCGTAGCGAATAGCGGTGACGCCCGTAGCGAACAGCGGTGACGCCCGTAGCGAATAGCGGTGACGCCCGTAGCTAATAGCGGTGACGCCCGTAGCGAACAGCGGTGACGCCCGTAGCGAATAGCGGTGACGCCCGTAGCGAATAGCGGTGACGCCCGTAGCTAATAGCGGTGACTTCTGTAGCTAATAGCGGTGACGCCCGTAGCGAATAGCGGTGACGCCCGTAGCGAATAGCGGTGACGCCCGTAGCGAATAGCGGTGACGCCCGTAGCGAATAGCGGTGACGCCCGTAGCGAATAGCGGTGACGCCCGTAGCGAATAGCGGTGACGCCCGCAGCGAATAGCGGTGACTTCTGTAGCTAATAGCGGTGACGCCCGTAGCGAACAGCGGTGACGCCCGTAGCGAACGGTGACGCCCGTAGCGAATAGCGGTGACGCCCGTAGCGAATAGCGGTGACTTCTGCAGCGAATAGCGGTGACGCCCGTAGCGGTGAATAGCGGTGACGCCCGTAGCGAACAGCGGTGACGCCCGTAGCGAACAGCGGTGACGCCCGTAGCGAATAGCGGTGACGCCCGTAGCGAACAGCGGTGACGCCCGTAGCGAACAGCGGTGACGCCCGTAGCGAATAGCGGTGACGCCGTAGCGAACAGCGGTGACGCCCGTAGCGAACAGCGGTGACGCCCGTAGCGAACAGCGGTGACGCCCGTAGCGAATAGCGGTGACTTCTGCAGCGAATAGCGGTGACGCCCGTAGCGAACAGCGGTGACGCCCGTAGCGAACAGCGGTGACGCCCGTAGCGAATAGCGGTGACGCCCGTAGCGAATAGCGGTGACGCCCGTAGCGAATAGCGGTGACGCCCGTAGCGAACAGCGGTGACGCCTGAGGCGAATAGCGAATAGCGGTGACGCCCGTAGCGAATAGCGGTGACGCCCGTAGCGAACAGCGGGACGCCTGTAGCGAACAGCGGTGACGCCCGTAGCGACGCCCGTAGCGAACAGCGGTGACGCCCGTAGCGAACAGCGCCCGTGACGCCCGTAGCGAACAGCGGTGACGCCCGTAGCGAACAGCGGTGACGCCCGTAGCGAATAGCGGTGACTTCTGTAGCTAATAGCGCCCGTAGCGAACAGCGGTGACGCCCGTAGCGAACAGCGGTGACGCCCGTAGCGAATAGCGGTGACGCCCGTAGCGAATGAGCGGTGACGCCCGTAGCGAATAGCGGTGACGCCCGTGAGCGTAGCGACAGCGGTGACGCCCGCAGCGAATAGCGGTGACGCCCGTAGCGAATAGCGGTGACGCCCGTAGCGAACAGCGGTGACGCCCGTAGCGAACAGCGGTGACGCCCGTAGCGAATAGCGGTGACGCCCGTAGCGAACAGCGGTGACGCCCGTAGCGAACAGCGGTGACGCCCGTAGCGAACAGCGGTGACGCCCGTAGCGAACAGCGGTGACGCCCGTAGCGAATAGCGGTGACGCCCGTAGCGAACAGCGGTGACGCCCGTAGCGAATAGCGGTGACGCCCGTAGCGAATAGCGGTGACGCCCGTAGCGAATAGCGGTGACGCCCGTAGCGAATAGCGGTGACGCCCGTAGCGAATAGCGGTGACGCCCGTGCAGCGAATAGCGGTGACGCCCGTAGCGAATAGCGGTGACGCCCGTAGCGATAGCGGTGACGCCCGTAGCGAACAGCGGTGACGCCCGTAGCGAATAGCGGTGACGCCCGTAGCGGTGACGCCCGTAGCGAACAGCGGTGACGCCCGTAGCGAATAGCGGTGACGCCCGTAGCGAACAGCGGTGACGCCCGTAGCGAATAGCGGTGACGCCCGTAGCGAATAGCGGTGACGCCCGAACAGCGGTGACGCCCGTAGCGAACAGCGGTGACGCCCGTAGCGAACAGCGGTGACGCCCGTAGCGAACAGCGGTGACGCCCGTAGCGAATAGCGGTGACGCCCGTAGCGAATAGCGGTGACGCCCGTAGCGAATAGCGGTGACGCCCGTAGCGAACAGCGGTGACGCCCGTAGCGAATAGCGGTGACGCCCGTAGCGAATAGCGGTGACGCCCGTAGCGAATAGCGGTGACGCCCGTAGCGAATAGCGGTGACGCCCGTGCAGCGAATAGCGGTGACGCCCGTAGCTAATAGCGGTGACGCCCGTAGCGAACAGCGGTGACGCCCGTAGCGAATAGCGGTGACGCCCGTAGCGAACACGCCCGTAGCGGTGACGCCCGTAGCGAATAGCGGTGACGCCCGTAGCGAACAGCGGTGACGCCCGTAGCGAACAGCGGTGACGCCCGTAGCGAACAGCGGTGACGCCCGTAGCGAACAGCGGTGACGCCCGTAGCGAATAGCGGTGACGCCCGTAGCGAATAGCGGTGACTTCTGTAGCGAACAGCGGTGACGCCCGTAGCGAACAGCGGTGACGCCGTAGCGAACAGCGGTGACGCCCGTAGCGAACTTCTGTAGCGGTGACGCCCGTAGCGAACAGCGGTGACGCCCGTAGCGGCGGTGACGCCCGTAGCGAATAGCGGTGACGCCCGTAGCGAACAGCGGTGACGCCCGTAGCGAATAGCGGTGACGCCCGTAGCGAATAGCGGTGACGCCCGTAGCGAACAGCGGTGACGCCCGTAGCGAACAGCGGTGACGCCCGTAGCGAATAGCGGTGACGCCCGTAGCGAATAGCGGTGACGCCCGTAGCGAACAGCGGTGACGCCGGTGACGCCCGTAGCGAATAGCGGTGACGCCCGTAGCGAACGCGGTGACGCCCGTAGCGGTGACGCCCGTAGCGAACAGCGGTGACGCCCGTAGCGAATAGCGGTGACTTCTGCAGCGAATAGCGGTGACGCCCGAGGCGAATAGCGGTGACGCCCGTAGCGAATAGCGGTGACGCCCGTAGCGAATAGCGGTGACGCCCGTAGCGAATAGCGGTGACGCCCGTAGCGAACAGCGGTGACGCCCGTAGCGAACAGCGGTGACGCCCGTAGCGAACAGCGGTGACGCCCGTAGCGAATAGCGGTGACGCCCGTAGCGAATAGCGGTGACGCCCGTAGCGAATAGCGGTGACGCCCGTAGCGAATAGCGGTGACGCCCGTAGCGAACAGCGGTGACTTCTGCTCCGTAGCGACGCCCGTAGCGGCGGTGACGCCCGTAGCGAATAGCGGTGACGCCCGTAGCGAACAGCGGTGACGCCCGTAGCGAATAGCGGTGACGCCCGTAGCGAATAGCGGTGACGCCCGTAGCGAACAGCGGTGACGCCTGTAGCGAACAGCGGTGACGCCCGTAGCGAACAGCGGTGACGCCCGTAGCGAACAGCGGTGACGCCTGGCGAATAGCGGTGACGCCCGTAGCGAATAGCGGTGACGCCCGAGGCGAATAGCGGTGACGCCCGTAGCGAATAGCGGTGACGCCCGTAGCGAATAGCGGTGACTTCTGCAGCGAATAGCGGTGACGCCCGTAGCGAACAGCGGTGACGCCCGTAGCGAACAGCGGTGACGCCCGTAGCGAACAGCGGCGACTTCTGTAGCTAATAGCGGCGACGCCCGTAGCGAACAGCGGTGACGCCTTGTAGCGAATAGCCCCGTAGCGAATAGCGGTGACTTCTGTAGCGAATAGCGGTGACGCCCGTAGCGAACAGCGGTGACGCCCGTAGCGAGCAGCGGTGACGCCCGTAACAGCGGTGACGCCCGTAGCTGAACAGCGGTGACGCCCGTAGCGAACAGCGGTGACGCCCGTAGCGAATAGCGGTGACGCCCGTAGGCGAACAGCGGTGACGCCCGTAGCGAATAGCGGTGACGCCCGTAGCGAACAGCGGTGACGCCTAGCGGTGACGCCGTAGGCGAATAGCGGTGACGCCCGAGCGAATAGCGGTGACGCCCGTAGCGAACAGCGGTGACGCCGTAGCGAACAGCGGTGACTTCTGTAGCGAGCGGTGACGCCCGTAGCGAACAGCGGTGACGCCCGTAGCGAACAGCGGTGACTTCTGTAGCGAATAGCGGTGACGCCCGTAGCGAATAGCGGTGACGCCCGTAGCGAACAGCGGTGACGCCCGTAGCGAATAGCGGTGACGCCCGTAGCGAACAGCGGTGACGCCCGTAGCGAACAGCGGCGACTTCTGTAGCTAATAGCGGCGACGCCCGTAGCGAATAGCGGTGACGCCCGTAGCGAACAGCGGTGACGCCCGTAGCGAACAGCGGTGACGCCCGTAGCGAACAGCGGTGACGTCCGTAGCGAATAGCGGTGACGCCCGTAGCGAAGCGGTGACGCCCGTAGCGAATAGCGGTGACGCCCGTACGCCCCGTAGCGACGCCCGTAGCGAATAGCGGTGACGCCCGTAGCGAACAGCGGTGACGCCCGTAGCGGTGAACAGCGGTGACGCCCGTAGCGAACAGCGGTGACGCCTTGAGCGAATAGCGGTGACGCCCGTAGCGAAGCGGTGACGCCCGTAGCGAACAGCGGTGACGCCCGTAGCGAATAGCGGTGACGCCCGTAGCGAATAGCGGTGACGCCCGTAGCGAACAGCGGTGACTTCTGCAGCTAATAGCGGTGACGCCCGTAGCGAACAGCGGTGACGCCCGTAGCGAACAGCGGTGACGCCCGTAGCGAACAGCGGTGACGCCCGTAGCGAATAGCGGTGACGCCCGTAGCGAACAGCGGTGACGCCCGTAGCGAACAGCGGTGACGCCCGTAGCTGAACAGCGGTGACGCCCGTAGCGAATAGCGGTGACGCCCGTAGCGAACAGCGGTGACGCCCGTAGCGAATAGCGGTGACGCCCGTAGCGACAGCGGTAGCGGTGACGCCCGTAGCGAATAGCGGTGACTTCTGCGGTGACGCGAGCGGTGCGCCCGTAGCGACAGCGGTGACGCCCGTAGCGAATAGCGGTGACGCCCGTAGCGAACAGCGGTGACGCCCGTAGCGAACAGCGGTGACGCCCGTAGCGAACAGCGGTGACGCCCGTAGCGAACAGCGGTGACGCCCGTAGCGAACAGCGGTGACGCCCGTAGCGAACAGCGGTGACGCCCGTAGCGAACAGCGGTGACGCCCGTAGCGAACAGCGGTGACGCCCGTAGCGAACAGCGGTGACGCCCGTAGCGGCGACTTCTGTAGCTAATAGCGGTGACGCCCGAGGCGAATAGCGGTGACGCCCGTAGCGAATAGCGGTGACGCCCGTAGCGAATAGCGGTGACGCCCGTAGCGAACAGCGGTGTGACGAACAGCGGTGACGCCCGTAGCGAATAGCGGTGACGCCCGAGGCGAATAGCGGTGACGCCCGTAGCGAACAGCGGTGACGCCCGTAGCGAATAGCGGTGACTTCTGCAGCGAATAGCGGTGACGCCCGTAGCGAATAGCGGTGACGCCCGTAGCGAACAGCGGTGACTTCTGTAGCGAATAGCGGTGACGCCCGTAGCGAAGCCCGTAGCGAATAGCGGTGACGCCCGTAGCGAATAGCGGTGACGCCCGTAGCGAACAGCGGTGACTTCTGTAGCTAATAGCGGTGACGCCCGTAGCGAACAGCGGTGACGCGCCGTGACGAACAGCGGTGACGCCCGTAGCGAACAGCGGTGACGCCCGAGCGAGCGGTGACGCCCGTAGCGAACAGCGGTGACGCCCGTAGCGAACAGCGGTGACGCCCGTAGCGAATAGCGGTGACGCCCGAGCGAATAGCGGTGACGCCCGTAGCGAACAGCGGTGACGCCTGTAGCGAATAGCGGTGACGCCCGTAGCGAATAGCGGTGACGCCGTAGCCAGCGGTGACGCCCGTAGCGAACAGCGTAGCGAACAGCGGTGACTTCTGCCCGGTACGCCCGCGCGAATAGCGGTGACGCCCGTAGGCCAGCGGTGACGCCCGTAGCGAATAGCGGTGACGCCCGTAGCGAAGCGAGCGGTGACGCCCGTAGCGAATAGCGGTGACGCCCGATGCAGCGAACGCCCGGGCGAACAGCGGTGACGCCCGTAGCGAACAGCGGTGACGCCCGTAGCGAACAGCGGTGACGCCCGTAGCGAACAGCGGTGACGCCCGTAGCGAACAGCGGTGACGCCCGGTGACGCCCGTAGCGAACAGCGGTGACGCCCGTAGCGAACAGCGGTGACGCCCGTAGCTAATAGCGGTGACGCCCGTAGCGAACAGCGGTGACGCCCGTAGCGCGAACAGCGGTGACGCCCGTAGCGAACAGCGGTGACGCCCGTAGCGAATAGCGGTGACGCCTGCAGCGAATAGCGGTGACGCCTGTAGCGAATAGCGGTGACGCCCGTAGCGAACAGCGGTGACGCCCGTAGCGAATAGCGGTGACGCCCGTAGCGAATAGCGGTGACGCCCGTAGCGAATAGCGGTGACGCCCGTAGCGAATAGCGGTGACGCCCGTAGCGAACAGCGGTGACGCCCGTGCGAACAGCGGTGACGCCCGTAGCGAACAGCGGTGACGCCCGTAGCGCCCGTAGCGTAGCGAATAGCGGTGACGCCCGTAGCGAACAGCGGTGACGCCCGTAGCGAATAGCGGTGACGCCCGTAGCGCGAATAGCGGTGACGCCCGTAGCGAATAGCGGTGACGCCCGTAGCGAATAGCGGTGACTTCCCGCAGCGAATAGCGGTGACGCCCGTAGCGAACAGCGGTGACGCCTGCGGTGATAGCGAACAGCGGTGACGCCCGTAGCGAACAGCGGTGACGCCCGTAGCGAATAGCGGTGACGCCCGTAGCGAACAGCGGTGACGCCCGTAGCGAACAGCGGTGGTGACGCCCCCGTAGCGAATAGCGGTGACGCCCGTAGTAGCTAATAGCGGCGACGCCCGTAGCGAATAGCGGTGACGCCCGTAGCGAACAGCGGTGACTTCTGTAGCTAATAGCGGTGACGCCCATTGCGAATAGCGGTGACGCCCGTAGCGAATAGCGGTGAAGCCCGTAGCTAATAGCGGTGACGCCCGTAGCGAACAGCGGTGACTTCTGTAGCTAATAGCGGTGACGCCCGTAGCGGTGACGCCCGTAGCGAATAGCGGTGACGCCCGTAGCGGCGGTGACGCCCGTGGCGAACAGCGGTGACGCCCGTAGCGAACAGCGGTGACGCCCGTAGCGAAGCGGTGACTTTTGCAGCGGTGACGCCCGTAGCGAATAGCGGTGACGCCCGTAGCGAATAGCGGTGACGCCCGTAGCGAACAGCGGTGACGCCCGTAGCGAACAGCGGTGACGCCCGTAGCGAACAGCGGTGACGCCCGTAGCGAACAGCGGCGACTTCTGTAGCTAATAGCGGCGACGCCCGTAGCGAACAGCGGTGACGCCCGTAGCGAACAGCGGTGACTTCTGTAGCGAATAGCGGTGACGCCCGTAGCGAACAGCGGTGACGCCCGTAGCGAACAGCGGTGACGCCCGTAGCGAACAGCGGTGACGCCCGTAGCGAATAGCGGTGACGCCTGCAGCGAATAGCGGTGACGCCCGTAGCGCGAATAGCGGTGACGCCCGTACGCCCGAGCGAACAGCGGTGACGCCCGTAGCGAATAGCGGTGACGCCTGCAGCGAATAGCGGTGACGCCCGTAGCGAATAGCGGTGACGCCCGTAGCGAATAGCGGTGACGCCCGTGCGAATAGCGGTGACGCCCGTAGCGACAGCGGTGACGCCCGCAGCGAACAGCGGTGACGCCCGTAGCGAACAGCGGTGACGGTGACGCCCGTAGCGAACAGCGGTGACGCCCGTAGCGAACAGCGGTGACGCCCGTAGCGAACAGCGGTGACGCCCGTAGCGAATAGCGGTGACGCCCGTAGCGAACAGCGGTGACGCCCGTAGCGAATAGCGGTGACGCCCGTAGCGAACAGCGGTGACGCCCAGCGGTGAGCGACGGTGACTTCTGCGGTGACGCCCGTAGCGACTTGACGCCCGTAGCGAATAGCGGTGACGCCCGTAGCGAACAGCGGTGACTTCCGCGCGTAGCGGGACGCCCGTAGCGAACAGCGGTGCGACGCCCTTCTGTAGCTAACGCCCGTAGCGACAGCGGTGACGCCTGTAGCGAAGCGGTGACGCCCGTAGCGAAGCGGTGACGCCCGTAGCGAACAGCGGTGACTTCTAGCGCGGTAACTTTTGCAGCGGTGACGCCCGTAGCGAATAGCGGTGACGCCCGATAGCGAATAGCGGTGACGCCCGTAGCGAACAGCGGTGACGCCCGTAGCGAATAGCGGTGACGCCCGCAGCGAATAGCGGTGACGCCCGTAGCGGTGAGCGAATAGCGGTGACGCCCGTAGCGAACAGCGGTGACGCCCGTAGCGAATGCGGTGACTTCTGCAGCGACAGCGGTGACGCCCGACGCCCGTAGCGAATAGCGGTGACGCCCGTAGCGAACAGCGGTGACTTCTGTAGCTAATAGCGGTGACGCCCGAGGCGAATAGCGGTGACGCCCGTAGCGAACAGCGGTGACGCCCGTAGCGAACAGCGGTGACGCCCGTAGCGAACAGCGGTGACGCCCGTAGCGAACAGCGGTGACGCCCGTAGCGAACAGCGGTGACGCCCGTGACGCCCGCGGTGACGCCCGTAGCGAATAGCGGTGACGCCCGTAGCGAACAGCGGTGACGCCCTGTAGCGAATAGCGGTGACGCCCGTAGCGAATAGCGGTGACGCCCGTAGCGAACAGCGGTGACGCCCGCGGTAGCGAACAGCGGTGACTTCTGTAGCGAATAGCGGTGACGCCCGTAGCGAATAGCGGTGACGCCCGTAGCGAACAGCGGTGACGCCCGTAGCGAACAGCGGTGACGCCCGTAGCGAACAGCGGTGACTTCTGTAGCGAATAGCGGTGACGCCCGAGGCGAATAGCGGTGACGCCCGTAGCGAATAGCGGTGACGCCCGTAGCGAACAGCGGTGACGCCCGTAGCGAACAGCGGTGACGCCCAGCGAATGCGGTGACGCCCGTAGCGAATAGCGGTGACGCCCGTAGCGAATAGCGGTGACTTCTGCAGCGAATAGCGGTGACGCCCGTAGCGAATAGCGGTGACGCCCGTAGCGAACAGCGGTGACGCCCGTAGCGAACAGCGGTGACGCCCGTGTACTTAGCGGTGTAGCTGAAGCGAACAGCGGTGACGCCCGTAGCGAACAGCGGTGACGCCCGTAGCGCGGTGACGCCCGTAGCTAATAGCGGTGACGCCCGTAGCGAATAGCGGTGACGCCCGTAGCGAATAGCGGTGACGCCCGTAGCGAATAGCGGTGACGCCCGTAGCGAACAGCGGTGACGCCCGTAGCGAACAGCGGTGACCCTGTAGCTAATAGCGGTGACGCCCGTAGCTAATAGCGGTGACGCCCGTAGCTAATAGCGGTGACGCCCGTAGCGAATAGCGGTGACGCCCGTAGCTAATAGCGGTGATGCCCGTAGCTAATAGCGGTGACGCCCGTAGCGAATAGCGGTGACGCCCGTAGCGAATAGCGGTGACGCCCGTAGCGAACAGCGGTGACGCCCGTAGCTAATAGCGGTGACGCACGTAGCTAATAGCGGTGACGCCCGTAGCTAATAGCGGTGATGCACGTAGCTAATAGCGGTGACGCCCGTAGCTAATAGCGGTGACGCCCGTAGCGAATAGCGGTGACGCCCGTAGCGAACAGCGGTGACTTCTGTAGCTAATAGCGGTGACGCCCGTAGCTGCGGTGACGCCCGTAGCGAATAGCGGTGACGCCCGTAGCTAATAGCGGTGACGCCCGTAGCGAATAGCGGTGACGCCCGTAGCGAATAGCGGTGACTTCCGTAGCTAATAGCGGTGACGCCCGTAGCGAATAGCGGTGACGCCCGTAGCGAGCGGTGACGCCCGTAGCTAGCGGTGACGCCCGTAGCTAATAGCGGTGACGCCCGTAGCTAATAGCGGTGACGCCCGACGCCCGTAGCGAATAGCGGTGACGCCCGTAGCGAACAGCGGTGACGCCCGTAGCGAATAGCGGTGACGCCTGTAGCGAATAGCGGTGACGCCCGTAGCGAATAGCGGTGACGCCCGTAGCTAATAGCGGTGACGCCCGTAGCTAATAGCGGCGCCCGTAGCGAATAGCGGTGACGCCCGGTGACGCCCGTAGCGAATAGCGGTGACGCCCGTAGCGAATAGCGGTGACGCCGTAGCGAATAGCGGTGACGCCCGTAGCTAATAGCGGTGATGCACGTAGCTAATAGCGGTGACGCCCGTAGCTAATAGCGGTGACGCCCGTAGCTAACAGCGGTGACGCCCGTGCTAATAGCGGTGACGCCCGTAGCTAATAGCGGTGACGCCCGTGAGCCCGTACGAATAGCGGTGACGCACGTAGCTAATAGCGGTGACTTCTGTAGCTAATAGCGGTGACGCCCGAGGCGAATAGCGGTGACGCCCGTAGCGAACAGCGGTGACTTCTGTAGCTAATAGCGGTGACGCACGTATTTAATAGCGGTGACGCCCGTAGCGAATAGCGGTGACGCCCGTAGCTAATAGCGGTGACGCCCGCAGCGAATAGCGGTGACGCCCGTAGCGAATAGCGGTGACGCCCGTAGCTAATAGCGGTGACGCCCGTAGCTAATAGCGGTGACGCCCGCAGCGAATAGCGGTGACGCCCGTAGCGAACAGCGGTGACGCCCGTAGCTAATAGCGGTGACGCCCGTAGCTAATAGCGGTGATGCACGTAGCTAATAGCGGCGACGCCCGTAGCTAATAGCGGTGACGCCCATAGCTAATAGCGGTGACGCCCGTAGCGAATAGCGGTGACGCCCGTAGCGAACAGCGGTGACGCCCGTAGCGAACAGCGGTGACGCACGTAGCTAATAGCGGTGACGCCCGTAGCTAATAGCGGTGACGCCCGTAGCTAATAGCGGTGATGCACGTAGCGCCCGTAGCGAACAGCGGTGACTTCTGTAGCTAATAGCGGTGATGCACGTAGCTAATAGCGGCGACGCCCGTAGCTAATAGCGGTGACGCCCGTAGCGAACAGCGGTGACGCCCATAGCTAATAGCGGTGATGCCCTTAGCGAACAGCGGTGACTTCTGTAGCTAATAGCGGTGACTCCCGTAGCGAATAGCGGTGACGCCCGTAGCGAATAGCGGTGAGCTAATAGCGGTGACGCCAGTAGCGAATAGCGGTGACGCCCGTAGCAAATAGCGGTGACGTCCGTAGCGAATAGCGGTGACTTCTGTAGCTAATAGCGGTGACTTCTGTAGCTAATAGCGGTGACGCACGTAGCTAATAGCGGTGACGCCCGTAGCTAATAGCGGTGATGCACGTAGCTAATAGCGGCGACGCCCGTAGCTAATAGTGGTGACGTCCGTAGCGAACAGCGGTGACGCCCGTAGCGAATAGCGGTGACGTCCGTAGCGAATAGCGGTGACGCCCGTAGCGAATAGCGGTGACTTCTGCAGCAAATAGCGGTGACGCCCATAGCGAATAGCGGTGACGCCCGTAGCGAATAGCGGTGACGCCCATAGCTAATAGCGGTGACGCCCGCAGCGAATAGCGGTGACGCCCGTAGCGAATAGCGGTGACGCCCGTAGCGAATAGCGGTGACGCCCGTAGCGAACAGCGGTGACTTCTGTAGCTAATAGCGGTGACGCACGTAGCTAATAGCGATGACGCCCGTAGCGAACAGCGGTGACTTCTGTAGCTAATAGAGGTGACACACGTAGCTAATAGCGGTGACGCCCGTAGCTAATAGCGGTGACGCCCGTAGCTAATAGCGGTGATGCACGTAGCTAATAGCGGCGACGCCCGTAGCTAATAGCGGTGATGCCCGTAGCGAACAGCGGTGACTTCTGTAGCTAATAGCGGTGACGCCCGAGGCGAATAGCGGTGACGCCCGTAGCGAACAGCGGTGACTTCTGTAGCTAATAGCGGTGACGCACGTATTTAATAGCGGTGACGCCCGTAGCTAATTGCGGCGACGCCCGTAGCTAATAGCGGTGACGCCCGTAGTGAACAGCGGTGACTTCTGTAGCTAATAGCGGTGACGTCCGTAGCGAATAGCAGTGACGCACGTAGCTAATAGCGGTGACGCCCGTAGCTAATAGCGGTGATGCACGTAGCTAATAGCGGCAACGCCCGTAGCGAATAGCGGTGATGCCCGTAGCTAATAGCGGTGACGCCCGTAGCTAATAGCGGTGACGCACGTAGCTAATAGCGGTGACGTCCGTAGCTAATAGCGGTGACGCACGTAGCTAATAGCGGTGACACAAATAGCAAGTAACTCATGGATGTGAGTTTTAACAAGACTGTAACTCCGATAGGGCAACATCTGTAAAATAGCGCCCACTTGGTAGTGTGTACAGGTGCTCGAACAGTCGGCGAAAGCCCACATCCTCGATTACAGAGAACGGTTGATTGTCAAGGGCAATGAAATCCATTATCTTGGCGTTAATGGATTTCCATTATCTTGGCAGTAATGTATTTGATAAGATGGTTGTTGCTGTCAGGGGGAGGTTGAGGTGAAGTTATGGGTCCTACAGTAGGTCTATGATGTTGTGGGTCCTACAGTAGGTCTATGTTGTTAGGTGAAGTTATGGGTCCCACAGTCGGTCTTTGTCACTGTTAGGTGAAGTTATGGGTCCTACAGTAGGTCTATGTTATTGTTAGGTGAGGTTATGGGCCAATTTGTTAAACACTTAGTGGACGAACCCTCATTGTCAGGCTGATGGCAAAGCTAGCCAAAGAGCATTTTACTGGTTTAAGTGTTTCTTAAGTATAAAGCAGTTGATTTGCAACAATAACACAATAACACACAGGACATTCAAACCAGCCTTACAATTATAATCCAAAAGTAATGTGAAATGCATTCATAATCAACCTGTAAATGGAGGCTATTTTTGCTGTCAGCCTATGAGAACTCTCCTGAGTTTTCCGCCATGGTGGTGAATTAGTCAATAGACACAGAGCTTAATGTGAGTTTTCTTAAGTAGCACTCCTGATCTTGCACTGTAATATTCAGAATACTTTGTGAAAAACTCTAATCTTTGCTCACCATTTTTGCTCCAGTCAGATATACTATGTCCATAACTAGTGGTTTCCTCATTACCAGATATACTACATCCATAACTAGTGGTTTTCTCATTACCAGAAATACTACATCCATAACTATTGGTTTCCTCATTAGCAGAGAGGGGTTTCTGCAATCAAATTGCGTGCGCATCGCCCTCATGCTGCAATTTTAGCAAACACAGAAAGGGGCTTATATTGAGATCAAGTCGTCTGGCACACTGCTTAGGACTTCAACAACTTTAATAACTTTCTTCTAGCCTACAATCATCGATGTTGATATTGATGTGAAAACAAGACAAAATAGGACTTTCTTACTTGACTGTCTTAAGACAATTGTCAAATAATTGTAACATTCATTACATGCGTCAATTGTTGGACAACATCATGGCTACGCTGTTGGCATCACCCTTTACAGTGGATTTCTGCTGTTGTGGGCCTTTAACCATCTGTATGCCTTTCTCATTCACACAGGAGAGAGAAGTGACTATCGTGGATCCTCTGGGGAGCCTCAACAACCTCATGATGCTGACGAGGCAGAGAAGAGTCTCTCCAGATCGGAACTCAATAAACACCAGCAGAGACCCACAGGGAAGATAATTCACCGTTTCTGACTGTGGGAAGACATTCACCTCATCAGCAGGCATTACAATTAATCAGAGAATCCACACAGTAGAGAAACCTTATTCCTGTACTCAATGTGGGAAGAGTTTTATTCAGCTGGGCAACCTGATATCACACCAGATAATACACACAGGAGAGAAAAGTTATAGCTGTGATCAATGTGGGAAGAGTTTTACTAAGCTAAGCAGCATTATATCACACCAGAGAACACACACAGGAGAGAAACCTTATAGCTGTGATGAATGTGGGAAGAGTTTTACTGGGTCGAGCAGTCTTACTCTTCACCAGAGAACACACACAGGAGAGAACTCTTATAGCTGTACCCAATGTGGGAAGTTTTTTTTTAACATCTAGTCTGGTGAAGATACACCAGAGAAGACACACAGGAGAGAAATATTATAGCTGTACTGTATGTGGGAAGAGTTTTGTTCAATCTGGGGAACTGAAGATTCACCGGAGAACACGGCACAGGAGAGAAACCTTATAGCTGTACTCAATGTGGGAAGAGTTTTACTCGGCCTGATATCGCACCAGAGAACACACACAGGATAGAAATATTATAGCTGTGATCAATGTGGGAAGAGTTTTGTTCAATCTAGCTCTCTGAAGATACACCAGAGAACACACACAGGAGAGAAACCTCATGGCTGTGATCAGTGACCAGAGATACTCTGAAAAAAGATCTCTGATCAAACATCAGAAAATACATACATGAAGGAGTTGTTTCATGATATCAATGAAATGATGTCACAATGTAGAATGTTGTAACATTGTAGTAGGAGTATTTTAATGATGTCACAATGTAGAACCCTAAACGTTTGTCCCATGTTCTATTGATTTCAACATGATATGGATATTATCCTCAGGGGGAAAATCCAGGCTCTGAAATGGAAGAGTTACTATTAATGTGATTTAACAAAAAGTGACTAACAAAAAGACTTACCACATTGGTGACCCACTTGAATCAAAATGCAACACTTCAAAATGTGGCGAGCTGTTTTCTACAAATTGTCCTCTAACCAGGGATGTACACAATTCTCCCAGATTCCGTGTGGTTTTTGAGCTGTTAGTTTTAACAGTACGTGCAACCTCATCTCCCTCCTCTCGCACAAATTATTTTAGCATGATATCGATGAGTTATGACAAATAAGTGTTGCGTTCCTTTGTTTAGTGACCCCTAAATGTAAATATATCACTCCCAAATGTAGCTGACTGTCTTCTGCAGGTTGTCCTCTAACCAGTGAGGTAAAATATATCTCCCATTTCCGTGTTTTTTTTGTGTTGTTAGTTTCAACAGCACATACAACCTGATTTCCCCCCTAATCGATATCAGTGATTTATTGCAACTTGTCAAAACAACAGCGTTTCTGGTGCTTTTGCAGTTTATAAGGCGCTTGTTTTAAAAAATCCAAGTATTGTGATTATTGTGGCAGATGTTTGTGTATATAGAACATTTTATGTTTAGGTTTTCAATTTACCACAAACTTTTTCTGCATTTGGACTATTGATTTGGACACGTTAAAACTGTGACATTGGGGCTATCCCACCTAGCAAAATGTTGTTGAAAATAAGACTTTGTCCAACGTACAATATAAGTTTGGTTTTAGTTGAAATTGAAAGTTGAAAAGAAAATTTAATTTCAACATACTTGTAGCCTATACATATGGTCGCAGTATAATAAATTGGTCTATAATCATTGTTACTCAGCTTTTAGAATATCAGGGTTCATTCTCAGATGTGCCAACCCAAATGCACTAGAGCATGACATTGGGGACTGGGCCCTGATCCAACAACATGCCTATCGAGTGAACCCTGAAAAGAGAGAGAAGCTCCGCAGTGAGGTGGGAAGTTACTATGGATATTTCAGGAGTTTCCTCTTGAAATCAGACATGTCCGTGGCAAGGACAACTTGGTTGCTGATTGTCTTCAGGGGGGGTGTAGTCAAAACGTTTTGCGTTTAGCCAGTGCGTTGCCATGGATTACAATTTATTTTGATTGCATGATTTTCCGTATTGGAGATGAGTTTTGTTTGGGCTCATTCCAAGGGGACGAGACTTCTGGAAGCTAGTGAGTTTTTCAGAAAAATATATATATTTAGATATTTTTTCTTGTTTTTAATTGTTGACAGCCAGTATTACAGCCATGTTTATATTGTAGAAGGTGAAGCATCGTAGTTGATTATAATGTGAAATGGGAGTTGTTTTCTGTTGGTTGTGAGCAAACTTGTCCAACAAAAATATAGGATATATTTGTTGTCTTAAAAAGGGGAAGGTGTTCCAGGCTTTGGTTTTTCCATTTATGTTTTGAGGTTGGACTTTAGCACGTCTGGCTTGTTAGGACGTTCGGCGCACTGATTGGTGTCACCTCGTTAGCCAGTATGTGTTACACCTGTTGTGTCAAAAATGGGTTCATTATTCAAGGCTTTGAGCGACACAGAATTTAGAACAGCCACATGTTTATAGCTGAAGTCCCGCTCACCGTAGCAGCGTAGCCTTTATCTCACATATTAAATCACGTGTTCGAGAGCATCAAATCCATGCTGCGTTGTGGGTAAACGGTGACCTGCACTGTCGGCTGCAATGTCGAACGAGCCCAAATTAATCAATACCAAACCAATCAGGTGGTTGTTCGACGAATTGAATCTTTAGACGTCATTAATCTTGTGCTGCTGATAAAGTGACACTGCTTTGAATTATACCGCTTAGCGACTTCAGTACATGCCTCAAAGCTCCAGTCTCAAACTTAACCCCGTTCCTGCTGAAGAAGAAGAGGTCTGCTGGATGGAGAAAGAAGCTCTCGTGAAAGAGGAAGAGGAGGCTGTTACAATACAAAAACCATTAGAGAGTGAAGCTGTTACAGTGAAAGAAGAAGAGAAAGACGTTTCAGTTAAAGAAGAGGAAGATGTGTTCAGAGTTAAAGAGGAGGAAGAAGATGTTTCAGTGAAAGAGGAGGAGGAAGAGGAGGTTGTTACAATACAAAAACAAGTAGAGAGTGAGGCTGTTACAGTGAAAGAAGAAGAGAAAGACGTTTCAGTTAAAGAAGAGGAAGATGTGTTCAGAGTTAAAGAGGAGGAAGAAGATGTTTCAGTGAAAGAAGAGGAGGGGGAGATAACTGTCACATTGAAAAATGAAGAAGAGGGGGACCTGGATATCTGGGCCCGGTTTCACACTCATCTTAAGGCATCTAATGATTCTAACGATGAACCAGCCCTGATTAACACTAGTAAGTACTGTCTTACAAACAGAAGCACAAACTCTGCGGTTGTTGAACTGATGTTTGGTGTTAAAGGGGATATTTGCAATTGCTACATCCATATTTTGACTTTTAAATTATTTATTTATAGGCATTGATTCTTGAAGAATATAACACATGCCTAATGAGCTGAGTTCAACTGTTTACCCCATCAGAACCCCAAATAAGCTTTTTTTACTCCAATGTTTAGAAACAATGTAAACCAACACTGTATAGCCTCAACATGGTTAAAACTATAATGCTGATATCATGGATGGTCAGTCCTTTCATCCATAGGTCTGTCTATGAATTTGCGACCCGTTACATTTCTCCAGCCCCATTCATCTTATTACCAAAACAGTGGTGGAATTACAGCTTTGTTATTGTTTGAACTGCAGATTGGTTGATTGATTGTTGTTTGGCTTTTTTAAAGGACCAGTCTAGTTTTTAAACAGAAACAAAATGGCTGCCCAGAGACCAGATCTGTGTTAGAATACTCATACTAACTACTATTTGTGATGTTAATTGAGTATATAGGATGATGTAGTTGGTATGCCAAAGGTTCACGGATGTCGTACTAAATTCGCCAAAATACGACGTATACACTCTGTACTTTAGGGGCCATAATGCAATTCTTCAGGAAATCGGCGAGGTATCAACGTTTTCAGATTTGAAGAAAATGGAGGAAAATATGCAGCCGAAGTCCAACGAGAGCGGATACAAATGAACTGCTTTAAATAATTATGACAAATGTTGAGCAATGTAACAAAGTAATCACTTTTCAAATAAGTTACGTTACACGTTGTGTTAGCTACACTATCCTTACAAAACGCATAGCATATCTTTACAGCAGTATGTACCAGTATGTCAGCTAGCTACCTAACGTTAGTTGGCTACTTATACATCAAACTTGCCAGTATAGTAACTATATTCTAACTACCCAACGTTCATTGACTTGATTAGAGCGCAGAATAACTGATGAATTTAATAACGCTCAACACCCGTTGAATATGTCCAGGTGTCAGTAAACATCTGCAAAAAAGCTCAAATTAAATTATTGCCAGCAGCACAGTTAGTCAACAACGCTCTGGATAACATGAAAACAGCCTAACCAGCTCTGCTAGGGCAAGTAAAATAGTAAGAGTGAGGTTTTCTCTGATTTGTGTCTAGCAAGCTATCCAACGTTAGCCAGTTAGCTTGGGTACTTTACTGTCATTGTGAGGTCAGAACGCTTGGATCGACCCTACTCCTCAGCTATATAGTATTAGTTTACAAACAGTGGTGTTATACGAGCTTATGTTTTGGTTTCTGGTGGGGTAATACGGTTGAAACATTTGAGGCATTTATAAGTTATATTCTTCAAGAATCAATGGTTATATAGTAAATGGGTCCTTCTATAACTGCCAGTGTAGATTTCCTGTTGGGGTCAAATTGTTAGAGCTGTTGATAAGTCATTGTATAATATTCTGGCAATTCTTTTCATGCCATTACATTAAAGGGGAAAGATGGTATTTTCTTAACAAGGTGTTGCTCAAATAAAGTTAGCAGTTAAACGCTAGCCTGGTACCAGTGCTGGTGTAGGCCTAGGTAAGCATGTTTGTGCAGCGCTATCTTATCAGAGAGGAATAAGAGAAGTATGAATATGTTGGCTAGCTAGCTGGCTACATGAAGTAAGAAAACAACATGTAATGTAACTTCTAATTCGGGTCAACTGGAAACTTGAACCAACACTTTGGTTCCTACCATGTCTTCTTCTCTGAGGTTTATTGTCAGACTACACTCATCAGGTGTATTGCTGCCACCTACTGTACGGGGTTTAAAAAATAACCAAAATGCAAAAAAATTGGGATAAACAAATCATACTAATTATGTAAAATAAAAAACAAACACGAACCAAATTCACTCCACTACCCTGAATTTCAAACGAAAAATGGTACTTCAGATCCCTACACAGGTTCAGGAACCTGGGAGGGGGAACGTCTTTATTCAGTCCTCCCTATAACATTTTGTCTGAAGTCCTGGAGATCCAGAAATCTATTTGCTGCCTTCACAATGATGTCTAGCTTCTTAGATGTTTTATTTGTTTATTATTAATGCAATTTATCACTGCGGCAGTGAGGGCAATGTAAAAGCAATTTTGTTGTAGAAACTCCTTCATGCTAATGCAGAAACTGCTAGTTTTAAACACAACAAAGTCCACCTTGTTCACAATTAGTGTGTTGGGATCCTTCTCCTGCATGGCTTCACTTTGGGACATGAACTACCTTCTCCTCTCTACTCCTTCAGCTATTTTCACTGCCTCCACATAGGACACCTGCTAGATGGGCCTGATCATCCTAGCTACTGTGACATCCTTCATCCGTACAGGGCATTCCGGGAACTCGGGAACAGGATTCCCATCACAATTACAACATGCTTCTTCTGACTATGACATATTTATTCCTTCGACAGACACTTGCCACATGTCCAAAGTGCTTCTGTACAGTGGGGAGAACAAGTATTTGATACACTGCCGATTTTGCAGGTTTTCACACTTACAAAGCATGTCATTTTTATCATAGCTACACTTCAACTGTGAGAGATGGAATCTAAAACAAAAATCCAGAAAATCACATTGTATGAATTTTAAGTAATTCATTTGCATTTTATTGCATGACATAAGTATTTGATACATCAGAAAATCAGAACTTAATATTTGGTACAGAAACCTTGTTTGCAATTACAGAGATCATACGTTTCCTGTAGTTCTTGACCAGGTTTGCACACACTGCAGCAGGGATTTTGGCCCACTCCTCCATACAGACCTTCTCCAGATCCTTCAGGTTTCAGGGCTGTCGCTGGGCAATGCGGACCTCCAAAGATTTTCTATTGGGTTCAGGTTTGGAGACTGGCTAAGCCACTCCAGGACCTTGAGATGCTTCTTACGGAGCCACTCCTTAGTTGCCCTGGCTGTGTGTTTCGGGTCGTTGTCATGCTGGAAGACCCAGCCACGACCCATCTTCAATGCTCTTACTGAGGGAATGAGGTTGTTGGCCAAGATCTCATGATACATGGCCCCATCCATCCTCCCCTCAATACGGTGCAGTCGTCCTGTCCCCTTTGCAGAAAAGCATCCCCAAAGAATGTTGTTTCCACCTCCGTGCTTCACGGTTGGGATGGTGTTCTTGGGGTTGTACTCATCCTTCTTCTTCTTCCAAACACTGCGAGTGGAGTTTAGACCAAATAGCTCTATTTTTGTCTCATCAGACCACATGACCTTCTCCCATTCCTCCTCTGGATCATCCAGATGGTCATTGGCAAACTTCAGACGGGCCTGGACATGCGCTGGCTTGGGCAGGGGGATCTTGCGTGCGCTGCAGGATTTTAATCCATGACGGCGTAGTGTGTTACTAATGGTTTTCTTTGAGACTGTGGTCCCAGCTCTCTTCAGGTCATTGACCAGGTCCTGCTGTGTAGTTCTGGGCTGATCCCTCACCTTCCTCATGATCATTGATGCCCCACGAGGTGAGATCTTGCATGGAGCCCCAGACCGAGGGTGATTGCCTGTCCTCTTGAACTTCTTCCATTTTCTAATAATTGCGCCAACAGATGTTGCCTTCTCACCAAGCTGCTTGCCTATTGTCCTGTAGCCCATCCCAGCCTTGTGCAGGTCTATAATTTTATCCCTGATGTCCTTACACAGCTCTCTAGTCTTGGCCATTGTGGAGAGGTTGGAGTCTGTTTGATTGATTGTGTGGACAGGTGTCTTTTATACAGGTAACGAATTCAAACAGGTGCAGTTAATACAGGTAATGAGTGGAGAACAGGAGGGATTCTTAAAGAAAAACTAACAGGTCTGTGAGAGCCAGAATTCTTACTGGTTGGTAGGTGATGAAATACTTATGTCAAGCAAAAAATTCAAATTAATTACTTAATCTTGCTCCTACCCTCTACTTTTTTGAACATTTTGTTAAAAATCGCGCAACATTTCAGCGCCCTGCTACTCATGCCAGGAATATAGTACGTTCATATGGTTAGAATGTGTGGATAGGAAACACTCGGACGTTTTGAAAACTGGTTAAATCACGACGGTGGCTATAACATAACGTGCGTTACATCGGAAAGCGCAGGAAAACCTGATCACAGAAAATGGAAATAAATATCCTTGCGCCACTTCCAGCAATTGTTCACAGTGAGCCGAATTAGATAAGACCGAGCATTCAACTCCCACAGCATCCCCATGTTGTCTAGAGTCTTGTGAATTGAATCATCTTTGATTCTTGGTTGAACCGAAACAGGGGAACCACTTACCTCCAGTCTCCGCCCAGATCATTTGGAAGAGCTCTCTCGTGAAATTTTTTCCAAGACGACAGCTAATTATTTTTACATCGCCTCCTGATGATTTTTATCGCTTATTAACGTTTACTAATACCTAAAGTAGCATTACAAACGTATTTCGAAGTGTTTTGTGAAAGTTTATCGTCTACTTTTTGAATTTTAAAAAATGACGTTACGTTGTGAAATCGCTGTTTTTTTCGTTTATCACACAGTCTACATATAACGATATCTTGGCTTTATATGGCCCGATTTAATCGAAATAAAGACCCAATAGTGTTTATGGGACATCTAGGAGTGCCAACAAAGAAGATGGTGAAAGGTAATGACTGTTTTCTATTTTATTGTGCGGTTTGTGTAACGCCGAAATGCTAATTATTTTGTTTACGTCCCCTGCTGTGCTTTTGTGTTGTAGTGTATTGGTGCATGCTATCAGATAATAGCTTCTCATGCTGTCGCCGAAAAGCATTTTAAAAATCTGACTTGTTGCCTGGATTCACAACGAGTGTAGCTTTAATTCGATACCCTGCATGTGTATTTTAATGAACTTTTGAGTTTTAACTAATACTATTAGCATTTAGCGTAGCACATTTGCATTTCCAGAGCTCTAGTTGGGACGCAAGCGTCCCGAGTAGAGGGAAGAGGTTAAATCATACAATGTGTTTTTCTGGATTTTTGATTTAGATTCCGTTTCTCACAGTTGACGTGTACCTATGATAAAAATGACAGACGTCTACATGCTATGTAAGTAGGAAACACTGCCGATTTTGCAGGTTATCAAATACTTCTTCTTCCCACTGTATATCTCACTTACCCAGGTTTTACATAAGATGGGAGAGCCACTTCACCAAACCACAGTAAAACCTTCCGTCTATCATTCATTTTAATCAACGTGTGTCTAGCTGAAATGCTTAACCTAAACCACACAAAGCTTTCTCCTTTTGTGCTGTTGACACGCAATCAGAATCATACCGCTCCTGGTCACTCGAACCGATTCCACTTCACCCAATTCATCCTTCACCATCTTTGAGACCGTTAACAGGTCACCCACAAAAACATCCTTGCTGATGATTCCCACTCCGACCCTAAACTGGTGTTCATTACCAACTTTAGCCCTTTTCACTCCACTGTTCTTCACCATCGTCCACTCAGTCTCACCAACTGTACTCACGCCAAGAGAATCCTACAATGCTTCCTCCATTGCTCCTCCAGTCATCCCCTGGACTCCCTCGCTCTGTGCTGTGAAATATGTGAGTTTGTGTTCTCAAAGTAGCATCTATATTGTTCTCATTCCAACACATCGGTTGTTTCACCAACTTGTTATCCCTTTCGTCTGCACTACTTGCTGTCATTTCCCTTCCTGATTTTCCTCTCTTGGATGTCTCCACCACGCTCCTACTCTGTCAGTAATTCCTCCCTGGTTTGTTAATTGGTAGTCAAACAACAATATTCCAGATGCTGCACATTCTTTTCCAAATCTAGAATTAGAATCGTCATTATGTTTCCATGATTTCAACAGTTCACCAGTTAACTAAGCCTATAATGTGGACACCAAGGATGTGGATACCAAGGAACTTGAAGCTTTCAACTGCTCCACTATAACCCCTTCGATGAGAATGGGGGCGTGCTCAGTGTTTAGTCCCAGGGTCCTTAGCTTAGTGATGAGCTTTGAGGACACTATGGTGTTGAACTCTGAGCTGTAGTTGATGAATAGCATTCTCACATGGGTGTTCCTTTTGTCCAGGTGGGAAAGTGCAGTGTGGAGTGCAATAGAGATTGCATCATATGTGGATCTGTTGGGGCAGTATGCAAATTGGAGTGGGTCTAGGGTTTCTGGGATAATGGTGTTGATGTCAGCCACGACCAGCCTTTCAAAGCACTTCATAGCTACAGACGTGAGTGCTATGGGTCGGTTACCTTAGTTTTCTTGGGCACAGGGACTGTGGTGGTCTGCTTGAAACATCTTGGTATTACAGACTCAGACGGGATGAAAATGTCAGTGAAGACCCTTATCAGTTGGTCAGCGCATGCTTGAAGTACATGTCCTGGTAATCCGTTTGGCCTTGTGAATATTAACCTGTTTAAAGGTCTTACTCACATCGGCTGCCTAGAGTGTGATCACAAAATCGTCTGGAACAGCTGATGCTGTCATGCATGTTTCAGTGTTACTTTCCTCGAAGCGAGCATAGAAGTCATTGAGCTCGTCTTGTAGGCTCGTGTCACTGGGCAGCTATTGGCTGTGCTTCACTTTGTAGTCTGTAATAGTTTGCAAGCTCTGCCACATCCAATGTGGGTCGGAGCCGGTGTTCCCTGGTGTTCAATGGATATATCAATCTCCCCAGGGTAGCAGTAATACGTTGAGAGATTTGTCCACAAAGGGTTACCCCTCCCATAGTTGGCTCATTATTGGGATTCATGGCTGATTCCTACCTGTAGCTCACTATGACGTTTCTAGTGATACAGGTTTAGGGTCCTGTTGGAGATTGGTGGTTGGTAGTGGAGTCGAGGGAACAAGCAGGGTTGGACACAAGCAGGGTTGGACACGGCCATGTTATTATCCCACACAGTCTCTGTGGTTCATATGAACCCCGTTCCTGGGAATTAGATTTGATTACAAATCGTCCCAGTCTGTTACCACAGAAGGGGTCCATTTGTCACATTTCCAGAAAGGTTACGAGGCGCTTTGTCATTTACAGAGTCCGTTTATTTTGGTATTGTCCATATGTAGCTTGTTTTTGGTCACAGAATGGCTGAATAAGTGCAACATTTTACCTGGAGCTAACTATGCAGAGCATAGCGCATGTCGAATGACTTTAGCTTCCCTCCAGGCCTGAGGGCACACGCTCTCTAGTAGGCTTAAATTAAAGATACGGAAAATAGGAGTGGCAATGTAGTCCGCTATTATCCTCAATGCTTGTCTCATAATTTGGTCAGATATACTTGGATGTGGAGTGTCAGCGTTTGCTGCTGGTATGTCATGCCTAAGTTTGCTAATCTTGCCAATGAAAAAATCATAAAAGTAGCGGGCTTTGTGATGAATGAGCCATCTAATTCAGTTAATTTTTTCCCCAAATTGTATGTAAGGTTCTCCAAAGCTTTTTACTATCATTCTTTGTCATTTATCTTTGTTTCATTGTGTCGTTTTCCTTATTTTTATTCAGTTTAGTCACATGATTTCTCAATTTGCAGGATGTTTGCCATTCCTTCTGCCTCATCCTTTTCAACCATACCATTTTTCAATTTCTCATCAATCCACTGGGATTTAACAGCTTTTACAGTCATTTTCTTAATGGGTGTATGGTTATTAGTAACTGGAATAATGTGAGCAGCGTCTGGTTGCTCCTCATTACACACCACAGAGCAGCAAATATTCTTTACATCATCAACATAGGAATCCCCCGTTTTATTAAATAATTGAGACACACAAATGACTTGAGGGAACCAGAGATCAAGATAGCCTAAACATAACAAAAAAAACTCTTCCTCCTCACGCTGCTGCTGGCCTTCGAAGATTCTGACGTTATGCTCCTGAAGTTTTCAGTAATCATGGAAACAACCGACTACAACAGCAGTCGGCAACCTTTTCCATTTGTAGTGCCAATTTATCTTCCCATTTCTATTGATCTGGTGCCAGTTATGATTTTCATATTCACATTTTACTGGGAGAGTTTAATTTAATTTATAATAGTAATAATTATTATAATAGTCTTTGTATCTCAAAATCATTATCTGTGATTAATCTGTGTTCTATATAAATCGAAGTGAAAATTATACAAATTTAAATAACTGTCATTGCCAACTATATAAAAATGGCCTACATAAAGCCAACAAATAAAAACAGCTGGAAAATATACAGATAAAATTAAATCACATTGACTGTGCATGGGCTGTCTACACAGAACTTGAAACATTGTATCAACTATCACCCCTCGGTCTGAAACTTGATATAAAATATTCTGGGCCCTCAAAGTTTCCCGCGCCAGTGAGTTTGGGACAGAAACAGCTGTAGGCTATTTGTGAAAGGGATAAGAAGTAATCAGGTATTTTATGACATTTCCACTGGATTAGATTATTACACTTTTCCCTTTCATGTCGAGTGGTTATCAAGAGTGAGAGCTGGAAATATTTTACAAATACTTTGAGGAACTATTGTCATTCGCCAATTGATTTTAGTAAGACTTTGTTTACTTGCTGTTTGAGGTGAAGAGAAAATTACTTTGAGAAGCTCCACAAATCATTAGTGGGGGTGCGTAAATACTATCAGACATCCCTAAATAGGTGCATCGTTCTCTGCATCGCTCTCTGCCCTCTGTTTGCTAAAACGCAATTTGGTTGCAGAAACTCCTCCATGCTAATGCGGAAATCCCTAGTTATACTAATACCATAGACCTACTGTAGGACCCATAACTTCACCTTACAATAACAGACCAACTGTAGGACCCATAACTTCACCTAAACAACAAAATAGACCTACAGAAAGGTGCCTATATTGGAGACCAAAAGTTGTCTGGCACACTGTTGAGGATTTCAACAACTTAAAAAACATATTTCTAGCATACAATCGTCGATGTCACTACTAATGTGAAAACGAGACAAAATATGACTATTGTTGTTCACTTGACTTAAGACAATTATCAAATAATTAACATTCATTAAAGACGTCATTGTTTGTACAACATAATGGCTACGCTGTTGGCATCACCTTTTTACAGTGGATTTTTGCTGTTGTGGGCCTTAAACCATCTGTTTGATGTTTTGTTCACACAGGAGAGAGACATGACTATCCTGGATCCTCTGGGGGGCCTCAACAACCTCATGATGCTGATGAGGCAGAGAAGAGTCTCTCCACATCAAAACACCTCAAGAAACACCAGAAGAGACCCACAGGAGAGAGGCGTGACTATCCTGGATCCTCTGGGGGGCCTCAACAACCTCATGATGCTGATGAGGCAGAGAAGAGTCTCTCCACATCGAAACACCAGAAGAGACCCACAGGAGAGAGACGTGACTATCCTGGATCCTCTGGGGGTCCTCAACAACCTCATGATGCTGATGAGGCAGAGAAGAGTCTCTCCACATCAAAATACCTCAAGAAACATCAGCAGAGACCCACAGGAGAGAAACCATACTGCTGCTCTTACTGCGGGAAGGGTTTCTTCAGATCAGATTCACTAAAAATACACATGAGAATTCACACGGGAGAGAAACCTTATATCTGTGATCAATGTGGGAAGAGTTTTACTACATCTCACCAGCTGGCTTCACACCAGAGAACACACACAGGAGAGAAACCTTATAGCTGTGATCAATGTGGAAAGAATTTTCAAACATCAAGCCCTCTGATTCGACACCAGAGAACACACACAGGAGAGAAACCTTATAGTTGTAATCAATGTGGGAAGAGTTTTACTACATCTAGCCAGCTGACTTCACACCAGAGAACACACACAGGAGAGAAACCTCATAGCTGTAATATATGTGACAAGAGATACTCTGATAAAAGATCTCTGATTAAACATCAGAAAATACATGAAGGAGTTGTTTCATGATATCAATGAAATAATGTCACAATGTAGAATGTTTTAACATTAGTAGGATTATTTTGATGTCACAATGTAGAATGTTTTAACATTGTAGTAGGAGTATTGTAATGATGTTCTACCTTATCCTTTGTATCGTTTGCCCTGTTCAATTGATTGCAGCATGATATGGATATTAGCCTCAGGGGGAATTCCAGGCTCTGAATTGAAAGGGTATTATTAAACAAAAAGTGACTAAACAAAAGAGATGTGTTACCCTTGCATTTTGATTCAACACTTCAAAATGTAGCTAGCTGTTTTCTACAAGTTGAAGAAAATACATGTAACATGATAATTGTTGCAGATGTTTGTGTATATACACATGGACGTAGTATAGTAAATTGATTATAGACCAATCGAACATCACTCCAGTATTTCTTGACAACACATTTTGCTAATTGTCTTTATTCCACTACTGAAGAAGCATGACTCAAATCACCTACTCATATCTCAAACATTCAGCCTGACAAAAGATACATGATTTTTTTTATTCCATGCCTCGCCATTAATTATTGCCAACACATATTAACAATGGGGTGAACATTTGGTTTTGATTTTCATATTTACAATTTATGTAACATTTAGTACTCAATTATTTATGCAACCAGCTAACCATTTTTGGGTACAATTATATTGACAATGTTGCCCTGCTTTTAGATAAAAAAAAATATATTGGTGTTATTTTTCTTTTAGAATATCAAGATTCATTCTCAGATGTGCCAACCCAAATGCATGACATTGGGGACTGGGCCTCGATCCAACAACATGCCTATTGAGTGAACAAATGAACATCCTATTTATCAAAGGTTCTTTTGCCTGGGGTCAAAATGACTCCAAAGGATTTGAATTTGTTAAAAGTCCATATTGATACACTAAACCATATTTAAATTTATTAAGAACAAGTTGATTGACAAAGTCATGAAAAATGGGAAGAATTGAACAAACCACATTTTGGCTATGATAAAAGATATGCCTCTGGGGTCAAAATGATCCATGTCAGAAGTATGGTTCAATGCAAATATGTAGTGGGTGTAAAGTTTGTTTTAAATTCTAAAACGAATCAATCAACACATGCTTCTCTTTGAACAACTTAATATAATAATCAACTTTTATGAAATAAATGAAAAATAAACGTTTGGTTCCTCAGCTGCGTTGCCCACTCCAGTCAGCCGATGGCATTGTGCGTCTTTTAGGTTCAGGCGACGCTGCCAGTGTGACGTTTATCTTGTGGACGGGACGCTCCTTCAACAACAACAGCTAGTCAGACACCTCGGTAGCTTTCTAGCAAATATAGCTACAACATTCACGCTCTTTACACTGGTTTGGTGTATATTAGTGTGTATTAAACACACTTCTGTCGTATGTACTTGTTGGCCCATTCAATTATATATTTACGTTGTTTGTCAGCTAGCTGGTTTGCTAAGTTATCTTAGAACTAGGCTAGTCGCTAATGCTAGCTAGCTAACATCCCCGACCATGAGTTCACTAAGCTACTCTCCTCCTGATAAAGAAGAGGTGGTCTGCTGGACGGAGAAAGAAGCTCTGGTGAAAGAGGAGGAGGAAGAGGAATATGTTATAATACAAAAACAAGTAGATGGTGAGGCTGTTACAGTGAAAGAAGAAGAGAAAGACGTTTCAGTGAAAGAAGAGGAAGACGTGTTCCGAGTGAAAGAGGAGGATATTCCAGTAAAAGAAGAGGAGGATGCAGTTTTTGAAGTGAAGGAGGAGGGGGAGATGACTGTCACATTGGAGGAAGAAGAGGAGGTTGGAGATCTGTTTAACACCAGTAAGTACCGTATCTGCAGTCTTCTACACTTTAATATTGTTCTGTAGGAATGGCTGAAGCTACACTGTAACACGTAGAACATCAAGAGTGGACCATCAACAAAACGTTAACAATTGATCAAATGCATCCAATGACAATGCCTGAAATACTGTATTCATCAATATCTCCTATTAGATTAGTCCAAGATGTACTCATAAATGGGAATTCAGCAGTTTTTACATCCATTTTGGGACTTATACCTTAATGATATGTACCCATTGTTTCTTGAATAATTCACTTATAAATGCCTCATGAGCTTAGTTCAACTGTCGTACCCCATCAGAACCCCAAATCTAAACTTTTTTTTTTACTCCAATGTTTGTCAGTAAATATTGACATGGTTAAAACTAGAATGTTGATATCATGGATGCTTGCATTTCTCCAGCCTCATCGCTCAGCTTTTTACCGAAACAGGCATGAAGTACACTTTGTTATTGTTCCTACTGCTGATTGCTGCCCCCGTTATTCCTCAAGATCCAGGGACTGTATGTTATTTTCAGAGGTAGACTGGCTCTGGCAACCAAAATAGTCAAATATTCCATCTAAATGTGAATCAATTCTCAATTGCGATACATTTTCTGGAAACATAAATCACTGTAATTTCACATCACATAAACATAATTTCACACTATACTTTCATATCACATCAACATAATTTCACACAATACTTTTTTTACTATTTATAATACTTTCATATCACATCAACATTATTCCAAATTCTTTCACATCAAAATTATTTCAAACAATACTTTCATATATTTTTATGTGGTTTTAAAGCTTCTGAACCTGGTGGCTGGTAAATGCTGCCATAGGATGGCAATGTTTCAAATAGACCTAGCTTTTGTATCACTATCACTTGCTATCACCAGTAATACTTTAAGATATTAGGATATTGGAAACTCCTTTCGATTCGTATTAACAGCTTAAAGAAAAGAACATTGGCATGAATTACCCTCCGTGAACAAGAAGCACAACATTACAAATATTTTCAGAGATGTGAGATAATTAACTTTTTCTCTGTAATATCGTGTAGCTTTGCAATCGTGACATTACGTACTTTCGAGGAAAATAGGCATGTTTCTCGACTCATACCCTGACTTTAAAAAGGGATTTAAACATAATTCCTTTGATACAGCAGTAGCAATACAGCAGATAACATCTACAGAAAAGACAGGAATGCTTATGGGGGAGCTGTTGCTGTATACAGTGCATTTGGAAAGTATTCAGGCCCCTTGACTTTTTCCACATTTTGTTACGTTAAAGCCTTATTCTAAAATTGATTAAAATATTTTTCTCCCCCTTTCATTTAGCTAATTTATTTGGCACACCTGCATTTGGGGAGTTTCTCCCATCCTTCTCTGTAGATCATCTCTAGCTCTGTCAGGTTGGATGGGGAACATCACTGCACAGCTATTTTCAGGTCTCTCCAGAGATGTTAGATCGGGCTCAAGTCCGGGCTCTGGCTGGGCCACTCAAGGACATTCAGAGACTTGTCCCGAAGCCACTCCTGTGTTGTCTTGGTTATGTGCTTCAGGTCGTTGTCCTGTTGGACGGTGAACCTTTGCCCCAGTCTGAGGTACTGAGCACGCTGGAGCAGGTCTTTCATCAAGGATCTCTCTGCGCTTTGCCCCGTTAATATTTCCCTTGATCCTGACTAGTCTCCCAGTCCCTACTGCTGAAAAACATCCCCACAGCATGATGCTGCCACCACCATGCTTCACCGTAGGGATGGTGCCAGGTTTCCTCCAGACGTGACTCTTGGCATTCAGGCCAAAGAGTTCAATCTTGGGTTCATCAAGCCAGGGAATCTTGTTTCTCATGGTCTTAGAGTCTTAAGGTGCCTTTTGGCAAACTGCGAGCAGGCTGTCATGTGCCTTTTACTGAGGAGTGGTTTCCATCTGGCCAATCTACCTTAAAGGTCTGGTGGAGTGCTACCGAGATGGTTGTCCTTCTGGAAGGTTCTCCCATCTCCACAGACGAACTCTGGAGCTCTGTCAGAGTGACCATCAGGTTTTTGGTCACCTCCCTGACCAAGGCCCTTATCCCCCAATCGCTCAGTTTGGCTGGGTGACCAGCTCTAGGAAGAGTATTCCATTTAAGAATGATGGAATGATGGCGGCCACTGTGTTCTTAGGGACCCTCAATTATGCAGATCCTTTTTGGTACCCTTCCCCAGATCTGTGGCTCGGCTTTTCGCTCTGACATGCACTGACATTTGTGGGACCATATATAGACAGGTGTGCCTTCCAAATCATATCCTTTCAATTGAATTTACCACAGGTGGACTCCGAACAAGTTGTAGATACATCTCAAGGATGATTAATGGAAACAGGATGCACCTGAAAGCAATTTCGAGTCTCATAGCAAAGGGTCTGAATGCTTATGTAAATAAGGTATTTCTCTTTATTATCTGTTGTCATTATGGGCTATTGATGACACCCCTCTGAAACCAGATAGCCTAACCATCAGAAAAAAACTCAGTTTCTGGTAATAGACTAAACCAGCAGTCGTTATGCTCCTATAGTTTCTGGTAATAGACTATCCCAGCAGTCGTTATGCTCCTATAGTTTCTGGTAATAGACTAAACCAGCAGTCGTTATGCTCCTATAGTTTCTGGAAATAGATTACACCAGCAGTCGTTATGCTCCTATAGTTTCTGGTAATAGACTACACCAGCAGTCGTTATGCTCCTACAGTTTCTGGTAATAGACTAAACCAGCAGTCGTTATGCTCCTATAGTTTCTGGTAATAGACTACACCAGCAGTCGTTATGCTCCTATAGTTTCTGGTAATAGGCTACACCAGTAGTCATTATGCTCCTATAGTTTATGGTAATATGCCACACCAGCAGTCGTTATGCTCCTATAGTTTCTGGTAATAGACTACACCAGCAGTCGTTATGCTCCTATAGTTTCTGGTAATAGGCTACACCAGCAGTCATTATGCTCCTATAGTTTATGGTAATATGCCACACCAGCAGTCGTTATGCTCCTATAGTTTCTGGTAATAGACTAAACCAGCAGTCGTTATGCTCCTATAGTTTCTGGAAATAGATTACACCAGCAGTCGTTATGCTCCTACAGTTTCTGGTAATAGACTAAACCAGCAGTCGTTATGCTCCTACAGTTTCTGGTAATAGACTAAACCAGCAGTCGTTATGCTCCTACAGTTTCTGGTAATAGACTACACCAGCAGTCGTTATGCTCCTATAGTTTCTGGTAATAGGCTACACCAGCAGTCGTTATGCTCCTATAGTTTCTGGTAATAGGCTACACCAGCAGTCATTATGCTCCTATAGTTTATGGTAATATGCCACACCAGCAGTCGTTATGCTCCTATAGTTTCTGGTAATAGGCTACTCCAGCAGTCGTTATTTTTTATTTTACCTTTATTTTACTAGGCAAGTCAGTTAAGAACAAATTCTTATTTTCAATGACGGCCTAGGAACAGTGGGTTAACTGCCTGTTCAGGGGCAGAACGACAGATTTGTACCTTGTCAGCTCGGGGATTCGAACTTGCAACCTTTCGGTTACTAGTCCAATGCTCTAACCACTAGGCTATCCTGATGTTATGCTCCTATAGTTTCTGGTAATAGACTACACCAGCAGTCAGCAACCTTTTCCATTTGGTGCCAAGTTATCTGACCATTTCTACTGATCTGGTGCCAGGATTTTTTCCAAGATTTTCATATTCACATTTTATTGGAACAGTTTCATTTAATTTATAATAGTAATAATAATTATTATAGTCTTTATATCAACATCATTCTCTGTGGTTAATCTACATTCTATTTCAATTTAAATTAATTATAAAGAAACATTTTTATTGCCGTTGCTAAGTTTTTTTTAATAACCTACATAAACCTCAAAAATGCTAACATTGCAGCCTGTATGTATAAAATATCCTGATAAATAAATATCATATAAATCTCATTGGCTACACATGGCCTGTCTGCAACGAACTGGAAACATTGGATCAACTATCAACTGGGTCGGCCCAAAACTCGAGATAGTTTCCAGCGCCAGTGAGTTCTGGACAGACACAGCTGTAGGCTATTTATGAAAGGGATAAGAAGTAATCAGGTATTTTGACATTTCCACTGGATCAGCGCATTACATTTTCCCTTTCGTGCTGAGTGGTTATCGAAAGGGTGAGAGCTGGAAATATTTTGCAAATACTTTGAGAAATTTATTTTGATTAGACTTTGTTTATTTGCTGTTTGAGGTGAATAAAACATTACTTTGAGAAGCTCCAGAACTCATTAGTGTTGGTGCGTTAAGACAATCAGAAATACTATCAGACATCCCCAAATGGGCACATTTTTTACCTACATTTGAGCTCAGGCCAGGTAGACTAGTCCTACTTCTATATGTGTAATTGGGTGTGTGTCCTTACTCAACATTGACAGGAGTGTTTCAAACAAAATACAATTAATAAATTGACAAATCTTGCAAAGTAAGGTCTGGGTGGTCTGCCAGGGGCCGTTTCATTTAGTATCCGTTTGAGTCGGCATGGGGAATGATTGTATTTTCCCATAGTATGTTTTACCGAAGTTGACCGACTGAAAGGGAGTGTAACTTTATGACTATTGTTGGATTCGGGCTAAACTTTGAATATTGAGATATTAAAGACATGATAGGTCAGACGCAGAGTATATAAAGAGTGAGATCTGTAGAAAAACAGAGTGGCTGTGGAATGTACTGATTGGACGGGAGGAGATCACAGGATTGCTGTAAGGGAAGAGGATGGACATCTGTGGATTAGGCGAAGGAAGGGTTGAGGTCAGGTCAGAGCCCCTGAAGGGAGTATTAAGGGTTTAGTATCCTGTTACCCTCTTCCTGTCGACCCAGAAGATGTAAGGATTGGAGAGAAGGAGGAGTGTCCAAAGTGTGGTATATATACTTGTGATGTTGAAAACATAAACATGTTCTCGCTCACCAACTTGGTTAATCTTCTCTAGTGTCCGTGAGTTATTTACTCTGAAAAATTAGAACCTAACACTATAATTAGTGTTCCCCGAAGGAGGGAAACGAGGTACAACACCTGTTTGGCCCTACCGCTTCCTGGGTCAGTGAAGAGCGGTATTAATTTTAAGGAATAAATCCGAGCCTGACGGTCATCACCTGTAGACGCGGGGCTTCCAGCGAGGCGTGAATTTAATATTATGTTGTACCTAGTTTCCCTCTTTCAGGGAACAGTAGTTATTGTCATGTGTGGATTTAATAGTATGTTGTACCTAGTTTCTCTCCTTCAGGGAACAGTATTTATAGTCATAACGTTACGCTTGTCATATGATGAACTTCAACTTAAATACGGGATCTTGCTGTCGGACAGTTTGTTTCTATTCTGAAATACACTCGAACTACGTATAATTTAGTGGCTCCTTATGTTAAACTGGGGAAACAGTTTTTGTGGTAACAGAAATACTAAATCATTTCATAGTTTGCTAAATCCAATAGTTTTTAACTAAGGGTCATCTTGTAATCCAAGATGGCGGAGCAGTAAGACGCGTTTGTTGTAAATGTTATGTTTTTTTCGTCTTTTCATATAAATTGCAATATATTTCAATCTCTTTTTCCATTTTTAAATCTGGACCATTACACCAGATAATCGCAGCGATCTAGCTGCCACCGAGTGGCCCAGCCTCGAAGCTAGCCTTGAGCCAGGCCCATCTCCCGGCCTGCTCAGTGGACCCTATGATCACTCAGCTACACAGCTGATGTCTCCCAGATTCTTCACTAACATGACTAGAAGCCACTACATCACCGGATTCCTGCCTTAAGCTCTGGATCTTTGCACCGGATTGGCTATAGTGGCTAACGTCCTTGTCCCGAAGCTAGCACCAATTAGCCCCGAGCCAGGCGCATCTCCCGGCCAGCGTAGTAAAGACTACCATATCGGCTTCGCTGGTTCATATAGTCCTGTTCACTGGACCCTATGATCACTTGGCTACATAGCTGATGCCTGCTGGACTATTCATTAATCACGGTACTCCATTTAGTTTATTTTGTTTATCTGTCAGCCTCGAACTCAGGCCCTGTGTGTAGTTAACTGACCCTCTCTGTCCATTCATCACCATTTTACCTGTTGTTGTCTTAGCTGATTAACTGTTGTCTTACCCGTTGTTGTCTTAGCTAGCTCTCCCAATCAACACCTGTGATTGCTTTATGCCTCGCTTTATGTCTCTCTAATGTCAACATGCCTTGTATACTGTTGTTTAGGGTAGTTATCATTGTTTTATTTTACTGCGGAGCCCCTAGTCCCACTCAACATGCCTCAGAGAACTCTTTTGTCCCACCTCCCACACTTGCAGTGACGTCACCTAGCATAACTGGTGCCTCCAGAGATGCAACCTCTCTTATCATCACTCAATGCCTAGGTTTACCTCCACTTTACTCGCACCCTACCATACCCCTGTCTGTACATCATGCCTTGAATCTATCCTACCACGCCCAGAAATCTGCTCCTTTTATTCTCTGTTCCCAACGCACGAGACGACCAGTTCTGATAGCCTTTAGCCGTACCCTCATCCTACTCCTCTGTTCCTCGGGTGATGTAGAGGTTAACCCAGGCCCTGTGTGTCCCCAGGCGCTCTCATTTGTTGACTTCTGTAACCGTAAAAGTCTTGGTTTCATGCATGTTAACTTCAGAAGCCTCCTCCCTAAATTTGTTTTACTCATTGCTTTAGCACACTCTGCCAACCTTGATGTCCTTGCCGTGTCTGAATCCTGGCTTTGGAAGGCCACAACAAATTCTGAAATTTCCGTCCCAATCGACAACATTTTCCGTGAAGATATAACTGCCAAAGGGAGAGGAGATGCAATCTGCTGCAGAGATGGCCTGCAAAGTTCTGTCATACTTTCCAGGTCCGTGCCCAAACAGTTTGAGTTTCTAATTTAAAAAATGAATCTCTCCAGAAATAGTCTCTCGCTGTTGCCGCCTGTTATAGACTTCAGCTCCCAGCTGTGCCCTGGACACCATATGTAAATTGATTCCCCCCCCATCTATCTTCAGAGTTCTTTCTGTTGGGTGGCCTAAACTGGGATATGCTGAACACCCCGGCCGTCCTACAATCCAAGCTAGATGCCCTCAATCTCACACAAATTATCAAGGGACCCACCAGGTAGAACCCTAAATCCATAAACATGGGCACCCTCATAGATAGTATCCTGACCAACTTGCCCTCCAAAAACACTTTGCTGTTTTCAATCAGGATCTCAGCGACCACTGCCTCATTGCCTGCATCCTTTATGGGTCCGCGGTCAATCGACCAACCCTCATCACTGTCAAACAATCCCTGAAACACTTCCATTTATCTTTCAATATATATTTAATATATATATATATATTTTAATGCTTGTAAGACTATTCTTTGACGCATTTTCTCTTCCTTTGAAATTCTTATAGGACAAAACATGGACACAATGCAACTGGGATCAAGAAGGTACAGATATGTTGTAGGACAGCTGCATTTGAAGTGTACATTAAACCTACATAGCAGTCAATACAAACTGAAATCTATTAGCATACAAATGTGTGCAAATTATCTTTTCAGATCTTCTCAGAAATTAATCAAGTCCATGAAATGAATGTAGACAAAAATAATAATTCAAGGTCAACATAGTCCTTGAATTGTCTTTTTGCACACCTATCAAAGGTAGAGAGGCGAGGCTGGGGGGAGGACATCATCCTGCTATTTTGACAGTCCCTGAAGGACAATACAGAAGAGGTACTTGCTCTTATTCCTTCCCTTTCTCTAATGCATTTTGTAAAAAATTAGCAAGTGTAGTAAGATCATTGCTTTACTTTACTAGGACTGGAGACCACAGCAGTGATTCTGCTCTTGCCCAACCTCTTCAATGAGGACCCGAGTGGCCTTTATGTCCGTGACAAGGTATGCCTATGCACCGATCATCTGTTTCTTCATAAACATAGGTGTGCATGCTTATATAAAACTACAGCTGAACATTTGTTATGGTCTTTGTTAATTGTATGTGTATTAATTACTGGCTTTCAGTTGAAGCTCGCATCCGCTACAAGACCATGGTGCTTGTCTACGGAGCTGTGAGGGGAACGGCACCTCAGTACCTCCAGGCTCTGATCAGGCCCTACACCCAAACAAGGGCACTGCGTTCATCCACCTCTGTCCTGCTCGCCTCCCTACCACTGAGGAAGTACAGTTCCCGCGCAGCCCAGTCAAAACTGTTCGCTGCTCTGGCCACATTTTTAATGTGTGTTGTTTTTATTGTACATTATTTTTAATTTATTTTTAAATGTCATGAAGAGCACTACACAAAGTAAATGTATTATTTATTATGGTCTGACATGTCTGCAGAAATTTTGAAATTTTGTCATGTGTTTTGTTTGGTAAATTGTTTTGTAAATATTAATTCACATTTGTGGTGCCACTAAATAAACAATGAATTATTGAAATCAATATTGTTATTATTATTATAAAAATATATATATAATGGAGGGAGGGTGGACAGGGAGTTAAAAAAATGAACCCCAAAAGGTTCTTTGAGCAACCATTATAATGGGTTCTTCAAAGAACTTATCTTATAGGGGTTCCCCCACAGTTTCAATTTGACGAACCCCTACAGGATACTACAGGATCCTTTACTTTTTATAGTGTATATTGATAAAAGTCACCTTGTCCGAGAGACATTTACATAGTTATACACAGCCCAATTTGGGATGGCTAATTTGGGGCAAAATAGCGGCCACAACAGACAGACCTGATATCGCCCCATAAATCAACGTCCTTGGACGTCACGTGCTGAGTGGGAATGACCAAAGATATTCTATTTAGCTACACTTTGTAGTACATTTTTACACGTTAATAAATGTTTCTGATGCCACATCGCCTGTTTTCAAAGGGAGTCGTTGGTTTTTTAGGGGCAGTTGCTTTTTGTCTGAAATTATTTTCTCAATTGCGATACCAACTGCAGTCAGCAGATGGCGATGAGCGTCTTTCAGGTGATTCTGCCACTGTGACGTATCATCTAGTGGACGGGATGCTTCTTCAACATCAACAGTTAGTCAGCCACCTTTGTTCACTCTAACTTTATGGAAAAAGGTTTATTCAATAAATCTAGCAACTCCTCCCATACTGGGAAAATACAGGAACACACACTCAGAGCCTGAGCTCTGTTTACACCTCCAAAGGTGCCTCCCTCACACAGGAATACACACTCAGAGCCTCCTGAATGGGCCCTGTTTACACCTCCAAGGTGCCACCCTCACACAGGAATACACACTCCGAGCCTACGAGGCTTTTCTAAAAACTACACTTTGCGTGTTTCGCTCACCTCTTTTTTTTAAACTAGGTTTGAGATGTGGTATCCACTCGGCTCGCTGCCTCTCAGATCAAAGGTGGGTCCATCTGCTCCATTCCCAAAGTGTGGTCTCCCTGAGATCCCATGTTTGAGGGATCCCGGGTGCACCATTTACCCAGGTTGTCAGGAGAGGTCACCAAGTCAAGATTCACATCCCCATATGTGGTTAATTTCTTTCATATCAATTGAGGAGACAAACGTATCACACAAGTCAGAGTTATTCTTAAACTAAATATTTTATTCACTTAAGGGAGCAGGCAATACAACGTACACATATAAAAGTTAATCAATTGAGTGCTCTACGATAATGATGGCTGGTCGACGAATCACCCCCAGATGATTTGCTGAGAGCCACGAGACAAAAGTACAAAGGTCTTTTACAGCCAAGATACACCCCTTTCAATCTACATGATGAACAACAGATGTATAGAACGGGTCACAAGATTAAGATTTGTATGAAAGGTACTTATAATTCACAGCAGACAGTATCTGCTGTAAAAACAGTACCCTTTGTGTAGAGACCAGGGTCTGGCCCTGAGGTCATCTCTCCCTGGTACCATATAGAAAGAAACATTATCTCATGCTCTGGAATGCAGTCTCTTTAGATATCATCACCCAAAAGACATTGTAAATCTCCTGTCAGTGTTTTCAGGACCATCCTCAGTAGAACACACAGACACAATAGTTATAAGAACCCTCTATTCTGTTGCATAAAACAACCACTTGATGCAATAAAAGTATTATAACATAATCTTGCAATCTTTGCTCTCAGTGTCCCCTGAAAGTTGACTAGTAACAACAACTGGGACATAAAAGACACCCACCATGAGACCCACTAAATCTGCCCAAGAAGAGGAGAACAAAATAATAACCCACATCAAACTTAAAGACAGGAAGCAAACCAAAAAGGTGGATCAACTAAAGGTGTTGACTCTCCACATCTATCAAGACAACTGGAGCACTGGGCAAACAAAAGAACTGGTGTAACACATACTGACTAACGAGGTGACACCAATCAGTGCGCCCTACGAGCTAGACGTGCTAAAGTCCAACCTCAAAACATAAATGGAAAAACCAAAGCCAGTAACACCTTCCCGCTTTAAGACAACAAGAAATATATCCTATATTTTTGTTGGACAAGTTTGCTCACCACCAACAGAAAACAACTTCCATTTAACATTATAATCAACTACAATGCTTCACTTTCTACAATATTAACATGGTGTCTACTGGCTGTCAACAATTAAAAACAAGAAAAAAAACGTTTATTTCTAAATAATAATATACAAGTGTTATTTCTCACCTTTTTCTTTCTATAGAATTCTAAAACTAATTTTGTAAAAAAACTCCACTAGCTTCTAGAACTCTCATCTTCCTAAAACTCACTAGCTTCTAGAACTCTAGTCTTCCTAAAACTCAATAGCGTCCCCTTGGAACGAGCCCAAACAAAACTCATCTCCAATATGGAAAAACTTGCAGTCAAAATAAATTGTGATTCACTGGCTAAAAGCAAAACACAAAACTTTTGACTGCCCACCCTTGAGACAATCAGCAAACAAATACTCCTTCTACGATGTTTGATATAATGAAAAAACTCCTTCATGCATGTATTTTCTGATGTTTAATCAGGTATCTTTTATCAGAGTATCTCTTGTCACATTTATCACAGCCATAAGGTTTCTCTCCTGTATGTGTTCTCTGGTGTGATATCAGGTGGCTTGACTGAGTAAAACTCTTCCCACATTGAGTACAGCTATAAGGATTATTTCCTGTGTGTGTTCTCTGGTGAGTAGTTAGCTGGCAAGATGTAGTAAAACTCTTCCCACATTGAGCACAGTTATGAGGTTTCTCTCCTGTGTGTGTTCTCTGGTGTGCTATCAAGTGGCTTGACTGAGTAAAATGCTTCCCACATTGATCACAGCTATAAGGTTTCTCTCCTGTGTGTGTTCTCTGGTGTGATATCAGGGTATGTGGCTGAGTAAAACTCTTCCCACATTGACCACAGCAATAAGGTTTCTCACCTGTGTGTGTTCTCTGGTGTGATATCAGAGTTTGTGGCTGAGTAAAACTCTTCCCACATTGACCACAGCAATATGGTTTCTCTCCTGTGTGTGTTCTCTGGTGTACCATCAGATTGTTAAATGTAGTGTAACTCTTCCCACATTCATCACAGCTACAGGTTTTCTCTCCTGTGTGTGTTCTCTGGTGTGATTTTAATTGTCCTGAGAGTAGAAAACTCTTTCCACAGTCAGAGCAGCTAAAAGGTTTCTCTCCTGTATGGATTTTCTGATGTACATTAACGACTTTTGAGGAGGTGAATCTCTTCCCACAATGAGCACAGCTATAGGGTTTTACACCTGTGTGTGTTCTCTGGTGTGATATCAGGATGGTTGACTGAGTAAAACTCTTCCCACATTGAGTACAGCTAAAAGGTTTCTCTCCTGTGTGGATTCTCTGATGAATTGTAATGCCTGAGGAGGTGAAACTCTTCCCACAATCAGAGCAGCAGTGAGTTCTCTTCCCTTTGGATCTCTGCTGGTGTTTCTTGAGGTGTTCTAATGTAGAGAGACTCTTCTCTGCCTTGTCAGCTTCATGAGGTTGTTGAGGCTCCCCAGAGGATCCACAATAGTCACGTCTCTCTCCTGTGTGAACAACAAAGTCAGACAGATGGTTAAAGGCCCATAACAGCAGAAATCCACTGTAAAAGGTGATGCCAACAGCGTAGCCATGATGTTATACAACAATTGATGTCTGTAATGAATGCTCAAATTATTTAACAAATGTCTTAAAATGAGAAAGAACAGTCATATTTTCATCTTGTTTTCACATTAGTAGTAACTTTGATTATTGTAGGCTAGGAAAAAGTTATTAAAGTTGTTGAAATCCTAAGCAGTGTGCCAAAATACTTTTGGTGTCCAATATAGGACCCTTTCTGTGTTTGCTAAAATTGCGCCACGAGGGCAATGCACACACAATTTGTTTGCAGAAACTACTCCCTGCGAATTAGGAAACCACTAGTTATGGATGTAGTATATCTAGTGGTGAGTGAAGATTTTAGTTTTTCAAAATGTATTCTGAATATTACAGCACACTATCTGTGCAAGATCAGGATGCTACTCAAGGAAACTCACATGAACTTCTTCAGTCTATTTAAACTCACATTCTTAAGCCGAGGCATCCCGCTAGCGTGACAACTTCCAGTGAAACTGGAGGGCGCGCAATTCAAATGTATAATCACAAAAATGATGGATATTAAACATTTAGGTACATATACAGTTGAAGTTGGAAGTTTACATTCACCTTAGCCCAAAACATTTAAACTCAGTTTAACTCAATTCCTGACATTTAATCCTAGTAAAGAATTCCCTGTCTTAGGTCAGTTAGGGTCACCACTTTATTAAAATAATATGAAATGCCAGAATAATAGTAGAGAGAATTATTTATTTGAGCTTTTATTTATTTCATCACACTCCCAGTGGGTCAGAAGTTTACATACACTCAATTAGTATTTGGTAGCATTGCCTTGAAACTGTTTAACTTCAGTCAAACATTTCGGGTAGCCTTCCACAAGCTTCCACAATAAGTTGGGTGAATGTTGGCCCATTCCTCCTGACAGAGCTGGTGTAACTGAGTCAGGTTTGTAGGCCTCCTTGCTCGCACACACTTTTCAGTTCTGCCCACACATTTTCTATAGGATTGAGGTCAGGACCTTGTGATGGTCACTTCCAATACAACTTTGGAAGTATGCTTGTGGTCATTGTCCATTTGGAAGATTCATTTGCGACCAAGCTTTAACTTCCTGACTGATGTCTTGAGATGTTGCTTCAACATATCCACATAATTTTCTCGTCCTCATGATGACATCCATTTTGTGAAGTGCACCAGTCCCTCCTGCAGCAAAGCACCCCCACAACATGATGCTGCCACCCCCATGCTTCACGGTTGGGAAAGCGTCCCCCTTTTTCCTCCAAACATAACGATGGTCATTATGGCCAAGCAGTTCTGTTTTTGTTTCATCCGACCAGAGGACATTTCTCCACAATGAACAATCTTTGTCCCCATGTGCAGTTGCAAACCGTAGTCTGGCTTTTTTTATGGCGGTTTTTGGAGAAGTGGCTTCTTCCCTGCTGTCGATATACGTCGATATAGGACTCGTTTTACTGTGGATATAAATACTTTTGTACCCGTTTTCTCCAGCATCTTCACACAGTCCTTTGCTGTTGTTCTGGGATTGATTTGCACTTTTCGAAACCAAAGTACGTTCATCTCTAGGAGACAGTACGCATCTCCTTCCTGAGAGGTATGACGGCTGCGTGGTCAAATGGTGTTTATACTTGCAAACTACAGTTTGTACAGATGAACATGGTACCCTCAAGCATTTGGATATTGCTCCCAAGGATGAACCAGACTTGTGGAGGTCTACAATTGTTTTTCTGGGATCTTGGCTGATTTCTTTAGATTGTCCCATGATGTCAAGCAAAGAGGCACTGAGTGTCAAGGTAGGCCTTGAAATACATCCACAGGTACACATCCAATTGACTCGATGTCAATTAGCCTATCAGAAGATTCTAAAGCCATGACATCATTTTCAGGATTTTTCCAAGATGTTTAAAGGCACAGTCAACTTAGTGTATGTAAATTTCTGACCCACTGGAATTGTGATACAGTGAATTATAAGTGAAATAATCTGTCTTAACAATTGTTGAGTAATCCACTCGTTCAACATGCAGACAAAGGAATCCAAAAAGCTAAACCCTAAACTTTGTTTCAACAAGTCAAAATATGTTTCTATTTACTCCTCAGATAAGTAAATGTCACTAAATGTAATCAAACTATAATATTTCTTACGGAAAGAAGTATGTTCAATAGGAAACCGACTTTAGCAGTTGCGTCCTGTCTTCATGTCGCGCGCAAACACGAATTTCCAAGACTGTGTCCCTGTACTAAAACTGATATTTCTTATTCGTTTTGGAAGTTACAAGCCTGCAACATTTAACATAGACTGGTGACACCTTGTGGAAGCCATAGGAACTGCATCCAGGGATTTAATTTTCAGTATGCCTTTTCTCTTGCAATTCTAAGAGGATGGTCTCTCAAAAATGTAAAAAATATCTGGTTGGTATTTCTTTTGATTTTCTTCTACCATATCTAGTGTGTTATTCTCCTATATTATTTTAACATTTCTACAAAGTGTTGTCTTTCCAATGGTACCAATTATATGCATATCCTGGCTTCAGGGCCTGAGCAACAGGCAGTTTACATTGGGCACGTCATTCAGGCAGAAATTGAGAAAAAAGGGGCCTAGCCCTAATTAAGCTCTGTCTATTCATTAGTTCACAAACGTGAAAAAATCCACTGTAAAAGGTGATGCCAACAGCGTAGCCATGATGTTGAACGACAATTGATGTCTGTAATAAATGTTAAAATTATTTGACAATTGTCTTAAAAATGAGCAAGAAGTCATATTTTGTCTTGTTTTCACATTAGTAGTAACATCTAACAACTAGAAATAATGTTGTTGAAACTCTAAGCAGTGTGCCAGAAGACTTTTGGTCTCCAATACAGGCCCCTTTCGGTGTTTTCTAAAATTGCGGCACGAGGGCAATTTGATTGCAGAAACTCCTCCAAGCTAATGAGGAAACCACTAGTTATGGATGTAGTATATCTGGTAATGAGGAAACCACTAGTTATGGATGTAGTATATCTGGTAATGAGGAAACCATTAGTTATGGATGTAGTATATCTGGTAATGAGGAAACCACTAGTTATGGATGTAGTATATCTGCTCATTTGGAAACCACTAGTTATGGATGTAGTATATCTGGTAATGAGGAAACCACTAGTTATGGATGTAGTATATCTGGTAATGAGGAAACCACTAGTTATGGATGTAGTATATCTGGTAATGAGGAAACCACTAGTTATGGATGTAGTATATCTGGTAATGAGGAAACCATTAGTTATGGATGTAGTATATCTGGTAATGAGGAAACCACTAGTTATGGATGTAGTATATCTGCTCATTTGGAAACCACTAGTTATGGATGTAGTATATCTGCTAATGAGGAAACCACTAGTTATGGATGTAGTATATCTGGTAATGAGGAAACCACTAGTTATGGATGTAGTATATCTGGTAATGAGGAAACCACTAGTTATGGATGTAGTATATCTGGTAATGAGGAAACCATTAGTTATGGATGTAGTATATCTGGTAATGAGGAAACCACTAGTTATGGATGTAGTATATCTGCTCATTTGGAAACCACTAGTTATGGATGTAGTATATCTGGTAATGAGGAAACCACTAGTTATGGATGTAGTATATCTGGTAATGAGGAAACCACTAGTTATGGATGTAGTATATCTGGTAATGAGGAAACCACTAGTTATGGATGTAGTATATCTGGTAATGAGGAAACCGATAGTTATGGATGTAGTATATCTGGTAATGAGGAAACCACTAGTTATGGATGTAGTATATCTGGTAATGAGGAAACCGATAGTTATGGATGTAGTATATCTGGTAATGAGGAAACCACTAGTTATGGATGTAGTATATCTGGTAATGAGGAAACCACTAGTCATGGATGTAGTATATCTGGTAATGAGGAAACCACTAGTATTGGATGTAGTATATCTGCCTGGAGCAAAAACGGTGAGAAAAGATTTTAGTTTTTCACAATGTATTCTGAATGTGAATGGGGGAAAACTCAGGGGAGTAACCTCCATTTCCAGGTTGCTTATGACTGCATATCACACTACTTTGGATTATAATTGTAAAGCTCGCTTGAATCTCCTACTTAATATGTTTGTGTTACTGTCGCAAATCAACTGCTTTAAACTTTTAAAAAACACTTCAACCAGAATTGTACTTTGGCTAGCTTTGCCATCAGCCTGACAATGAGGGTTTGTAAGTGTTTGCCAAATTGGCCCATAACTTCACCTAACAATAACATAGACCTACTGTAGGACCCATAACTTCACCTAACAACAACATAAACCTACTGTAGGACCCATAACTTCAACTAACAATAGCATAGACCTACTGTAGGACCCATAAGGTCACCAAACAACAAATATACCTATGTCATGATGTTTGTCATTTGACTGGCATTTAGAAAATGATTTCTTGAATCAGCTGATGATAGTTGAACATGTGACTGTAACTAAACAGCTACAGTATTAAGAACTATGTGTAATTATTGAAGAACCACGTTAATGACAGTATCCATTTGGGTGCTGTCAATCAACTTCAGATGACTCTCGGTTTAAACCATTGCGAAATCCAAACTCTGAAATGATTTAGGATTTCTGTACACATGAAAACTGTTTTCCCAGCGTAATATAAGGAGACAATAAATGTTACGTAGTTCGAGTGCATTTCAGATATCTGAATACAAAAAATGTCCAACAACAAGATCCGGTATTTAAGATTACTTCTTATCCTTTGCAAAAATAGCCTAAAGCAGCTGTGTCTGTCCCGAATTCACTGGGAAACTGAGGGCCCAGAATATGTTATACAATGTCGCAAGCTTGCTATTGGGAGTTTTGGCTGACCCAGTTGATTGAATGTTTCAAGTTCGTTGTCGACAGGGCATGTGCAGCCAATGTGATTTATAGAATATTGATTTTTAATCAGGATATTTTCTACCTTCAGGCTGCAATGTTTTTATTTGTAGGCTCTATTTTTACATAGTTGGCAACTAGAATTCATCCATGATGTCATAATGGCAATAAAAGTTACTTTAAGATTTGTATAATTTTCATCTTCTGGTTAGGTTATATTGATGACTGGCTCCCTCTAGTAATTTGTGTATCTGTAATAATTTAATCACAAAACAGCTGGTTAAAGCATCAGAAAAGTTACGTACATATAGTTGATTTTATTAAAACACATGGGGCGATTGATGGAAAGAACAGATGACTCTTGGTTGAACAAGATATATTTTAGTTGGGGACAGCACTAGAACATGATTTTGGGGCTCATGAGTGGTGCAGCGGTCTAAGACACTGCATCTTAGTGCTTGAGGCTTCACTACAGACACCCTGGTTTGATTCCAGCCGTTATTGGGAGTCCCATAGGGTGGCACACAATTGGCCCAGTGTCGTCCAGGGTAGGCAGTCATTGTAAATAAGAATTTGTTCTTAATTGACTTGCCTAGTTAAAAAAAAGAGGTTACATTTAAATAAATGTAAAAAAATAGTGTTTTATGACAAACCGTTTTATACAAATCTGTCAAGGCACCAACTTAGAGAAGGGATTAAAACAAAGGTTTCAAACCAATTCATGAATGTAACTGAATCTAGGTATGTCTTGCCTTTAATGTAAGGGCATGAAAAAAATTGGCTGAATATTATACAATGACTTATCAACAGCTCTAATAATTTGACACCCACAAGAAATCTTCACTCGCAATTATAGAATATACTATATAGCCTAGAAACCTGGTTAAACTATCATTATGACATCATGGATGAATTCTAGAATATACTATATAGCCTCAATCTGGTTAAAACTTTCATTATGAACTCATGGATGGCCAGTCCTTGTATTCATAGTGTAGTGAATTCAGGGAGTAGGCCTGAGGTGGACTCAAACCTGGGTCCACTGACTGTCAAGTCAACACCTTATAACTGTTACGCCAAGATGTCTGGACTTCATGACGAGGTCGCTTGGTGTTGGGTTACGGTTGCTACAATAGCTTTCTATATGAATTTGAGAGTGGTTACATTTCTCCTTCCCCCATCCTTCAGCTGTTTACCAAATCAAGTCTCTGGGCAGTCATTTTGTTGCTGTTTAAAAAACCCACACAACCCAGCAATCTGCAGTTCAAACAATAACAAATGTGTCATTCCACCACTGTTTTGGTAATAAGATGATGATGGGTCTGGAGAAATGTAATTACTTTCAAATTCATAGACAGACCTATGGATGTAAGGACTGACCATCCATGAAATCAACATTATAGTTTTAACCATGTTGAGGCTATACAGTGTTGGTTTACATTGTTTCTAAACATTGGAGTAAAAAAAGTTTTTTCCTGATTCTGATGGGGTACAACAGTTGAACAAAGCTCATGAGGAATTTATAAGTGATTTCTTCAAGAAACAATGAGTACATATCATTCATGTATAAGTCCCAAAATGGATGTAACAACTGCTGATTGCCCCTTTAAGACTACATATTGGGCTAAACTAATGGGAGATATTGAGAACTACAGTACTTCAGGCATTGTAAATGGATGCATTTGATCAATTGTTAACGTTTTGTTGATGGTCCACTCTTGATGTTCTACACCTTACAGTGTAGCTTCAGCCATTCCTACAGAACAACATTAAAGTGTAGAACCCCTTTACTTCATATTGGTTCAACGACTGCAGAGACGGTACTTACTGGTGTTAAACAGATCTCCAACCTCTTCTTCCTCCAATGTGACAGTCATCTTCTCATCCTCCTCTTTCACTCCAAAAACTGCATCCTCCTCTTTCTCCTCTTCTTTTACTGTAACATCCTCCTCTTCTTTCACTCTGAACGCGTCTTCCTCTTCTTTCACTGAAACGTCTTTCTCTTCTTCTTTCACGGTAAAAGCCTCACCCTCTACTTGTTTTTGTATTGTAACAGCCTCCTCTTCCTCCTCCTCTTTCACAAGAGCTTCTTTCTCCGTCCAGCAGACCACCTCTTCTTTAACAGGAGGAGAGTAGCTTAGTGAACTCATGGTCGGGGATGTTAGCTAGCTAGCATTAGCGACTAGACTAGTTCTAAACCAGCTAGCTGACAAACAACGTAAATATATAATTAAATGGGCCAACAAGTACATACAACAGAAGTGTGTTTCATACACAGCGACTAATATACACCAAAACAGTGTAAAGAGCGTGAATGTTGCTGCTATGTTTGCTAGAAAGCTACGGAGGTGTCTGACTAGCTGTTGTTGTTGAAGGAGCGGCCCGTCCACTAGATTATACGTCACACTGGCAGCGTCGCCGGAACCTAAAAAACTCACATCTCCACCAGCTGACTGGAGTGGGCAACGCAGTTGAGGAACCAAACGTTTATTTTTCATTTATTTCATAAAAGTTGATTATAAAATTAAGTTGTTCAACGAGAAGCATGTGTTGATTGATTCGTTTTAGAATTTAAAACAAACTTTACACCTACTACATATTTTTATTTAGCCATACATCTGACATGGATCATTTTGACCCCAGAGGCATATATTTTATTATAGCCAAAATGTGGTTTATTCAATTCTTCCAATTTTTCATGACTTTGTCAATCAACTTGTTCTTAATAAATTTAAATATGGTTTAGTGTATCAATATGGACTTTTAACAAATTCAAATTTGGAGTCATTTTGACCCCAGGCAAAAGCACCTTTGATAAATAGGATGTTTATTTTCAAATCCAAATCACATTTTATTGGTCACATACACGTGTTTAGCAGATGTTATTGCGGGTGTAGTGAAATGCTTGTGGTTTTAGCTCTGACAGTGCAGTAATATCTAACAAGTAATATCAAACAATTTCACAACATATACCCAATACACACAAATCTAAGTATTCAAATCTAGGTTTCTCTGTCGACATGATCCATCCCACCAGAGGGTGGAGGGGCACCAGTATCAGTGGTTTTGACCAGATAGACACCTGAAGACACACAGTATAGTGCCTCTCATGTACTCTCCTAAGATTGGAGTTTTCTATACCACGTATCACATGACTGTACAAAATTGCCAATGGTAGAAAACTCTGCCAACACTCTGCCAGCAGAAGAAGAATCTGCCAACGGTAGAAAACTCTCCCAGTGGTAGAAAAGGCTACCAGAAGTATACAGTGCATTCGTAATATATTCAGACCCCTTCACTTTTTCCACATTTTATTACATTACAGCCTTATTCTAAAATGGACGATTTTTTCCCTCATCAATCTACACACAATTCCCCATAATGACATCACAATACACCATAATGACATCACAATACCCCATAATGACATCACAATACCCCATAATGACATCACAATACACCATAATGACAAACCAAAAACAGTTTTTTTTTTTTTACAATTATGCACGTATTCAGACCCTTTGCTATGAGACTCGAAATTGAGCTCAGATGCACCCCGATTCCATTGATCATCCTTGAGATGTTTCTACAACTTGATTGGAGGCCACCTGTGGTAAATTCAATTGATTGGACATGATTTGGAAATGCACACACCTGTCTATATATGGTCCCACAGGTAACCAAGCCATGAGGTCAAAGGAATTGTCCGTAGAGCTCCAATACAGGATTGTGGCAAGGCACAGATCTGGGGATGGGTACCAAAAACATTTCTGCAGCATTTAAAGGTGCCCAAGAACACAGTGACCTCCATCACACTTAATGGAAGGAGTTTATTATAATTATTATTATTTGTAGTCTGAATCCGTGGAGCTGCAGGGATTTGTAGTCTCAGTGGCCTCCATCATACTTAATGGAAGAAGTCTGTTATTATTATTATGTGTAGTCTGAATCCATGGAGCTGCAGGGATTTGTAGTCTTAGTGGCCTCCATCATACTTAATGGAATAAGTTTATTATTATTATTATGTGTAGTCTGAATCCGTGGAGCTGCAGGGATTTGTACTCTTAGTGGCCTCCATCATACTTAATGGAATAAGTTTATTATTATTAATAGTAGTCTTGCATGTTGTCTACTTTGATGCTAATTAGCATTTTCGAATCCGTGAATAAAGGATCCCCATTAGTTCCTGCCAAGGCAGCAGCTACTCTTCCTGGGGTCCAGCAAAATAAAGGCAGTTATACAATATTAAAAACATTACAACAGATTCACAACACACGGTGTGCCCTTAGTCACCTTGTCCTAGAGAGATTTACATGGTTATCAAAACGTCACACCAGGGTGAGCCTAAACAAAACACAGCCCTGTGGGGAAAATGAATGGTGGAAAAACGATGTGAACCATTTCCCTGTTTGACCTGTAGTTGTTATGGATATTATGACTCTACAGCACCCCACAGTGGACGGGTCACAATATGTTACATTGATAAAGCACACTTTATTTAACCTCCATGTTATCTTGTTTTTACATGGCATTGTAGATTTTCTTGATTCTCTCATTTCGTTTTTAGGTCCTCTGACTGGGAAAATGTCTTTCCACAATGAGAGCAGTGGTATGTCTTCTCCTCCTGCGTATTTGTATGTATTCTTTCATGCTCTTTCAGGTACCTTAACCGGTTAAATCTCTTTCCACAGTGGGAGCAGTGGTACGTCATTTTTCCTGTGTGTGTCCTCTCATGCTGGTTCAGGTTTCCTAACTGGGCAAAATGCTTTCCACAATGGGAACATTGGTAAGGCTTTTCTCCTGTGTGTATTCTCTCATGCACCTTCGGGCTCCCTAACTGGGTACAACTCTTTCCACAATAGGAACATTGGAAAAGTTTTTCCCCTGTGTGTTCCTCTCATGCATTTGCAGGCTCCCTAACTGGGTAAACGTAATTCCACATTGGGAACAGTGGTAAGGCTTCTCTCCAGTGTGCATTGTCTTGTGTGTTCTCAGGCTCCCTAACTGAGTAAAACTCTTTCCAAACTGGGGGAAGTGAAGTCGTCCTGCTGGTTTGGACGTCTCAGGGTCTGGTTTCCCTGAAGGACTCTTCCTGCTGTCAGAAGGAGAGTTTGGTCTCTCTCCTGTCAGAGACAAACAGATTATTTAATTAAACAGAGACCTGAATGAAACCTCCACATGATAAAACTTCCTATGACGTTTAAGACAAGACTAGACCAGGGCTCTGTTCTAGGCCCTCTCCTATTCTCGCTATACACCAAGTCACTTGGCTCTGTCATAACCTCACATGGTCTCTCCTATCATTGCTATGTAGACGACACACAATTAATCTTCTCCTTTCCCCCTTCTGATGACCAGGTGGCGAATCGCATCTCTGCATGTCTGGCAGACATATCAGTGTGGATGACGGATCACCACCTCAAGCTGAACCTCGGCAAGACGGAGCTGCTCTTCCTCCCGGGGAAGGACTGCCCGTTCCATGATCTCGCCATCACGGTTGACAACTCCATTGTGTCCTCCTCCCAGAGCGCTAAGAACCTTGGCGTGATCCTGGACAACACCCTGTCGTTCTCAACTAACATCAAGGCGGTGGTCCGTTCTTGTAGGTTCATGCTCTACAACATCCGCAGAGTACGACCCTGCCTCACACAGGAAGCAGCGCAGGTCCTAATCCAGGCACTTGTCATCTCCCGTCTGGATTACTGCAACTCGCTGTTGGCTGGGCTCCCTGCCTGTGCCATTAAACCCCTACAACTCATCCAGAACGCCGCAGCCCGTCTGGTGTTCAACCTTCCCAAGTTCTCTCACGTCACCCCGCTCCTCCGCTCTCTCCACTGGCTTCCAGTTGAAGCTCGCATCCGCTACAAGACCATGGTGCTTGCCTACGGAGCTGTGAGGGGAACGGCACCTCAGTACCTCCAGGCTCTGATCAGGCCCTACACCCAAACAAGGGCACTGCGTTCATCCACCTCTGGCCTGCTCGCCTCCCTACCACTGAGGAAGTACAGTTCCCGCGCAGCCCAGTCAAAACTGTTCGCTGCTCTGGCCCCCCAATGGTGGAACAAACTCCCTCACGACGCCAGGACAGCGGAGTCAATCACCACCTTCCGGAGACACCTGAAACCCCACCTCTTTCAGGAATACCTAGGATAGGATAAAGTAATCCTTCTCACCCCCCTTAAAAGATTTAGATGCACTATTGTAAAGTGGCTGTTCCACTGGATGTCTTAAGGTGAACGCACCAATTTGTAAGTCGCTCTGGATAAGAGCGTCTGCTAAATGACTTAAATGTAAATGTAAATGTAGATCCCTCAATCACCTGAAGCCAGTTTTCACAAGTATTATTAAACCGACTACAAAATGCAGGTCTCTGTGTGGTTCTTAGTCAGAGAGGCCTTCAGTCAGTATGGTCAGGAGGAGTTTGGTTGTCTTTTACAAGGAGCTCTTGACTAATGCATGATTACACCAGAGGAAGTCATGTCAGAGTACTTCCAGTACAAGAGGTTTGCCCAGGGCCCATCAGCTGACCCATGTTAGAGTTGCGTAAATTCGAATCTGGTATCAGGATAAATATAACAATGAGTCACCGATTGTATACTATATATTTTTTATTAGCAAAGTAATAAATGGCAAATGCAACTTTCGTATATATGGGCTCACTGTAATACCACGCAGGGCAGAACAGAGAACTGACAAGATGTATGTAAAACAGTATTCTTTATACTGTGATAGACAGTTCCAACCCGTCTGTTGGCCTATCACAGTAGAGGCTGGGCGTGGTTTAAACTTGCTCAGCCTATTGCAGGCGCTCAGGCGGGTCCCCGCCTCTAGGCGCTTCTGTTGATAGATGTAACTGTTGCTGTGAAGAACATCCATGCGCTCATGCTCCATACCGTTATCTCGCACCTGGCTCCTGTTATCTAACAAAAGGCCGCTTGTTCTGCAACCCCACGCTCTACATAGGTCCTGTCTTCTGTATTTTTCCATCATGAGAAAGGCCCATGGCCCTGAAGCTTTTAACAATGTTTCAAGTCAGCTATGTTGCATAACACATACATACATCCATACAAGCCAACAGCAGATAATATTAAATCATATATATGGTAATGGCTATAATGTAAAACACAGGATCCAACACCCAACGAGACATTTTCCTCAATGTCCTGCAGTCAGGTGTGTACTGGGATAATGTTCAATGCCCGCCGCCCCTACAGATCATGCCATAGTAGAGTTATTTGTTGATATAAACTCCGAAAGTGTGAGGAAGGGTAGATTTAGACTCAACACCATGTGTGACAGGTTATTGGTAATATTCATAGCCTGTTATACATTAAAAAGTATTAGTAAGTTCATAGTATGTGAGGATCTTAAAACATCTAGGGTTAAAAAGATCATGCATTCAGTATTAGTTGATAGAGATTGATAACATTCATATAATTGTGTTAAAAAGTTCAAATCCGTCAAGCGTACAAAGGGTACGAATTGTGAGAGGAATGTGTAAACGTTATATTGATTACTTTATTTTGTGGTGCCTAATGGAAGTGTAGAAGTGTTAACCTGTCTACTAAATGCTCTTGATCTATGAGCCTGAGATCGATTGCTCTGGTCTCCACCCAAGTTCCCGGGGAAATCGCGGTCTTTCCTCATTGCACTAAAAGTTTTCATTGAGGAAATGATATCGTATCACTCTCGTGATGATTTCTCCCCTTTTTCAGGTACGTTATTGATGATAAAAAAAGAGTAATTCAATTTGGACTGGACTATAACAGAAGAGGAGGCTAGAGTCGCCATTTTATCTATGAAAGCAGGGAAATCACCTGGTCTGGACGGCCTTCCTGTAGAATATTATAAAAGTATATTAACATTCTTGTAACTGTGTCATGATGGGTCGAAGATGGAAGACTGGTTTGCCCAGCAGAGATCGCCCTCGTCCCTTGTAGAATCTGTCTGGTCGTAGTGTCATAAAACGGATACGTTGTACCCTGTCGTTCTCAGGAGATTGTCTGTCCCTTCCTAGGCCACATACGTTTACAGCTGCAGCTGATAACTCGACGTTTAGGATGTATCACTTCTTCTTCATATAAGAGTTCAAAGTTCCTACCAAGTTGCCTCAACTCAGCTCGTACCATATTCTGGCTAGAGTCGAAATTCATGCTTCCAGCGTTACCCTCATATGGAATATGAGGTTGAATCCCCGTCAATGGGGTTTTGCAGTGGGGGAGAGAAGGGCGTGTTTCATAGTTCTCAACCAATGTCTGTTCACTTGGGCGTGGCCACTGATTGAGCCCAGTTTACTTATTGAAAACAATTATATCATTTAGAAGCTAAAATTACATTTCATATTTAAACATTTAAATTGCACAACTAGTGATAACTAGAATGTGTAGACTTTCCAAGATCATACTTCACGCTGATAGCATTGCCTGAAAGACGCACATCGCCGTCTGTTGACTGGAGTGGGTAACGCAGATAAATGTTTATTTTATTTCCATACAAAAAGTGCATTTTTACATTTCTTTCATAAAATAATAATATAATAGTCAGACAACTGCAGATTTGTAATACATATGAATTTAAAACCTACGTCCACATTCTACCAACCCAACAGATATTTCTACTACAGGGAATATTATCCAATGAGGTGGGTCTTTCCACATTCTACCAACCCAACAGATTTTTCTACTATGAAGCAACGCTTTCAGGTTGATTAAAGTTTAATTCACAAATAGCCTATAGAGGTTTGGTCATTATCAGATATTGGAGCGTTGAAAGATGATGCACAACAACGGTTTCTTCCAGGAAACCACGACTCCAATAACCACCGCGGTCTAAATAACTGTAAAGTACATCACCATCGAAACGACTACCGCTACAATCAACCTGTTCGCAATACATATGTATTGGGATCTGACCTCATTGATCTGTCAGTAAGCTATGTTTACATGGGATCTTACCTCATTGATCTGTCAGTAAGCTATGTTTACATGGGATCTGACCTCATTGATCTGTCAGTAAGCTATGTTTACAGGGGATCTAACCTCATTGATCTGTCAGTAAGCTATGTTTACATTGGATCTGACCTCATTGATCTGTCAGTAAGCTATTGTTAGAGGAAAATATAGTTTAGATGATCAATTATGTATACATTAATGATTAGAACCATTTATGCTAATACTATTATGTTATGATTTGAAAAGTATGGGTTTTTAGTTGTACTGTTACTGAAAATGTAAGCAGAAATGAATTGTGTCTGTGTCTCCTGGGAAAGTTTAAGAAGGAGGGATAAGATAGTTTTTCAAACAGATAAGAATGTTTTGGTTGGATTCCATTAGTGGAGAGAAGTATATCCTTTAGACAGGTTGGAATGTAGTTTATGAGGGGAGTGAAACTATCTCCAGGACCGAATACTACGCCATTGTAAGGCTGGGAGAGGGTGTGAAACTGATGACGTCATTTTATGTCTTCTTTCTTTAAAATGTAATGTTCTTTGTATTTTGGGTCAGTACTCTCTGGAATTAAACGCTCTACCTGGCTTTTAAGACTGGTCTCAATCTATTTCATGCATAATTAATGAACTTACAATTCATTAATGAATTTAGAAATGAGTGCTAATTGGTTTTGGAAATTAAAGCATAGAGGAATCTAAAATTCCTCTATCAATTTGGTCCTTCGAAGAGCCGGATCTAAAATATCCCTCTCTGTGCCTGTAGGTAGTACGCTGGAAAATCGTGCACGGACGAGTTTTGACTCGTTTTACTAAAGACCTGACCTCTGAATTGAGGTAAAAATTGAAACAGGCCTGCGTATTATCACAGAGGACAGAGAGGGTGACTAGATTCAAACGAACAATGCTTATCCCAGTCGGCAGCAGGTAAAGTAGCCTTTATTCTCGAATTTGGGAGGGATTATTTAGGATATTTATTGATTAAAATGTTATGAAGGAGTTGAATTTGATCAATAATAGGTGCTTGAATATTCCGAACAAATAAAATGGGTTTCTACCGGGGGTATTAACCAGGATATTGATAAAATGGAAGCAGGTCCGAAATTGACCTGAGGTAAGTGCGCTACCAACAAATAAACTAGAGCTTAATACGGCCTGGTTTTGCAAGCCAAGGATTAGTCAACTTAGTCTAGAGAAGTGAGAATTGAGACATTTAACGTTGTCCCAGAAGGAATATCCTATGGGGGAAATTATGTCCGATCAAAAGTCTTCTATGGACGCGGTTCACAGGATGGAAAATACATACTGATTATTTTTAAAGGGACACACACGTAGTCAGAAAGAATAGTAACTAGAAGTAACGAAGTAACGGTAAATTACAAATTTATAGAACTGCACGCACATAGAATTTAAAATTATATAGAAGGGCATAGATAAGTGTTTAAAGACCATAGCTACTAGTAACGGTAAGGATTAAGAATGGGGAGAAATGCCTCGAAAGAAGCCCCAGAACTGACGGGAGATCGAGCGATGTATGTATGGGGGGGTCTTTCCCGGTTTTTAGTAGTCAGTGTTCTTGATAGTGAAAAGTGATCGTGTGGGTGAGTTAAATGTCAGATTGAACAATGTATCCAGCGGAAAGACGGAACAAGTGACCCCATAGATATATAGATCTTGTAGATTATGGGGAACAACTGAGTTGCTTTTCCGTTGGTCATTTTCAATCAACTCTACAGATTAAGCTATATTTGGGGCGATATTTTAGTTCAAAGTCCTATAGGAATAGGGATTACTGTATATTACTGTAGTGGTCGCTATATACGGGTGAAAACTAATATCAGATTGAACGATGAGTGGACGTTGTCTTCGGTCAACTTTACAAGTAGGCTGATTTGGAGCGACAATCTTAGTAAAAGTCCTAAAAGAACAGTAATGTATTGTATACGGGTGAGACTTAATGTCAGACTTTAGTAGATGAGGATTCCAATAAAAGAGATATGGGCGTTTAAATTTGGGCTATTTTCTGTTGTCTAGATGTCGGAGTAACAAATACAGATAACTGTGAAAATGGGTATATTTGCGGAGAGTCTCAGTCAATTCCATTGTACTGGTAGGGGAGTGGTGAGCGCGGCAGTCGGTTCCCGTTTAACTAAAATTGATTTTAGATCGTAATCGACCTACTTGCATGTTTTGCCTGAAAAATACGGTCGCCAGTGTTTGCAAAAGATATAACTGAACGGATATTATGTGTTCCAGATAGAATTGATAAAAGAAGTCATTAAAAATAACGACGAAACAATTTCGATGTAAAACGCTATTTCGCCCAAAATGATCTGGTGGAATAATGTATTGAGATAGGAGTCGTAATTAAATAGATGTATCATAGAAGAGAGAGTTACCTAAAGTTAAATGGGGGGAACTCAATCTGAATAGGGAATATATATTTTACAAAGGCAGGCAGATTTGTGGCTATGGCCAGCAACGGAATTGCTAGACACTCAATGGGGCTATATAGTGCAACGCTTTGGACTATAAATTAGGTAAGAATAGTTGAATCGTAAGAAGTTGTGATTGTTTTTCTGATTATTGATTTTTGGTTAAGGTAACACCAGTGAATTTGAACAAAAAGTAACGTATTCTAAAAATGATCTGATTTCCGTTCTCGTTGCGGGGAACAAATGAAAAGTCTTATCTTAAAGGGACAGTGCACGGTAATCACAGTGGTTTGAGTGTATGACAGTGGAAAAAAATATTGTGGGACGACAATTCGAGGAGAAAAATAAGTTACATGATACATCAAGAGATTTAAAACGAACGACGTGAAGGGATCATAAGAATTATTGGGTGTCATTGTAGGAGTAAATGTTTGGGTTAAGGTGATTTCCCTGTTCCCAGAGACAAGGCATTTTTAAGGCGAGCACTCACTAATGCTGGTCTGAGTTGTAATTAGACAAGTGAATAACGTATTGGGAATAGAGTTGTAATTAAAATAGTAAGTCAAAGACGAGACAGGTATTTAGAGCAAAATGGATTCTAAATGATAACAAAGAGACAATTATGGTTTATGTCCATCGAAAAGCTTTTATAAAATTGGCGAATTTAGAGATGTTGGTTGGGGTGGTAAATTATAATTCAGGATTAGAACAGATGTGATAAATTAGGTTTGGTTAATCGAACAAGAATTATTTACAATCCATTTGAAGTCGCTACGAATTGGCAGGTTGAGCGCTTGATGATGACGTCACTAGCGCGACACTTTTGTCACCAGAGACTGGGAATAACGGAGCAAACTGTATGGCTATTAGTGTGTGTATCGAGGCTTCGAGTAACCTTTCAGAAGTTGAGATAAAAGTGTTTTGTTTATTTGTTTATTGGTTATAGTCAATTTTTGGGTTTGATTTAACTTAGTTGAACAGTGTGGTCTTGCGGGTTTAGGTAGAACTCTTTGTTCCGGAACGGATGAAAGTTACCCACAAGTAAGTAAATTAAAAGAGCCATGAGGGAATGCAAATGCATATTTATTAAATATCGGGGATTAAATTACGGATTCCTTACACTGTGAAATGTACGACATTGCGGCAGAGAGAAAAAGTAATGCATTGGATAATAATGTTATCGGGTGAATTGTATCTAAAGGTAGCACGGTCATTTGAGTAAACATATCCGTAGACGATGTTTAAAACTTATGATTATTGATTTGAGTCAAAGGGGAATTATCATTAGGTTTTAGTTATAGTTCACTTATTGAGTTTCTGATTCGAGGTAGCATTAGTGAATGATAGTTAGGGATGTGGTGGCTCACTTTTAGAGGCCTCCTGGGATTATAATTTTGGGGGAGAGTGCAGCTTTAAACGACCAAATTGAAAAAGGTCTGCAAATTATATATATATAAAACAACTGTTAGAACGATTTGTTTTAGTGCAAGGAGATTTTAAAGAGGCACGCTCACATATGGAACCTTTTTTTGGGGGTTTGAATCATACAGGTGACTATTTCTATTGTAAGGATAAAGGGATCTTTATGTCTAATATGGTATGGCCTTTTGACCTTATCATGACTGGCTTCTGAGGTCTGATCAGCCTTAGGGGAGAGTCATTTGTATAGTGAATGGGGTCATATTGAGTTACTAGTTTTAAGGTAAATTCATTAGAAATGAAGCAGTTTTGGTTGAGGGTTTAGAATTACTGTTTGAACCGCAAATGAGAAAGTGGTTCAGGATTCTGTCTTATAACATTAGCTGTGAAGTTTTTTGAATGGGCTATTAGGGAGTTGGTATTGTAACAGAGAGAAAGTCATATTCATCATTGAGAATAAATAGGGGAAGATAACATATTTTGAGCCAACAGGGCAGGGAAGGAATTGAGGTATTTTTATTTGATTTTAACACCCGTGTACAGGAGTGTCAAAAGACGGGGGACATTGCCTGTGTAATGGGGGAGGGTGTCCGTATGGGGATTACATGATAACCAACTTGGGACAGTTCTGGGACTGGAGAAGAGGATATCTTTATGGCATAGGGAATCCCACAAACGTGGATAGGTTTCCCATGATATGGGGGAAACCTGGGAGTACTGTTGAACTTTGTAAAGGTGATGAAATCCTACTAACCATCAAAACTATTAAGCTCTCTGATGCAGGCACTTACACCCCCGGACTACAAAGGACCGGGACAGACACGGTGGGTGTGTTTTCTATTAAGGTACTGCCAAAAACACAGGTCTCAGACGAGCCAGGGGGCCAGACACACTCCTCTACCACCTCTGGACCGAACCTGCCACCACTGTGCTAAAAATCCCATTCAGGTAATTAATGTTAGACTATTCAGCTATTGATCAATTAGACACGGAGACTGGTTTTGATGGTAGGGACAATTTGTGGCTGTCTTATACAGAATAGACTTGCTTAGAATATGCTTCTTGCTAGTCAGGGGGGAGTCTACAAGATGTTCGGTGAACAATGTTGTACGTATATCCCTAATAACACCAGTCCAGATGGTAGTATATCTAAGGGCCTTAAATGGGCTCGATGCACTATCTGCTGAGATGAGGACCATGGCGGGGGTAGAGGAGTCTGACTGTCCACCTGGTTGGGAGACTGGTTTGGTAAGTATACTGGTATGGTGGTAACTGGATTTCTGACCCTAATTCTTGTATTATTTGTTATTGATGTGATGTGCTGCTTGCATCATACCGTGTTCTAAGAAGTCTGTTACAGATGTGGTGAAGGCTTCAGGCATGATGCCTTTGCTTGATGCTCCAGTTGGAGAGGCTGAGGTGAAGCATGCTTTGAGGGGAGGATAAGACTGACTGAGGATGACCCATGTATGTTTGTTCTCCCTGTCGTGAAGGGTGGCATGGTGCCCACCTGGTGCTGGATAAGAATAGCTGAGAGGACCAGATGGGTTATAAGAATGCTTTGTTCTGCTTTACTCTGTTTTACAGGACCAAAGTTTTATTCCACACTTTGCAACACATTAAATCCATGTTATTGTCAGATAGAATACTGAGGGTCCCCAAGGAGAGGGCTTGTTAGTGTAGGAAGGATTTTTAATATGGTTAGCATTTATTAGATTATAAGTTTTTAAATAGTATTATATTTAACAGGAATATAGGACATCTATGAGGAGTTAGGATTATTGTTAGGATTAAGATAGATTGATTAAAATTTGGAGAAAGCCGCTCATAGATATGTTTTTTTTTCTTCTAAAAGAGGGTCCATGGGTTTGGATGGAGCCAAATAGTAAGGGACATGTAGTTCAAATTTGGAAAACATGAGAAACATACAGAGAGCCCTCCCCCGCACTGCAGAGACCTTGAAGGTTGGAGAACAGAGAAGCTTTAGAAGGGGGCCAGGACGAGCAAAGATAACATAGTGGGTAGATAAGTTACTGAGTGGAGACAAAAGTGAGAATTGGACATGTGGAAAATGAAAGGGACACTCCTAAATGGAATTTCAGACATAAGGATAATTCACTAAATCTTATCTAAGTCATTGTATAAGAATAAGGCAAGGTTGTTACCTGCGCAGAGCCAGGTAACAAAAATGGGTAAATAGTGTTCTAGAATAGGATGTGACCTACGGGATAATTAACTAATAAAAATAAAAAATTGTTAATTGGTTTGACGAATAAGAAACTGTTTTATTAACCAAACCTGTATGGTCAAAAGTTTTATGCCCAGCAGGAGAACTACAGAGGGAGGTGGCACACGAGATTCAACCAGGAGACTGGATCTGGATCCAATCACTAAAGAAAAAAAACTGGAAGCAGCCTCGGTGGGAGGGACCATTCCAAGTACTACTGGTGACTGCCTTCGCTGTGAGATTAGCCGAAAGAGCTACCTGGGTACATATCACACATTGTAAGAGGGTAAGTCACACTAGCACTGTCGGACGATCACAGGAGTAGGAGAGGAACCGTGACCCATATGGAATGGGGGTCAAACTCCTTCTGAAGATTCCCTATACCCAACCTTTCCCCAGCTGTGAGCGTTCATAGAAGTGAAGTGATGGCTTGGCCTCTGGCTGTTGATATGTTCTCGGGGAGAGGGTGGGGCTTCACGTGCGCACTGACTGTCCTGAGCTGTTTTATTGTGGGGGCCATATTCCTGATTCACCATGATCCCCCGGAAAGTGCCAAAGAGGATAATTTGACTCATGTGCTAGATGAGGGAAATGGGATGTTACCTAAGATTCTCAGAAGGTCACTGAAACAAAATAGTAAGGAAGTGAGGGTGGAATTGGGCAAGGATCTCTCAGTAGAATTTTGTGTAGATCAATTGGGGTCATTCACCCCTTGGCAGTCTAGAACCATGGGACTCTATGGGAAGTATTTGTGTAAATCACCATATTGATCATGGACAGGTCATAGCTCACACTGAAAGGGATGGCTACGTAAACCCATACACTCAATTTGGGACCAGGTGGAGTATAGTAAGGGTTGGCGTTTTGGACTGTGTTCCTGAACAGAGGAAGTATTGTATAAAGGTATGAATAGTTCAGACCAAAGACCTCAAAGAAGTTATAGAAGTGGAGACTGGGTTTGGGGAGTCCAACTTATGGTTGGAATGGATTCAATATACGGCCACGGAACGCTAAACCCCAGTTAACAACTATCCCTTTTCCACTGAACAGAATTAATTCCCCTAAGGGAATGGCATGTATGGTAAAGCTGTTCATGAAAGCAGGAATGCCAAATAATGACAGTTGTATTGATTTGCACTATTTATATCCCCAGGAACCAAGTTGGTACAGAGAATATGACCACTGACGAGACCATGTCTGAATTGACAGGCTGGTTGAACTCTGGGGACTTCAATAAAATAAAATGGGCCAGTGTCGACATCTGGTGGTTGTGCGGGGGAATGAGTTTGTGCGGTATTGCCGACTGATTGGACTGGACTATGTGCTTTAGTACATTTAGGAATGCCTTTTACACTCATACAACACCAAGACATGAAGTTAGCCAAAACGAGAGAGAAGAGATGCTCCATCTAGGTCTTTTGGCGAAAGAGTATATATTGATAACATTGGGGTTCCACGAGGTGTGCCGGATGAGTTCAAGGCAAGAAATCAGATACTGGCAGGATTAGAGTGGTCTACTCTCAATAAGAATGTAGACTGGATTAATTATAGTTACCAGAAGGGTTATTAAAGGGTTTGTAGACTAAAGCAATCAGCTGGAAGACCTGACAGAATAGAATTGCATTAGATAAAAGGAGGAAGTGGGCGTGGTAATCAGGACCGTGTCTTACATCCCAGGTAGCACAGCTCCGGACGAATCAGTGCCCGAAGCCTCAGCTGGTTTGACCACCCTGGCTCACGGGTTGGCAGAAACTCTGGGGTGGATAATTCTCTGAACTAAATTGGGTAGACAGTATTTATGGAAAAATGTGGTGTTTTGGGCTGTATCTACCTGTATGACTGTTTTAATTTTATGCGGCTGTTGTCTAATTCCCTGTGTGCGAGGCCTTGTTTCCAGGACTCTGGAAAGATCAATGACACTACAGATGGTGCGTTATGGGCCGATTCCAGGTTCTGACCCATGGAGGACTGAAGGCATGTCTACAGAGGAAGTGGACGAATCCAGATCTGTCATTTGTGGGGAATTTATGTTTGATGAGGCTAGTGTTGAGATAAAGGGGAATTAGATTGTAATTGGTTTCCATGATTAAACTGTTTTTTTTAATGAAGGTCGTGACGAAAATCTGGAAGGAAGAGTTATGATTCTGATGTAGGTTTAAAAACAGTTGGAGTTAAGGTTAGAATTGATTAATGAAATGTGACGAGTTGGATAAACATTTATAATTGATTTGTTGATTATTTGTCTATTCATATGATAATCTGATAAACCTCTATAAAAAGGTTAGTTAAGTTCGTTTATACTTTCATTTTTTATGATTAAATAAAACTAGATGTAGAATTGAATGTATAATATTTGATCAAAGGGAGGATTGTTAGAGGAAAATATAGTTTAGATGATCAATTATGTATACATTAATGATTAGAACCATTTATGCTAATACTATTATGTTATGATTTGAAAAGTATGGGTTTTTAGTTGTACTGTTACTGAAAATGTAAGCAGAAATGAATTTTGTCTGTGTCTCCTGGGAAAGTTTAAGAAGGAGGGATAAGATAGTTTTTCAAACAGATAAGAATGTTTTGGTTGGATTCCATTAGTGGAGAGAAGTATATCCTTTAGACAGGTTGGAATATAGTTTATGAGGGGAGTGAAACTATCTCCAGGACCGAATACTACGCCATTGTAAGGCTGGGAGAGGGTGTGAAACTGATGACGTCATTTTATGTCTTCTTTCTTTAAAATGTAATGTTCTTTGTATTTTGGGTCAATACTCTCTGGAATTAAACGCTCTTACCTGGCTTTTAAGACTGGTCTCAATCTATTTCATGCATAATTAATGAACTTACAATTCATTAATGAATTTAGAAATGAGTGCTAATTGGTTTTGGAAATTAAAGCATAGAGGAATCTAAAATTCCTCTATCAGCTATGTTTACATTGGATCTGACCTCATTGATCTGTCAGTAAGCTATATTTACATGGGTATTGGGATCTGACCTCATTGATCTGTCAGTAAGCTATGTTTACATGGGTTCTGACCTCATTGATCTGTCAGTAAGCTATGTTTACAGGGGATCTAACCTCATTGATCTGTCAGTAAGCTATGTTTACATTGGATCTGACCTCATTGATCTGTCAGTAAGCTATATTTACATGGGTATTGGGATCTGACCTCATTGATCTGTCAGTAAGCTATGTTTACATGGGATCTGACCTCTTTGATCCGTCAGTCAGCTATAGTATAATCCAGCAAAGCAGTCCTACTAGTTCTGCAGGAATTAGGCAGGGTAGTGGGGCACAGCCCAGCTAGCAGTAATAAGGCAGGGTAGTGGGACACAGCCCAGCTAGCAGTAATAAGGCATGGTAGTGGGGCACAGCCCAGCTAGCAGTAATAAGGCGGGGTAGTGGGACACAGCCCAGCTAGCAGTAATAAGGCCATCTTGTGTTTCGAGGAGGCCATGGTCGGAGGTTCTTCGCCGACTCTTGGCCTGTTTCGGTGCTTCCCTTGTCTTTTTTTGATTCGTAGGCATATCACCACACTTCGCTAAAGTGTAGTAATCAGTATGGGTGAAGTTATCGAGTTTTAGTACAAGTTTGTTAAAGATTTATCGGGAGCTATTTCTTAGCTTCGCTGCATCACGTGACACCACTCCCCTAGGAGTCTTAACATGTTCGATACCAATGTATCTCAGACAAACAGGGAATTCCTGTCCATCGGCTTCCTGTATAGGTCTGTGCTAAAGCCACTCCCCTCCCTCTTAATCAAAATGTCCAGATAACTTGTTTCATGCGCATCAAAGGCGAGGGTGAATTTCAGATGTTCACTGCATGTCTTGATGAAGGAGTGGAATTGATGAAGTTCCTCTGCTGTCCCCTGGAATAGAAGGAACACGTCATCAATGAAGACTTTTTCAGAGCCTGATGAGGTGCTAGAATGGTTTGCTAGGACTGACAATCACATTCTTCTCAAACAACCCACATACAGATTGGCACAATTAGATGCTATTTTTAAACTAAAACGATCATAATGACCTGCGCACCTACTTGTCTTGTCTCTGTTTCTTTTACACCTGCTATGTAAAAGAGACAGAATAATGCACAATGGTCAATGCTATCTGGGATCCTTGGGACATCCCTACCCTAAACCCTAACCTTAACCCTTTTAAAAGTCTAATTCAATGGGCTAGGGACGTCCCAAGGATGTATCTCTACTTGAAAATACATGATCTATGTGATTGAAAGTTGGTATTCAGCAGTCATAAAGCCTTATTTACTTTAATGAACTACTAAAATAGTGATTTTGTCAGACAGCAGCTCAACACTTTATTGACTGACTGATCCATTCATCCTTCTATCCCTCCTTCTATCCCTCCTCCTCTCCTCTGAAGACCCAGTGAGGGTGGAGCTCAGTCAGAGAGCTGTTGAGGGACTGGTTAGGAAGAACACTTCTACAGCCAGAGAGGTGAGAGGTAAAAAATCGTTTAGATGGTAAATATTTATGTCCCCTTTTTATTTATTTTTTATTTATTATTTAACCAGGTAGGCCAGTTGAGAACAAGTTCTCATTTAGTTCTCAGTGCGACACAAACAACAACATAGAGTTACACATAAACAAACGTACAGTAAATAACACAAAAGAAAAATTGAAAAATCTATGTAGTGTGTGCAAATGTAGAAGAGTAGGGAGGTAAGGCAATACAATAAATAGGCCCTAGGGGCGAAAATAATTACAATTTAGCATTAATACTAGAGTGATAGATGTGCAGATGATGACGTGCAAGTAGAGATACTGGGGTGCAAAAGAGCAAGAGGGTAAGTAATAACATGGGGATGAGGTAGTCGGCTGCTATTTACAGATTGGTTGTGTACAGGTACAGGGGTTCATCATGTAAGCAAAGGGGAATATTGTTAAGGGAATTTTTATCTATAATGACTAATTATGTATACATTTCAATACATTGTACTAATCAGAATACTATTATGTTACTGTATATGTACTAATCAGAATACTATTATGTTACTGTATATGTATGAATTTTCTTTCTTGATCCCAGTACTGAATATAATGTGTGTGAATGTGGTCAAGAGTTAGAACAATGACTGTCTGTTCCTTGGTACAAATGAATGAACGATATCTTCAGACTGGCTAGAATGCTTATCTACACGAGAAAACCTTGACTCGTAAATTATATTAAATTGTTAGGGAGACGGATGTGGGAAGGCTTGAGATGCAGCCTTTGTACTGGAAACGGAGATGGCACGGGTTGGTGTTGAAACTAATGAGGTCATTTTCAGTTTATAACCTGTGGTAAACTGTATCGTATTCAGTACTCTCGTGAATAAACTTTGCTGTTTGACTTTAAGACTGGGCTCTGTCTATTATTATAGAATAAGGTTCTTACAAATCCTTATGAATTGACAGAGTGTTTAATTTTAATTGGGTATTAAAACATAGAGCAATTTAATTCCTTTAACAAATTGGTCCTTCGAACCGGGATCTAAATATCCGTCCCTGCCGTCTGGAGGTCGTACGCCAATAAATCGTGCACGAACGGGTCTGGTCCCGTTATCAAAGACCTGGCCTCTGAATTGAGGAAAGAAACAGGCCGGTAAACAACCCAGACCACAGGGACGGTGACTAGATCAAACGAACAGTGCTTTTCCCAGTCGGCAGCAGGTCAGTAGCCTTTATTCTCGAATTTGGGAGGGATTATTTGGGATATTTTTTGATTAAATGTTATAAAGGAGTTTGGATTTAATCAATGATAGGTGCTTGAATATTCTGAACAAATACAACGGGTTTCTACCTTGTGTTTTAACCAAAATCGATAGGAAGGAAACAGGGCTGAAATTGACCTGTGGTAAGGTGCACTACCATAAATAAACTAGAGCTTAATAAATCCTGGTTTTGCAAGCCGGAAGGTTATTAAGGAGAGATATAGTACGCATTGGAGAATTAGGACGCTTGTTCCGTACAAATAGGATAGCCATTAATTCAAAAAACATACCTAAATAAAGTTTGAACCTGAGTAGTCTATCTGTATATGGGAAGTAGTCTGACTATCAAGAAGTAGCAGATAGATATATATAAAACAGGTGGGGATAAATTAGGCTTGGTGAGAAGGCAGGGTAATTCTAGGCGAACAGAATAATTGAACCTGTACAATGCTGAAAGAAATTAATATCTAAGGAAAGGTTAACTTAGTCTAGAGTAGTGAGATATGAGATATTAACGTTGAAAGTCCCAAGGAGAATATCCTACGGGTGAAATGTAATGTCCGATCAAAAGTCATCTATAGACGAGGTTTCCAGGAAGGAGAAATACATACTGATTATCTTTAAAGAGACACACACATAGTCAGACAGAAAAGCAACTAAAAGTAACTAAGTAACCGTAAATTGCAAATTCATAGAAATACACGCACATAGAATGTAAAATTAAATATAGTAAGGCATAGATAAGTGATTAAATACCATAACTACTAGTAACGGTAAGGATTAAGGATGGGTGGAAATTCCTCAAAAGAAGTGCCGGAACTAACGGGAGACGAGCGTTATATGGAACAGAGAGACAAGAGAAACATTGATTTCGGTCTAAAATGGAGAAAGAAATATGGTTTTGATGGGCATCTAAATGTGGACAAGTTAGAATTTCTTATAAAACAGATACATAAGGAATGTGGCAAGGACATGCAGAAGCAGAATAAATAAGGGTTGTACACAGCCAGGGTCTGGCTTTCGGAAGCCAGGAAAAGAGTGGAAGGGGATAGAAAAAAGAAAGACGTAAAGAACCAAGATACTCTGCCCTCCGCTCCCACAGCGGGAAAAAGTGGCCAATTGGGTGGGGGTGGGGATCAAAACCTATATCCTTCTCTAGTGGACCAGGCTTACAGAGATAATCCCGACGATGAGGTGGTGATGGCTCAGAGGAGAGTGCAATTGCCGCTCCATGCTGAGCCTCCCCCAGTTTATGATCTTGGAGCGGATGGTGTGAGTCCGGAGGGGCAGAAAGGCACAGAGAGAGAGCAGGAGCTGATTAGGGCAGTATTGAGGAAGGTGCAGATGGAAAGAGCATTGGTAGAGACTCAGACAGAGAAGGAGGAAAATAGGTCGGGGAGGGAAAAATATCAGACACCTTCACCGAATCAGAACCGATCAGGACTACTCAGAAAAACCTCCGATATAGGAGAAAAAAATAGACCAAGGCATAGGGAGAGATTTCCAGTATTATAGCAGGGAAGAAGACAGTGCAGAGAGAGAAGAGCAGTTTCCCCTGATAGAGCTACCCAACCCCCAAGCTGGGATGGACGGCACCGAACCCACTGTTCGGGTCTATCGACCCTGGACACAGAGGGACGTAGAAAAGGCAGTAGAAGGAATCCCACACCCTAAAACAGGAATGGCAGGTTTTGAGAGAGATCTAAACGGACTGGCGTCCAGTTTCAGGCTAAACACAGGGGAGGTGGAAAGAGCAGTTAGAACCATAGTGGGAAAGGATTGGTTTGCTGTGCGCGGAGCCTGGGTGCCAACGGGGAATAATGGGGACATTATACAGTGGAGCACGGGACTTGGGGAGCCATTCAGAGCAAAAATGACAGAACTCTGCGCTAACCTAACTGAACATTACCATCGACACGCCGACTTAACTGAATGTAGACAGGGAGAAAATGAGACAGTCAGTCAGTACCTAGAACGTTTAAAAGATGTATTTAATGCCAACACTGGTACGCCAGAACCAGCCCCCGGGGGGGATCAAAATACTCCTTATCATCAGCAACTAAAAATAGCCTTATTAACTGGAATGCGCGTTGAAATCAGTAAGGAGGTGAAAAATAACTTAGTGGGGTGGGGGTTGGCAACTCTCGCAGAGGTAAAAAGATATGCGGTCCACCACGAACAGCACGGACAGACAGAAAAAAGGAAAAAATAGAATAGGAAAGATGAGTTTTTAATGGCAGTACTAGAAGATAAAGCAACGGGAGGTAAGAACAGAGAGAGCAGGACGGGGGCAGATAGAAAGGGAACGTCAGGTAAAGGGGGAAAAGGGGAGCTCAAATTTTATAATTGTAATCAAAACGGACATTTCGCCAGGGAATGCGAGGCTCCATGTGGATATTGTAATAGAAAAAAGGACATCAGAGCCTCTATTGTAAACAAAAACCACAGGGACAGGGGGGCAAAAAGGAAAAGGGAGAGAGACGCCCAAAATCTGACTCAGATAGCGACGAGAACAAATCCTGACTAGAGACTGATACTGCTAAAATAGTCAGGAAAGAAGTAGTGGACTGGTACAACGAAAAGGGCAGCGACTGTAGTAAATGGCATTTCAGACCTTAACAATTTAGATAAGATTGACGCAGAGACTGAGGTATTTGAATTGGCAACAGTAGACCTTGCACTTGCTCAGGAAGAGAAACCTTTCTTGACACTTGCAGTTATGGGAAAGATAATTAAATTTCTGTGTGATACGGGGGCATGCAGGACAGCCATATGCAGTGAGGATGCACCACTAGGGATTCATCCCTCAGGGGATAAGATAATTGTTTGTTCTGCGTCTGGCCATCACTGTGTAGAGAGACTCTCGACTCCCATAACTCTCAGACATGAAATGACTGAGGGGGAGGAGACGGTCCCAGTACTCATATCGAAGTTGTGTCCTGTGAATCTATTGGGGAGAGCCGTCATGAAACTCTTGAATATTGCCATAACACCCACAGACAAAGGTATGAAAGCCCAGGTTGTTAAAAATAACATGGTAATCTGTGGGGAAGGAGATCCGCATTATTGGTATAGTCTAGATCTATTGAGGGGAGGTTTAACAGACATACCCAAAGCATTGATGGAACTAACAGATGATGTAATATCAGGACCCACTAAAATGTCTCCAGATGACTTGCACTGTACACTGTGGTATAACAGACACCCCGGCCCCGACCTGGTATATGAGAGGGCACTTCTGAGAACCACTGAGCGAACCATAGGTCTGAAATGGTTTTACTATGATTCAACTCATGCAGCGGTGGAGGTGGAACTGCCTACTCATATCAAGGCCCTGTACAGAGAAAAATGGAGCCCCCATGTGGCCCTAGCTAAAGAACCCACTGGGCAGTGGAAGGATATGGGATATTGGGTGTCAAAGGGAAAAAAACGGACAGATTGGGTAACGGGGGAGGGAGGGTTGCAACATAGCCTATCCACTGATAGATACAGACGTAAACTGAACTGGAGAGCAAACTGTGCCCCCGCAGTGCACATTAGTGAGAGTGGGGGTGGTTTCTGAGAAGCAGAATACCTGTTGACAGAAGAACAGGAAGAAGATTTAAAAGGAATACCTGAATATCTGTGGTCTCAGGGTCCCGGGGATGTGGGATTAATTAACTTCTTCGAGATAGGGGGTGCTCTTTTATTTTTGGATAAAAAACGTTCCCGTTTTAAACAAGATATTTTGTCACGAAAAGATGCTCGACTATGCATGTAATTGACAGCTTTGGAAAGAAAAAACTCTGACGTTTCCAAAACTGCAAAGATATTATCTGTCAGTGCCCCAGAACTAATGCTACAGGTGAAACCAAGATGAAGTTTCATACAGGAAATGCCCCAGATTCTGAAGGCGCTGTGTTCCAATGTCTCCTTATATGGCTGTGATTTTATTTGAATGCTTTTCTGGTTTTTGTGAAAATGTTGCATGCTGAATGTCAGGCATAATCCTATGCTAGGCTATCAATACTGTTACACAAATGCTTGTTTTGCTATGGTTGAGAAGCATATTTTTGAAAATCTGAGATGACAGTGTTGTTAACAAAAGGCTAAGCTTGAGAGCAAATAGATTTATTTCATTTCATTTGCGATTTTCATGAATAGTTAATGTTGCGTTATGCTAATGAGCTTGCGGATAGATTTACACAATCCTGGATACAGGTTTTTTTCGTAGCTAAACGTGACGCAGAAAACGGAGCGATTTGTCCTAAACAAATCATCTTTGAGGAAAAACTGAACATTTGCTAACTAACTGAGAGTCTCCTCATTGAAAACATCCGAAGTTCTTCAAAGGTAAATGATTTTATTTGAATGCTTTTCTGTTTTTTGTGAAAATGTTGCCTGCTGAATGCTAACGCTAAATGCTACGCTAAATGCTACGCTAGCTATCAATACTGTTACACAAATGCTTGTTTTGCTATGGTTGAGAAGCATATTTTGAAAATCTGAGATGACAGTGTTGTTAACAAAAGGCTAAGCTTGAGAGCTAGCATATTGATTTCATTTAATTTGCGATTTTCATGAATAGTTAACGTTGCGTTATGGTAATGGGCTTGAGGCTGTAGTCACGATCCTCAAATGTCATTTTATAAAAAGAAAGAGGTGAGCGAAACACGTAAAGTGGAGTTTTTAGAAAAGCCTTGTAGGCTCTGAGTGTGTATTCCTGTGTGAGCTGGATGAAAACTAGAATCTGTGTTTACTAGTTAAGACCATTTATGATATAGTATAAGATAGTAAGGTGCACCTGTAATTGTATTGAAAGATGTAAATGTATGAGTTACATTATCCTGTGAAAATATTCCTGCAGGTTAAAATATTGTTGAAAAACAACTAATTGATTAGGTATGTTTGAAAATAGCATTGTGTGACTGTGGAAATTAGTCTTAATCTGACGTTTGGATAGTAACATATAGAAATATGCTTAATCAGATAATTGAAATTTGGATAATAAGCGGGATGATATTTTAGAAAGCAGCGGAAGATCTATAGTTCCTGGGAGGCTTGATTTTGCCGTGGTCTCTGGGAAGTTAGAGAACTGTTGGGGATCCCATGGTCATTTTCCGGGAAACAAAAGTTTATTTTTGTTCTGCTGGGAGTATGTTTGGAGAGCTGCTTTGTAGCTGCGGAGAGTCCTTGAAAAAGCTAATGGAATGGTTGTCGTGAGTAGCTGAGATTTTCTTACGCTTTATATGAAAATATGATGAATTGTATGTGTGTATAATGATTACTAGTGTCATGACATTGGCCTGGGGGTTAGGTTTATGACAGTCATAAATACCTCTTCCCCCCATTTTCCTCTCTCTAACCTACTGAGGTTACATTTAAAATACCCTTGGTTAACATAGAGATTCTGGGAATGTCAGAATGTGGGGGGAAATGAACTATATTCTGGTAATCCGAACAATTGAACATATGCAATGATACCTAATGAATATGATGTCAGTTCGGTTGTCATCTGAGACATTCTCATCAATGATAAGATGACAAACTATACAGTGGAAAGTCTACACATTAGAGTTATCGGATTCACATGGAATTGTTGTTCAATTTAAATGTTTGAATATGACATTATTTGTGACGGGATGAAATGTGATTTTAGCTTCTAAAATGTGAGATGTGGGTTTTCATAAGTTAGGGCTGCTCACTCAGTGGCCCGCCTCTGTGAAGGAAAATGGGCTATAAAACTTTTCAAACACGCCCTCTTCTCCCTTCCTATATAAAGCCTTGACGACAACAGAACTTCCTGTTCCCGGTACATTAGCATGACGATCCGATGTCAGAATGGTTCAGATAACTACAGAATGAAGCCAACCTCAGCGTGAGCTTTGGTTGCGAATGGTATGAACTTTTAGCTCTTATTCACTACAGAAGTGATACCTGCTAGCCGTTGAGTTACAGCAGCTAAAAACGTGGGCTAGGAAAGGACAGACAGGGTATCCCGTCTACCACCCAACGACGACACTACAACATTTCCCGTTCACCACCAGAGACACTCTTCAAAGGACAAAGGACTCTGTTGGGCATCACGGCCATCCATCTACAACCAACCCATCAAAGCGCAGCTCAGAGTAAATATTTATTGCATTTTCCTTTTCCAAATGGGCGGTAATTTAGAATGCATAAGATACTGTATTTACGATAGAGTAGCTGCCTACGGCCCGATAGAGACATCACTTTTCCTTTTGTTCCTCAGTCTTCCCGCTCTTTCACTCAAACCCAATCCCCTTTTCTTTGTGTAACCAGCTGTCATATCTGTTCCGTCAACTAGGGACGTGTTCCTTTATGACGTAACTTGTAATCAAGTAATGATTAATTGTGTGTATGTGAATTCTGTGTGAATAGTTAGGTATTTAGTAAATAAATAATTAAACCCAATGTTGTATTGCTGATTCAACTTGTTAGCCAGGGTTCTTGCAGATAACCAAGAATTTACAACTTTCAGATTATGAGACTGAATTGAGGTGACGATTGATATGGACTGCTATGGATGTAAAATATTACTAGGTCTTTAAGAGTTTATTTGGAAGATAACAGCTCTATAAATATTATTTTGTGGTGCCCGACTCTCTAGTTAATTACATTTACATGATTAGCTCAATCAGGTAATAGTAATTACGGAGAAATTATTTTATAGAATAGCAGGTCATATCACTTAATCCGGCATAGCCAAAGACACGACACTAGAGATTTGATAAAGTAATACTGGGAATATAATTAGATACAATTTAAACAACCCATATATAGACAAAGGCTTTGAGTTGGTATCTTTAATGGATAATTTGATAAAGACGAAGTTTAAGCATTATTAAACAGTCTACAAAGTCTGGGCAATTGTCTCAGAAACTGATGGGAGTGTCCGGGTTTTCTCCGTCCGGGTACTATATTTGAAATACAACTGACCTTAAGGCCTGGGGGGGTCTTCCTTGTATGAGAGGTGTTTACTAGATTTATTGAATAAACATTCTTCCATAAAGTTTGAGTGAAGCAAGGTGGCTGACTGTTGATGTTGAAGAATCGTTTTGTCCACTAGATTATACGTTTCAGTGGCAGAATCACATGAAAAATGCACATCGCCATCTGCTGACTGGAGTTGGTATCGCAGTTGAGAAATACTTTGACAAATAGCTTTGACTGCCCCTAAAAACCAATGACTCCCTTTAAAAATGGGCGATGTGGCATCAGAAACATTTATTATCGTGTAAAAATGTACTACAAAGTGTAGCTAAATAGGTCATTTCCACTCAGCGCGTGACGTCGAATTATGGGCGATATCAGGTCTGTCTGTTGTGGTTGCCATTTCGCCCCAAAATAGTCATCGCAAATTGGGCTGTGTATAACTATGTAAATGTCTCACGGACAAGGTGACTTTCATCACTATGCACTCTAAAAAGTAAAGGTTCCTGGAGTATCCTTTAGAGGTTCTTCAAATTGAAGCTGTGGGGGAACCCCTAAAAGTTATTTGAAGAACCTTTTGTGGGAACCCCTAGAAGTTCTTTGAAGAACCCCTTATAATGGTTCCTCGAAGAACCTCCCTCCCTTATAACAATATTGACTTAAATAATGTTTTATTTAGTGGCACTACAAATGTGAATTAATATTTACAAAGCAATTACAAAAACACATTACAAAATTGCAACATTTCTGCAGACATGTCAGACCATAATAAATAATACATTTACTTTGTATAGTGCTTTTAATGACATTTAAACATTTTTTAAATAATGATGTACAATAAAAACAACAAATTAAAAATGAATCCTAGGTAAACTAACAATATTGTAGACTTGATGCTAAATGCAGATTTTTCAGCTTTAGTGTGTATATCATATTCACTGAGTTATGTTAGGAAGTTTGCCATCTTTGTGACCGGCCCTGGTAACTTCACCCAAAACACAGTACCTTAACCTTAAGAACATAAGTGTTTTTCTGACATTTTTGAGAAATGTAAGGGAAAATAAAAGAAATACAGCCCTAGCAGAGCCCCAAGTCCCATGGGGACGTCCTCGAGGGCGTGGATGTTCTCCCCATCAAAGGCCAGCAGGATTTCACTCTCCTGCTGAAATGGCATTTTGGGTTCTACATTGTGACATTAAGATACTCCTACTGCAATGTTAAAACATTCTACATTGTGACATTAATTCATTGATATCATGAAACAACTCCATGTATGTATTTTCTGATATTTGATCAGAGATCTTTTATCAGATTATCTCTGGTCAAAGCTAAGAGGTTTCTCTACTGTGTGTGTTCTCTTGTGTACAGTCAGATAGCCAGATGTAGTAAAACTCTTCCCACATTGATCACAGCTATAAGATTTCTCTCCTGTGTGTGTTCTCTGGTGCACTGTCAGACTTCCAGATTGTCTAAAACTCTTCCCACATTGATCACAGCTATAAGACCTCTCTCCTGTGTGTGTGTTCTCTGATGCATTTTAATGCCTGATGAGGAGGTGAATCTCTTCCCACAGTCAGAGCAGCAGTGAATTCTCCTCCGTGTGAGTCTCTGCAAGTGTTTATTGAGGTGTTCTGATGTAGAGAGACTCTGCTCTGCCTCGTCAGCATCATGATGTTGTTGAGGCTCCCCAGAGGACCCACGGTAGTCCCGTCTCTCTCCTGTGTGAACAACAAAGTCAGACAGATGGTTAAAGGCCCACAACAGCGGTAATCCACTGTAAAAGGTGATACCAACAGCGTAGTCATGATGTTGTACAACAATTGATGTCTGTAATGAATGTTAAAATTATTTGACAATTGTCTTAAAATGAGCAACAATAGTCATATTTTGTCTTGTTTTCACATTAGTAGTAACATTGATGATTGTAGACTAGAAATAAGTTATTCATGTTGTTGAAATCCTAAGCAGTGTGCCAGATGACTTTTGGTCTCCAATATAGGCCCCTTTCTGTGGTTAATAAAATTCCAGGACGAGGGCGATTAGCACACAAGTTGATTGCAGAAACACCTCCCTGCTAATGAGGAAACTGATAGTTATGGATGTAGTATATCTGCCTGGAGCAAAAATGGTGAGCAAAGATTATAGTTTTTCACAATGTATTCTGAATGTGAATGGGGGAAAACGCAGGGGAGTAACCTCCATTTCCAGGTTGCTTATGAGTACATTTCACACTACTTTGGATTATAATTGTAAGGCTCGTTTGAATGTCCTGCTTAATATAATGTTTGCTACAGTATTAAGAATTATGTGTAATTATTGAAGAACCGCGTTAAAGACAGTATAAATTTGGGTGTTGCTAATAAAGTTTAGATTTCTTTGTATTTCACCTTTATTTAACCAGGTAGGCCAGTCGAGAACAAGTTCTCATTTACAACTCCGACCTGGCCAAGATAAAGCAAAGCAGTGCGACAAAAAAACAACAGAGTTACATACACTTGGGATAAACAAACGTACAGTCAATAACACAATAGAAAGTGTGTGCAAATGGAGTAAGAAGGTAAGGCAATAAATAGGCCATAGTCGCAACGTAATTACAAATAAACACTGGAGTGATGGATGTGCAGATGATGACGTGCAAGTAGAAATACTGGTGTGCAAAAGAGCAAAAAAAGTCAATAAAAACATGGGGATGAAGTACATAGTTGGATGGGCTATTAACAGATGGGCTGTGTACAGCTGCAGAGATCGGCAAGCTGCTCAGATAGCTGATGCTTAAAGTTAGTGAGGGAGAGTCTCCAGCTTCAGTGATTTTTGCAATTCGTTCCAGTCATTGGCAGCAGAGAACTGGAAGGAAAGGCAGCCAAAGTAGGTGTTGGCTTTGGGGATGACCAGTGAGATATATTTCCTGGAGCACGTGCTATGGGTGGGTGTTGTTATGGTGACCAGTGAGCTGAGTTAAGGCGGCCTAGCAAAGACTTATAGATGACCTGGAGCCAGCGGGTTTGGAGACGAATATGTAGCGAGGGCCAGCCAACGAGAGCAGTGGTACATGAAGCTTTGGTGACAAAAAGGAAGGCACTGTGATAGACTGCATCCAGTTTGCTGTGTAGAGTGTTGGAGGCTATTTTGAAAATGACATCACTGATGTCAAGGATCGGTAGGATAGTCAGTTTTGCGAGGATATGTTCGGCAGCGTGAGTGAAGGAGGCTTTGTTGCAAAATAGGAAGCCAATTCTAGATTTAATTTTGGATTGGAAATGCTTAATATTACTCTGGAAGGAGAGTTTACAGTCTAGCAAGACACAACAGCGGTTATGATATCGTTTAGTACCTTGAGATTGGCTGAGGTGCACTCGTGACCAGCTCGGAAACCGGATTGCACAGTGGAGAAGGTACGGTGGGATTCAAAATGGTCAGTGATCTGTTTGTTAACTTGGCTTTCGAAGACTTTAGAAAGGTAGGGCAGGATCGATATTGGTCTGTAACAGTTTGGGTCTAGAGTGTCACCCCCTTTGAAGAGAGAGATGACCGCGGAAGTGTTCCAATCTTTAGGAACCTCGGACGATACGAAAGAGAGGTTGAACAGACTAGCAATAGAGATTGCCACATTGGCGGCGGATATTCTGAGAAAGAGAGGGTCCAGATTGTCTAGCCCAGCTGATTTGTACGGGTCTAGGTTTTGCAACTCTTTCAGAACATCAGCTATCTGGATTTGGGTGAAGGAGAAGCTGGGGGGGCTTGGGCAAGTAACTGCGGGGGGTGGGGAGCTGTGGCCGGGGTTGGGGTAGCCAGGAGGAAAGCATGGCCAGCCGTATAGAATTGCTTATTGAAATTCTCAATTATCATGGATTTATCGGTGGTGACAGTGTTTCCTAGCCTCAGTGCAGTGGGCAGCTGGGATGAGGTGCTCTTATTCTCCATGGACTTTACAGTGTCCCAGAACTTTTGGAGTTAGAGCTACAGGACGCAAATTTCTGTTTGAAAAAGCTAGCTTTTGCTTTCCTAACTGACTGTGTGTATTGGTTCCTGACTTCTCTGAAAAGTTGCATATCACGGGGACTATTCGATGCTAGTGCAGTACGCCACAGGATGTTTTTGTGCTGGTCGAGGGCAGTCAGGTCTGGAGTGAACCAAGGGCTATATCTGTTCTTAGTTGTACATGTTTTGAAAGGGGCATGTTTATTTAAGGTGGTGAGGAAATTACTTTTAAAGAACAACCAGGCATCCCAGTTTAGGTAACCTAACAGAACGAACTCTGACGATAGATGGGGGGGGCAATCCATTCACATATGGTGTCCAGGGCACAGCTGCGAGCTGAGGGGGATCTGTAACAGGCGGCAACAGTGCAAGACTTATTTCTGGAGATAATTTTTTTAAATTAGAAGCTCGAACTGTTTGGGCTTAGACCTGGAAAGTATTACATAACTTTTTAGTCCATCTCTGCAGTAGATAGCAACTCCTCCCCCTTTGGCAGTTCTACCTTGAGGGAAAATGTAGTTGGGGATGGAAATTTCAGAATTTTTTGTGGCCTTCCAAAGCCAGGATTCAGACACGGCAAGGACATCAAGGTTGGTGGAGTGTGCTAAAGCAGTGAGTAAAACAAACTTAGGGAGGAGGCTTCTGATGTTAACATGCATGAAACCAAGGCTTTTACGGTTACAGAAGTCAACAAAGGAGAGCGCCTGGGGACACGCAGGGCCTGGGTTAATCTCTACATCACCAGAGGAACAGAGGACTAGGATGAGGGTACGGCTAAAGGCTATCAGAACTGGTAGTCTAGTGCGTTGGGAACAGAGAATAAAAGGAGCAGATTTCTGGGCGTGGTAGGATAGATTCAAGGCATAATGTACAGACGGGTATGGGAGGGTGCGGGTACAGTGGAGGTAAACCTAGTCATTGAGTGATGATAAGAGAGGTTGCATCTCTGGAGGCACCAGTTATGCTAGGTGAGGTCACCTGTGGGACAAAAGAGTTCTCTGAGGCATGATGAGTGGGACTAGGGGCTCCGCAGTAAAATAAAACAATGATAACTACCCTAAACAGTATACAAGGCATATTGACATTAGAGAGACATAAAGCGAGGCATAAAGCAATCACAGGTGTTGATTGGGAGAGCTAGTTAAGACAACAACGGGTAAGACAACAACAACAGGTAAAATGGCAATGAATGGGCAGAGGGTCAGTTAACTACACACAGGGCCTGAGTTCGAGGCTGGGGCCAACAGATAAACAAAATAAACTAAATGGAGTACCGTGATTAATGAACAGTCCAGCAGGCATCAGCTATGTAGCCAAGTGATCATAGGGTCCAGTGAACAGCAAAATATGAACCAGGGAAGCCATTTGGTAGTCGTTACAACGCTAGCCGGGCGCCTGGCTCGAGGCTAACTGGTGCTAGCGTCGGGACAAGGGCATTAGCCACTATAGCCACCCAGCTCCCCGAGTTATTTGTGTGTCTTAATTATTTAATCAAACAGCGTGCTTAAAGCATCAGACCAGTTCAGTACATATAGTTGATTTCATTAAAACACATGGGGTGTGTCTATTTATGGAAAAATACACGTTATAATATTTCTACCAATCGGTTGGTAGAAAGAAAAGATGATTCTTGGTTGACCCAAGATTTGTTTTAGTTGGGGCCCTAGTGCATTCATTAAGTTCAGACCGCTTCCCTTTTTTACACATTTTGTTACATTACTTATTCTGAAATTAAAGAATTACATTTAAATGTTTTAGAAATGCTTGAGACTCAATTAAATCAATTCATCATGTTGAGGATATACAATGTTTGTTTACATTTACTGATAAACATTGGAGTAAAAAAAGCTTATATTTTGGGTTCTGATGGGGTATGACAGTTGAACTAAGCTCATGAGGCATTTATAAGTGATTTCTTCAAGAAACAATGAGTACATATCATTCATGTATAAGTCCCAAAATGGATGTAACAACTGCTGATTGCCCCTTTAAGACTACATATTGGGCTAATCTAATAGGAGATATTGAGGACTACAGTATTTCAGGCATTGTCATTAGATGCATTTGATCAATTGTTCACGTTTTGTTGATGGTCCACTTTTGATGTTCTACATGTTACAGTGTAGCTTCAGCCATTCCTACAGAACAACATTAAAGTGTAAAACCCCTTTACTGCATATTGGTTCAACGACTGCAGAGACGGTACTTACTGGTATTGAACAGATCTCCAACCTCCTCTTCTTCATCCAATGTGACAGTAATCTCCCCTCCTCTTCTTTCACTCTGAACGAGTCTTCCTCTTCTTTCACTGAAACGTATTTCTCTTTTTCTACCGAGGTGGTTGACGAGCTGTTTCTGAAGAACCGTGAACTAGATTATACGTCACGCTAGCAGCGTCGCCTGAAAGACGCATGTCGCCGTTTGCTGACTGGAGGGGAAACGCAGTTGAGGATCATATTTTATTTTCAGATAAAGAATATTTTTAATGGATTTCATTAAATAATACCATTATATTGAGACATACAAAGACAGGAATGTGTTGTTTAATTAGTGCAAATAAAACATGTTTACTATAGCACATTTAACTACCTACCAATCCTCGACTTTGGCGATGTCATTTACAAAATAGCCTCCAATACCCTACTCAACAAATTGGATGCAGTCTATCACAGTGCAATCCGTTTTGTCACCAAAGCCCCATATACTACCCACCATTGCGACCTGTACGCTCTCGTTGGCTGGCCCTCGCTTTCATATTCGTCGCCAAACCCACTGGCTCCATGTCATCTACAAGACCCTGCTAGGTAAAGTCCCCCCTTATCTCAGCTCGCTGGTCACCTTAGCATCTCCCACCTGTTGCACACGCTCCAGCAGGTATATCTCTCTAGTCACCCCCAAAACCAATTATTTATTTGGCCGCCTCTCCTTCCAGTTCTCTGCTGCCAATAACTGGAACGAACTACAAAAATCTCTGAAACTGGAAACACTTATCTCCCTCACTAGCTTTAAGCACCAACTGTCAGAGCATTTTACAGATTACTGCACCTGTACATAGCCCACCTATAATTTAGCCCAAACAACTACCTCTTTCCCAACTGTATTTAATTTATTTATTTATTTTGCTCCTTTGCACCCCATTGTTTTTGTTTCTACTTTGCACATTCTTCCATTGCAAAACTACCATTCCAGTGTTTTACTTGCTATATTGTATTTACTTTGCCACCATGGCCTTTTTGCCTTTACCTCCCTTCTCACCTCATTTGCTCACATTGTATATAGATTTGTTTATACTGTATTATTGACTGTATGTTTGTTTTACTCCATGTGTAACTCTGTGTCGTTGTATCTGTCGAACTGCTTTGCTTTATCTTGGCCAGGTCGCAATTGTAAATGAGAACTTGTTCTCAACTTGCCTACCTGGTTAAATAAAGGTGAAATAAAAATAAAAATAAATAAATAAGGCAGTTTCATTATGTAACACTAAATCTAAATATGTAGCTAGCTACTGTAGGTCTATACTGCTCCAACATGGTGTAACAATACATCCTGTAGATGTATATAATGAACAGACTAGGTCTATACTGCTCCAACATGGTGTAACAATACATCCTGTAGATGTATATAATGAACAGACTAGGTCTATACTGCTCCTACATGGTGTAACAATACATCATGTAGATGTATATAATGAACAGACTAGGTCTATACTGCTCCTACATGGTGTAACAATACATCATGATGTAAACTACCGTTCAAAGGTTTCACTTAGAAATGTCCTTGTTTTTGAAAGAAAAACACGTTTTTTTGTCCATTAAAATAACATCAAATTGATCAGAGATACAGTGTAGACATTGTTAATGTTGTAAATGACTATTGTAGCTGGAAACGGCAGATTTGTTATGGACAATCTCCATAGGCGTACAGAGGCCCATTATCAGCAACCATCACTCCTGTGTTCCAATGGCACGTTGTGTTAGCTTATCCAAGATGATCATTTTAAAAGGTTAATTGATCATTAGAAAACCTTTTTGCAATTATGTTAGCACATCTGAAAACTGTTGTGCTGATTTAACAAAGCTTTTGTAAACAGTGTTGTTGCATAACAATCAGGCAGTAGAACAACAATAATCATCCCCCTGTTGACCAATCTTCCCCTTTTAATATTGGGTTTGATTCAGGCCCTGACAGTGTACCAGGTGGACAATAGGTTTGATTCAGACACTGTCAGCATGGCCAGAAATGTATTCCAAGGTCAGTAACTTATAACCACAGAACCACCTCAGCCCTTTCATGCATGACTAAAAACAACTAAGTATTAGATTTACTGCCCTGGTCTAGTATGTCACCACCTCAGACACCATTCCGAATGCCGGCTGAGGTACGAGTAAAACATGACATACTATTTCCTAACCATTCACAATGCTGGCTGAGGTACGAGTAAAACATGACATATTATTTCCTAACCATTCACAATGCTGGCTGAGGTACGAGTAAAACATGACATATTATTTCCTAACCATTCACAATGCTGGCTGAGGTACGAGTAAAACATGACATATTATTTCCTAACCATTCACAATGCTGCCTGAGGTACGAGTAAAACATGACATATTATTTCCTAACCATTCACAATGCTGCCTGAGGTACGAGTAAAACATGACATATTATTTCATAACCTTTCACAATGCTGGCTGAGGTACGAGTAAAACATAACATATTATTTCCTAATTGTAAAAAAAAATCCCCACTCCTTAATCAACTAGTCTCTCACTGTTTAACCAGAATAACATGAGTTGTGTCCGGAAATCATTAATTATCATGTTGCTCTCATGAAATGAACAAAATATTTCACAATCATTACCACTGCTGATATTCACATAGAATAATTACAAGGATCATATTTCTCAGTTGCATTGACCTGCAGATATCAGACACCCCTCTCCCGTATGCACATGTGACTGAAAAGTAACCAAATCACATGGGTCTATGGAGCAGCTGCTCCATTGTTGATGAAAGCAGGGGAAGCTGCTCCATTGTTGATGAAAGCGGGGGAAGCTACTCCATTGTTGATGAAAGCAGGGGAAGCTACTCCAATGTTGATGAAAGCAGGGGAAGCTACTCCATTGTTGAGGAAAGCAGGGGAAGCTACTCCATTGTTGATGAAATCAGGGGAAGCTACACCATTGTTATGGAAAACAGGGGAAGTGTTGTGAGTAACAGAACTGCCTGCGACGTGGGGGAAGGGAAGCTGCTCACTGATTGGCTGTATGGACAAGGGTCCCTCCAAAAATCTATCACTATTCCCCCAAATCTCCCACTAATATGCCAAGCCTCGACATACCCTATCTTGTATTGACTAACAGAACACATTTTTTAAGATTCAAATATGTAATTTTAAATAGCTCAATTCAATCCAGCTGGGCCTTTTTAACACAGACAGTTGTTCCTGCTGTAGATGTTATGTCTTTGTACAGATCTAGGATCAGTTCTCCTCCACAATGCATACACAGTACCTGTCAATTGTTTGGACACACCTACAAATTCAATGTTTTTTTCTTTATTTTAACTATTGTCGACATTGTAGAATAATAGTGAAGACAACACAAATATGAAATAACTCATATGGAATCATGTAGTAACCAAAAATGTGTTAAACAAATCAAAATATATTTTATATTTGAAATTCTTCAAAGTAGCCACCCTTTGCCTTGATGAGAGCTTTGCACACTCTTTGTATTCTCTCAACCAGCTTCACATGGAATGCTTTTCCAACAGTCTTGAAGGAGTTCCCACATATGCTGAGCACTTGTTGGCTGCATTTCCTTCACTCTGCGGTCCGATTCATACCAAACCATCTCATAGGCACAGTTGTGGTGTCTTCACAGTTAACTATAATGAACTTATCTTCTGCAGCAGAGGTAACTCTGGATCTTCCTTTCCTGTGGCAATCCTCATGAGAGCCAGCTTCATCATAGTGATTGATGGTTTTTGCGACTTGCACTTGAAGAGTCTTTCAAAGTTCTTGAACGTTTCCGCATTGACTGACCTTCATGTGTTAAAGTAATGATGGACTGTCATTTCTTTGTAGCTTTTTGAGCTGTTCTTGCCAAAATATAGACTTGGTCTTTCAGCAAATATGGCTATCTTCTGTATACAACCCCTACCTTGTCACAACACAACTGATTGGCTCAAATGCATTAAGATAGAAAGAAATTCGGCAAATTAACATTTAACAAGGCACACCTGTAAATTGAAATGCATTCCAGGTGACTACCTCGTGATAGATAGATGATAGGAGATAGAATGATGGTCAAAATATAAAAGTAAAAATAAAAAATAAACATAATAAAAAGTACATTTGAATGACACTAAGTGGCAGCGTTTTTACAACTAATGCCGGTTTGCCTGAGGCTGATGCCATGTAGGTGTTTGAACACATGCATATACACACACTCTCATTCAATTAAACACAGACAAGAACACACACATACATGTAATAGTGCCAGACATGCACACAAACATATACAGTTGGCATTGCTGTTATGATTTTAGTTGTCATTGATGTCCTTTGTTTTAAATTGATTATTTTGTTTTATTATTTTTAAATTGTTGTTTGCTGTTTTCTTCTGTCTTTTCCTTTTTTCTCTTTAATTCATTCTCTTGGTTGTTGGTGCATTGGGGGTTTCTTGGGGGTGGGGAATGGAATTCATTGTATTTTTTTATTTTTCTTCCTGAGGGGGGACTGTGGGAGGGTTCTCGAATGGTTGAGGGACAGCTATTGGTGATCTTGGAGGGTTCGGGTTCACGATTTTTGGCCTGGTGGTATATCGGTGAGCAGGCCATTGACCCTGGATGCTTCTGTGTGTCGCTCTGAATGGGAGTCTGTTGGGTGACTGGTGTGATGTAGTTGTTGAGTGGCTTCACTGCAAGTATATTGTATGTTAATAATATTCAATATTCAATAAAAATCCCCAAAAATCCAAATGTAAAAACTTTTGCAACCTTGAGCTAGATATCGAGCTAGTGTGACCTTCCTCGTCCCGTCTCTCAAGTCAGTGAGTCAACACAGGAAGGAGCAATGAATGGATAGTTAATTTATTTCCAAAGCTGCAATGATAGGACACACACAGTATGGATGAATGATCAGTAGTGACGGGATATAAATAGCACTCCCACAGCAATTCTCCATAAATCTGCCCTATAATATACTAACAAAAAAACAATTGAAATGTCTATCAAAGTCATTGTGATCGTATATAGTGGATTTAACAATTCCTACTAATTCCTAATTTACTATATTAAATTAATCAATTGTTTCCATGTGTCTCATATTCACTACATCAGAATAAACTGTCACCCATTTTTAGTATCAAAATATATAAAATAAAACTGGAAAATGACTAAATGTCCCCCTCTGTTGGCGAAGAAGTATAATACACCTAAACTAACAAACCGGGCTAATAAACTGGCTGGTGTTCATGAGTTTATAAAACATATACTTTATACATTTGCCATAAATGACCTGCATTGATGAGACACACAGTGTGGATGAATGATCAGTAGTCAACAGGGTAAAAATAGCACTCCTAAAGAAGATGCATTTTCCAGTTAGATATCAACTTGCTGTTGGTGTGACGTATAATCTAGTGGACGGAACGCTTCTTTCAACAGCTGCAACAACAGTTAGTCAGACACCTCGGTAGCTTGCTAGACAAAGTAGCCGAACCAATAAGCTCTTTAGACGTTTTAGTGTATTATTAGCCACTGTGTTTTAAACCCACTTCTGTCGTCTAGTTAGTTATCCAATTTAATTTCATATGTACGGTGTTGTTATTAGTCAGCTAGCGGGCTGGTTAAATTAACATTAGCTAGCTAACATCCTCGACCATGCGGTCACTAAGCTACTCCCCTGCTAAAGAAGAGGAGAATATCACAGTAAAACAAGAAGTAGAGAGTGAGGTCGTTACTGTGAAAGAAGAGGAGGACGCGTTCAGAGTGAAAGAGGAGGATTTTACCGTAAAAGGAGAGGAGGAACCTGGATATCTGGGCCCGGTTTCCCAAACGCATCTTAAGGCATCCAATGGTTCCAAGGATGAATTCAGCCATAAGACGGTTTTGAGAAAGCGTTCCCTGATTAACACTAGTAAGTACTGTCTTAAAAACAGAGGCACAAACTCTGCAGTTGTTAAACTGATGTTTGGTGTTAAAGCGGAAATCTGCAATTGCTACATCCATATTGTGACTTTCAAATGATTCTTGAACAATATAACACATGCTTCATGAGCTTAGTTCAACTGTTGTACCCCATCAGATCCCCAAATAAGCTTTTTTTTTACTCTAATGTTTAGAAACCATGTAACATTTCTCCAACCCCATAATCATCTTATTACCAAAACAGTGGTGGAATGACAAATCTGTCATGTTATTGTTTGAACTGCAGATTGCTGGGTTGTGTGTTTTTTTTAAACAGCAACAAAATGGCTGCCCAGAGACTTGGTTTGGTAAACAGCTGAGGGATGGGGGAAGGAGAAGTGTAACCACTCTCACATTCATAGAGAACGCTATTGTAGAAACCGTAACCCAACACCTAGCGACCTCGTTAAGTAGTTCAGACATCTTGGCGTAACAATTATATTATTATATGGTCGTTGGACCCAAGTTTGACTTCAGCTCAGGGCTACCCCCTGAATTCACTACACTATGAATACAAGGACTGGCCATCCATGATGTCATAATGATAGTTTAACCAGGTTTCTAGGCTATATAGTATATTCTAGAATTCATCCATGATGTCATAATGATAGTTTAACCAGGTTTCTAGGATATATAGTATATTCTAGAACTGCCTGTGAAGATTTCCTGTGGAGGCAAATTATTAGAGCTGTTGATAAGTCATTGTATAATAATAATATATAATATATAATAATATATAATTTTTTCACGCCCTTACATTAAAGTCAAGACATACCTAGATTCAATTACATTCATGAATTGGTTTGAAACCTTTGCTTTAAACCCTTCTCAAAGTTGGTGCCTTGGCGGATGTGTAAAAAAGGGTTCGTCATAAAACACCTTTTTTTTAAAAAATGTAACCTTTATTTAACTAGGCAAGTCAGTTATGAACAAATTCTTATTTACAATGACTGCCTACCCCGGACGACGCTGGGCCAATTGTGCGCCGCCCTATGGGACTCCCAATCACGGTCGGTTGTGATACAGCCTGGATTTGATCCAGGGTGTCTGTGGTGGCGCCTCAAGCCCTGAGATGCAGTGTCCTCTGCGCCACCTGGGAGCCCCAAAATCATGTTCTAGTTCCGTCCCCAACTAAAATACATCTTGGTCAACCAAGAGTCATCTGTTCTTTCTGCCAATTGCCCCATGTGTTTTTATAAAATCAAATATACGTACTGAACTTGTCTGATGCTTTAACCTGTCTGGCACCGGCGGGACGGTAGCGTCCAACCTCGAAAACAGCAAGTGAAATTGCAGGGCGACAAATTCAAAACAACAGAAATCCCAATTTCACAATTCCTTAAACATACAAGTATTATACACCATTTTAAAGATAAACTTCTTGTAAATCCTACCACAGTGTATGATTTCAAAAAGGCTTTACGGCGAAAGCACACCATCTTATTATGTTACGTCAGCGCCTTGTCACAGAAAACCATACAGCCATTTTCCAGCCAAGGAGAGGGTTCACAAAAGTCAGAAATAGCGATTAAATTAATCACTAACCTTTGATCTTCATCAGTTGCCACTCACAGGACTTCATGTTACAAAATAAATTTGTGTTTTGTTCGATAATGTCCCTCTATGTCCAAAACCCCCAGTTGAAATTGGCCCGTTATGTACAGTAATCATTGTTTAAAACAAGCATCCGGTGAAATTTCAGAGAGCCAAATCAAATTACAGAAATACTCACCATAAACATTGATGAAAAATACAAGTTTTATACATGGGATTAAATATAAACATCTTGTTAATCTAGCCGCTGTGTCAGATTTCAAAAAGGCTTTACGACGAAAGCACACCATGCGATTATGTTAGGGCAGCGCCCAGCCACAGAAAACCATACAGCCATTTTCCAACCATGGAGAGGTGTCACAAAAGTCAGAAATAGCATTAAATTTGTCACTTACTTTTGATCTTCCTCTGATGGCACTCCCAGGTCTCCATGTTAGACAATAAATGTTCAATTTGTTCAATAATGTCCCTCAGTTTTGTTGGTGCGTTTAGTTCAGTAATCAAAGGTCACAATGCGCGCTCTCAACATCAGACGAAATGTTTAAAAAAGTACAATAAAAGTTCGTAGAAACATGTCAAACAATGTTTCAAATCAATCCTCAGGTTGTTTTTGTCATAAATATTCAATCAATTTCAACAGGACAAAAGCTTCATCAATAGAAAAGGTAAACAAGAAATGCGAACTCCCGATCACGCGCTGGGCTCATGGCTGAAAATTGCCGCTGTCCACTGATTGAAAGTGCTGTATCTCCCTCATTTTTCAGAGGGATACAGCTGGACTTTGTAAATTCTGCCGTTTTGCTCCTGAAGTTTGCAGTAATAGACTAATAGACTACAGATAGATAGACTAGTAATAGACTACACCAGCAGTCTGCAACCTTTTCCAGTTGGATTGCCAATTTATCTCAAATTTCTGCTAATCTGTGTGCCAGTTATGATTTTCATATGCACATTTTCGTGGAACAGTTTAATTTAATTTATAATAGTATCTCAAAATGATCATCTGTGATTAATATACATTCTATCTAAATCTAAATGAAAATTATAGATATTTAAAAGTAACTTTTATTGCCATTGCCAACTATGTAAAAATAATTGCCTACATAAAGCCAACAAATAAAACATTGCATTCTGCAGGTAGAAAATATCCTGATAAAAATAAATATCCTAGAAATCACATTGGCTGCAAATGGCCTGTCTACAACAAACTTGAAACATTGTATCAACTATCAACTGGGTCAGGAAACTCGGATAGCAAGCTTGCAACATTGTATAAAATATTCTAGGCCCTCAGTTTCCTGCTCCAGTGAGTTCTGGACAGACACAGCTGTAAGCTATTTGTTGAAAAGGATAAGAAGTAATCAGGTATTTTATGACATTTCCACTGGATCAGAGCATTACATTTTTCCCTTTTATGCCGAGTGGTAATCGAAAGGGCGAGAGCTGGAAATATTTTACAAAAATACTTTGAGGAACTATTGTCATTCGCAATTGATTTTGATTAGACTTTGTAAACTTGCTGTTTGGAGGTGAATAAAACAAATTGAGAAGCTCCACAACTCATTAGTGGTGCAGCGTTAAGACAATGAGAAATACTATCAGACATCCCCAAATGGGCACATTTATAGGCCTACATTTGTGTGCATGCCAGATAGATTAATCCTACTTTTATATGGGTAATCAGGTGTGCATCCTTACTCAACATTGACAGGAGTGTTTCAAACAAAAGACAATGAATAAATTGACAAAACTGATGCATCTTGTAGGGTCAGGTCTGGGTGGTCTGCCATGAGCCGTTTCATTTAGTATCCGTTTGGGTCGGTTGGGGAATTATTTTATTTCCCCATAGTAAGTTGTACTGAAGTTGACCGACTGAAAGGGAGTGTAACTTTGATTATAATTACACCTCCCTGAAGGAGGGAAACGAGGTACAACGCCTGTTTGTTTCTGCCCTTTCCTGGGTCGGTGAAGAGCGGTATTAAATTTAAGGAATAAATCCAAGCCTCACTCGCATCACCTGTGGAAGGCGGGGCTTCCAGGGAGGCGTGGATTTGATACTATGTTGCACTTATTTTCCCTCCTTCAGGGAACAGTAGTTATAGTCATAACGTGTGGATTTATTAGTATGTTGCACCTAGTTTCCCTCCTTCCCTCCTACTCTTGTCATATGATGAACTTCAACTTAAATAGGGGACCTGGCTGTCTGACAGTTTTTTGTATTCTGAAATGCTCTCGAACTATATCATTTAGTGGCTACTTATGTTACGCTGGGAAAACAGTTTTCATGGACACAAATACAAAATAATTTCAGAGTTTGCTAGATCCAGTGGTTTTTTAACAGAGTCATCTTGTAATCCATGATGGCGTAGCATTAAGACGTGTTTGTTGTAAATGGTGTGTTATTTTTCATCTTTTTTGTATATTTTGCAATATATTTCAGTCGTTTACATTTTTTTATTAAATATACCTTCCGGCAACCCGCCTCACCCAATGTGATATGGATCTGCTATTTTTTTTAGACCTTATAGCAAGAACCTCCATCAGCTGCTAGCCATCAGAACATAGAACATCGCCTGTCTTATCAGTTCTGTTATACTCAGACATTATTTTAACAGTTTTGGAAACTTTAGTGTTTTCTATCCAAATCTACCAAGTTTACTTTGGGCACGCTTTTCATCCGGAGGTGAAAATAGTGCCCTCTACCCTAGTGAGGTTAACACCCCGGCCGTCCTACAATCCAAGCTAGATGCCCTCAATGTCACACACATTTTCAAGGAACCCACCGGGTACAACCCTAAATCCGTAAACATATGGGCTCCCTCATAGATATTATCCTGACCAACTTGCCCTCCAAATACACTGCTGTTTTCAATCAGGATATCAGCGATCACTGCCTCATTACCTGCATCCGTTATGGGTCCACGGTCAAACGATCACCCCTCGTCACTGTCAAACGCTCCCCAAAACACTTCTGCAAGCAGGCCTTTCTAATTTACCTGGCCCGGGTATCCTGGAAGGATGTTGACCTCATCCCTTCAGTAGGAGATGCCTGGTTGTTCATTAATTGTAATTTCCTCACCACTTTAAATAAGCATGCCCCTTCAAAAAATGTAGAACTAAGAACAGATATAGCCCATGGTTCACTCCAGACCTGACTGCCC